>NC_067164.1:24245059-24845059 GCF_903995435.1 Acomys russatus | reverse complement strand
TCTGTACAGCCAGCTCCTTCTACCTTCCTCTTTGTCCTCACAGGCTACTGCAGTTCCTTAACTCTTCTGTAAACAACTCCAGTTTGTGGGAAATGAATCTGTGAGTCTGTAAACATTGTGCTTTTGATCCTAATGACAGTTGTTCAGATTACAAAACAAATATAATTGCGGATAATGGCTAAGCAATATCATACATTCTGCATTTTATTTCTGTGTCAGCAAATTTAAACAAGCTCAGATTGAAAATCTGGTTTGTATTGGATGCGTAAGAAAACCTTTTCATCTTGTTGCCTGAGCAATATGGTCTATGAACCATTTACGTCATATTGGGTACAGTAATAATCTAGGTAAGAAACTGTGCCTATGTTACAAGTTATTACCCCACTTGACAGGTGAATCTTGAGCTTGGAGGCGGCTCACCAGGGCGTCTAGGAACTGGTCCCCTGGGGACACCCAGAGCCAACTAAACCTATAGCACCCGTCCTGGAGATGCGAGGGCACATTTCATCTTTTGTCTTATACTGGGGCTTATATCCCATTACAGTTAATCACAAGCAGTTTTAGGTAAATTTAGCGTTGTTCAGTATTTTGTGACCTCAGATGTCCTTTTCTGTCTTGTGTGGTCCCATGAGTAAACAGGACTCTGTGCATGCCAAGTTGTTTTTCCTTAAAGAATTGAGCTTAATTCAGGAAGCCGTGAATTAAAGATGAATTTGAGTTAGCCCAGTATATCTTTCTGTTGTAAACTGAGTGTGATAAAAGACATTTAAGTTTGAACATTAGTGTGCTTATGATCTCAAAATATTAGTAAATGTGAGTGAAAGCATTATGAGGTAGTTGAAACCTCACAATTACTAAAACTCCTGATTTTAAAATGACCATATCATAAATGATAAAGGGCTACAATTTTGCTATGTTCCAAAGCATTTAGTCCTTATATTTATTCACTGAAGCTCACAAAGTAAGCAATTGACCGGCTAAAGAATATATTTCTTTTTAAAAAATTCTCAAAGAATGGCTGATCTAAATGATAACTGACAAAAAGAAGATGGGTCTGCATAGCGTTCTGCGTGTCTATAAATCAGAAATGGGTTTTCATTGTTTGCAGTCAACTGTGGAGATGCTGGAGATTTGACTTAGTGGAAAGCTGTCACTCAAGCAACAGAGTGTGTGTGAAGAGCCCTAATCCCTATGTTTCCTCCATCCATCTTACAAGCCAATACCATGACACTGTCCATGCTAAAAATTCAGCACTGTCCCACCCCCACTGCACTTGCACATGCTAGGAAGGCACTCCCCCACCAAAGCCACATTCCCCAGCCCCCAGGCCAACAGCTACAGGCTGCCGGTTAAGTCTCCTCCTGAGTTATAATCAAGCAAATAATACTGTATGTTTATTCACATGCCCAAGTATAGTACGTTTTGAAATTTGAATTGCAGTCATGTAGTCACATTATTTCTAGAACTCCTTAACAAATTACATCAGCTCACGGGCATCTCTTCCTTTTGGCAGCACATGTTGGGCTTGCTGGCAAAGGACAGACCAGCCCTGCACTGTGTTTTCATGATCTCTGGAACATTCTGACACTGAAGAAGGTTGCCCTTCTGCCCCCTGTCTTACATGGAAACCTGGGATTCTTCTCTATTTTCGAGATAAGAAGACCTAGCCAGCCTCATGTTTGGGAAGTTAAGACATGTGACTTTTCCATTGCTTTTAGTTTCAGAGAAATATGAGGACAAAGCTGTAGATGAGCAATGTTGAGACGAGAAACAAAGCCTAAAAGTCAAAGTAGATCTGGGCAGGAGGAGGCCATAGCCACTGGGGTCCTGCACATATCCTTGTATCTTTTGAGATACCTGATAAAAAGCACAGTAGAGTTTGAGTATTTGACTGTGTATTACCAAAACAGGCTGATGGAACACAGCCACAACATTCATACTAGCTGATGGTTGAAACGTTACTTTATTCCCTTTGCGCACCTGGGTCTTGCTTATGAACTAAATATTTAATATACTTCCCATAATCCATAATTGAAAAGTGGTCATACCTGTTACCTGGTAACAGTTGTTTCTGTATACTTGTCCTATAAAGTGTACCTAATTTTAGTGAGTATAAAAAACATGTCGTGTTTTGAAGTTTTTTTCTGATTTGAAACCCATCTGTTTATGACAGTATTGCCCTACAAAGTTCATGATGTTTGCCCCTATATTTATCTATTAATGAAGACAGAAAGGTGTCTTCCTGAGCATGACCCTGATCTAAGTTAAAATTTGAGTTAAAATATTAATTCAGAAATAAGCTTCTAAGGAAGTTGTACATGTTATCTATATCTGTAAAATCTATGTACATGTAAAATGTACAACTGAAATCTATGTTTGCATCAAATTGGATTTGTTTTGTTTATAATGAAAATGTTTTTATGACATTTTAAATTTTCAGTGGATGGGGATCTCTGTTACATTGTAAAATTAATTTTTTTTCTAGATGGATAAAAATATTTTAAGGAATAAAGGAAACAGATACAAGGCAGCTACCCATTAGTAAGATGTGCTTAGAAATCCTTCCTTTTCTTTTTATAGGAGTGGTCTGTTTGCATGTATGTGAGTGCACTGGGTAGAACCTGGTGCCCAGAGAGGCCAGATGAGTGTGACAGATCCTTGCAATTGTAGTTACAAATGAGTGGTTGTGAGTTGTCATGCGGGTGCTAGAAATAGAACTGGGGGCCTCTGCAAGAGCAGCCAGCGCTCTTAATTGCTCAGTTATCTTTCCAGGCTAGAAACCGTTCTTGATAAACTTAGACACTACCTCTTTCTGAATGTAAACCAGCCAAATCCAGAGAGTGCAGCCATAAACGTGTCCAGGATTGCTGGGCTTAAACAGAGAGGGCCCGTGTGCAGCTGAGTGTGTTTCTACAATTTCTGTAAAGAGTATATCATATATTTTTGAGATACTGAGTCCCTGATGGAACGCATCTGCTTGTGACCTGCTTGAGCTGGGGAGCTGCGGCAGCACAGAGCTCTGCCGAGGTCAGGCTGCCACCACCCGCTGGAGCAGGAGCACCACAGACTGTGGCCGCAGCACGTTCCCCCGAGTCTACAGAAGCGTACACTTTCTTGAATTGTACATGAGCATAACATGAGGTAGAAAAGGAGACCAGTGAGGGGAGGGGATGTGCGTGTGCAGGGACTGGCCTGACTGTCCATCTGATAGAAACTTATTCTTTGAAACATGCCTTTTCGGGCTGGAGAGATGGCTCAGCGGTTAAGAGCACTGGCTGCTCTTCCAGAGATCCTGAGGTCAATTCCCAGCAACGACATGGTGACTCACAACCATCTATAATGAGATCTGTTGCCCTCTTCTGGTGTGCAGGCATACATGTAGGAAGAACACTGTATACGTAAAAAATAATTTAAAAACACAAACGCCTTCTCGATTTATAAGACTGAATGTTTTCAGTATAGTGGGGAGACACACAAAACATGCGTGCACTTCTCAGCTGAGCCAGCACTCGCCCAGTCACCTCTGCCAGAGCAGAGAACTCATACCTCATTAGCGCAGGCTTCTGACTGAGTGGTTCAGCATTGTCAGATATTAGCTAAACTGCTATCTTCTTGGAGTTGTGAATCACTCACTCACCTGCTTTTAAAAACTACCTTCTGGTACAAGTGCCAGTGTTTAATGAAACAAGCGAGAGAGTAGATAGCACAGATGATACAAGGCAAGAATTGCCAAACTGCCTGCGTGAGCTCGCTGAGGTGGCTACGTATTGTTTTGCTTTTATAAATGACTCACCCGTCAGGTCTTTTGCAACCCTGAATTTCAAGGCTTTTTGCTTATCAGAAAATGAACTATGAATAGGATATTAAGCAGATTCTAAAGAAGCCCCCCCCCTTTTTTTTGTAGGCATGCATTTCATTGCGTTTCAACTCCCCCCGTGTGTCCTGCAAAAAATGTCACTGACCTGAGGCTTCATGTGACGAGTTCACCTCTACAGAGTTCCGACGCTGTCATCATCCACCCTGGGGCCATGTTGGCCATGCTGGACCTCCTGGCCTCTGTGGGCTCAGCGACACAGCCAGAAGTAAGCTGGGTTATGGTAGTTCTCTTCCTGTTTAGTGAATGGAAGTGACGTGTATTTATCTGAGATGTAAGGGCCAGGAAGAACATGGGATGTAGTTGGCCCGTCACATCCGCCCTTGGAAATCCCTGTCCGAGCCGTGCATTCTGGGTAGCAGTTTTGCTCTTGGATCCAGTCAGTCTGTTTCCAGTAGGGCCCAGATGGCTGCTTCTGCTATGGGGCTCTCTTTCCCCTTGTACATCCTGCCCAGTGGTGGGAATGGCTCAGAGGCGATCGATCCAGAAGGAAAACCGCCTGTAGATGTCACACTGGGCCTGTGTATCCGTTCTGTCTTGGAGCCCTCAAAAGTTTGGGTTGCTTACAGTTGGGGTGACTATTTGTGATAAAATGTTGTATGGCTTCTCAGCCCAAAGTGTCACAAATGTCAATGACAAACTTCCCTTAAAGCTAGCTAGCTGTCACCATGAAAAAGACTGTACAGCCCAGATATGGTGACATACAGCACTGGGAAGGCAAAGCAAGGCCAGTCTCTGAGCTCTTGGCCAGCCTGGTCTACGCTATAAGTTCCTGGATGCTTAGTGATTCCCTGTCTTAAAAACAAAAGGGGCCTTACAGGTACTGTTTCTACGGAAACGGAACTATCATTTGAGCCGTTCAAAGACTTCAAAGAGAATAGAGTTCAGTCAAGTGTGAGTGGAACAAAACCAGAACCAGAGATTTCTGCCTGACTTTGAATTACTATATGGATTGCTTTGAGGTAGTTCCGTAATTTATGTGAGATGTGTTTTCAAGTAACTAAAACTTCCTGTTGCAAGTGGTGTTTCCTGTGGGAAGAAGTGCCACCTGTGTCACTAAGGATGCCCTGGTGGCACGCATCTCTTTGTTAACTTTAGCATGCTTTGGACCTTCAACTTGCTGTGGCCAACATTTTGCAATCGCTGGTGCACACAGAGAGAAACCAGCAAGTCATGTGTGAAGCTGGCCTTCATGCACGGCTGCTGCAGAGGTGCAGCGCTGCCCTGGCTGACGAGGACCACTCTCTGCACCCACCCCTGCAGCGCATGTTTGAACGCTTAGCCTCCCAGGCCTTGGAGCCCATGGTGCTGAGGTTAGTGAATTCTTCTTATTTACCTAAGTTAGTTCGTGAAGGCAGTTCTCAGAGTCTTTTGCATGTGAGCTGGGGGTTTTGCACTCTGTTCTGACCCTGTGGTGAAGGCCTGCAATCTCAGGTACTCAGGAAGCTGCAACAGGGGCATCTCAAATGCTCGGCTTGTCTGGCGGTGATAGTCTGGGGAACTTTTGTCACGTAAGGAAAAGTGAATGGAGTCTGGGGGTGTGGCTCAGTGGTAGAGTGCTCGCCTGGCATGTAGGAAGGCTTAGGTCCAGTTTCCCGGTACCACAAAGAAAAAAAAGTTTTCTTGGGCTGGAGAGATGGCTCAGTGGTTAAGAGCACTGTTTGCTCTTCCAGAGGTCCTGAGTTCAATTCCCAGCAACCACATGGCGGCTCACAGCCAGTGCAATGGGATCTGATTGCCTCTTCTGGTGTGCATGAAGACAGAGCACTCACACATAGAATGCAATAATAAATAAATCTTATGAAAAAAAAAAGTTTTCTTTCATGGACTTAAGGTATAGCTACACAAAAGACAAAGTATTTAGAAGTGTCACAGCTCCAGACCTAGCAGTCATGATTTGAGGCAGAAGGATTGTGAGTTAAGGCCAGACCGGCACACCTTAGTGGCACCGTGTCTCTGTAAATTAAATAAACAAACAAACAAGTAAGTAAGTAAGTAAAAGAGAGTGTGTGTGCGTGCATAAATAAGAGCACATGCGTGCTTATTAATAGTATTTCTGATCATGGGTTATTTCTTCTCCTTGAATCTAGGAAACTGATTTTTCTTTAAAATATCATATTTAATAAGAATAGAAATTACTTTATATTTAATTAAATCAACTTTGTATTTAAAGATGCTTTTAAAAAAGTGCTTTAAAAAGAACTCTTTAAAATGGGGCTAAAGGGATGGCTCAGTGGTTAAGAGTACTTGCTGATCTTTCAGAGGACCTGAATTTCATTCCCAGCACCCTCATCAGGCTTCCGACAACTGCTTATATCCCCAGCTCAGGGGATCCAACACCTCGGCTGCCCTCTGTAGACACTGCACTCAACGCACAAGCTCACACAGAGACATATACACGTATGCACATAGCTAAAAGTAAAATGAAATCTTAAAAAAGACTTTGTAAAGTGAAAAAAATATATATATATATATGCCTAAGGTTTTATATATAATACATTATATATATATATCCTTTAAACTCTTATTTTAAAGTAATTCTGTTTGCACAGTACTTGCAAAGACAGGTTCATTTTCTCTCTCACCTAGTTTTCCCCTGTGGTCCCATCTTCCGTCAGTATCAACAGGAAACATATATGCTACGTGTGCATAACACAGCTATTCTTCCTTTTGGGATGCATCTTTAGGTACTTCCTTATTTTTAGGAGATGGGCTTTTATTAGTTAGTTCAGGTAGCTTATTGCCCACGGCCCACAATCCCTCACGTCAGCCTCCTGGGTGCTGGATTGCAGGTGTGTGCCAAGTGTATCTTATGTCACTACTGCACAGTTCAGAAAACGATGAGTGTTTTGCTTGTGCTGCCCCTTTGTTTCCTCCATACTCCATGACCACCTACCGTCCCCACCCTGTGTACACAGCTGCTCTGCTCTCCAGCTCCATAATATTGTCATCTTGAAAATGTTTTGCTTGCACACATACTATATAATATATGGCAATAATAGTTTGATAGCTTTTATTTATTATACTGTTCCTGAGATATATGCAAGTTTAAAGTAGATTCTTAATTTGTTCCTATGTATTGCTAAGTAGTATTCTATGGTGTAAACACACTAAAGTCTGTGAATCACTGAAAACTGTATATATGTGTTTGTGTATATGTGTGTGTGTGTGTGTGTGTGTGTGTGTGTGCATGTGTGCTGATAATCAACCCAGGGTTCATATCTGTGGACAAATACTCCTATCGCTGAGCTATACCTCTAGCTTCAGAATTTTAATTCAAGAGAAAAATGCTGTTTTAACAGATGAAACTGGGGGGCTGGAGAGATGGCTCAGCGGTTAAGAGCACTGCTTTCCCAAAAGTCCTGAGTTCAGTCCCCAGCAGCCACATGGTGGCTCACAACCATCTGTACCCTCTAATGCCCTCTTCTGTTGTGCAGGTGTACATGCAGATAGAGCAGGCAGAACACTCACATACATAAAAGAAATAAATAGAATCTTACAAACTGAAACTTGTCCGGTTTTTACACTTTGTGGGAGATCTCTTAAGATGGCTCGGTAGTTAAAAGCACTGGTTGTCATTACAGCAGACCCCAGTTTTGATGCCCGGGATGCATATGGGGATTTTTGGCCCTCTTAACTCCATGTCTACGGCATCTGAAATCCTCTTCTGGCCTCTGTGAGCACCAAGCACACATGCGGTGCAACTCCTTATATGGAGGCCAAATACCCATACACATAAAATTAAAATAATTCTTTTTTAAAACTCTTTTTTTTTTTTTTTTCTGTTTTCTTTAATCATGTAGTCAGTTATCTCTAGTAATACATTGCCCCACTCCTTCTTTTAAAAGTTTACCTGTGGCTTCTTGTTCTGATTATTCTCGTCTACTCTCGAAGTACTGTTACTTTGAAACTTTAAAAGCTTTTCAAAACCATGTTTGAGATGTTATTTGTGACTTTTAATGCATCCCCCAAACTTAAGCTGATTAAGAGAGACACTTGAGCTAAGCACCTGTGTGACAGCACCCTATCAGCTGGCATGACACCTTACATGACAGGCTCTGAAGGAATCGTGCTCTGGGTGTGCACACATCCAGGAGGACATGCTGTACCTCCAGCCCTTTGCATCATGTTATTTTATAACTGTTACAGGTATGGGGTCTTGTGTACCTAGTGTTACACGCCATTGTTCGGACCCTTACATTAGTGACCAGACACGAAGCTTTATCAAATAATTGGGAAGTTAAAATACTTGTATTGTAAATTCTGTAATAGCAGCGATGGAGAATCTATTGGCTCTCTAGAGGAATTGACAGTATAGAGATAGAATATGGAAGGCAGCTACCAGATTGAAACCAGGGGAAATGGAATCCCTTTGCAGT
The DNA here is from genome assembly GCF_903995435.1 of Acomys russatus. Lineage (NCBI taxonomy): Eukaryota > Metazoa > Chordata > Mammalia > Rodentia > Muridae > Acomys > Acomys russatus. Next base: position 24,836,806 of record NC_067164.1, on the reverse strand, counting down.
GAGATGGACAGACGTGATGGCGCGGTGAGCAGTGCCACAGCCCTGTGAAATGAAGAGCAAGCCACATTTGTGGATGAGGTGAAAGTGGGTGCAGGGACGCTGGAGCTGAGGGTAGCTGGCAGGTCACGTGTGGGGCTTCCACGTGCCAGGAGTGAGCAGCCACTGAAGTCTTGAGCGAGGCGGTGGCCATCCGTAGGTTTGCGTTTTGAAAGCTACTAATGAGCAGACTGTGTTGGGCCAAGGCAGGGTGGTGGGTCAGGGACGGAAGAGGAAGGGGCAGCAGATTGGGGACAGTTTAAGGAAGTAGGATTAGCATGATCTGGGGATTTCATGAATGTAGAAAGCAAAGTAAACAGGAAGAGTTGAAACATTTCAGTGATGTGTGCGTGGATGGTGATGTGTGGGGTGGGGCACACCGGAGTGTTTAGTAGAGTGCCGCTATGCCGTGACTGTAGCATGTTCACGTCACATACTGTATCATAGTAGCTTCTTTGTGTGTGGTAGCTACTCTTATCAATCATCATGCCCCACTCCCACCCCTTTGATGTGTGTTTTGTTCTAGAATAGTCTCAGTCAAGGAGTAACTTTGCTTCCTCCTCTTCAGGGAGTTCCTGCGTTTGGCAAGCCCTTTGAATTGTGGGGCCTGGGACAAAGAGCTGCTGAAACAATATAGGGTTCACAAACCGAGCTCACTGAGCTACGACCCAGACATGAGAAGTAAGTTAAGTTTTGAAATTCTTTGTCTTGGTTTATTTTGTTAGTGAAATCCTTGTGTGTGTGTGTGTGTGGGGGGGGGTTTAAAAAGAGTTATATTAGCAGCTTTGCGCCTGGCATGGAGGATTGCCTATTTCTCTCTTTTTCTCTGAAGAGCCATTCTCTCTCTTTCCCATGTGGCCTTTGGTGCCCTGACCAGGGAGTATTGATTGGACTGTTTAAATGAGGCAGGGTGTTTGCAGGACATCTGGAGAGTGAGAAATTAGAAATCACAACAAAAATAAAATTAGGCCTGAGAGGGAAAGAAGGGAACCCAGTTGGTTTCTGGAGTCTGGTGGTCCTGTGATTGGAGGCAGGTGTCCTGTGGTTGGAGGCAGGTGTCCTGTGGTTGGAGGCAGGTGTCCTGTGATTGGAAGACAGATAATCCTGTGGTTGGAAGGGAACTGTCTTGTCATTGGAAGGCAGGTATCCTGTGATTGGAAGACAGGTGTCCTGCCATTGGAAGGGAACTGTCTTGTCATTGGAAGGCAGGTGTCCTGCCATTGGAAGGGAACTGTCTTGTCATCGGAAGGCAGGTGTCCTGCCATTGGAAGGGAACTGTCTTGTCATTGGAAGACAGGTATCCTGTGATTGGAAGACAGGTGTCCTGCCATTGGAAGGGAACTGTCTTGTCATCGGAAGGCAGGTGTTCTGTAGATCACACAGGAACAAAACAGCTCTTCCAGCACAATAGTTTGAGAGAGCACAGAAAGACAGAGTGGACTCAACAGTGGAGCGAGGAGGACAAGGGTAAATGTAGTCTCCTGGACAGCTGTGGCAGATTTGCTCAGTAGCCTCCGAGGAGATGCCACACTGAGCAAAGGGAAGAAAGTAACCCAAGGAGTGATCAGAATGTTCACTAGTCTGTCAGGGTTGCAGGAGACCCACAGGCACCATTACCCAAAACTAGGGGAGTGTCTTAGTAGAGCCTGGCTAGGCTAGGCTAGATTGTGTCCCATGATTAATCCTGTGGTGTTTGGATTTCCTTTCATGGTTAATTCTGTGGTTTTGTGCATTTTTTTACTTTATGGCGATTCCTTTTGGATCCCTCTTAGCCTTGCTGGTAAGGCTGGTAAGGCGGAACCCTAACCCTGAGAATGACAGTGACGCAGACAGTGCTTGTGCGATACCTTGCCGAGTGCAGAGCCATCCTTTGTAAGTCAGAGTGACGACCTTTCCTTGGTCTGTGCTTTCTGCCCTCTGGGACTGATGTGCTGCGGACTAGGCCGCTGCTCTGTCACTTAGGCACCCCCACCCCGCACCCTCAGTGGTTCCTTTGAGAGGCTGTAATGTATGTCCACAATCATCCCCTTCAGCTCTGAGGTAGATTTCTGAAGTCGGATTATCAACCTTCAGCCATTGCTCCCTGCTAGGGATCATTGTCATGTTACTGAGTGCTGTGTTATGGAAAGTTAAAGTCTCTGGAGTTCCCATATGGATTCATAGGAGGGCAGAATGTATTACAATTCTTCCTGTTAATTAATATACATCCCCTTTATGGACTTCTGTTCGTTTTTTTGTGTTTATACAGTCCATTACTATTGAGTTGTAATTTCCTGTATTAAGAATAGAAAAGCAGTTACTCCCTAAAAAAGTATTAAAACACTATTATGGTTGGCCCAGTGTCAGACAATTGAAGGGACATAGTTTGTGCACCCTTGAGGTTCATCTTCAGAGTGGACATTTTCTTTGTTGCATTTGAGATGTTCCCTGGAAAGTCAGGACTGTTTATCACTTAAACTCAGTGTTTTTGTGACCATGGTTTATTGTGTTAGACGCAGGATACAGGAGAGAAAGGAAGACAGGAGAAGCGAGTGCTGCTCTTCACCTCTGAGATAGCACCAGTTGCTTTAGGTTTTGGAGCTCATGGAAAACAAAACAAAACTGCTGTCCTTTCAAAGAGAAATAAGAAGCAATGCTGTGAGATTTACTCACGCTGCAGGGGTGGGCTTGAGCGGTGGTTGTGGACTCGTTTATTCTTTTTAATACTCTGCTATCTAACGTTTCTACATGTGAGGGGAGCAAGCTCTTTGAGTCTGACAGGGAACATGCAATGCTGCAACTGCACAAAAATGTCCTCAGTATTGAAAAAGAAAATTGTAGCATGTGGAAATAAATCAGTCTGGTGAAGTTATTTTAAAATTCAGTACATTTTTCTAAGAGACTTATTTTTGGATCGCAGGCAGTGTGGTCACCTCTCTGGAAGGTCTGGGCTCTGATAATGTTTTCAGCTCACATGAAGATAACCATTACCGGATAAGCAAAAGTCTGGTGAAGTCTGCAGAAGGAAGCACTGTGCCCTTGACCAGGGTAAAGTGTCTTGTCTCTATGACAACCCCTCATGACATCAGACTTCATGGTTCATCTGTTACTCCAGCTTTTGTTGAATTTGACACATCCCTTGAAGGCTTTGGGTAAGGACACTGCAAGGTAGCCAGGCCTTGCCCTATTAGCTTGAGCCTCCGTTTGATATTTGCAAATATACTTTGGATTTAAATCGTTGGGTTAAAATACGCTGTGACACACACTATGCTGTGTATTTTTAAATGATTCCACTTCTTTGAGCATGCTGTTTTAAGATTTCTATGTTTAGCTTTTTGAATTACTTATTATATTAACTGTGTTGCTATAATAATGGAGTTCGTAATTGAAGGTCCATGGCTGAGTAAGGTTTTTGTTTTTGTTTTTGTTTTTTTAAAGCATGATGTGGATGAAGATGTTTTACAGGGTCATGTCCAGCTCATTCATGTATCTTCTCTGACTGGCAGAATTGTGTTATCCTAGTAGGAAGCTTCCTTCATGAAGCAAGTGTCTCATCTGGCTCCTTTCAGAAAGCTAGCCTCTCACGGTGTAGATAACAGACAAAGGCAGATGTCAGTCTCTAATTGAGCCCTCCCATCTCGCCTCCAGTTTGTCTAGCGTAGAGTTGTGAGCTGTATGAGCACTCAGTGGCATGCCTGGCATCAGGTGAGAAACCCTAAGTCCCATGAGACGGCGACAGTCAGAGAAGCAGCAGCAAAGGCTCCCTAGTGAATCTCCAAGTCAGCCACGCCCGCTAGATCAGAGTGTGCACAAATATCCCCCGTGCTGCACTTTGAAGAAGCATTGCAGAGAGAGTTTTTCTGTGATAATGAAATTACTACAGTGTTTTTTTAAAATTAAGATTGTATATTTGTTTTACAAATGCATATTTAACCATAATTTTAAAATACTTTAAAGGTTAAATGATACCGTTAGAAGTTTTAAAGTTCATCATTTGGCATTGTCGCATTATTAAAAGGCGGGGAAGGCTTTGCTTGCCCCAGACTCATTCGATAATCTCTAATCGCTAGATACAATTATGGTTACTCACTTGTACTTCAACCATTTATTTCGGTTTTTGCAGATTTTTACATGTCCATTGTGTTAAGGCAGCATGGATCTCTAATGCCGATGTGTTTTCTTTGCTAGCTGCCTGTTTCTGCCCAGCGTAGCTCCCCATAATGCCCCTACCAACAACGCTGTCACAACAGGTCTGACCGATGGGGCCGTGGTCAGTGGCATTGGTTCTGGTAATTGTCATTACTTTTTCAGTAGTTATTTTCACTAACAGCGTACGTTCAGTCGTTGCCTCGTTTAAAAACGCAAAAGTGCGCCAGAGCGCGCCCTCGCTGTTTTCTCTTTGACTGCAGGCGAGAGGTTCTTCCCTCCCCCTTCTGGCCTGAGCTATTCCTGCTGGTTCTGCATCGAGCACTTCAGCTCCCCTCCAAATAACCATCCCGTCAGGCTCCTCACTCTGGTGCGGCGAGCGAATTCGTCCGAACAGCATTATGTGTGCCTTGCCATAGTTCTGTCTGCAAAAGACCGGTCCTTAATTGTTTCCACGAAGGAGGAGCTACTCCAAAATTATGGTCAGTGTCAGTCTTTTTCTGCTCTCTTAGGAGTCTGTAGGTGAAGAGTTCATCGTAATTATTTTCATTTCTAAGTTCAAAGTGATCATTAGGATAGCAACCAACAGGCTATATGAAGTCTCACATATTTACCAGTAAATTTTAAGATACTGTATTTTCCGGCATATAAGTCGACTCCCGACGTTAGCTTTTCCAGTTAAAACACAGAGTTTCAAATATACTCACTGTGTCCTCTTCCAGAGCACACCCTGTGCAGCAGACTCGGGCTGCAAACTCTATATTTTAATTGGAAAAGTTACAGTTGGGGGTTGTCTTATATGCCAGAAAATAGGGTACCTTCCGTGTGCGTGCGTGTGTGTGTGTGTGTGTGTGTGTGTGTGTGTGTGTGTGTGTGTGTGTGTGTGCGTGCGTGTGAGTGTGTGTGTGAGTGTGTGTGTGTGTGTGTGTACATATATACATATATATTATATAAAATTTACTTTTTGAGGATTTCATACACGTATGCGTGTCTTTTGGCCGTAACTACCACCCCCACACATACACATACACTTCCCCACTTAAAGACTTTCAAAAGTGACTTAGAAAGCAATAAAGCTGAGCCTGAGCGGGCTGTATCTTGCTTACCATTGTCCAGGATTCTGCTGTGGAAGCAGCTTGCATGCTTGTTCTGTTTTGCTGAAACAACGATCCACTGTGGGTTTCCTTTGTGCGTTCGTTGTGCGCCTGGGTACCATCAGTGCATCTCTGTGCTGCACACAGCCACCTCTCAGTCACATCACCCACCGTTTACCTCCAGGGCATTGTATGCTTTTTTATAACTCCCTCCACCATACAGCAACTGGCCCTGATGTGTGGTATAACTTCAAATCCACGGCATCCGTGAAGACCGCCCTAAGCTTGTGAACACCATCCCATCTTACTCAGTTTTCTTTGTCCTGAATGTAAAAACTGCATACGAAAGAATTTTTGTCATCTAAGTTTTGTTCTAATTTTAACCAAAATATTCCTTTGATTGGCGTGCGGCTGATAATAAATGTTCATGGGATATGCATACCAGCTTTTAAATGTAATCATAAAGTTTCTCAGCGTTGCTCATGGTTGTTCAGCTCTGAGTATCAGGGTATTAATTTCAGAGTTCTTATCATTGGGCTGAGGATGTTTCTGAAATAAGTGCAAAGCTTCCATGAGTTTGATGCCCCAAGCAGCTCTCACCTTTGTGCTGCCCTGCATTGTAGATCACCACGTTTGTCCTCTGGCAGCATTTGGCTTCTCCTCATTAAGGGCATTTCTGGCCTGCCATTGTGGCGGGGCCACTTCAGTCACTGAGTGTTTACCCACCCTTCCTCAGCATCCCCTTTGGTCACCTCTTGCATCTTCCCTTCAAAATTAGTGTTCTGTGGTCTTTATATTCAATCTGTTCCTCCTGGGGCAGTAGAAACCATTGTTTGTTTGTTTACTTAAGGCCACTTTACCCCAGGAACCATGAAATCATTTTTTAAAATTGTGTCCTAAGCATGCTGCTTACATTTCCCCTTGAATAGTGGAATCTGCATTTAAATACTTTAATATTCTGTTTAGGTCTGTATATAATATTATAAAAATCCACCTCTCCCTGTGTTTCCTATCTTGATTGCTGACAACCCACAGCTAATTAGCTAGCCAGAAGCCTTGTATAAACCTTAAACTCCATGCTTTACACTGTCATATCCTCACCTGTCCTCCCCAAAAGTGAAACTCTCACACCATTTCTATTGGTTTGTTTCTGAGATGTTAGCTCAGGCTGGCTCACTGTTAGCTCAGGCTGGCCTGGAATTTCTGACTCTCCTGTTTTCACCGCCAGATGCTCTGATTACTGGAGTGCACTGCTGTCTTTTCCTAGGTTTTCATGCATAGGAAACGAGCTGTGCCCCATCTCTCATGAGATTTAATATTGACATCATCAATACTAGAGGATAGTTACAGTTTATTAATTAGTAAGGAAGGGGAAGGCACAAAGCTTAGTTCTCTGCTGTTCCTTTTTTCGTGGAGGGTTGTCTGCACCACCATATAAATGGGCACACGTTGGTTCCATGTGGCTTCTGGGATCAAACTCAGATCATGATGCTTAGCAGTAAGTGCCTTTACCCAAGAGCCCTCTAGCCTGTGCTGATGTGCGTGTGTGTGTGTGTGTGTGTGTGTGTGTGTAGGGGGTGGGAGGGGGAGATCGGGGCCTTGGTGTCTTACATGCTAGCCCTCTACTCTCCGTGACATTCTTCACACCCCTCAGCCTGTAACTGTGACCCCTGAGGACATCTAACTCCGAGTTCTATGTCACTCTGCTCCAGTGTATATCACCCAGGGGATTTGGCGTTTGTCGTATCTTAACTCGTCAAGAAATTCTCATTCTAAAATATAGCCTGGTATTTACCATACAGTAGCTATCTTGGTAGTCCAAAATAAAAATTAGCATTATATTCATATTTCTTTCATATGATCATACCTTTCTTTTCAGATGCCTTTATTTGTGTGTTCTTTCGTAGCCGCTTTAAGTTGTGTGGCTATGCATCACATTAGCTCCTTCTTGCTCCTTTAAAGTGTGTTTTCAGCATCAGCCTCTTACTATTGTGGGACTGTTTTAGCTCCAGGGAAGAACGCAGGCTCTGGTTTGACTCCCAGCACCACCAAGAGCAACAATCAAAATAAAACTACATTAATTTTCAATTAGATGAAAATAAAATTAATTTAACCCCATTGTTTCTTTTCCTTAACAGTTTGTTGAGTATGGAGATGGGAGGGATCTGGGGGGAGTTGGTGGTGGGGGAGGGTTTACAGAAAGAAAGGGGAGTAATGTTGTGATTAAATTACAGTCTCAGAAATAATCAGTATAGGACAAAGAAAAGAAGATTCTCACTGTCCTGTGGTCTTACTGTCTACGTATGAGTAAACCGACTGTTTCTTGGCATGCTCTGCCTGGTGCTCGATAAGTCAGAACAGGTAGAGGGCAGAGTTAGGCAGCGCTGGCCAAGAGGTCCGCTATAGGACAGGGTCCTCCTGGGAAGCAAGAGCTTGGGCAGCAGGTACTTTACATGGTGCCATGCAGCACCTCTCCCCGCAGCTGCTGCTCTGAGGTTCTGGGCAGGATGATCACAGACCAGCAGCAGTCTGTGGGACGAGCAGGGACAGACAGTGAAAACCTGCTGGTGGAGATAGGTGTGGTCCTGGAACAGGGCCCGTGTGGGCAAGTGCTCTACGTCTTTCCTCTGCTTTGTCTAGTTGATGACTTCAGTGAAGAATCCTCTTTCTATGAGATCCTGCCGTGCTGTGCCCGCTTTCGGTGTGGAGAGCTGATAGTGGAAGGGCAGTGGCATCATCTGGTGCTGCTGATGAGCAAAGGCATGCTGAAGAACAGCACCGCCACCCTCTGTATTGATGGGCAGCTTGTCAGCACTGTGAAGGTAAGTAGTCCAGAAATGCAGCAGTTCTCAGCTGGGGAGGTGGGGAGTTTTGAGTGTCTGTGTGCGCGCGCGCACGCGCATATGTGGAGACCAGAGGTTGACATTGGGTGTCTTCCTCTGTTGTTCACCACGTCATTTTCTGAAACAGGGTTCTTCTCAGAACTTAGACTCACTGAACGACTGTACTAAGTTGGCTCCAGACCCAGACATCCTTCTGCCCCCATATCTTCTGATTCTGGCCATGGTGCTGAGAACACAGGTTTAGGCCCTGGTGCAGCAGGCCCTTTACTTGATGAGCTACGTCCCAGCCTTCTTTGCTGAAGGAAAGGGAATGTGAGCGTTACTCAGGAAAGCCATAGTCTAGTGTTCAGGAGCAGCAGGGACAGAGTGCTAAAGAGTCACTTTTCTTAGAGAAGATGATATTGTTACAGTCGGATATCCCTAAACCTAAAGTTCAAAATACCGACTTCAAACTTCGAACCCCTACCAAGACCTAGCCAACGAACATGATATTCTCCACCGTTGAGTGGAGAGTGAGATCTGACTCTCACACGAACTCTGGTGCCCCTTTTCTGACCACGTCCCCTGGATGGGGAGGCCTGGCGGCACTCAGAGGAAGGATAGCAAGTTACCAAGAAGAGACTCGATATTCTAAGAGCATATATAGGGGGAGGAGGTCTCCCTCAATCACAGACATAGGGGAGGGGAGAAGGGGGGAAGTGGGAGGGAGGGAAGAATGGGAGGAAACAGGGGAAGGGCTAACAATCGAGATGTAATATGAATAAAATTTAAAAAAAATAGATACAGGCAAAAAAACCCAAAATACCGACTTCTAAAGCCTTCTGAGAGTTGGCATCATTCATACACACACACACACACACACACACACACACACACACACACACACACACACACACACACTTCAAATCGCAAAGTATTTTGAATTTCTGAGAGGTGAAGTTGGCACAGGTGCTCCAAAGTCTGGAAGGTTCTGTCTGAAGCACGTGGTCCTCAGCACTTTGGACCAGGCTATACAGAATTCAGTGAGGTTAAAGTTACTTAGCTTGTGTGGGACCATGTCCACTCTTTTTGTGTGTGTATGAAAACAGCAGCATACACACACACACACACACACACACACACACACACAGCCTGAGTGGTCAGGGGACAGTGTGTACATGCAGGTCTTCACTGGCATGGTTGCAACAGCACTAAGACCATTCTTTATATAGAATAATGTGAGATCTGAAGTTGGCTGATGTTATGAAGAAACAAATCAATGGAAATGTCAGTCACCTGTGACAAGGCTCCCTTTACAAGCAGTTCCTCATCTCATACCCTAGCCTACCCAAATACATATTTATTTAAAATGGGTTTATTGATAATTAAGGAGTCTCGTCAGTAAATAGAAGCATTTCCAACTCCAAGTATGTCAATCAACCATGCCTATCTTTTAGAGATAATGTATGTGCATATAAAGTATAGATTTTTACTTTTCTAATGATTAAGATACCTTTAATCAGTAATTAGTATACTTGCATCAGAAGTTGTTTATCATAGAACAGTGAGCACTGCATTTTCAGAGAAGTATCATTAATTTGATAAGTAGACCACAGGAAGTGACTGACAGTATCCCTATATTTAATTGTTGCCATTTCTTTTTTTTTTTTTTTTTAATTTATTCTTGTTACATCTCAATGGTTATCCCATCCCTTGTATCCTCCCATTTCTCCCCCCCCTCCCATTTTTCCATTATTCCCCTCCCCTATGACTGTTCCTGAGGGGGATTACCTCCCCCTGTATATGCTCATAGGGTATCAAGTCTCTTCTTGGCACCTGCTGTCCTTCCTCTGAGTGCCACCAGGTCCCCCCCTCCAGGGGACATGGTCAAATGTGAGGCACCAGAGTACGTGAGAAAGTCATATCCCACTCTCCACTCAACTGTGGAGAATGTTCTGACCATTGGCTAGATCTGGGTAAGGGTTTAAAGTTTACTGCCTGTATTGTCCTTGGCTGGTGCCTTAGTTTGAGCGGGACCCCTGGGCCTGCCATTTCTTGATACAGTTTACTTTGTCAGAATTTGTAAGCAGATTTCAAACTACCACATTGAGTGCCCAGTTAACAGATGCTAGAATTTTGGCCTTGTGTTTCTCAACTGGTTTTGAATATCTGTAAAGTCATGTGGCCTTGAAATGATGAAAATACATAAGATAGTTATTCCTGGCTTAAAGGTTTTCACGCCTCACATTTGTGTCTTCTCTATAGCTGCATTATGTCCACAGCACCCCTGGGGGCTCCGGCTCTGCAAACCCCCCAGTGCTGAGCACAGTCTACGCCTACATTGGTACCCCACCTGCACAACGCCAGATCTCTTCGCTGGTTTGGCGCCTGGGACCCACTCACTTTCTAGAAGAAGTTTTACCTCCTTCCAGTGTGACTACTATTTATGAACTTGGACCAAATTATGTTGGGAGTTTTCAGGCTGTCTGCGCGCCATGTGAGTTAACTTACCAACTGTTCTCAAAGCTCTACAAGGTTTAAGTCCTGAAATATAGATGCGTGTGTTTGTAGGATTGTGACTATCTTTGCCTGGGAAAGAGCTTCTCCATTCATTTTCTTCAGGGCAGTTTTATTGATTACTCCTGTGGAAAATGATTTTCTGCAGGTTGAGGATATAGCTCAGGGTTAGAGAACTTACCTAGTATGTGTAGACTGTAAGTTCAATTCCCAGCATTGCAAATGGATACATGAAATAAAATATGATGCTCTGCCCCACAGTCGCACTGTTCTTTTCTGATTCATTATCTGTTCACTAATTAATTTCCCAGCTTTTCTTCTTGGATTAAAGATGAGGGTATTTACCCTGTAAGAGGCCAACCTCAATCCTCACTTCCTTCTACAACATCTATTGCATGAAGTAATTTAAAATACTTAAACATTACTAAAGGAGCAAAGTGGGCTCAATAAACACAGAGTCTCAAGAGTAAAGCTATTATTCCTAATAGTTAAAATTCCTTCTTTCAAACGAAATACAACAGAACTGATGTTGGCTGCAGTTACTTGTGCTGTGCAGATGCGCCACATCTGCCTTTTCCTTTTTCTCATTCCACTCATGGTCTCAAGGAAGTGTCTCAACAAATATATTCTAAATGCTAATCGTCTGATGATGACTGAGAGCCTCATCTGTTCCCTCAGCATCGATTCACAGACCGTGTAATCAGAGTCGACACTGAAAACTTGCTCACGTTCTCAGCCCCGCCTCGTGTATGTTTATTTATCTCAAAACAGGGCATTAGCTCCTCCCACTGTCACATCCGTTTAATCAGTGTAGAGACAGAGACAGACAGACAAGTGGGTCTACCACATAGATTTTAAGTAATAAAATGAGATTCCAAAATGTATGGTCTTTGCCACCCTGCTGTGTGGTCCCGAGACGTGGGAGATGTGGCTGAGAGTTCTTTGTAAGAGGGCAGCCAGTCCCATTAAGCTGTAGACACTTGTGTGTTTTCCTTCCTTTCAGTGTAGAAGGAAGTGTTTGATGATTTGTTAGGTACCATTCTTTTGTTTCCTTTACAGTAGGCTTTATGGGAAGATACTTTAAGAGTAAACAGTGCACAGTGTATGACTGTCAAGTTCTTTCCCATACCATACTCAAAGAAATAGTATGCTCAAAGAGCTCAAAATGAAGTAAATGGCTTTCAAATACGGCTCTCTTTCCACTTTAAAAAAAAAATGACAGTAAGAATAAGCACTTTGTTCTGAGGATGAAGAAAACAAGTATGGAAAGTATCATTCTTCTTTTGAAGGTAAAGATGCAAAGTCTGAAGGTGTCGTCCCATCTCCTGTATCGCTAGTTGCAGAGGAAAAGCTGTCCTTTGGCCTCTACGCGCTCTCCGTGTCCGCACTAACAGTGGCAAGAATTCGGAAAGTCTATAACAAGGTGGACAGCAAAGCAATCGCTAAGCAGGTGAGCTGAGTGCATTCGCAGTGAACTGTGGCGATTCTCCCCGGGAGGACAGTGTAGGGGGTGGGCACGTTTGAACCACAAGGGTCTCTCAGAGGGAAAGACCAATAAAGATGAACACAAGGGGCCGTAGGCCAACAAATGCAGGTAGGAAGAAGATGGGTAGTTCTCCACAAGCAACACGACCCTGCCAGTACCTTCCTGTTAGGCTTCAGGACCATGTCTTAAGTCACACCTGCAGAACTAAGATAATACAGTGACATCATCGTTAACTTGATGGTAAATTAGTACAACAGCTATAGAGACTGATGTGGTCTCCCCACTTCAGGGCCGATGTGCTGACTGTAATACTCTGCGATGAGGAGCATACGCTTTCAGTACTTAATATGTTGTCACTTCCTGTTCTGGTTTCATTCTGTGGCTGTGACACAACACTGTGACCAAAAGCAACTTAGGGAGGGAAAGAATGATTGTATCTTACAAATTTCAGTCCATCAGTGAAAGGGTCAGTGGCGGACTACTGCTTGCTGGCTGCCTCACAGCTTCATGCTTAGCTAGCTTATATACAGGTTATATACAGCTCTCCCTGGCTTGCCTAGGGATGGTGTCACCCACAGTGGGCCAGCCCCACCTGCATCACTTAGTAAGACAGTTCCCCACAGACACGGCCACAGGCTAATTGGGTTTACACAATTCCTTCTTGAAGGCTTTTCTCTCTGATGAGTCTCAGCTGTGTCAAGCTGACATGTCAGGCCTTTGTTGCTTTGTCTGTTTTTTTATGTAAAGCTGGAACACTTGAAGGGACTTCTCTGGGTGCTTTCATATTCTTAAAAAAAAATTTTGACCTATACAAATTCAACTGTGATACACTTAGCCTTTTTGAAAAACTTGTGTCCTAATTCGGTTTGTTGATTCTTTTGAACTACAATTTCATATCTCTCACACTAACTTTCAGTAGTTATATTTGCAAATACCTCTTTCTGTTGCATTTTCTTAGTTCCATTCTGGGACCGTATTTAGCTTATTTGTCTTTTTCATATTTCCACCCTCGGTATCATTTATATTTGGTTTATTTTGCTCCTAATTTAGACCAAACATATTTAGATACTTAGCTTAATTGGGAAAGTTAGTTTGTGCTGGCAGGTTATATTTCAGCCATGTGTGAGGCTCAGCCTTAGAACACTTACCTGCCACACACCAAGGCCCTGGGTGTGATCCCAGCTCCACAAAAAGCTAATTAAACAGTTGAACCTTACAGCAATGAGGAGCACGAGTGTGGGTTTTGTTTGGGAATCTATATGGTTGGCTGCTTAGCTTGAGACTTTCTGAGACAAGTAGCCCTAGTCGGCCTTGGGTAGCCAGTCCCCACTCCCTGCCTGAACGTCCCAGATGCGCAAAGTCTAAGCTTCAGCCACCACACACACTTTCTGTGTTGTGGTTGTTGAACTGACATTGTTAAAATGTAAGGAAATAAAGGCTTATCCCTGCTTCTGGCTCTGTGGTAGTGGAGCCTACTGTGCTTCGTATTTCCTTCATGTGCTATCTGCAATCTTGAACATTCTATACAGATGAAGCGGGTCGGACCTAGAATGAAACTGAATCATCAGCAATATTCATCTGTGAGGCACTGAGTGCTGGGCAGCCGCCAAGCCAAGGAGGTTCACTCAGGAAGACTCGCAGAGCCCTGTGCCAACACCTCTGCTGCCTTTCTCTCCGTAGACTGTGTTTTAAGTTACTTTCATGAAGTTTCACACTTTGGAAGTGCTTGCCTGATTTTTTTTTTTTTTTAATTTTTTTAAAGAATATTCATACTTTACGTGGTCTGCTAAGTAGGAAACAGAAAGGACTTGTTACCCGTCATAAAAGTGATAGCAAGCCAGGCGTGGTGGCACAGGCCTTTAATCTCAGCACGGAGAGAGGCAGAGGCAGGCGGAGTTCGAGGCCAGCCTGGTCTACAGAGCAAGCTCAGGACAGCCAGAGCTACACAGAGAAAGCCTGTCTCAGAAAAATAGAAACAAAAAGTGATGTCAAAATGTCAGGGCATTCTTCTGTGATCACATCCTTTTCCTTCCTGTTCCCCAGTTGGCCATTTCCTCCCACGAGAACGCCACCCCCGTGAAGTTGGTCCACAACGCGGCGGGCCATCTCAATGGGCCAGCGCGCACCATCGGGGCCGCGCTCATCGGTTACTTGGGTGAGTTCAGTTGTCTTTGTTGTTTCAAACGTCTTCATTTACTTTCAAATTTGTATTTCTTTCCTTCATATTCATATAAGGGGCAGGGGAGAGGGATGTCTTAAGTTTATATTTTGAAGCACTTGACCTGGAGTGTTCCTGCTGTGTTTACATATTAACACCAAGTTCCTGGCAATTTTAAAAATCATGAGGCTGAGCAGTTCTGTACTAACTGCAGGTGTGTTAGCTCAGTAGTGGGTTTGTTCCTGTCTTTCTGCCACTTAAAAATGAGCTAAAAGAACTGGGGCTGTAGCTCCATAGAGCCCATACCCGTGTGCGAGAGGCCCTAGGTGCAGTCCCCAGCACCTCAAGCCACAGGAGGAGCTAAGGGAAGAGCCGCAAGTGTAGACACTGGGTCCAGCTGCAGTGAATGTCAGAGTTGCTGTGGCCCTAGAGCTCCATGCTTTCTGTCCTTTAAACAGTTGAGGATTGTGCTTAGGCGGGATCTAAGACACAGTCCAGCCGGGCCTCCTGGCCTTCAGAGCAATGACTAAAGTGTGTGGTACTGATTGCTTAATTATTGTTATTATTGTTGTTGTTGTTGTTATTATTATTATTATTATTATTAAATATATTTTATTAATCTATTCATATTACATTTCAATTGTTGTTATTATTTTTATTGATAATTTTTTCACATTGCACCCCAATTGTAACCCCCTCCCGGATCTCTTCCCCTTCCCGTTCTCCCTTCCTCTTCCCCCTTATCCCTGTCCCCTCCTTCTTAGATGGCCACACAGTTTTGCTGGTCCAGCGTCTGTGTTGAATCAGTTTCTGCAGTTTTTAGTGACCCGTGATTGCCATATCCTGAGTCTGCATTTCTTTGAAGATAATACTGCATTATTAAAATAGCTTCCTGTTTGACCAAGCACATAGTAGCAGTCCCTTTTCTGGTTCAACAGATTCTCAGGGAGTACCACTTTAGGGAGCAGTGATTTACATTCTTTCCAGAGCTCCAGCACACTGTGGTGTGGTGGAAAGTGGTGAATAGAGCATCCGTAGACCAAATTCCAGTCTCTGCTCTCATTCTTAATGACTCAGGCCAAGCATTTAAACTCCCTGTGCAGTAACACTTACCCTGACAGCCTTAGAAACCTTTTCAAAGTCCAGTGTTCACATGTATTAAGACGTCATAAGTGCTGCAAATCTTGTAAACATTAAATTCATATCACTATGTGGGTATATTTATATTGTTTTCTAATTTAATTAAAATATAATTATATCATTTTTTTCTCCCTCTTACCTCTTTCAAGTCTTAGCAACATTCCCCTCCTTGCTTCCCATACATATTCATGCAAATGAACCAACTTACAAATATAACCTGCTGAGTCCGTTCAGCTGCCTGCCTGCGTATGTTTTTAAAGCTGACCACTTGGTATTGGAAAGCCAATAGCATCGGTGGTAGAGACTGATTCCCCCTCTCTGGGCAGTTGTTAATTGCCTGTCACTCTTCATCAAGTGGTGGGGCCTCATGAGATTTTTCTCCGTCTACATTAGCATGTCAAATTTGGTTGGGATTGCTCGGGGCTTTAGGCCATCGTGTGGTTGAGATTTCATGATCGTAGCTTCCCTGTCCCTTCTAAGAGACAAAATTCCACAGCAGCCGTACTGCTCTCCTGGCGCTTACACTCTTCCACCCCCTCTTCCACTACGTTCCCTGAGAGATGAGGCGTGTGGGGCCGGGTACTGCAGGATCAGTTGATCTGCATTTTGACCAGTCGTGACTTTCTGTAATGGTTTCCTGCTGCTGCAGAAATAAACCTTGGTGAGGAGTGAGATCTACCCTTATCTGTGTATATAAAGATAAATATTCAGAATGTGCTTAAGAACTCTAGAAGGCTCTCCTCCAATTCTCCAATTCACAGCCTTATCGGTCACATGTAAATGGCTAGGCCTGCAGGACTAGGCATGATTTCCCTGCTGTTTAGTGGACCTTGAATCCAATTAGACAGCTGTTAGTTACTACAAGATACGAGTGCCACTATTGCACCTTTAGGGATAGCTTGGGGTAGAACTTAGGTGCCATACCTGGCTAGGACTCTTTTTTTTTTTTTTTTTTTTTTTAATTTATTTATTTTTATTGTATGTGCATTGGTGTTTTGCCTGCATGTATGTCTGTGTGAGGGTGTCAGATCTTGGAGTTACAGACAGTTGTGAGCTGCCATGTGGGTGCTGGGAACTGAACTTGGGTCCTTTGGAAGAGCAGTCAGTGCTCTAAAATGCTGAGCCATCTCTCCAGCTCCTGGCTAGGACTGTGGATGGCTTTCCTCCCTTAGCAGCTTGCATATCAGCTTCTAGGACTATGAAAACTAGTCCTCAGGGAAGGAGGCTTTTAAATCAGTTCCAGATTAAATCCTCAAATCCCATATCCAAAGTGTGAGGTGTTTGTAGCAATAGGGAGGCAACCGAGGGCTATAGCAATAGGCTCTATGGTTTTAGGAGTGTTGTGGACTCCCTGACCAAGAACTTGAAAAGTGTCCCATGCCTGGTACTAGGTGGGTGTTTGTTAGTTTGTGGGGGCTGTATTGTTACCACATATGACATCATGATTTGAAATGTGTGGCGTGTGTGTGTATGTGTATGGCACGCAATTTTGGCTAAGTGTACAATAATGATTCCCTATGTCTTTTATGTTGCCGCTAATCTCAAGCCCCTGGGTTCAAGTGGTCTTCCTCCATCCTTCTTAGAAATAAGAACTATACTTCCCAACTACTTTAATTTTAATTTTTAATTTTTAACCATGTGTATATGCGGGAGGTAAGGTGCACATATGTGCAGGTACCCTCAGAGACTGGACACATTACATCCCCTGGAACTGGTGCTTTATATAGGAGTTTGTAAGCCACCTAATATGAGTGCTGAGGATTGAACTCACATCCTCTGGAAGCATAGACTGCACCCTTAATGCCTGAGCCATGTCTCCAGCCTCTGCTTCTGTATTTTAACAACTCTGTCCTAAAGAGCAGGCAGGTAACATTCGCCCAGAGCATTAATAAATGCTTCAAATGCAGAAGCACCATGCCTGTACTCCATTCGAGTGTCCCCAAGTATGTTCCCAGCAGAAGCTAGTAGGCACTCTGACTTAGCTCTGCTTACATTCCTCTGACCTCTGTGCTTCTGCCAGTCTCTTGCCCAGCACCGTGTACTGAATGGCCGATGCTTGCTCCAGACACATTCGCTATTCTCTTCACACACGTTTCTGGGAATTTGTAAATTAACACTTACTGCCTTCTCCCAAACTCTTCCTTTGCTCTTTTTTTTTTTTTTAAGGAATGAAATGTTTGGGTACAAGCAAAGTGCTTGATATGGCTCCATTCTGGCTCACGTGGTTAATTTATTTTATTTATTTTTCGCTCTCTTTTTAATCAGGAGTAAGAACGTTTGTCCCTAAGCCCGTTGCCACTACTTTGCAGTACATTGGAGGAGCTGCAGCCATCCTAGGCCTGGTGGCCATGGCCTCCGATGTGGAGGGGTTATATGCTGCAGTCAAGGCCCTGGTGTGTGTGGTTAAGAGTAACCCGCTAGCCAGTAAGGAAATGGAGAGAATCAAGGGGTACCAGGTTCGTATCCATAGGCTTTGCTTTCAGTTTACTTCATACCACATAATCAAGTTTTCGTTATTCTTATTTCGTTTTTAACTCTGCAAGAGTTATATTGTCCAAGTAAAGTTAAAAGCCATCAGCTTGTATTAAAAACACACACACAAACAAAAAAATACATCAAGTGAGAAATGTGGGGTTTTTTTTGTTTGTTTGTTTGTTTGTTTTTTGTTTTGTTTTTTTGTTTTGTTTTGTTTTTCGAGACAGAGTTTCTCTGTGTCATCTTGGCTGTCCTAGACTCACTTTGTAGACCAGGCTGGCCTCGAACTCACAGCGATCCACCTGCCTCCTGAGTGCTGGGATTAAAGGCGTGCACCACCACACCCGGCTCTAATTTTGGTTTCTTAAGTTCCCTCCCTTTCCCTTGGTCTCACGTGTTCTGCAGACTGAATTGTTTCAGCCAGCTTTGCCCGTCTCATGCGCTGGACCCTCACATCCTGAGGACCAATTCTAGGACCTCAGTTAGCTCTCCATGTGCATCTCATAAGATTATGCTGCTCTCGCACATCTACTCCGTGCTGAGATCTGCTCGGAGATGTAGTTCACTCCTGATGTGCATGCTATGCCTACAGCTATTACATAGTGTGGTGGTTAGGGGATAATACAGGCAATGTCTGGACAGAGTTCCTAAATAAGATCTCTTTTTGGTCCTCTTTGGACTCAATCTGCACATTTAAAAGCCATGGATAGAGGACCATCCATATTTTCAGCTCAGTTTGCTTGCTCAGACATTCTTTCTCTTTATGCAGAAGACAATGAAGTGAAATTGGATCATATTAGCCCCTGCCTGATGAGACTCAATTGACGATATAGCTAAACTCTCACCATTTTTTTTATTTTATTTTATTTTATTTTTTATTTTTTTTGATGTGGCTCCCTTCCACTTCACACCCCTTCATCTTTAGATCCCTTATTTACTCAAATGATGGGAAACCACTCTACCCCGAACATAGCACATCCCCAGTAGTTCATTTCACCCAGTGAGACCTCACCTGCCATAATGCCATGATCAAGAACTTATCCCATTGCCTCTGGCCGGGGCTCGCTGTGAGGTGCACACGGTCTGCCAAGAGGCCTGCTCTGTTTCTCTCCTCCAGTTGCTGGCGATGCTGCTGAAGAAGAAGCGCTCCCTTCTCAACAGCCACATCCTCCACCTCACGTTCTCCTTGGTGGGCACGGTGGACAGCGGCCACGAGACATCCATCATTCCCAACTCCACTGCTTTCCAGGACCTGCTTTGTGATTTTGAAGTAAGTATACACACTAGCTGGTGACGTAAAGTTGATGGATATGTTCCTGTTTCCTCACTATGGCAGGGCTTAATTTCATGCTGACCATACCAGTGCCTTTGAGTAAAACAGAACAACAGAAGACTTATGTTTTCTTTCCTCCAAATATATCCTGCTCTGCAAATGGTACGGCAATTAAATGCATAATTCATATGCTGAGCTGCCCATCTCCAGTGGCCAGGCACGGCAAGAGGGAGGCGTTCCATTAAAGAATTAGGATAGAAACATTTCCACGATAAATAGAATCTAGACGTGCCATTTGGATTATTAGCAGCTATGTAGTAACAAGGTTTCAGCCAGGCGGTGGTGGTGCACACCTTTAATCTCATCACTCGGGAGGCAAAGGCTGGTAGATCTGAGTTCAAGGCCAGCCTGGTCTACAAAGAGTGTCTAAGACAGCCATACTATACAAACAAAACCCTGTCTCGAAAAACAAAAAAACAAAATTTCTGTTTCTTCTGTCTTACTACCCTTAGCATTCTCTGCTGTTCTTTTTTTTTTTTTTTTTTTTTTAAGATTTATTTATTTATCATGTATACAGTGTTGCCTGCATGTAACGCCTGCAGGCCAGAAGAG
Source organism: Acomys russatus (assembly GCF_903995435.1). Classification (NCBI taxonomy): domain Eukaryota; kingdom Metazoa; phylum Chordata; class Mammalia; order Rodentia; family Muridae; genus Acomys; species Acomys russatus. The sequence goes on along the minus strand of NC_067164.1, from coordinate 24,817,068 downwards.
GGCACCAGATCACATTATAGATGGTTGTGAGCCACCATGTGGTTGCTGGGAATTGAACTCAGGACCTTTGGAAGAGCAGTAGGTGCTCTTAACCTCTGAGCCATCTCTCCAGCCCTCTCTGCCGTTCTTTCAGCACACCGCGTGATCACGGCCTTTGCTCACCGAGCGCCTCTCCACCCTGCATCATCTTTTAGTGACTGTGTACTAAGTGTTCCTGACACATTCCTTGGGAATAGCAGGGTCTCCGGGCATCAGGAAGGCAGAGCCTGTGTGTCTGTACCACCCAGGGCGGTCCCAGGACCTCCTGATGGCAGGCAAAGGTGACACTAAGTCCCAACTCTTCTTTATCATGATTCCTACAGTGTTTCATCCAGCAAACAGTGGACTCTCGCTATTTTAACTAAAGGTGCTTGTAAAGCTTATTCACAGCTTCCTTGCGTCTGTGCCCAGTGCTTAGCATCTCCCACACCCGGCACGTGGAATTGCTCTCCTCCTATAGTGCCAACATCTTTTGCCAGCTCGCAGGCATCAACACCTTGGTCTTTTTACCCACCTCACTGTTCTTAATATGATTCCGCCTCCATGACGTTTGCATGTAAGAACTTGGATCTCCCTGCTCTCTTTGTCCCTTTATCTTCCCTGGGCTCACACCAACCCGCAGCCCCCAGGCCTGAGCTCACGTTGACCTGCCAACATCTGTCTCTAACCTCAGCATCTCAGTTCAAGACTTCTGACTTCTCGCTCAGTGTTTCTGTTGGTGTACCCTAGCGATGCCTTAACTGAACCCGACAGCCTTGCCCCGAGTTAGCACTTCCTTCTCACTGCTCTGCTTCTGCTAATAGCGCCACTGTTCAGCAGGATTGAAATTATGAGATCAGCTTCCTCCTTCCTCCTGTCTCATAGCGGTCCAGTGTGAAACCTTGCAGACCTCACTCTCGCTTTGTGCACTTTCTGCCTCCACTGCATCTTAAAGAGGCTTTATCACCGCTCCACTTACGTACCGGGATAACTGTAACTTCTGTCTTTCCTCCGGTTTCGCTGTCCACCTTGGGTATCTCATTCCTTTGTAAGGGCATACTTATATAATGTCTTAGAGAATTTGTAGCACTCTCTCTTTTCTACATGATAAAGTATACATTTCTTTGTTTTCAAAGTTCCTACTTCTCAGGTGTCTTCAATGAAGATGTTGATGGTCGTCGTCATCATCATCATCATTATTATTTGAGACAGGGTCTCACTGCATAACCCCCATCTGGCCTGGAAATTACTATGTAGACCAGGCAGGCTGGCCTCGGAGTCACAGAGATCTGCCCGCCTCTGCCTCCCGATTTCTGGGATTAAAGGTGTATGCCCTTTCATTGAGCCAAGCACTACATTACTTGCAAAAGATATAAAGCAAAATTAAAACACACAGCCCATGTCTCCATTAGTCCATTAGAAGAGAAAAACAAAGAAATAAGTAAATACTTGTGAAAGCTCAAAGTTAAAAAGGCTGCATGTAGTAGGATGACAAAATTTAAAACAACCTAAGCCTGCCTGACTGTTTTTTCCTGGGAATTTCCTTTGGTTTCAATTTGGTGATTAACATTTAATATACAAATTTAGCTGAATACCAAATTTTGGCTCCATTTCACAATACCTATATACTCTGTGGCCTTCTGGAACATCTTTTATTACCAAGCCACAGAGAGTTTATAAATAATTCTTCCCCCTTTTAGAAACAGCCATTTTACAAATATAAGTTAAATAACAGCATACAAACATTTTCTTTATTTTTCTAGAATCTAAGGTAACGTAGTTTATCTTTGAAGAATATTATACTTTGTCCATTTCTTCTTTCCCATTCTTGTGTTGATTTTATACATTTTGTTATAATCTCAAAATAGTTTGTATTATTTTTTGCTTTAAATGATCAATTATTTTTAAATGCAACTTAAAAATCTTTATATTTGCCCACACATATGGTATTTACAACTCTTTATCTCGTTAGAATTTTTTTTTAAGTGTATTGGTGTCTGTGTGTAGTACCCAAGGAGGCTAGAATATGCTTTTCGGATCCTAGTGCTGGAGTTCTGGGCAGTTGTCACATGTGATTGGGTGCTGGGGACTGAAGTCACCCCCTCTGAAGAGCAGCCTGGGCTCTCAGGCTGAGCCTCCTTTGCCGCTTGGTGACACAGTCTTTGTGACTATGGACCTGTCCTGCACTGGGGTCACTTCTCTTTAAAGGTCACATAGCAGAGGGCTACTGGCAAGGAAATCCCATCTAAAGGAGATGTTTTCCTCCCCCTCCCCCCATTTTTTTTGTTTTTGGAAAGATGCTTTTGCACGGGATGCACTTCTGCTTGGCCATTCTCATTTTCCACAGTTTAAAAATGCCGTTGATGATGATCATCTTTCCGTAATGTTCCTAAATATGTAGAACGTTTATGATAGATTCTAAATGCATGCTGTGTCCGTTTTCTGTAGGTTGGGTCTGTTTATAGTGACTGACTTTTCTCCTGCTGTGTCCCGTTGATTACGGTATACAACTGAAGTGTGTCCCGTGTGCTGTATTTGATCTCGTTGTACTGACAGCGGGCACACGTTCAACCTTAACCATGCTGCTGTTCACACTTTGTTACAGGTCTGGCTTCATGCACCGTATGAACTTCATCTGTCTCTGTTTGAACACTTCATCGAACTGCTCACAGAGTCCAGGTACTAGCCGGCGCTCAGGCAGTCAGCCGTTCGGTTACAGGAGAGAGCGCCATCTTCCAGCCTGTTAAACTGGCCTTCTCTTACAGCGAGGCTTCCAAGAATGCCAAGCTGATGAGGGAATTCCAGCTCATCCCCAAGCTGCTCCTGACTCTCCGAGACATGTCCTTGTCCCAGCCGACCATCGCTGCTATTAGTAACGTGCTGAGCTTCCTGCTGCAGGGCTTTCCCAGCACCAATGATCTGCTCAGGTAGGTTGTCGCTTGGTTGACTGAGCCAGCGAGGGGAATGCAATTGGGCCCTGTGGTCCCTGTGATGGATGCCAGCTGTGATGTCAGCAGCATGGGAGGGATGCGGTGACCGAGATACAAGGTTTCAGGATAGGAGTTATCAGTCTGCATCCTTACTCCTACAGGCCTGTTAATGCTCAAGGGTGTGTGCCACACACATGCAAACTGGCTCCTGCTTTCCTCTTTGCTCCCTGGCACTCAAAAACAGATGGCACTTTATTGTTGAATACTTAAATGTCTCATGTAAAGTGCAGTGTTATGTTGTTCAAGTACGAAACGGGGCTTAGACTAACTGAAGTGATGGCTCAGTGGGTAACAGCACTTGCTTTGCAACTGTGGGGACCTAAGTTAGCACCCACATAGCAAGCCAGGTGTGCCTTAACCCCATCTGTGTGGGCAGAGAGACAGAAGGCTCACCGGGCCTTGCTGGCTGCCAGCCCAGCTTACAGACAGGAGTCCTGAGTTCCAGAAGAGACCCTGCCCCCCCCCACACACACCATAGGGGCCTACACACACACACACACACACACACACACACACACACACACACACACACACACGTCATATACCTCTCTTGTGCACACGTATACGATGAGTGATAATTTTTCTTTTTCTTTTTTTAACACGAAGGAAGTGTGGAGCCTTTGCTTTTATTCTTGGAGTCCCTACAGAAAGCTGTTTTACTTTTTAAACTTTATAACATTTGAAGCTGGAACTTTAGGATTATTTTGGAGAATTTCAGTTATCTTTTTTGGTTTTTGTTTGTTTGTTTTGCTTTGCTTTGCTTTGCTTTTCCAGACAGGATTTCTCTGTGTAGCTTTGGCTGTCCTGGAATTCACTCTGAAGACCAAACCGGCCTCAAACTCAGAGATCTGCCTGCCTCCCAAGTGTTGGGATTAAAGGCATGTGCCACCACCTCCTGGACCAGTTACTGTTATTACCATTGTTTATTTAGAACTCATCCTGTGGTATGATCACGTAGATGAAATTATCACCAAGCCTCATCAAAGTTTTAACTTTCCCATTTTTCTGTATAACGAAGAAACAAGGTCCTAGAGAACTTCTGCTACTTGTCTCAGGTCACATGGTTAAAAAGTCAATCTGCGTGCGTGCGTGCGTGCGTGCATGCGTGTATGTCCTAGCGTCATTTCTAAAATCCGAGTCCTCAATCACTAGGCGTCAGTGCATTCACACGCCAAAGCGTTTTATCTTCATCAGTCATGCTGTTCAGCTTAGGCCATGCAGGTTAGCGCGCTAAAGAGTCCATGCTTCTGAAAACCTGGATTCTCTCTGGACTTTAGAAACATCATTGTATGTTGTCATTAGGTGTGCAGGCCAAGAGGAAGCAAACTGAATACAGTTACCTAAAGTGCCGCAGAAACCAAACAGAAATGTGTGTGTGTTTGTTTTCTCATTTCTTTGTATTTTGTGGTTTCTGGAAAAGAAAACTGAGAACTTGTTATTCTCTTCTCTATTTAAAGGTTTGGCCAGTTCATCTCTTCTACTTTGCCAACCTTTGCAGTTTGTGAGAAATTCGTAGTTATGGAAATAAACACTGAAGAGAAACCTGACACTGGTGAGTTGACCAAAGAAAAAAGTCAGCTAATAAGTCTACCCACCATATGACACAAATTCGACTGAATTATATGTGAAAATATTATATAACTTGTCTCCTCATATTACTTTTTTTGGCCTTTTCTGGTACATTTATCCTATATCCAATCTACACAATACGCAAAAGTATAGGGTGGCCTAAAAACTTTAAGGGTATGAAATCTCTCCTGATTTTAGATTCGTGGTAGTACACTTCTAGTGTAATTGAAATTACTTGATTTTTAACATTTTGTCTGTTGCTAGTATCATTTCTCTGTTAAGTAAACTATTCAGTAGTCATTGAGAGAAACACCTTTTTACTGGGGTCAGTTTATATAAGTCTCACAAAAAATAATATACTAGTTGTGAGTCCCTGAGTGTGTGAATGAGTAATGTTTAACTTGTTTGGTGTCTTCTTACCTGAAGACACACGGGCCTTTTAAAGCCATTTGTGGTTTTGGCTGCATGATTGAGAAGCACTGAAAGTTTCCTTCCCTCCCTCTCACATCGTTCCTTCTCAGCATGCCTGCATTCTCCATCTGTGGACCTAACAAGTGTTCTGGAAAAATACTACATTGTATATCTGTCATCTGCAACTTCACTATATTAATACAGCCGTTTATATGGCATTTACGTAGTGTTAGGTATCATAGATAAAGGTGATTTCGGGTTTGAAGTTTTGTGTTGATGGCATGCAAATGTGTCACCGTTGTGTGGTAGGTAAGATCTTGAGCGTCTCTGGATATTGGTGTCTGCAAGGGTCCAGTGACACTGAGAGTGCCTGTTCATTGTTCCCATAGCATCACCACTGCTCTTGCCCTATTGCATAAGCAGAAAATTATTGTGCTTCCTGTCAGCTTCTGACAGACAGGAGTGCTGCACGCCACAGTGCCCCGCTGACATGCGCGGCATACATGCGGCACTCAGCTCCCTATTGACAGCTCGTTTGAAACCACCCTGATAGACAACACTGGCTGAGCATTCGTTATATGTTCTGTCTGATCTCACAACAGCCATATGCTGTGACTACTGCTACTGCAGTTTTAGGAGGAAAGAAACTGCCACTCACACAAACATAACTGGGAGGAAATTACCCAAGGTCATTACTGTATTCGAACCAAGGTAGCCCAAACCAATATAAGTTCTTTGGGTCTCTTTGAAACTGAAAATAGGTTTTTAAATATAGTACATTCCATGTATGGTTCCCCTCTCCCAACCGCTCCCAGACCCTCCCCACCTTCCAACCCCCCCCCCCCAATTCCACACCCAATCTTTCTTCTCAGAATACAAACAAACCAAAATGGACAAAACAAACAATAAAAAAGAGCCAGAGAGGAAGCACGAGAAACACATGCAGATGCTGAGACACACACACTGACACACACAGAAAATCACGATGTAGAAGCAAAAGGTCTGTGAGGAAAAAAATAAACCAGAACAAAGCAATGCACAAAGTATTATGAGACAAACAAACAAACAAACAAAAACCTTCAAAAATACAATTACCATTGAATTCGGTTTGTGTCGGCTCCCTCCTGCCGGGCATAGGGCCTGCCCTGAAGTGTGGTATCTCCCATGAGACTCCAATGGAGAAAGCTGTTTTCCTTTGCAATCAGTTGTCAGATGGAGAAGTCTTCTGGGTTAGGGGTGGAGGGTTGTGTGTGCTTCTCTCAGTGGTGGGACCCGTCGGTCCTAGCGCTGTGCAGGCCCTGTGCGTGTTGCCGCAGTCTCTGAGTTCATATGTGTGTCACTTCTGTTGTGTCTAGAAAGCCTTATTTTCTTGGTCCTTCATCCCCTTGGTTCTTACAGACTTTTTGCGGCTTCATCCCTGAGTTCCCTTAACCCTGAGGGGGGAGGCATTTGGAGATTTAGAACTAAGGATTCCAAGACCCTTCACTGTGGAGGAACGCTGAGTGGATGTAACAACTGTCAATAAAGCGCTGTTTAGCCAATCAGCTGGGCAGAAGGAAGAGTGGAAGGCGGGACCTCCTGGAGGAGAGGGATGAGGATTGTCTGTTAGGAGCACAGAGAAACAGTTGACTGCGCAGGAAGAGGAAGGGGAGAATGGCCGGAAGAATGTCTTAGTGGCAGATGCTTGGGGTATATGTATTACATATCAGTTTAGAGTAGTTTGTTTACCTTAGTTTAAGAGAAGCTAAGTATTAGTTTAGTTTCTGCTCAGCGTTGCGCTGGCAGCTTTAGAGTACACTTCAGACTGTGTATTTTATTAGCAATCTTAGGCTGAACCGATACATTTTTAATGTAACACTTAGCTCTCTGTCCATTCTTAAGTTGTGAATCTCTTTATTTGTTCCCAGGAGGGAACTGCAGGAGGACTCTGCTCTGATGGTGGTGGAGGAAGACACTGATGTGTGAGCATAGCAGAGTGTTGTTGGTCATCTCACTGCCCCATTCCTTTAGCAGAACAGTTTGGCTTGGTTTCCCCCTGGCTTTGTGGCCTATCTAGTTCAGGATCTTGGCCACCTGGGCAGGTCGAGGCATAGCTTCCGTCTCACGGAGTGGGCCTTAAATGCAACCAGATAGTGGGTGGTTACTGCTGCAACTGTCTTTGCACCAGCACATCTTGCCAGACAGGCTACCATGGTGGATCACAGGATTTGTGGCTAGCTTGGTGTTTACCTTTCTCCTCTCGTGGTGTGCAGAGTACCTGCCTGTACCATTACTAGTAGTCAGCAGAGGTGAAGGCTCAAGGCAGGCATCAGCTTGATTTTTTTTTTTTTTCTCCATGTTCAGTGAGTTATGTAGGTGTTGTCTTCAATGAAAGGGCCCTACCATTAGTTATGGAGATCAACAGTAATCTTGGCATTTGATTGGGTTGTTTAGGAGTTTCCATGACATGCTTTTGGACAACAACTTTTAAAATAAAACCCATTTTTAGCACTGTAGGTTTCACTCGGTGGTGAGAGACCTAGTTGAGGCTTCGTTCCCCCTGTCCTATGTGGGTCTAATTTAAATTTCTCTCATGTATTTATATATTTTTAAGGAGCTTCTACTGTGTTAGGTTTCCATATGCATCATCAAACGGCCCTTTGTTTTAGTTATCCCTCTCCATATCCCCTCCCCCATCGCACCCCTCCCTCCCCCTCCCCATCTGATCCTGTTCCACATCTTACCTCCTCCCTCTCCCCCTCTGGCAACCCTCACCCTTGGTGCATCAGGAGGGATCTCCCTTAGAGGTGGAAAGAAAAGCTTGTAACACCCCAGCACATGTAAAGCTGAAGAAACATCAATTAGAAAATGAAAATGCTCCAAAAGTTGTTGGAAATAACATAACAGTTTTATCCCAGTTATACAAATGATGCAGGAAAAAATATCACTGTATCCTCTAAATGTTTTGTAGCCATTCAGTTCAGTAACCACAGTAGCGTTGTATTCCTGATGATGGGTACTGCACTAAAGATGTACAAATGGCTGGTTATCTGTTTAGAAGCCAGATCACCTGGGCTGTTTTTGTCATCACTTTGTGCCATTTGAAAGAATAGCTTGTAGATAACATCCATTACCTGTTCACCACAAAATTGTATTGAATATGATATGATACCCCCCAAAATAAAACCAGTAAAGAAAAACAGTATGTGATGGCTGTAGAAAACCTCAGTGCGAACGTTAGCCTGGGAGCTTCTCTCAGATGGAGCTCAGGGTTTTAAGCTATATTTGAAAACTAGGGGACACAGAGTTATTAGAAAGTAAAAAAAAAAAAAAAAAAACTGGGCGTGGTGGCACACGCCTTTAATCCCAGCACTCGGGAGGCAGAGGCAGGCGGATCGCTGTGAGTTTGAGGCCAGCCTGGTCTACAAAGTGAGTCCAGGATGGCCAAGGCTACACAGAGAAACCCTGTCTCGAAAAATGAAAGAAAAAAAAAAAAAGATTTGTAAGAATTTTTTGAGAGTTTTAATATTGTGTGTATATTGTCAGTTTATAAGAAGTGATTCTTGCAGCATTAGCTTTGTGGTACCCTTTTCCTCATACTTTTAATTGCTTAGAAGAGGGATTCTTGAGTCTCTTTTGTTAACTTGAAGCATCGTAATGAGTGAAGCAATAAATTCACTTTTTTTTTTCCCCAGGGGGAGTGGGAGTCAGGGACTCTGACTTTGTAGCTCTGGCTCTCTGAACCTGGTGCATAAGCTAGGCTGCCTCTCGCTTCAAGTGCTGGGATTAAAGGATGCAACATTCTACCCAGATAAACTCACTGTTTTTTGTTTTTTCACTCTGTAGCCCTGGCTGGCCTGTAATTCACTTTACAGATGTGACTGGCCTTGAGCTCAGAGATGCCTGCCTGCCTCTGCCTCTAGAGCGCTCGTTTAAAAGCATCTGTGATCATAGCCAGCTAAATCCACATTTCAAGGCCACAAACCAAACAAGTAGAAGCATAAAACCACAGTGGAGTTCAGGCGGGGCCTCAACGCCAGCAGAAATGGAAGTGTGGGGAGTGAGCAGCCACACAGCTTTCCCATGGTGCAGCATGCCTGGCACTGTGGGCTTCTGGAAGCTTTTGTCCAGTTTCTTCTCTGCTTTTGTGTGGACTGTGCCTCGTTCTGAGATATACAATGCCAACTTTGCTTTATGTCCTGTATTTGTTGAATAAACTAGTGATTCCTATTTTCAAACTTTAAAATACAGTCTCAACACAAAACATTGCTCTCATCACAAAGAGACTAAGAGAAAGTTTATTCTTGAGGTAATAACAAGTGACCGTGGCCTGGGGACATAGGCGTTTCCCCCAGGGGACATGCTTCAACGTGGAAATGTTTCATGGAGGTTTTATAGTTACAGAACAAAAGCAAGTGGATTTTTTTTCAGATACACCAGTGGAAGCCTTGGGTAGCAGGAGAACATCTGCCACAGGGTCAGAGGTCATCTTGAGGATTCTCTTGAACTGTGGCTGGGGAAAGCTCGCGGGATGCTGAGTTCATTCATTTCAGATAGCTGCAAAGGCCTTAGAAGAGAGGATAATGAGTGTAGGGCCACCTGGGTCTGCATCTGCAACAGTCCGAGCCTTCATAATTGGGAAGTTCAGCCGCATATATCGACGCTTTAATGTGGATGTTGCCTGTTCTAGGTCCTTGAGTCCTACAGTTACCCGTGTCTTTAAAGAAAGAGGAAGTTGAGGGCCTACCTGGGAAACTGAGGTTCTAAAGGAGCAATTGTTTTTATTTGTACAGGTGATTTTGTTGTTTTGTTTTGTTTTGTTTTTGTTTTTGTTTTATTTTTTTAAGGCAGGGTTTCTCTGTGTAGCCTTGTCTGTCCTAGACTCGCTTTGTAGACCAGGCTGGCCTGGTGATCCACCTGCCTCTGCCTCCTGAGTTCTGGGATTAAAGGCGTGTGCCTCCACGCCCGGCTTATTTATACAGTTTTAATTGATGGTTTCCTCCTGTTGAGGAAGAGAAGAAAATATTAGCTAATATAAAGAGGACAAAAGTCTTCATTGTCGCTATTTTTGATCGTATTGGAGGTATAAATTGAACAATTGTCAGGGTTCTAAAGAGAAATTTATCTTGTTCATTTTCTTGTCTGCTATAGTGGAAAGACCTTCTTTTTAAAAAAGGTTTCCCTGGAGATTTCAGAGAGGCAGGTTGGGTGTTTTATCTGTTACCTCTGAGGTATTTAACGTGTGTGTTTCCTTTCAGGGGCAGAAGAAGAGTTTGGCGGTCTTGTGTCTGCTAACCTTATACTTTTGAGGAACAGGCTGTTAGACATCTTGCTGAAGCTCATTTATACATCTAAAGAAAAGACAAGCATTAACGTGCAGTAAGTGAAACCTTTTTTAGAATTGATAGTCCTAGCCAGGCTGTGATGGATGCACATCTTTAACTCCAGCACTTGGGAGGCAGAGGCAGGTGCATCTCTGTAAGTTCAAGGCCAGCCTGTACGTAGTGAATTCTAGGACAACCAGGGCTATATAGTGAACAAGAAAGAAGGAAAGAAGGAAGAAAAGAAAAGAAAGAAAGAGAACTGATGGTCCTGTATGCTGTTACTGGTCACTTCCTATCAAGTGGGATGAGACTTCTGTAGACTTGAGTGGATCGACTCAAACCCTGAAATTGATAGTATCTCAAAGATGAGGCTCAGGCGTATTTGTCTAATAAGAAATCTGAGTTCCAGAAACGCATTCCATTTCATTGACGCCGTCTGCCTTTGAACAGGGCTTGCGAAGAGCTGGTCAGGACGCTGGGTTTCGACTGGATCATGGTGTTCATGGAAGAACACTTGCACCCCACCACAGTGACAGCTGCCATGAGGATCCTCGTTGTCCTGCTGAGCAACCAGTCCATCCTCATCAAGTTTAAGGAAGGGCTCAGTGGTGGAGGGTGGCTGGAGCAGACAGACTCCGTCCTGACTAACAAAATCGGGACTGTGTTAGGTAAGAGACTTGAGGGGTTGTTGTGTAATGAGTGTGCACTTCAGTGCACGTCACAGCCCTTGGGAGTTGTGACTTTTACTAACAACATAAAGGAAACCTTACAGTTCCGAGTTCAAACCAACACCAAAGGTAGGATTTTAAGACATGGAAACTCGGAGAACTGGTTGTGCTTTTGCTATGACATACAACCTTTGACCTTTAACCCAGTGATCATCAAGTGACAGTGGCGCTGTTCGTGTCGGTAGCTATCCATTCGCTGTGTGACTGGGTGAAGCGTTAATGTATCCTCCACATCTCACAGAAGGTGTCACTAGGCTGCAGTAACACAGCTGGGAGGTGTTGTAATTTAAGCCTCATTGACCCATACATATATGACGGTGTCTAAGCCACACGGTCACTCTGATTTAGAAATGAGATGACGTATGCGTAAGTGTAGTAAATTGCTGTGCAATTTTTTCGTCATTAGAGTATATTTTAGACAATTAAGTCAAACTGAACAATTGATTAAGATACATGTACTTAAAAGCAACCTAGATGTAAATTGTGCTATTATTATGTTAAATAATACTTATTCTTATCCCCAAACAAAATTGAAAAAAAAAATGCAAATCTCCCTTTGAAACTTTGGTAGCCTCAGAGTGCAAGTCAGTCATTCGTCAGTGGCATCTGTTCACAGCAGGTTTCTACTGGGCTCTTGGCTGACATTTGCTCTGCACTGAGCGCTCTACTAGGATTGGGGTGGCCAGAGGACTGTGCTTGGGTTGTACCTGGAAACTGTGTGTAATCCAGGACTCCTATAGACACAGGATTGGTAGATATGTGCACGTTCTTAGCCACAGTAGTGGCTCTCTTCTCTCTGTCTCCTGGCACAGCCTCAGAGGACAGTGGGTGACCCACCCAGCTTGTGGGGACCATAGCCACAGTGGGTGCCTTTCTCACACCTGGCAGCCTTCTGGCACAGTGCAGATTGCGGTGTGTGAGGAAGTCGGGGGTTTTTTCTTCATTTAGTCTGAAATCTGAATCCATATATGATTTAAGGTCACAAGTTTATAGTGACTTTTGAGGACAAATGAAATGTATTAATTACTTTGACCGCTTGTAGTTCCACACATAGCATCTTCTGTTTGCCCCTGGTTCGCTGCATTCTTTTGGAAGCATGAGCAGGACGTTGCAGCTCTTCTGAGCTTGTTACACAGTGAGAAGCATTTGTAGACTTGTACCTGGTTATCCCAGCTCTCCGTCAGAACCTGTGTGCTAATGAGCAGTGGTGCAAAGTCAAACCGATGGTGACAGAGTGGGCTAAAGGGGGTCAGCCTGTGGCAGCCAGCTGGCTTTCCGTGTATAGGTTCAAAACAGGTGTGCCCCACCTGCCCAGCTGAGCCCCTTTCTGTTTCTGACTCTTTCTGACTTCTCTTCTCTTAGGATTCAACGTGGGCAGGAGTGCCGGTGGGAGATGCACAGTCAGGGAGATTAACCGGGATGCCTGCCATTTTCCTGGCTTCCTGGTTCTTCAGTCTTTCCTTCCTAAGCACACGAATGTCCCTGCCCTCTATTTTCTCCTCATGGCCTTGTTTCTGCAACAGCCAGTGAGCGAGCTGCCTGAGAACCTGCAGGTCAGTGTGCCTGTCACCAGCAGCCGGTGTAAGCAGGGTTGCCAGGTAGGAATGGCCTAGTAGGTGCCACTGTAAAACATGTAAAGTCTGTTGCTTCTGACAGTTAAAGTTTAATTTGGGAATTTAAAAACCCTGTACATTTGCTAGGCAATTTTCCTAAAAAGACATCCTTTGTCGCCCATTTGCCTTCTTTCTTTATGGTTGTTTTATATGACTGTCCATGCATGAGCACTTTGGGTGGCATTAATTGTGATCTAAAGGATTGTTTTGAGTAGCCCAAGTTCACCTAGAAATATGATTTCATTTCCAGAGAATTAAAATTGAAGGGAGGGCCTGGGAGATGGCGAATCTGTGAGGTGCTTAAGAACCTGGGTTCAGACCCCAAAGCCCAAATAAGAAGTCACCACTGCTGCATATGCTTGTGACCCCAGCCCTGTGGGATGGGAGTGGGTGACCCCGGGAGCTCATTGATGATCTCTAGCCAAATTGGTGAAATTCAGGTTTCATTAAGAGACTTTGTCTCAAAACATGACAATGAGGGAAGGATAGATGGTGATCAAGGATGTCAACCATGAGTCTTCATACACATCTGCTTATCCTGTGTATGGGGCACGTTCACACAGACAGACAGACAGACAGACAGACAGACACACACACACACACACACACACACCACATATACACTAAAAAGAGTAGGTACAAGTTTTGATTTTAAAAATATTTTTAATTTCTTAATAATAAAGAACAGCTACATTTTCAGGAAACCAGCAATGCTTTATTTGAGTTGTCATTGAAGACTATTAAAAATGCTTATATTTGGGGCTTCATCTTTAGCCTTTAAATTCAAATTTGCTTCCATCCTATGCCAAATGATATTCAAATCACTTTCAATATTTGACCAAGCCTTTTCCATGAAATCTTAAGTGGTACCCTTACATTAAACAAAGGTAAAGACTTCTGCTTAGCAGAATTTGGCTTCCCAGGAACTTTGAATCACATGGCACCATAGCCATAAGTGTAAGGTAAAACTGCCCATCACTTCATCTGTTTTGTGAACTCTTACTTGTAAGTAATATGAATTTGAGTCATTGGAGAGTGAGTTTACTGTGCTCATTTAAGCTTCTTGCTGAAGACTGTCGCGTTAATAATTTAATCTTTTGCAAATGCATGCGGGGCTGGGGCGGGGGGCATAGTTTTTTCTAGGGAAAAACAAGGCTGAGACGGAAGAGAATGATGGTACATTACCACAGGCGCCGAGGTCTGGCACAGTCAGGAGGGTTACTAGTGATCTCTTTGTCATTAAACAGTTAAAGAGAAAAGAAGAAAGAAAATAAAAGGAGTTTCAAAAAATTTTTAGAGTATTAGAATTTCTAAGGATCTCCTCTAGGGGCGGGAAAATGACAATGACTGGCCGTTGCTCATTCGGTCTGCAGTTTGATTTGGATTCCATCTGGACTTTCATCTTCGGCGTCCCCGCCTCCAGCGGAACGGTGGTCTCCTCCATCCACAACGTGTGCACAGAATCTGCTTTCTTACTCCTCGGGATGCTGCGCACCATGCTGAACTCAGTGAGTTACTGAAGCCGCAGTGCTGGGCCCTACAGTCTGCACAGCCTGCGCGCAGTGCTGGCTGCCTTATAGCCCAGGCCTGGCGTTATTTACCATAGCTGTCTGTTTCCTTGTGGCTCTAGACCCCACCCTGTTTTCTTAGCTCTAAAGTAAGGACAGAAGGTAAGACCCCACACCGTAGACGAGGGTGGTGGCTCAAAGGGAGACTGTTGGCCTTGTTTGTGTGAGGTGGGTTTGATTCCCAGCACTTGAGAGACCAGAAACCACAGGCTCTGGAAGCCAGGGTCACTCCCGGTATTCCAGGCCTACTACCTTCCTTCTGCTTCTGTTTCCCAAGTTTAAATGTCAGGTGACAACAGCGTTTGCGCCACAGTGTTGTGAGGATTTAAGGAAGTAATATGTACACTAAATACTTAGAAGAGTGTCCTAAGTACCAGCCAGTGTTACCAATGCAGGATATATCCTAATAGATGCCCATGTGTAACCATGGTGTCCTGAGAATGCTGTATGGTTACATGTTGAGATTCTGAAATTACTCTCATTCAGATGTTCAAACATTAACAGAGCACATTTCCGTTTTCACTTCTTTTTCCTCTGAACTTAGAGATGAGGAATTTGAGTGTAATGACAGAATCTGTCCCTGTCTGCCTCACAGGCATACTGTGAGTGATGACATAGCTCACTGCACAGCTTAGGGCTGTGTTTTAAGAGAAGATGCTAACCTGCATTCCTTGAACTATGTGCATCTGATAATTGTAATTTTAATTCAAACTCATTCTCTTACCTAAAAGCAAAACACTGCCATTAATGCATCACCTTAGGATGCCTTGGGAGGGGGGGTCTCACTTTTGTGCTGGTCTGTAAACAAATGTAAAATTCTTTCTTAAGGAAGAAGCCACTGTCAGGGCAAGTATCAGGAAGTGCATGTTTTTCAGAAACTTAAAATACTCATATTTTCTTTACTGATCCCCTGCAGTGCTTAAGAGTGTTGGGGTAAGGCTAGGAAATCCCTTCATATCTTTTATCCTACTCCCAATTTTCTGATGGAACGCACAGGATCACTGAAGGCTAAAGCCACTAGGGCACAGGCCACACTCACACTGATAACAACAGCTGTTCTTGGCTGAGCCATGGGGGTGCTGGGGAACAGTTTATAAGGCTGTGGCTGGTTTTCTGGTGATTAGATTTATCTGCCTGCTTGTTCATGTACGACTGATCAAGTTTTGGATCATTGATAGCCTCAGTGTCAGAAAAATAATAATAGTAAGGTTTTCTTCTCTCTCTCTCTCTCTCTCTCTCCCTCTCTCCCTCCACCCACCCCCACCAATTTGAGACAAGGTCTCGCTCATAGAGCTCATGCTGATCTGAAACTCCCCAGGTCTCTGAGGATGACCTTAAGTCCTGATGTTCCTTCCTCCGCTTCCCAAGCGCTGAGATGGCAGGTGTTTGCCACAAGCTCGCCTTAAGGTCTCCTAGAAGTACGGCCCTGTCTAACACAGTTGTTCTCCTCCTGCCCGTGTTAGCCATGGCAGTCGGAAGAAGAGGGCTCATGGCTCCGAGAGTACCCAGTGACCCTGATGCAGTTCTTCAGATACTTGTACCACAATGTTCCAGACCTTGCCTCCATGTGGATGAGCCCCGATTTCCTGTGTGCCTTAGCAGCCACCGTCTTTCCCTTCAACATCCGACCGTACTCAGAGATGGTAAGGAATAGAAGGGACCTAGGGTCAGGCTCAGACCAGTCCGCCCTGGCGAAGAGCAGGCCTCTGTGTTCCTGGGCTCCTGACCAACTTTGGTTTGTCGCTTTCTTCCCCTCCCTCTGTCACAGCCTGTTGTCAAAGCTCCCCACAGATGCCTTCCGTTTTCCCCTAAGTGAACCGTGAACTCTGCTCCCTGCCTTTTTTCCTCCATGCCCTTGTAAGTCCGTTGCTGACATCCCAGGCCAGGCAGTCACTGTTGCATGTCTTTTCCACAAAATGATGACTGTGCTTAGAAAGAGCTCTTCATAGGTCACAAGACTCTGACCAAACCAAACTGCTCTCTTTTTTATTCAGAAAGTAGATGTGCATGCATGTACATTCATATATGAACTTGTAACGCCTCCTTATCTCCTTATCAGCATTCAGGGCTTATTTACTATTCTCTCTCTCTCTCTTTCTCTCTCTCTCTCTCTCTCTCTCTCTCTCTCTCTCTCTCTCTCTCTCTCTCTCTCTCTCGATTGACTTCATCCTGTTGCTATCTTGTTTATTTGGATTTTGCTCACCTGCAAAAAAAAAAAAGAAAAAAGAAAAGAAGATCAATCTTTGGGGATCACCCTTATAATAAGTACCTCTCTGACCTGTGACCTTTGCCTTCTCAATAGCAACCTTCAGACATGCACAGTGCAGCCGTTCTCACATCCCCACTTCATTTATCTGAGGTGTTTATAATCCCCCAAGGAAGCGGAAGTGGTACATAAGGTCAGTCAGAAAGTGCTTAGCAGCACAGTGTAGGGCCACGTCACCACCTTGAAGGCAGCATACTGTGAGGTGATGCTCAGTGCAATGTAAGCTCTGCTTACCTGCTGCCTTTGCCATGCCGCTCCTGGTGCCATGCCGCTGCCACGGTGCTGTTTGGTTTCACTGTTTTAGCAAGCATGCAAGTGAAAGGTGTCACACAGACTCTAATGTGACTGACTGCCCCTGGTTTTTCTCGTCAGGTGACAGACCTGGATGATGAGGTTGGGTCCCCGGCAGAAGAGTTTAAAGCTTTCGCGGCAGACACGGGGATGAACAGGAGCCAGTCAGAGTACTGCAACGTGGGCACCAAGACCTATCTGACCAGTCACCCGGCTAAAAAATTCGTTTTCGACTTCATGCGAGTCTTAATCATCGACAACCTCTGTCTTACCCCGGCCAGCAAGCAAACTCCACTAATTGATCTGCTGCTGGAGGTAAAGACAAAGAAATGTATGATAACCAAGTATGTTCTATACAGAAGACTTTAGATTCCTAGTCCTTCTGGAGGATGTGTAGGCAAAATGCAGGAGAGTAGACAAGTTCTAACATTACATGTATGTTGGACCCTCCCACTTTGTTGCACATTTTTTTTTTCATTTTCTCAAGCATATTTCGACTTTAGTTCTTTGTCACCCATTTTCTATGGCCGACTTTTCCAATAAGGGTCAAATACTTATTTTAAGTTTGTGTCACAATTCTTCACCTGCGTCATGACACTGACTAGAACTAGAGAAAAGACAGGGCACACTGAATAGGGCTGTGCTTCCATAGAATTTTATTTTCAAATGAGACCCAGGCTGGATTCAGCTCATAGGCAGTAGTGTGCATTTGCCAGGTCCTCTAGACATTCAAAACACTGGCAGTTTCCCTCATGTCCCCACTTGAGTCAGTCACACTCACCCATCGCTGTCACTGTCCAGTGCAGTTTACAACACCGGGTACTGCACACAGAAGGTTCTCAGCACACACTGGGTGACTGCGGTTTCTCCTCTCTTGTGGTAAGTGAGAGGAATTAGTGGCCTGGGAGAGACTGAGAGCTTCTGCAGCTTGTGGTTTCACCAGTGGCCATAGATGTGACCCGCCCCTTAATGTTCGTCTAGAGCTGGGCTCGCCGTTGTGTAATGACTGTACGAGGCTGCGGGTTTGAGTCTAATCAACAGTGTCAAATGACAAAAAACAACAAACTGTTCACCTCCTGACATCACTAAAGAAAAGAGATCAAGAGAGAGAATCTAAATGACCCATCCTTGCTGGTTCTTCAGCCCAGTGCATTTCAATGGAGCCAGAGTCCTTGCCGTGCAAGGTGTGAGGTTAAGATGCGTGGGGACCGCTCTCTTCCTCACTGCTCTCTCAGCTTGACAACCCAGTGGCTTTCTCTGTTCCCTCTAGTGGCTAATGCAGCTGACTTTTTAATTACAACCTCAAAACCATGGAAGGTGTTTATGTCACTCCTGTGAAAACATCTCAGCTCGGACAGTTAAAATAAGTCACTTACGGAATTTAGGAGCATTTTAAACAGGACCACAAGCGTTTAAAATTGGCAGGGAGAATAATGTCTCAGCAGTAAGCCACAGGATTAAAAGCTTGCCTGATAGAACTTGTCCCTCGGGGAACCTTGAGGAATTCGTAGGGCTAGAACTGGAGCCTAGTGATGGAGCTCATGGTGGAGATGAGTCACTGACAGAGCTCCATGAAGGAGCCTGGTGATGGAGCTCAGTCAGAGAGCTCCAAGATAGAGCCTGGTGATGGAGCTCAGTCAGAGAGCTCCAAGATAGAGCCTGGTGATGGAGCTCAGTCAGAGAGCTCCATGAAGGAGCCTGGTGATGGAGCTCAGTCAGAGAGCTCCAAGATAGAGCCTGGTGATGGAGCTCAGTCAGAGAGCTCCAAGATAGAGCCTGGTGATGGAGCTCAGTCAGAGAGCTCCATGAAGGAGCCTGGTGATGGAGCTCAGTCAGAGAGCTCCAAGATAGAGCCTGGTGATGGAGCTCAGTGGTGCAGTTGATAGAACTCCATGATGGAGCCTGGTGATGGAGCTCAGTGGTGCAGTTGATAGAACTCCATGATGGAGCCTGGTGATGGAGCTCAGTGGTAGAGCTCAGTCACTGATAGAACTCCATGATAGAATCTGGTGATGGACCTCGGTGATGGGTAAACAAAACAGCTCAAGAAGAGAGATGGTCAGTACCTTATTATCTAGAGTAAAAATCAGAAAAACTGAAATCACAAGATGTGATTCAATAAATTATACAAGAAAGGGTTAAGTATCCTCAAGAGTAGCACACAGTTAAGAGTGTGGATGATTGTGCCAGTGAAAGCACATCTTAGGCTTCAAAGAACACTAGCAACTAATTAACCATTCATGAATAAGTTATAATTAATTAGTCATGAATAACCTATGGCCTTTGCTTCCTACGGTAGCAGGAAGGGCTTCACTTACCCGTGTTAGCCTCGAGTACAGGTCTCGTCGTGGGTGTGTGGAGCTGTGCCCCTTGGGCTCCAGAGCTGAATGTTGGAATTTTAGTTCAGGAGCAACAGGAGTGCCAGCTTGAAGCCCTGGACAGATGTTAAACTCTTTAGGCCCCAAATGGCTTTCATGTGTCTTTGTCTCCCTTAAGAGGCGGCAGAGGCCTTGCTGTGTGAGTGAGTACTTCCCACTCATGTACCTCTTAGCTGCATCCCTGCCAACCACGGAGGCATGAAGCCATCCTAAGCAGAAAGGCTGAGAGAGATGGCTCAGACACCACACACAGACATAAATGAAAAGCAAATCTGAGTCTTTAACAGGTACCTTGCTACATTAAAGAACTTTACACACTTCCATGTCTCTATGCAAAAGCAGGCTAGTTAAAGTAGTGCTGCTTTGCATGCCTTCCTAAGGAGCAGGGTTCTTCTGCTTGAGTCTAACTGTGCAGGGATTTGAGAGCAGGGCTGAGTGTCTGCTGCCTCCCAGCATGAAGGGAGGCCCCTGAACCCACTGATCTTTAATATGGCAGCTGTGAGCCACACTCTTTAGTCTTGTTCATGTTTGATTTGTGATAGGAGAACATGCTCTCTTGATTATGTCTGCCTAAAGAGCAATCTCTAAAACTAAGAGATTCACATTCTCATCGAGATTTAGGCCCCTGTTCATATAGAATGTTTGAGTGTGACACTGAGACCGTATAGAATGACTTGAGTGTGTCCGTGAGGCCCCTGTTCATATAGAATGTTTGAGTGTGACACTGAGACCATATAGAATGACTTGAGTGTGTCCGTGAGGCCCCTGTTCATATAGAATGTTTGAGTGTGACGCTGAGGCCTGCTATAAGGAAATAAATGAGACGCAAGAGAAAAGAGGGGTTTTCAGTAAGAAATGCTCTGTTTATCACAGAAGTGTGTTCCCCTCAAACTACATCCATTCTTTGAAGAATGGTGTCCTGTGACAGTTCCTTCGCCAAGTTCATGGAAGGGTTAAGCATGTGCACGTTACCCAGTACTTCTGAAGTCCTGTGTGCAGGTTCCAGCTCTGACCTCATCAAGTTCAGTATGCTCCTCCCTTGTTGCTCGTCTATCTAGTGACCTAGTAGAGGAGCCTGTCCCTGAGAAGCATGATGGAAATTGAACAAGGTAGCATAGGTAATAAATAGCACTGTGGCTGGCATGCCGAGGAAGCCTAGTGGCCTGGCTTGAGTGTCCAGTGAGTCTTCTCAAGTGCTTTGCTGCCCCCTCCCCTCCCCACCCCCAGCTGCTCTGCTGGAGCAGATGGGCGGACTGCCTACAGGTTAGATTGTGGCGGCGGGAAGGAAGCACAGAGAACAGGGCAGAGGAATCAAAGCCAACACTCAACTGAAGTTGGTCATGAATATGTCCTCCTTTGTTCTGCATGATGTCTCTATTTTAAAATGACAGGCTATGGCAGGAGGACCTAGTAAAGACCGTTTGCACTGGTCTGAGAAGAGAAAAGCATCTTCTGCTCATAATCTTAGTGGAACAGACAACCTCAGAATCAAGGACATGTGACCATGGCCTATCTGGTCCTTGGGACACATCACACTGAGAGTCCCACACCTGGCTCTTAAGAGGTGATAACCCTTATCAATTTGTAATAAGAGCAAACCGGTAGTTTCATTAAAGTTTCTTTGGAATCAGACAAGTGACCATATTATCCAAAAGCTCGAGCTGTTGAAGTTGACCCAGGAGTGAGACCGCCCAATTCCAAGTATGTGACAACTCTGAAGAGTGCGGTTCTAGTGCCACAGCCTGAGGTGCTTAGGGAGACAAGTACCAGTGAGTGAACAGGCTCACCCAGAGTAGTTGACAAAAGGAAAATAACACATTGAAGCGTCTTATCACTCAACAGTATTTAATTCTAGTCCCGGAAGGATTTGTGGGTGACTCAGTCCCAGGAATTTAGCCCTCTGACTCTAAGTAATGATGAAGTTTACATTGGTTCCCGGCCCTACTTGCCTGGGGGTTCACTGGGTCTTCCTGGGGGTTGCCACAGCCTCACCTTGAAAGAACTTAAGATTTGTGACTGTGGCCATCACTGTGTCCCTTTAAATTCCTTGGAGTGTACTTACGTGCCAGCTGCAGGGCCTTGTATATACATTTATGTCATTTAACTGCCAAATGCCACTTGAAACAGATACATCCTCATTTTAGAGACAGGGTGTGACCGTTGGTCATTGTCAACTCGACACAAACCTTGAGCCACTTTGGAAGAGATAGTCTCAATAGGAGAAATGCCCCTACCAGGCTGACCTGGGACCTGGGAGGAGCCTGTGGGTCACTGTCTGCATTAATGATTGATGTGTCAAGCCAAGCTCACTGTGGGCTGTGCCACTCCTGGTCAGGTGGCCCTGGGTTGTATAAGAAAGCAGGCTGAGCGAGACACAAGGAGCAGGCAAGATGGTCAGAAACAGCCCTGGGGCTGGGTTTTTCTCTGTGTCTGCAAAGAACCAGCAGCCAGCCTCTACCTACACATACAGCAAGAATGTTGTGATGGTTGGAATTGTTCACTGTGTGTCAAAGGCCTAGCCTTCAGAGGAGGACAAAGGGATCCTAGTGCCCTGCCATTGCCAGGGGTTGTTCCCCATAGCAACCAATGCAAACAGTGTAGATCAGCTGTGTCCTCAGCTTTCGCTCAAGATCGGTGCAGCACAGAGGCCAATCAGAAATGCCAGCCACACAGCTGCTGCTGTCTGTGTGGAGACCACGCTGCTGTAGCGAAGCGCTCTGTTGGCCCCAGTGAGCCACGCGGCTTCCTTTCACAGATAGGAGAAAGCACAAGCCATAGCTTCCTTTTTCCTAAGGTACGGGAAGTTCAGCACTGAACTGTTGGCCTAATTAACTATTGTTTCCCTATTGAGGGTTCTTGGCTACTGTATTTTTTTGAGTGTTTATATTTACTTCAGTGACTTTATGGGTTATTTTATATGCTTTTCCTTATAAACTGCTGAAATGAGGTATATTGTTAAGTTATCAAATAGATTACACATTATGTTTAGAGTCAAGATTCCAAATCATTTTTAGAGATTTTTCTTTTTCTTTATACTGTTTAAAGTTCTATGATTTTAAAAAATAAGAGCATGGTTATGTGCACACACAGCCTCCCTTGTGCCTTTGTCCTTCAGTGTGCTGAGATAGGTGGCATAGTTCATAGTGTAACTGTGGTGGGACCATCTTTGTGTCGTGAAGTCTCTTTCTGATTCGTGTGTGTGTGTGTGTGTGTGTGTGTGTGTGTGTGTTAATACACAGGCTTCTCCTGAAAGATCTACAAGAACTCAGCAGAAGGAATTCCAGACGCACATTTTGGACAGCGTGATGGACCATTTGCTTGCAGCTGATGTGTTACTGGGTAATTCTGTGTTTATTTTAATTTTTTTTTTTTTTTTTAAGTGCTGATATTACCACTGCCCTCTCTCTAAGCTCCACGCTCTCCTCCTGCCTTCTTTCTTTTTTATCTGGCCTCTTACTGTTAGCATTTCCTTATATTCATGTTTGAGATGATATATTCATGTTTTTGCATACAGCAATTTGTTGTCAACACTATACAGTGGTATATGCCACTTGGACATATGCTTGTTCGTGTTATTGCTGATAGATATATTGAAGTTTCCAATTAGAGACAACTCCAAATAAAACTGCTGTAAAGATTTCTTATTCAGGAGCCACAGACATGCATAGTATGTGCATCTCTTGGGTAGTGGCATTTTAGGAATGTGCCCGCTATTCTTCAGGATGTGTGTCACAAAGTCAGAGTGCGCTGGACTGTAGTCTTTTAAAACATTTGTATTGGATTGCAATACAGTTGTGACACTTGCGACATTTACAGTAGAGACATCACTTATGTATCCAACAACATGAAATCTCTAAGAGGAGAAAATGGATTGGTCCAAGCCAGGAGTAGGGTTGCCTACCTGTCATTCAGGCATGGCTGCAGAAGCAACCAGGAGGGTTGAAGAAGGTTCACGGAAAGCCTGGGCTATGTGGTGAGAGCCCCTCAAAAGGCAAAAACATCAAAGTTTTAACAACTTACTTTCTCTAGCACTCTTGAGTGAGCGTCTGTATCATAGAACCTCTGCGCTGGTAAATTCATCTCAGGATTGTCTTACTACGTAATGTTGACTCTGTTTCTTAGCAATTAAACTTTATTATGCAACCCAACTAGCTTATACAAGAAGGAAAAAGGTTAAAGGGACAAAAGAGTGAACCTTCCGGTAGCTGTTCCACTGGACGGATCCTTAGGTGTCTCTCTGGCCTGTGTGCTGATCCAGCTTGTCCGCTGCCCCCCCCCCCCCCCCCCCCCCCCCCGCACGCTCTCTCTGCAGCTGACTTTGTTATTCTTTTTTCCCCCCAACTCCCTCAGTCACGTGAGAAGGACCGGCTCCTTCTCCTGGTGAGGGTCCATTAGAAAGACAATAGTCCAGGTGGGGTTCCCAGGTCTGCTTCCTGAATTCCAGACCCAGGATGGCTCCACTCAGTCTGTCGCAAGGTATTCATGGGGTGCCCCAAGGGTAAAGCCCGCCAAGACTGCTCCCACCTGTGACAAAGCTTACTCCTTCCCACAACGTAACTGAAATTTCAAAACTAGGAGCCAGGTCACATTTTTGTGCTTGCTGGTACCCACTGAGATCATTGTACCACAGAGACCCCTTAGTGTAGTGCGAATAGTTAATGAATCATCCAGTGGGATGAGGAGGAGGGATGTCAGGACCAGTGTGGTCATAGCAGCCCCTGGGGATGCCAGGGTAACCTGCTTAGGAGGCTGCACTGCTGGCCACAGCTCTGTGCACTTAGCTGAAGCCGTTTAGCCAGCTCTCGCAGTCTTCTGTCCGTGCCACTGTTGCTGTGGAAGTGCACCACGAATAGAGCTTTCTTTGGGAGCTGGCTTTCCCACTCACTATTTGCACACAACCCATCTCTAGTTGACTTTTTATCAGGTAGGGATGCACTGTTGCTGACAGTTCACGCTGAAGAACTGTTTGCTTCCCACAGGCTGGCTTTAGGTGTAAGGTTTCGCAGGGACTCTCAGGCCACAAAGCTCTTAACCTGGTAAAAATATTCTTTCCGCTGTTTATCTTGATTTCTGGCTGTGCACATCGTTTTCTTAAAGTAGTCCCTAAGAGCGTGTGGTCATGTTCCCTAAGGGCTGTGCTACACTCGCCCTAGCCTGTGTCTTTGAGGTCTTGTGTTGGTAGATACCAATTGTTTTAAATCTTTTTTTCCTTCTGGGATTTAGGTGAAGATGCGTCTCTGCCTATTACCAGTGGAGGAAGCTACCAAGTGTTGGTGAACAACGTGTTTTATTTCACCCAACGTGTGGTGGACAAGCTTTGGCAAGGCATGTTCAACAAAGAGTCTAAACTTCTTATAGATTTTATAATTCAACTCATTGCACAGGTAATCCATTGTCACTGCTTACTGTGGAGTATGTGTTTTCTCTTGATAAAGTTTTTTTTTTCCTGTTGTGTCAAAATTATTGGAAGCAGGTGTAACTAAAAATAATGAATATTAACATTTGATATACCCAGACTTTGTAAAAAGTGAATTTAAAAATGCAGAGTGTAGTCCTCCTTAGCCTGTGGCAGTGCTCCCCTCACCCAGTGCCTGGTGTTTTCAGCTGTGGGTGCTCTCCTGCCGACCCTCCCTGCCCAGGCACATTTAAATAGCTCAGGGAATACAACCAGATAAGGTTTCATAATATGCCATTGTATGAAGACTAGGGGGCAGGCGCATCCATACTGAGGACGCATCCTCTTGTCAGGATGCGCACCAACAGTTGATTGTCATCCTACTCCTTTGAGGACGTCACACCCCACCTGTAGGAAACATCTTCCATGTATATTATGGTTTCTGGTTTTGTATTTTTATGGGCTTTGTGTGCACATGCGCAAGTGTGTGTGTGTGTGTGGTGTTTCTTGAGTTTTTTTTTCCTGTTTTCACTTTATTCTGTCTTGGCTTTGTTGTTCGTTTGCCTATTTTTTTTTTTTTTTTGTTTTTTGTTTTTTTTTTTTTGTTTCTAAAGAGGGAGGGAGTGGAGCAGGGCGTGTAGTTTAGTGGAGTAGTTGAGAGGGACACCGAGATCAAAGTCTATAGTATGGTGAAAATTTAATTTTAGAAAGACAGATTTTCTTTTACAATTATATGAGTGACATATGGTGATTATGAACAAATTTACAGCTAGATGTAAAAAGTAAATGAAAAGGGCAAAAAAATATCTCATCTCTATGCCAAACTGCAGCACTTGCCCTGTCCGTTTTCTGTTGGGCTGTGACAGGGTTCTGTTCCCTCCTAAGACGTGTGTGCGTTTGTAGTTAAGCCAGAGAGCACAGCTTGTGAGTGAGCGTGCGGTCGGCCTGCTCAGTTCTTGGGCCCAGCATAGAGGCCGTTCATCCTGAGGAGGTAGTTTGCTAGAAGCTTCCTCCCAGCGACATCTGTGTGCTCTCAGGGAGGCCACGCTGCCACACTGGCACGGACTCTGCTCTCCTTATTCTTAAGTTGCATTTATGTGTCTCGTGGGTTCTGTGGGTTCTGAATCCATAACCGTGGGAGCTCGGTATTTTCAGCTAAGCACTCCGAGGACTTAGCACGGCACCTGTGGCATAACAGCTGATCCATGTGTGCTTGTGAATGACAGCAGGTTTTGCATTTTTGTCCTCTTTCTGAAAAACGTATCTTTCATTTTTTTAGTCAAAGAGAAGATCGCAGGGATTGTCGCTGGATGCAGTTTATCACTGCCTCAATAGGACCATCCTGTACCAGTTCTCACGGGCACACAAAACTGTCCCGCAACAAGTAGCTCTCCTTGATTCACTCAGGGTCCTTACTGTAAACCGGAACTTAATCCTAGGACCTGGCAATCATGACCAAGAGTTCATTAGCTGTCTTGCTCACTGCCTGATTAGTCTACATGTTGGAAGGTAAGCCTCGGGTTCCGATTGCCCAGTTGTCTCTGGCAGCATCCCCTCCCACCTCCTCCCGGTCTCCCCACTGACTCAGCTACCCAAAGAAACCAGAATAAAAAGAAAACAGAGTAAAACACAAGAAACACACAGGTACATGTATGCAACCAACAAAACCCATAAAAGCACAAAACCAGAAACCATGATATACACGCAAAAGGCCACTAAGGTTAAAATAAATAATCCCAAAGCACTGAGGCAAAGCGCCAACAAAAACACTTATGGGTTCCTTTGTGTTGGTCTTCTGCTGTTGTAAAAGGAGTTATCCTCAGGGAGGGGGAGAGCTTAGCACCTCAGGGCAGCTGCAGATATCTTGCTGCTGCTGAAGGGAAGAAGGGAGATCAGCTGCAGACTGCAGGAGACATATGAGTCAAGCATACTCTTGGATACACGATCTTTTTGCAATTTTAACATGACAGTCTTGATCCCTAGAGACTGCTTCAGCCACATGTAGCTAAGTGCATTTGTGAGGTCACTCCGTGGATAGGGCACCTTTGTGGTAAGTCAGGAGTCCTGTTGTGGCATCTGCTGAGTGTCCGTCTACCAGTAATGGACGGTGTGATGGGGCCAGTGCTTACGCGTGTCTGCAGAGCCAGTCATAGTAATTACAGCTTGCAGCTGCCTCACTCTCTCAGCTAGTTGAGTCTGGCTTGCATGTTTCAGCAACGTGGAAGGGTTTGGCCTGGAAGCAGAAGCCCGCATGACCACGTGGCACGTCATGATTCCCTCCGACATTGAACCCGATGGTGGCTACAGCCAGGACATCAGTGAAGGTAACCTGCGCTCGCTGGCTGTTCGGTCCAGTTTTCAGACATAACAGCAAGGCTTTCAAAACCTAACACAACCAACCTATACACGTACCAGCCTGCACGCAAACCAGGATGCCAAGATGAGGGAAACACTAAGCTGGTTGATGGTAACCTTGTCTCAAGGGAAAGGAAAAAAAAAAAAAGAAATAGAGCTACCGTATGACCTCACTATGTACACTCCTAGGTGCATACTCAGGGGACTAAGTCAGCTTACCGTAGAGATATGTGCAGATCCGTGTTTATGCCTGTGTTGTTCAGCTATTCATAATAGCCAAGAAATAGAACGAGCCTAGAAAAGAAAATGTGCACATAGATTCAGTGGAATTTTGTTTAACCATAAAGAAAAATGAGGGGCTGGAGAGATAGCTCAGAGGTTATGAGCATTGACTGCTCTTCCAGAGGTCCTGAGTTCAATTCCCAGCAACTGCATGGTGGCTCACAACCATCTATAATGTGATCTGATGCCCTCTTCTGGCCTATGAGTATACATGCAGGCAGAACACTGTATACATAATAATAAATAAATCTAAAAAAGAAAGAAAAATAAAATCTTGCATTTGCAGGAAAAAAAAAAAAACATGGTACTGAAATCACTCTTAAGTGAAATAAGCCAGCCTCAGAAAGACACGAACTACTGTTTACTATCATATGTGAAATCTAGATTTACATGTGTTCATGTGTGTAAGAGAGACAGACAGACAGACAGACAGGGAGGTTAGAGCTGTCACTGTGAGAGAACGAGAGAGTAAGGTGAGAAAAGAGTGTGGAGGGCGCTTGTGACCAGGAAGCAGAGCAGGGCGGTGTGGAGGAAGGGACAAGAGAGAGGAACATGGAGGACAGAGAGCAAGAACTAAGCATAATGGTAAATTTGTGAAAGTGTCACAATGACACCTCTTGTTTTGTATTCTAGCTTAAAATTAATGTAAAGCTAAAGAAAGAAAAAAATTGTTTTTCAGGACCTGAGCATATAGCCCATTGACAGAGTACTTGTGTAGTGCATACGGGGCCCTGCATTCAGTTGGGGGTAAAGGGCACAGTCTGAGAGAGCAATTCTTACCTGGAAGTCAGGAGATAAATACTTGTGGTTTTTCTGTTTTTTAAAAATACTTTCTACAAAGGCAAATCTTCACTTTGGCCCATCTAAATTAAATGCCTCTTTTCATTGAACTGAATATAATCCAATTATAAATTTTGCTTTACAATTAAATATAATACCTGGGTGGAGCCCAGGAAGAAAAGAGCTGCCTTTGTGTTCTCTCTGGATTCGTTTCTTCTCCTTTTCAAGGGCGCCAGCTCCTCATTAAAGCTGTCAATAGAGTTTGGACTGAGCTGATCCACAGTAAGAAACAAGTCCTGGAGGAGCTTTTCCGAGTCAGCCTGCCCGTGAACGACAGGGGCCACGTGGACATAGCCATCGCGCGGCCACTCATCGAAGAGGCTGGTTTGAAGTGCTGGCAGAACCATTTGGGTAAGAATGCCCGCTGGGCTCCCCAGCCTCGGCCCTCCGGTGCTCTGCACACTGCTCCCGCTTTGTACCCAAGCCTCTGCACTGGCGTGAGTTTTGAGTGACACATCATTGATGTCACTATCTCAGCTTTTATCCTTAACTGAGATTGTAGAAGCCTTAAACCGTGGGGCCTGGAGGCTGGAGAGATGGCTCCATGGTTAAAAACACTGTCTGCTCAATTCCCAGCAACCACGCGGTCGCTCACAACCATCTATACTGGGATCTGCTGCCCTCTTCTGGCCTGCAGGCGTCCCTGCAGATAGAGCACTAAATAATATTTATTAAAAACTGCCTTGGTAGCTGATTCTACCTTATTAAACTCATTCACGCACTCATTTTGCTGTGGCAATGCTTTATTATGATATACTGCTGTGGATCCTCAATGGTTTACAGTATACTGTCTGCACTTCGGAGCTTTCTTAAAATCTAAACTATTTTATGTTCCAAAATTTTCTCAACAAATGTTTCTGAGATGACAGATTGTGAATCATTAGCATAGAGACATGTTCTAATTTAAATAAATGTTCATATTAGCAGAGGTAAGTGACATCACGACCGAGCATCTGTCCTTAAACAGGTCAGCAGTCACAAGTCTGTGGCTCCTAAATCAATCTCTGAGGTGAGCGACTTTTGGTAACCGTAGCAGTTCCTCATCTGTGAGTGGACTCACCCCCACAGCTGCTCACAGGCCCAGGGAAGGCGCAGGAAGCGATGGGTTCTACATTGCTGAGTGTGTTTTTAATACCTACAAGCTTATGGAGTTTTATTTCCATGGGCTCAATAGCAGATGGAAAACAATAACTAGTGAAAATAGAAGCGCGATGGCCCTGTACCGTGATGGAAGCTGTGAGAATGTGGTCCGACTCTGGAAATCTAATTTCTTATTGCGTTGCAGTGGCATCTGCAGGCTGTGCTTGACCACTGAGAGCTGCAGAGCTACGGGAAGGAAGCCGTGGGTAGTTAGTAGGGAGAGGATTGTGCCCTGAAGCCATGCTACGAAATAGTAAAAGACTAACAAATACGTGGAAACTTGTACAGTTATCGAATTTTACACTTACAGCCCATGAAAAGAAATGCATAAGCCGAGGAGAAGCCTTGGTGCCTACCACACAATCCAAACTGTCCAGAGTCAGCAGCGGCTTCGGCCTCTCCAAGCTCACAGGATCCAGAAGGAACCGAAAGGAAAGCGGCCTTCACAAGCACAGCCCTTCCACGCAGGTACGGGCTTGGCTTCAGGGCCTGTAGGGTTTACCTCTCCAGAGCCCAGCTGCAGGGTTTTACGTGATACCGCTAACGTATGCAAGCAGAAGTCTTGAGATAAAACTTTTCTACATTCCGAGTTAGAGGAGAGAGGGGTGAGCCGGGCGTGGTGGCCCCACACCTTTGGAGGCAGAGGCAGGTGGATTGCTGTGAGTTCGAGGTCAGCCTGGTCAACAAAGTGAGTCTAGGACAGCAAGGCTACACAGTTGAAACCCTGTCTTGGAAAAAAAAAAAGAAAGAAAGAAAGAAAGAAAAAGAAAAACAAAAGAAAAGAAAAGGAGAGGAGAGGGGTGACAAATTTCAGAGAGTCTCCATTTTTGTAAAATACCTGTGATACCCGCCATGGTAACAGGACCAAAGGCAGTCAGAGACTGATAGGCTATTAAAATTTTTTCAGTTTTTCTGGCTGTGGTTATACTCCTATTGATAATTACAGAATTATAAGGTGGTAACAGAGAAGTGTTTATATTCTAGTTGTATACTTGGGATTGACTTTTTAAATCTTACCTTCCTCCTCCTCTATGACCTTTTGGCCTTCACACCTCACGACCCTTCAGCCAGGGGCAGTGCGGAAGGGGTCCGGAAGAGCCGGTGTGTCCCTGCCGTGTGCTGGGTCACACTGTACTTCTGAGAAGGGAGAGGCTTCGGGCATGCCCTGGGTGAAGAGCAGGAAGTGTTCCCTGGGAAGTGTCACGCTGTAGTGTACTTCACTCTGTCTGGCTGAGGGAGATCATAGACCACACTCATCTCTGAGATAGTGGCCTACACAGAGCTGACGCCACCGAACTTCACAGCCCCAGCTCAGCTACCCATTGGCTCTGCGGAGGCTGTTTCTGAGCGTGCCAACAGCACCCCAGAAGCCAGAGCTATGATGCTGGGGTGGGGGACTGCTGACGTGTGGCCGCCCAGTAGCCCTAGTTATTACCATATGATTTGTCACTTAGCATTTTTGCTTTGCTTTTCTATAGTATCACATGAGCCAAATTTTAACTGACTGTTCAGCATTAATTTCAGGCACAGTTAATTTAAAAAAAAAAAATCGAGAAATGTTTAAGGCTGTTTCCTTGGTGGTTTTTCAGGAGATTTCCCAGTGGATGTTTACACACATTGCTGTTGTGCGCGACCTGGTGGACACGCAGTACAAGGAGCATCAGGAGGTGAGCGTTCACAACAGCAGAGGTGTTGTGTCAGGCACCCTTGGGTGCAATGTTCGCTGTCTGTTTTCAATGTCACATTCTTGGGTCACAGCAAACCCCACCTCTCAGCAAACCATTAACTTTCTTTCCTTAAGCTAGAAATAAAATGTGATTTATACTATTCACTGAAATGACTTCAGTTAAAACTTCAAGTTACTTACATTTATTTTTCTGGTTGGAAAACCAACCTGGCCTCTTCCGCTTCAGCGTCAGCAGAACGCCGTGAAGTACGTGGCTGAGGAATGGTGCCAGATCGAGTGTGAGCTGCTGCGGGAGCGAGGACTGTGGGGTCCCCCCATCGGGTCCCATCTAGACAAATGGATGTTAGAGATGACGGAGGGCCCGTGCAGAATGAGGAAAAAGATGGTACGCAATGACATGTTCTATAACCACTATCCTTACGTGCCCGAAACGGAACAGGAAACAAACGTGGCGGTGAGTACACATCACTGTTTATGATAGCTCTTTCCAGTCCCAGTCACTGAAGCTGCTTTCTTATTGGTTGGTTCCCTGGCTAGGTAAACTGTCACTGGAGAACCGTGTCTGTGTAACTAGTGATGTCACCCCACATGAAGGGTGTAGGACAGGCTGGAGCTTCATGCTGCCACACTGCGTGTTACAGAACGCTTTAGTTTTCCACACTGTTGGGAGGGCTGGTGAGCTGAGTCCGTTGAGTCTGAGAGTAGTGTCTGCCATGGAGTTAGGCACCCAGCACCTCTTGTCTTCCTGTGTGGGAGTCCTGGCTCCATTCATCTTGTACACTGTGGTTTCAACCCCTGTTCTAATGCTACCCCGGATGAAGGCCTTCACATCAGCCCGGATGGCCATCAGATGCTGCCTGGAATGTAGGCTTTAGAATCAGCCTCAGTGCCCATCTGCAGAGAAACAGAAGGCGTGGCCCGGAAGCTGCTGGACATTCTTCCGGGTGTAGCAAGAAGGAAATGTTAGAGACGTGCCGTGTGAAGTAAGGGGTCGCACAGAGAGCAGTTCCAGTCTCCCTTAGTGCGGTATCGCAGGCAGCCAGGCTCAGACCCAGAGGGAGGGTGGTGGTCAGGGAGTCGGGATGTGGCCGCTGCAGCTGCGCCCAGACCACTCTTCACGGAGCTGCTGCACTGTGGGTCACCAGACTGAATGGTAATGTCACGGGTGTTTCAGAACTGACGGGACTTCGTGTGCCTCCTTACAAAATGATGAAACTAAAGCAATATATTAGCTTGATTAAATCATTGCAAGTTGTACAGTGTACGTATAGTGTCACTTTTTAACCTCCTAAACATGTATGGTCATAATTTGTCAGCTTACAGTATTTTTAAGAGACTATGGGTCTTAGATGCTATTAATCATCACGATTATTGAAGTTAGTTCCTTAAAGGCTGCTCTATCTCAAAGCTGTCTGTCCATGAGGAGCTGCATGCTGCTGGGTCTATGTCTGTGCACTGTACCTTCAAATATGGATGCTGTCCATACACGTTGAAGCTTTTCTGGCTCTAGCACCTGCTTTTGTGGGAGCAGAGCAGTGAAATTTAACTTTTGGTTCTTTTTCTACAATCTTTCCTTAGGGGGTTAAGCCTATGACAACTTGATAAGTTGTTTAAGTGACAACTCACTTAGCTTGAACCTTTCAGAAAAGCTGAACCGACCTGGTTAAATGGGTCACAAAACATCCGAAAGCCATAAACCAGGAGAACGGACAGGCAGGGGTTAAGGAAGGGAGAGGAGAGGAGGCGGGGAGAGGGCAGTCAGGATCCACAGGAAACTGTCCAACAACAAAATGAATATTCTGTGCTGTAAAATAAATACACTCTCCGAAACATGGAACCAACTCAGGGCCTTACTGTAATTCCTACGTTGTAAGTTATTTCTTACCACAACTATAATGCATTTTACTGTGCGTACACTTTTTTTCTTCTTTGAACAATCTTAGTAATTTATATAAGTATGTGAAAACTTCAGTATCGGGGAAGACCAAGCCATTCAGAGTCCATAGCTAAACCTTCTGTGTCTTCAGCATTTTACCCACGTGCAGGAGCCCACCAGCCTGTGAGACCTAAACAGGCACTGCCCGAAGAATGCACCATTATAAAGCCAGCTGTGGCGATGCATGCCTGTAATCCAGCACTCCAGGAGGCAGAGGCAGGCGGATCTCTGAGTTCGAGGCTAGCCTGATCTACCAGGCGAGTCCAGGATAGCGAAGGCTACACAAAGAAACCCTTTCTCGAAAAATCTTTTTTTAGAAGGCCAGTGAGAAGCGTTGAAGTGGGTATGAAGGCAGACAGTGGCAGGATACAGAGTCTGTGTTACATGTTGCACATATTACGCACAAGTCAAAAGTGGACCTGATATGGTAACATTTTCTAAAAGAATAGTTTTTAGTTTTTGACCATTTGAAATCGGACGAATTGCAAAGGCATTGCGTATGCATTTCTGCTGCATGGTGCCTGCAGGCTGTGGTGCAGCAGCACCCAGTGTGTCTGCACAGCAGTCACTTAGACACTGCAGAGCAGGTACCTGCAGCTCCCTCCATCTAAGTCTCACGAGAGCCCTCTGTAGTCCACCCAGGTCACCCCTGTTCCAAGCACAAGGAGCTGGATGGGGGGCGGGGGGTGAAAGCCTGCTAGGTTGGAGCTGCTCGACAGCGGGGAGTGGGGCGAGCATAGGCCAGTAGCCCCTCAGTATTCAGATCACATGACAAAGCTGCTATTCCAGTGTGGTGGTGCAGGACTGCTGTCACTCCACCCAGCCGGGCTGGACGACAGTCGCCCTGAGTGAGTCTGCACAGAGATGGTTTGCTAGCCTTCCTCTGGTGCTGAATGCCTCGTAGTTAATCCTGAGCTACTGCCCCCTTTTAAGTCCGAGGCTCATTTTCACTGCTTTGTTCAAACGGCATTTAGGAGGACTTTCGTAATTCTGAAATTTTGGTACTGTTAAGGAACCAGTAATTTGGGAGGATGGGTATGAGGAAAGTCAGTTTATGTGTGTGAAAAAGAACAAAGTGTGTGTGTGTGTGTGTGTGTGTGTCTGTGTGTGTGTGTGTGTGTCTGTGTCTGTGTGTCTGTGTGTGTAAAATGAAACCGTTACTTTATATGTTCACTTAAAAATAAGTTGTAAAAGTATCCAGTTTTCTGGGTCCTGAAGTGGACATAGTATAGTCAAGCCTTTCCTCTAAGAGGAGGCCATGGAATGTAAGTATGACATTATGGGGTGGGGTTTTTAAGAGGGCCACAGAAAGTGTGCTGTGTTGGAGTTTAAACTTGCAGTTCTTAGAGTGCACTCCGCTCTGCCCTCCGCCATAGTACCTGACCTTCTTTCAGTTCCCTGAGCTCATTGCTTCCCAACTTACAAAACACAGCCAGATGTTTGCATTCGGCACCTGCCGGAAGGCTACTTCTGAAGGCTGCTGACAGGAAGAACCTGCTTTGCCAGAGTAAAGGCCAGCGAGTCGGTCTTGTACCTTGTTTATGGAGCGGCCATCATTTCTACATGACGTTTTCGTTACTTTGCTCCATAAAGCGAAGGATACAGTGACTAAAAGGCTAATTCTATGTTAGAGCTTTCCATTAGAAATTAAATTAGTGATTATTTCTGTCGTTTATTAGGTGTTGTTTATTAACCCTTTGAGGATGGCTCTAGGACGTTGTCTGGGGTAAGGTAGATTGAGCCGGGGTCTCACAGACCCTAGGCTGGTGCAGATCTTCCTGCCTTCACTTCCCCAGTGCCGAGGCTACAGATGTGAATTCATTTGCGTGAGTGTTTCCCTACGTGTGTGGCTGTGTCACGTGTGTGCCTAGTATCTTAGGAGGTTGGAAGAGGGTAGCAAATTCCCTGCAGCCACAGTCATGGCCGGTGTAGCCACCATGTAGCTGTGAGGAACAGAACCTGGCTCATCTCTCCAGCCCCCACCCAGACGGTTCTTAAGCCTTAATAATACTGCATACCATATTTATAAATAGTTTGGCTGTTTGTCCAATTTTTGGACTTTATTTCTGGATAATTTTGAAGCTTCTTTATGGAATGTACAATATAGTTTGGTGGGTTCATGCGCCACAGACTTGATTGCTTTGGCAGAGTGTCAACTAAAAGTATCCTAACAAAAGAACCTAAGTAATCACTGCCTTGAGAAAACTCAGTCAGAAATGGTAAATTTAGGATTCTCATTTGAAAATCTTTCCTCTCTGCCTTGTGAAAACTTAATTAAATATAACAAACTTAAGGTTGTCACTTGGGAATCTATCCTCTCTGCACAGTGGGTATTTGAAAGGGGTGGGACATTTCTCACAGTGCAAGGAGCTGTGTTGACCGCCGCTGCTACTCTGTGGCCACGTAGTACTTCCAGCTGGCCAGCGTAGGCCATGGTGAGGAGGTGCGACCTGAACTCAGTACACCGAGTCCTAACGCAAGAAAGTAGGACCCTGGGCTGGCAGATGGCTCTGCAAGTAAAGGTGCTTACCACAGAGACTGAGTGCCTAGGCTCACACTTGGACCTGTGTGGCAGAGGAAAGAACTAACTCTAGCTAGTTGTCCTCTGGCACACGTATGCACACGCACACATACACACACACAAAGTAACTAAATGTTTAAAAAGTTAAGTTAGGTTGTATTTTCCCATTTTAAATATACCGTGCAAATACTGCACTGGTTTTAACTGTGCAGTTTCTTATTTTCACAAATTAACAACTTGAAATAAATGTGCTATTCTCTGCAGACTTTAGTGTGCTGAGGACCCAGCTGCGTACCTCTTAACATAGGGTAGTTCCGGACAGGGAGCTGACTTATTTCATAGCTTCTTTTTCTGACTAAGTGACTCTTGTAGCTGCCTCTACATGGATATTTTCATGTAGGTCTTCAAAAACCCTTAATGGTTCAATTGGGAAATTGAATTTTGAAAGTATAAGATTATTTTCTAGAAATTCTGAATAAAAAAAAAAATAGATTTCCTTATCACCATAACTATAACAATAATTGAGTGTAATTTTCCAACTATAAGAGAAGTGTGGTAATACATTTGTTGCCATACCACTCGTGTCTGGCATTCAATCCGTGACTCTTTATTAAAACATACAACCCAGTTTAACATAGCACGTAATTGTGCACACGTGTGCTGCCCACCTTCTGGCTGGGGCTCTATAGCACAACACGCAGCAAACCCAGAGTTTGCTTCAAGAATTGTGATCGGTCCATCTTGTTATGTCTATCACACGTCTATTTTGTGGGGTTTTTTAAAATTTATTTTTAATATTGATCAAATGTTAAAACACTTAACTATTAATTTGGGCTCAGTATTTTTACAACTTTTGTTGGGGTAAATCTTGTGTTCATTGAAACCCACAAATCTCAAGAAGGACGGAGCTGAAGGCCTTGCTCTGCGCCTGCATCCCGAGCCACGCACCTGTCCACTTCTTTTCTTCTCAGTGCTCTGTTTTAACACCAGATTTTTGCCTTTGAAGTGTTTTTACTTGCTGCTGGGCATGGCACCCGAGTCCTCCAGCGTTCGGGAAGCAACTGTGGGAGAACTGTCTTGATTTTGGAGCCAGTGTAGTCTACATAGTGAGTTTCAGGGAGGCCAGGGCTGGGTAACAAGACCCTGTCTGAAAAAAAAAATCAAAAACTTAAAAACAGAAAAGGGTTTCACTTCTCTTAGGGTCTATCCAATGAGTTTTAGCAAATCTTTACCATACATTCGCGCCCAGCCCTCTGCTGATGGGAGCCCTGCCATAGAGTTTACAGGGATCTCCTGGTGTGAGGCGCTTGCCTATTTTCTTTTAAAGCTCAAGATTCACTGAAACCATGAGAAATATTTCAAGGCACACTGCTGCTCAGGGTCTGCACTGCGTAGGAAAAGAAACAGGAAGAGTCCTGGAGAGCCCTGCTGGCAGTGTCCCCCCCCCCCCTGTCTCCCCCCCCCATCTCCTCCCCCTCCCCGTAGCTGGCTGTTTCCTCTCTGTAGCAGCAGTTCCCCCCCCCCCCCCCTGTAGCTGCCTGTTTCCTCTCTGTAGCTGGCTGTCTCCCTCCTGTAGCAGGAGTTTCCCAGGTGCTAGCAGGACTGTTTTCTGTCAGTCAGGTGACTGCTGATTCTTCTAAAGTTCTTTCAGAAAAGCCATTGCTAGGGGCTGATGAGAGCACTCACCTCTCACCATTGGCTTTTCCTAGCTGCAGCTGTAAGGCTGTGAAGGGACTTTGTTCATGGGCTTCTTTGGCAGGGTGGGTGTCATCCAATCGCCCCTGTGTTTATTTACCAAGAGGTAGTGTAGATATCACCTTAAATCTCATGAGTTGTTGCAACACAGATGTAGGGTGAGGGGAGTGTGGACAACACTAGCTAAAATGAGGGTCTGTTGCCATGTTTGTGCTGAGTTTTGGTGTGTGTTTTGTTTGTTTTTGTTTTTTTGTTTGTTTGTTTTTTCCTTTTGAAAACACTTGTAAAGTCATCCATAACTGCAGTGCTGAAGTTTTCTCGTTTTGTTTGTTTGTTTGTTTTTTGGTCTGTCTACTCAGGGCACTGAAACTTTTAGTATGTTTAAATTTTACTTAGAACTAAGCAGAGATACCCAGTGCTTGTGTACCCAGCTGAGCAGCTTGTGTTAATTCCCTTTGCGTTGAGTATGCCTTCTGTATTTGTTATGGTCCTCAAGAAAGTTTTGTTCTTATGATTTTTATATGCCTTTTCCCCTGATGTGTCTATACTTAATACCCTGTTTCAGTCTGAGACCCCAAGTAGACAGCCCGAGACACCCGATGATGTCATTGCTCAGAAGGTAAAACACTAGTTACCATGAAAGAACGCAAACTTCTTGCAGCTCTGTCTGTAGTGCACGGTAGCTGGCAGACACACTAACTTGAAAGCCTGACTGACTCTCGTGTGAGTTCCCGGATGGAAAGCTGCTGTCCTTCTTGCTGAGATCTCTCCCTTCCTCGGGCTTCCGGGGTTATATGTTGCTCACTAACAGGCGGGGCTGTCGCCCCTCACCATGCACCACTCCACGCATAACTAACCAGTTGTGAGGCATATTAGTAATGGGCAGCCTGGCACCCTCAGCTTTTTGAAATGTGATGTAATGATTTCAAATGCTGAGTTATTTTAAATACAAGACTATGGCTTGTAAATTGCTTTCCAGTCAGAAGAAATTGATCCAATAACTAAGTGTGTGGTCATTTTTTTGAAGTACGGCTTTAATTGGCATGCATTTTTCATTGTTTTTTTTTTTTTCCAGCCAAAAAGATTCAGTACTTCCACAGTATAGAGAGAGAAATGTGCATTAACAGATTTTGGGAAAAAAATCAGTAACCAAATCTACATCTATCAAATCCGTGACCTTGCCCATCACTAACCGTGCCTTCATCTTTTAAAATGTTAGCAGTTTTGGTGGGTGATACCCTGTTACTGCATAGCCTCCTACTCCTTGCAGGCTACTAAAGTTTTCTTTCTATTTAATAAATTATAAGCAGTTTTGAGTTGAATATGACCATTTTGCTTCATACAGAACCACCGTAGAGGTACTGAATTTGTTGTGTTCCTTTGACTTCCGCTCTGTGAGGTTCCTTGCATCATTCTGGTACCCTGCAGTACTGTGTAATGTCTGCCGTCCCCACCTCCACACAGCCCTCCGCAGTTACAGGTCTTAGTCGCCCGGCTCCACACTCCTGTGCCTCCACTTAAGTTATCTCCTGTCTGGGATCTGTTCAGTGTTTCAGCCTAAATAGCCCACCCACTCAATACTTGTTGTCCATCTTAGTTGGAAATCAGTTTTAGGAATGTGAAAAAAAAAATAGGATTTTAAAATTTTGAATATTATTACTCATAAGAAAGGAGAAATAAAATGCTGTCTGAGAAGGAAGTTTAAAGCACGTTTTAGAGTCCTTATTTTTTTTTTTTATCTTTAATCCACATCCTGGGTCTAATTCTGACCATAGCAGTTACATTCACATACATTTTTAGGTTTTGAGCCATTACTTTCTCCATGTATGTGATTTTTAAGAAGGAAAACAAGTTTAGGTCAATTGGAAAACTTATTTTAGAATAAAGATTATTCTGTGAAAGAAATGCCCTATGTGTCTAGAACATTGAGTCTTTTCTTACATCTCTGTCAACAGTCATTTCTTCATCAGAGTTATGTCTGTTTACTTAAGTTACCTTAAGTTACCTGCTGCCAGACTTGCTGCAGGAGCAGGAGGTACCCGCTCATCTCACAGGCTAGCCCGAGAGCGCCATCTAGTGTTTAATGCATCTCATATGCTGAGTCAGGCTGCGAAAGTGGCAGGTGTTGGCTACAGAAAGGCACAGCGCAGTTCTTACTCTCTTCTGCCAGCCAGGTGCCCTCCAGCCTCCTCAGCTGGGCAGTCCTGTTGCAGCCCACTGCCCCTCATGGCAGGCATGCTGTCCTCTGCTGCTCTATAAGGTCAACATAGCCAGAACTGACAGGGAACGTCACTAGCCCAGAACATGGTCCACTTCTCTTTGGGAAGAACAAAACTGCTGATATTGTTCAATATATGTCATGTACAAACTGTGGAGTATTTTAATAGAACAACTTAACCCAGAAGTCTGTGTGTTTAATATATATTCACCTAGTCTGTGCAAAGCCCCTAAACAGTAGGAACACAAAGGAATCTTGACAAGCTTGTGTTGTAGTTGTTGGAAATAACTGTGTCATTTTTTTCCTCCTTATGTCTTATCTTAGAAGCCTGCTCGGTACAGAAGAGCTATAAGTTACGACAGTAAAGAATACTACCTACGCCTGGCCTCGGGTAACCCAGCCATCGTTCAGGATGCTATCGTAGAGAGTTCAGAAGGCGAAGCCACCCAGCAAGAACCAGAGCACGGAGAAGACACCATTGCCAAGGTCAAAGGTCAGCCTCCTCTCTGATTCTAAGTTGAAATCATTTGGAAGCATTCCTTCCATATGAATTTTTTGTATGAAAATGTGAGCATTTGGAAGCAGAAAAGCCAGCTATAAACATGTCTTATATACTTGACAAGTTACAGATTAATTTATGAATGAGAACTAAAGAGACTGTCCCTTTATTCCCTAGAGATGCATATGTCAGTCTCATGGTCATTGGCTCAATAATACTGTATTTGGCAGAACACTCAGTGAAGCCTGGTTCTAAGCAACTCAATAAGTAATTACAAAATTAAAACAATTAAATATAAATATAAATATATATATCATCAACATGTGTTAGCCAACAGTAAAAATTAGTGGTTTTTGTGTAGCTGCTAGGAGGCCTCTCAGATTGAGCCTTCTGAAGGGTCGGTGTAACTAAAAGGCCACCTGCTTCCTGCTTCTGTGGTTGCACAGCCTTTGCACTTCCTACAACACGTGCAGGGGCTGGACTCCTGCCCACGGGTAGAGCTTTGCTTTCTCTCCCATACAAGATGCAGCGATTTCTTTCTCACTGCTGCACGGCTTTTTAAATGTATACTTTTTCTCAAAGGCAGGGATTGTTTGATTTTGTGTGGTGTGTGTCTGTGCGTGTGCACACAGTTGTGTGTGGGTACAAGTACACACGTGCGCGTGTACATGGAAGCCTGAGCTCATCCTCCTTGCTCTCTGAGATGGCTCTCATTGGCCTGAGGCTTGGTGGTTCTGCTAGGCTGACTGGCCAGCAAGTCCTGGCAATGCTCCTGTCAATTTTAATGTCAAAACTAAGGAATATGAAGACACTGAGAGTGCAGTTTTAGTACATTTTTTAGAACGTCTAGTATTTTAGGACCTCGCTGATTTATATTTCTTCTATTATGATTTTTCATGACGTTATCAAAGAACAAGAAACAAAGTGTTTAATTCTTAATTAACCTGCAAATTAGAGACATGTCCCTGTGTTATTAAAAAGAGTTTTATTCGTGTTCCTCGTGACCCACTGTCTGACTAATTTCACTTGTTTATGAAAAATCATATTGTTGCTTTGAATGAGGCTTGGCACAGCCTCCATGGGCCCTCTGAGAGAGTTATACTATGTTTGTCGTGTGCCGTCCTTATGTGTGTGACAGTGACTTGTCACTTACCACTCATGGTGCCTCCCCAGGGCTACACATCTTTGTCACCAATGCCCAGCTGTTCCCTTCCACATCCGACTTCCCTGAGAACTGACTGTGTGACCGTGGTCACAGCACTTCACCTTCGTTACTGCAGTTAGCCCTCCAACCAAGCTCTGTGGCAGATAGAATCCTCATCCCAGTTTCATAATGGAGAAAACCGTGCTTCACAAAAGGCAGATAATCTCTAAGCATCGTGCAGTGTTTGGTGTCCAAGCCTTTGTTGCTGACCTCCGAAAACTGCTGCCCATCTGTGCTCCCTAGAGTTCTCTGACTGGAGAAGCATCAAAGGGTCTGTGTGCGAGTAAGCCCTCGGCTGCTGTGAGAGCACGTGACAAGCAAGTTCAGGGGTTTCTGTCTCACGCTGTGGTCTGTGACAAAACAAGCAGGTACCCTGTGGAAGACCAAAGATGCTCACCTCATGGCAGCCACAAAACAGACAGGAAGGGGCCAGGGTCCAACTATCCCCTTCAAGGGTGCATCTCCTAATGACCTAACTTTTCTCGCTAGCCCCACTCTAGGACTTCTGCCACTATACCTAGGACCAAAGCTTTATCATGTGGGCCTCTGGAGGCCACCCCAACCATAGCTGACTCTGCGTGGCCCTGCTGGTGTCTCCACTACAGGCCTAGTGAAGCCTCCCCTGAAGCGTTCTCGGTCTGCACCTGATGGAGGCGACGAGGAGACCCAGGAGCAGCTACAAGACCAGATTGCTGAGAGTTGCTCTGTGGAGGAGGAGGAGAAAACAGACAACGCCACCTTGCTGCGCCTGCTGGAAGAAGGGGAGAAGGTACTGTGCTTCTGAGCACTCAGTGTGTGGGTTTAAGTAGCACCCTAAGGCAAGATGCAAGCGAGCCCAGTAAGTGAGGGCTCCAGCCTGTCTGCACCACGCCATGCGGTTTCAGCAGAAACGGGGTTCATGGTGACCCCTGGTTTGCTCTCCGTAGAGCAGGTCTATGCAGACAAGCCACCCACCTGTTGCAGCTTTAGTGCCTTTTGTCTCCATAACTCTAGTTATCATGAACAAACTACTCTAGCTGATCTGCACTCTCGCCTCCAGCGTGCCTTTAGCCCTCTCCGCCCTTGCTCACAGGAAGCTATCAAACATGCCTCCCTGTTCTGCCCACCACCTCGGTCCTGACCACCTTGCCCACCTCCCTGGTGCATCGCAGCCCGAGCGCCTGCAGCAGCGTCCACCCTGCTGCTCACTGCATCCACCATGGTATTAGCTCTGAACTTTGCTCAGGCTGTTTTCTTCTGACAACGCCCCTCACTTCCTTTCACTGATGAGACCTCTAGGATGGTGCTTCCTGTGTCGTCATGTGTCCCTCTCACGCTCGGCCTCGCTCAGGCGCCCTCAGTCTGTGTCTATGGACTGTAGGACAGCACATCCATTCGCTGTGCCGTGTTTTCCTGTGTCTCCTCTTCCTCTTGGTGGCGTGCTTATCATCAGGCACTGCTTCTATTCCTATCTCATTGTCTCGCACGCCCCAATCATATAATAGGCATACAGACCTTGGCGTAGTAAGTAGCTGCTAGAAGGAAGGCTTGGTTACTGTGTCGTGAACTTGAATATCACCCTTCTGGAAAGGTTAACCTTGTTTTTGCCTGTTGTGTTAGCCCCGGGGCGCCTAGCTCCATCAAGAAGCAGTACAAAGGAGCTGGCGTGTAATTAAAGCAGTGCTGTTCAGATATGTGCCCTGAATAATTCTGAACGAAGTTATAAAAAAAGAGAAAAATGAATAACTGTGAAAGTGCATCCATCCAGAAGATGGCTTGAGAGGGAGGCTCCTGTGGCCCTGGGATGTGCAAGGCCAATGCTGCTGCCTCACTGCGCTCTCGGCGTTTGAACACTCAGAAAGCTTCTGTTCTTCCCTCCCATCCCCTCCTCTCTCCCCATCCCCCCTACATTGCAGTAGTTATTATAATGTAAGTCAGAAAGCAGAGGGCTGAGCTTAGTGGTGGGGTAGGTTTCTGACATGCATAGTGCCTTGGGTTTCATCCCCAGGACCACAGGGGGAAAAAACATGTCGATGCCTTTGAGATATAGCTCATTTTGTAGAGTGCTTGCCTAGCACACAGGATGTCCTGGGTTCAATCCCCAGTCCTGAATTAATGGGGTAAAGTGGTGCAAGGCTGTAATCCTAGCATTCAGGAGGTGTAGGTAAGAGACTTTGGAGATCAGGGGCATCCTTGAATACCTAGGGAGTTAGGGGCCAACCTGGAATACATGAGACCATGTAAAAAAAAGTTTAAATAAAAAGTTTAAAGAGTTATTTAATATAAATGAGTGCTGTGTCCACCTGCAGGCCAGAAGAGGGCACCCTATCACATTACAGATGGGTGTGAGCCACCATGTGGTTGCTGGGAATTGAACTCAGGACCTCTGGAAAAACAGCCAGTGCTCTTAACCTCTAAGCAGTCTCTCTAGCCCATGTTAAAATAAATTTTAATGCCTGGATTTCGCTATAAACAGCCTAATCTTCTGTTGTTGAAATGATTCGGGTGCTCAGTGACGTTAATTTATACTTAGATATTTGAAAAATGTATTAATGATTTCATCTTTAAATGTAATTTCTAAATGACAAGTAGTTGTATACGTCTTTAGGATACAATGTGGTGTTCCTGTCTATAAACCTAGAAATATTCAGTTAAGCTAACAAATAAACCCATCCCTTCACCAATATTTTATAGCAAGGTAGTCACTAAAACTCACCCTCCACCCCACATGAAACTTTATGCCATTTGGGAAACATTTTACTTTCTAATCCTGTCCCCCTAACCTCCAGTGACCAACTTGATATTTTCACATCATTTCTCAAACTTCTATGAATGCATTTTTTCCTGTAAGCACTTTACATTTGAAGGGGCAGGAACTAGATTTGTTTGACTCTGCTTCAGTTGCTGATTTTTTGTTTCCCCTTTGACTTGTTTTGAAATGAGTTGACTCAAGAAGGAATGTTTGCTAGGTATTAGCCTTTTGAAAAGAAAACGATACTCACATTGATTTAGTAACCTGCCCCATGAGGAAATAGCATCTGCTCAGCCAGGCTTTCACAGTGGCCTTACAGTCTGGCTAGGAGTCAGGGACCAGGTGGGCACTGAAGGACACATTCCACTGTGTGGCTCTTGGAAGGATTATGCAGAAAGGACAGTGTGCTCTGGAGGGAAGACAGGCCTTACAAGAAGCCTGTGGTGTGCATTAGAAACAAGCAAATGAAAGCAGGAGCTCCAAGGAGTTGACCCCCTCCCCAGATCTGCACATGCTTTACCCACCAAGCTAGGCACTTCGCTGGGGCCACGGGCACTGAGGAGGGTTGCAGCGTGTCACCTTGCCCGTTCTAATCTTCCCATCAGGGTGCTTGAACCCTCTGTTCTGCCAGGCTTACGCTGTGCCCTCCGTGAGCGCAGGAGCCTCGGCTAACTTATTTCTCACTTCTAGACTGTAGTAGACTCCGTGCCTAGCATCAGAGACGGGGTCCTAGGTGGGGTGCAGGCTTAAGCAGATAGTGTGAGTGAAAGCTTGTCTCATTACTGAAGGCATCTGCGTGCAGGACTGAGCGTAAGCTGCTTCTGTGCCTGCATGACCTCAGACTTAACATGCTTAGCCTGGCCCTTACTGTAACAGTAACAAAAGAGGAATCATGCAAACTTTGTAAAGTTACAGGAAAGAATATCTGTGACTTTCTTTGTAGATCCAACACATGTACCGCTGTGCTCGGGTTCAGGGCCTGGACACAAGTGAGGGGCTCCTCCTGTTTGGTAAAGAGCATTTCTATGTGATTGATGGATTTACCATGACGGCAACCAGAGAAATACGAGACATTGAAACTTTACCTCCAAAGTAAGTAAATGAGTGGAGAGACACACAGTAAAGCTGCCTCTAGCCGACAGCAAATATATTTGCATTATTTCTTTTAATCCCAGACATGTGTCCTAA
This sequence comes from Acomys russatus, assembly GCF_903995435.1. Classification (NCBI taxonomy): domain Eukaryota; kingdom Metazoa; phylum Chordata; class Mammalia; order Rodentia; family Muridae; genus Acomys; species Acomys russatus. Next base: position 24,772,242 of record NC_067164.1, on the reverse strand, counting down.
GTCATATTAAGCCATGTCCTAAGCCATGTGCCTCCCAATTCACGTGTGCCTCGGGGCAATACTCTCATTTCCTAAGTCACGGCACTTCCCAGTTGATGTGTGTCTCCGGGCTGTGCTTTGATTTCCATTAAAGAAAAGGGTGCTTGTTCATCAAGTGAAAATTGCATTTTATGTCTTTGCACTATTAGCATTATATGCCAAGTTACAGTCATTGTTAACCTGTTGTTTTAGTTAGTTTCTTGCTGTGATAAACAGCATAACCTTAGAGCAGTTTGGTGAGGAAAGAGTTAATTTGCCTTACATTTCTGTCAAAATCCCTCACTGAGGGGTGTCAGGGCAGGAAGGGGAGCTGTTTCTTGGCTTACTTAGCTAGCTTATACAACCTAGAACCCTCTGCCCAGGGAATGAATGGCACTGCCCACAGTGAGCTGACCCGTCCCAACATCAGTTCTCAGTCACAGACATGCCAACAGGCCATGCTACAGACAAGTTTTCACAGTTGACCTTTCCAGATGACTCTAGCTGTGGCAGGTTGACAAAGAAATCTAACCAGCACACCTGTCCACTTAAAAGCTCATTCTGAATTTGAGATTATTGATCAGAGGCCAGAGAGCTGGCTAAGGGTAAAGGCGCTTGCTGCAAGAGCATGAGAGCCTGAGTTCAAATCCCAGCACATAAAGACACAAGCATGGCCACCCAGGTGCCTGTTATCCCTGTGCTATGGGACGAGGATGGGGAAACGGCCAGGATCAGTGGCTACTGGCCGTGCTCCAGGTTCAGTGAAAGACCCTGTCTAAAGGACATGAGGCCGACATTGATAGGGCAGGACACCTGACGCCTTCCACTTGTTTGTGCCAGCATACAAGTGTGCATATGCACAAACAGACATAGGCACACAGCTGTATAAACACACTAGGGAACAACACTCTTGACGACAGAACAATCCTTGTACTTTGAGAATCTTGCAGCGTGGTGACGTAAGCCCACACAGACTGACTAGTGGAGTTCTCTTCCGTTTTCCATCTTCCTTGTCTTCTCCCAGTCCTAGGGGAGTCTTGGGTAATGATCACTCTGTGGTCAGAAGACGCACATGGGCTTTTGTCTCTTCCTTTAGCACTCTGAACACTAAAGATGACTGTTAATGAGACAGGGCCTCTGCAGTTCACTCCTAGGGAAAATAATTAACTTTCTTCAACTGGTCAAGGCTACAGTTTGACCTTCATGGGCCCTTTTTCTGTGTAGAAAAACTTTTAATTGTCTTTTATAATTCCTGAAAAAAAATAAAGTAAAACCATGATTTGTGCCACTTGGTATAAAAATAAATCTATATTAAAATATTTTAGGTCATTTTATTCTGATTTGGAAAGAAATAAAATGTTTTTTGGAATCCCCAAGTATGTTGTTGGTTTACACCCTGTGCCAACTGATAGAAAGGCTGGTTCTAACATAGGTAAAGCGGGTTTCCTGTTCAGTAGGAGCTGATAGATTATCCTCTCTCCACCATCCCCCACCCCACCCACTCAGGTTTTTCAAGACAGGGTTTTTCTATGTAGCCTCGGCTGTCCTCACTCTGTAGACCAGGCTGGCCTCGAACTCACAGAGATCCACCTGCCTCTGCCTCGCTGAGTGCTGGGATTACAGGTGTGCGCCACCATGCCCAGTTTAGATTGTTCTCTTAATCACATTTTGAACTGAAACTTTTGCTAGGTTGGAAATGGCGTGTCTTGGGCTGATGAGCTTACCTCTGTTGTGGGTTTGCTTGCTCCCTTTTTCTCTGGCTTCTTGTAGTATGCATGAGCCCATCATCCCGCGGGGAGCCAGACAGGGCCCCAGCCAGCTCAAGAGGACATGCAGCATCTTCGCATATGAAGACATCAAGGAGGTGCACAAGAGGAGGTACCTCCTGCAGGTGAGCCGGGCTGCGCTGAAAGCCCACCCCTTCCTCTCTGCCAAACACGCATAACTTTTAACAGATCACTGTTCTGAAAACTGCAGCATCCTCTTGGATCCCTGGACACTTGATCCCAGGGCGCACAGCGCCTTACAATGCATCTGTGTTTTCTTCATCACAATCTGACTTGGGGGCTACCCTCCGGGTGCACCTTTCTCTCTACTCCTCAAATGCACATTTGTCTTTTCGTATAAAAATCATGTCTTCATTTCAGAAACACAATTTTTAATTGCTATTTGTAATTCTGTTTTTAAAGATTTCTTTAATTTTGGGCAGAATAAGAAAAAAGCTAGATTGCATGCCTTGATATAGAGAGAATTGATGAGTCTAAAGTATTCTGCAGTCAAGAAGTTCAACAACATTATAGAAACTCACAGTGAAAAAGTTAGTGTGTCTCTTATGATCTGTTTCATCATTTCTTTTTCTCTAACCATTTTAGCCTATTGCTGTTGAAGTTTTCTCCGGGGATGGACGGAATTACCTCCTGGCTTTTCAAAAGGGAATTCGGAATAAAGTCTACCAAAGGTCTGGCTAATGGGGCATTCCTTACGTGCTGTTGTGGGACGAGATGGGAGGGGGCCGTTGCCATCGTGTTTAGCTAGTTGCTTAAACCCTAGAGTCCAGACCACTGAGCCAGCGTGTCTGCAGAAATACTCCTTGCATTCCAGCCTCTGAAAATACGTTCCTTTAACTAACTTTTAGAACACTGCCAGTTGCCTTTTCAAATAGCATTTCTCCTTCTGCTAACTTAGAGTGGGAACTATCAAAGGCTATTCCATCACAAAGCCTAATGAATAAAATGTCATTTAAAAAATAATGCTTTACTGGGCTGGAGAGGTGGCTCAGTGATAAAGGCCCTTGGTGCCAAAGCCCAGTGACAGCTCGGTCTCCAGGACCCACAAAGTGTAGGAGAGAAGCAACTTCACAGGGTTTTCTCTCTGCTCCACACACACATGCCATTGCACATGTACCCACATATACACATGCACAACAGTAATAAATCACATGAAAACTGAAAAACAACACAATGGGTTCGAAATGTTCCACCTTCCTCTTTACCTTGCTGTGGGGCTCCAGACCCCAGTTCCCTTAGACACAGTATCCACTTGGGAGTCTTCACTGCCCTAGAAGGAAAGTTGAATTTTCACTTTCAGTGCTGAGAAAGTAGCAGGGCCACTGAAAACTACCAGTCTGTTCCAAACATGTTTTACCATTGGTGCAAAGAGGCCACACTTGCAGTGCTTTATGTTAGGAAGAGACGAGTGGCCTCATATGTGTGTGGATGCTGTGGTTCCTGGTGATCCCCGTGTTCTCACTTTTGTGTTTGTGCCCATGAGGAACAGCTAATGCCATGCAGTGCTGCATGTCACTGTGGCGCAGTGCCATCTTTTCTCTGGTTATATGGTGACCTGCCAGGATGATCCTCGGGGACCTGCACATAGTCCAAATCCTAGCTGGGTTTCTATGTAGCCTGTATGTATATCTGTGACAAAAGTTAACTTGTAAATTAGGCAGAGCAACAGACTAACAACAATAAGATAAATGGAATAATGATATCAATATATTATAATGAAAGTTATTTAAAGCTTAAGTTTTGTTTTTTTTTTTTGGTTTTTCGAGACAGGGTTTCTCTGTGTAGCCTTGGCCATCATGGACTCGCTTTGTAGACCAGGCTGGCCTCGAACTCACAGCGATCCGCCTGCCTCTGCCTCCCGAGTGCTGGGATTAAAGGCGTGCGCCACCGCGCCCGGCTTGCTTAAGAATTTTTTATGTCTATAGTTTCCCATTTAACATTTTTTAAAAGATTAACTTATTTATTATGTATACCATGTTCTGCCTGCACAGCAGAGCCAGAAAGGGACACCAGGTCTCCTTATAGACGGTTGTGAGCCACCATGTGGTTGCTGGGAATTGAACTCAGGACCTTTGGAAGAGCAGCCAGTGCTCTTAACCTGTGAGCCATCTCTCCAGCCCATTTAAAAAAATATATATTTTATTTATTTATTATGTATATAGTGGTCTGCCTGCATGTACACTTGCATGCCAGAAGAGGGAAGGAGACCTTATCATAGATGGTTGTGAGCCACCATGTGGTTGCTGGGAATTGACTTCAGGACCTCAGGAGCAGCCAGTGCTCTTAACCTCTGAGCCATCTCTCCAGCCCCCCTCATTTAACATTTTTGAATTATTTTTTTAAAAATATTATTTTAGTTGGCCATAGGTAGTTAAATGACAGAAACTAAAATTGTAGATAGCTGAAGACAGTGGCATTGTCTGTGAGTATAGAAACGAGACATCCTTTAAATACCGTCCCTGGATTGACTGGTGATCCAAACTCCTTTCCCAGGGGAAAGAGCCCCCTTCCTTGCCTGACCCAGCAGCTGCAGAGACCATTGAGATGATTTAGCTGCAGTCACTCACTTGCTAGCACGACACTTGTTGACTGGAGCAAACTGGTGCTCCGAAGCCCCTCCCCACTGCATGTGCCAGACAGGTACCAGGCAAGGTGGCGCTTGGCCTTCCAGTCAGCATCCTGGTCATGTGTGCTCCATGTTCACCAGTTATGGCTTACGGGCAGGTCAGGCAACAGTAAAGCTGAAGACTTGTCCGTTAGATTCCTGCTGAGATTTCATTTGCAATTTAAATTTTTTAGGTTCCTGGCAGTTGTGCCATCTCTCACTGACAGCTCAGAGTCAGTCTCCGGACAGAGACCCAACACCAGTGTGGAACAAGGGTAGGTAGTATGCTGCCTGCTCGGCACTATCTCAATGTGAAATTATGGTGTCTTATATCTACAGAGAATAATTTGGAATTTTTCATCAGTTGTTCCAGAAAAAAATGTCAATTCTCAAAATACAAGCTTTTATTCTTTCCTTTAGTGCTATATATGAATGTTTCTCATCTTCAAAAGAATCTATTTTGAAACATGACTTTTAGTCACTGGCTCGTCATATGTATGAAGCGTTCTCTTACGTCTTGATGCCACCTTTTCCAGGTTTTCTTAAAGTACTAAAATGCAATTCCCTCTTGGTTTTGTTCGGGTGGACTGTCCATAATAAAATGTACTGTGTAAGTTCTAAGGCTCTTGATACGCAAAACCCAACTGCAGGAAGTTCTCGTGCTGCAGCTCACCCTTCCTAGATTGCTTTGTTTGTCTGAGTAGATACCAGCTGTCTGCATTAATTATTTAAATTTTAGATTTTATAAAATGGTTTCTTATTGTATATTTCATTAAGAGTACTCTTGCGCTGTGTTTGTCAACTGACTTTGAGTTACTCCTGTCTTGTGCCCACTTTTCCTTAAACAATTGTCCTCAGCTTACAGGGGAACCTTCTAAAATAGGGTCTTTTTTTTTTTTTTTTTAAGATTTATTTATTGTATATGAGTGCTTTATCTGCAGAAGAGGGCATCAGATCACATTATAGATGGGTTTTGAGGCACCATGTGGTTGCTGGGAATTGAACTCAGGACCTCTAGAAGAGCATGCGGCGCTCTTAACCACTGAGCCATCTCTCCAGCCCTAAAATAGGGTCTTGATGACACCTCTGCTTGTTGCAAGTAGCCCAGCTTCCTTCCCCTTTTGCTCTCTAAGTCTTTAAATTTAAACGTTCTTGCTCTGCATGCAAGCCCATCAGCCTTTTCTTATACCTTCTTTATAGCTCCTTTTAATCTTAAAAGGTTCCTCTGGGTGCTACAGCCATGTCAAGAGTCCATAAACTCTGTTTGCAGTCACTCGGTGCCCAGCCACCTGGAAGGAAGCTGTTGTGAGACTGCAAATTAATTTATGAATCTCACGCGCGCGTGCGCGCGCGCACACACACACACACACACACACACACACACGTAAAACCTTAATAGAGAGTCTGCCTTTTATAAATGATTTTTCTTCTACTCTGTGTATTGTACGTCAAAATATATTAAATTGGGCATAGTAAGTTAGCTCAGCAGTTAAGAACACTAGCTGCCATTCCAGAGGTCCCAGCAACCACATGGTAGCTCTCTATAAAGGGATCTGGTGCCCTCTTCTGGCATGCAGATAGAGCACTCATACATTAAAAAAATAAATAAATAAATAAATAAATAAATAAATAAATAAATAAATAAATAAGGCTGGGCAGTGGTAGCACACACTTTTAATCCCAGCACTCGGGAGGCAGAGGCAGGTGGATCTCTGTGAGTTTTAGGCCAGCTTGGTCTACAAAGAGAGTTCCAGGACAGCCAGTGTTATACAGAGAAACCCTGTCTCAAAAAACCAAACAAGAAAAAAAACAAACAAACAAACAAACAAACAAAAAACCAAGCAGGACTGGAGAGATGGCTCAGTGGTTAAGAGCTCTGTCTGCTCTTCTAGAGGTCCTGAGTTCAATTCCCAGAAACCATATGGTGGCTCAAAACCATCTATAATGGAATCTGATGCCCTCAACTGGCACAGGCACACATGCAGGCAAACACTGTGTACATAATAAACAAACAAATAAACAAATAAATAAATCTTTAATAAAATAAGTATTTTTTAATTTTAAGAAATATGTATTAAATTGATAAAATGTTGCTTTTATTTTTCTTTAGCCAGTAGCAAATAAAAAATGCTAAAACACACATTTGTTAACCTCAAGAACAGGTCCTAGAGGTTCCAAACATTTTTCACTGTTAACATAAATACAGGAAGGGAAAAGTTTTTCTCCGCTGTCTTACAATGCTGAGGAATGTTCTAGCTAACTTCCAGAGACATATGCACTTTGCGTGTTCACTTTGCCTGGTTGAAGGACTTTATTGACATGGACAATGATACTTGTGGCACTGAGCCTGGTGTGTGCCATGTAGGTCCCTTCAGTAGTCAAGGGTGTAGCCAATGACTCTTGGACCAATGATTACTTTTCAATACTACAGTGATGATACCTTCACTGGTAGGATTTTGCTCTGACAAAATGTACTCTCCAAAGTGTGGTTAGAAATTTAAATGATCTGAGCTACAGTGCTGGCCTGTCATAAATTCTCAGTCTGTTCCAGGAGCTGTGTACCTCTTATGTGGAAGTGATGGCATATTTCCATTCTTTTGCCAAATGTCTTTGATCTTTTTGCGTGGGAACTGTAGTAAAAATGAGATGGAGGGTTAGACCAGAGCTGTTCCCGCTCTTTGACCCATGATGAACAGGGACACATACAGTGTGCTGTATCCCAGGGCTCTTAGGCTGATTCATGTGTCGAGAGACATGGTTCATAGGAAAACGCCTCCCTCCGTATTTTCTTCTGGTTCAGATATTTCATATTTCAAATTGCCCATCACAGAGAGCTCTACAGTAACTCCATGGCACACGTTAACAGATCCTTCCTATGGGCTGAAAAGAATCTGTCAACCAGTGACTGAAATGTTTCTGTCGTAAAGCTGTTCAGATGTAAATTTCTGACCTATGCTCGGTTTTCTTCTGTGTTCAGATCTGGATTACTCAGTACTTTGGTTGGAGAGAAGTCCGTGACACAGAGATGGGAGGTAAGAACAAAGCCCATGGATGCTCCTTCCCGCCCTGCAGGCTGCAGCCTGCTGAAGGAGAGGTGTGGGAGGGGTTGCTGTATACTGAAATCTTTTGTTAATTTTCCACTTTTTGCATAGACAGTTTTTTAAAACCGAAAAAAAAAAAAAAAAAAAAAACCAACGTATTGTTCTAAGGTAGGTCTCTATTCTCTTTCCTAAGAGAGGTGAAATCAGCAACTTCCAGTATCTGATGCACTTGAACACCCTGGCCGGCAGGTCCTACAATGACCTGATGCAGTACCCTGTCTTCCCCTGGATCCTCGCAGACTACGACTCCGAGGTAAGTCCGTCAGTGGCCAAGTGGGATGCGTGTTCATAAAGGAGAGAAATTTCAGTTCCCAGGTACTTGCCTTACAGGTCACCAGTCCCTAATGGGCACGGACACGTCCCTCCTGTTCCCTCCGCTTAGCCAGGCGTCACTTGAGTCTTACTAGATCTCTGCCTCGGCTTCCTTCATCTTCCTCCTCTCCTCTCTTCTCCATCTCCCCTTTGGGTCCTCACAGATCTGATAGGGTTGCACCTGTTTAAATTATTCAGGGGGATACCCGACTCCTCTCTCCCCTCAGTAGCTCTTTCCGTGTGGTGCAGCCTGCATGGAGTTGACCCAAAGCTTTCTTGCCACCTGCCTCGTTTGTGGTACCCTTCCCTTGTGAGCACACCACTCGTGGGGAGCACTCTGTTCCCTTCTCTCCGCATCCTCGTGTTGTGGGTCTCTTGTAGTTTTTCCCTTGTGCTGCTTCATTTACGGTGTAGTGCGGTCCTCCTTGTCTGGCCTTACTTGTTCGTGAGGCCATCAGCCTAAGCAGAGACACTTCTCGTAGCTGGCTCCCTCTGTCCCCACTCTTAGAGCAATGGCTGCCATGTGCATTTTAGCGGTTGCTGAGTCTAGTGTAGATGAGGCATATTGTAAACATTTCACGGACATGTATTTCAAATTCCTACCGTTAAAAGCCAGCCCTAAGAGTACATTTTGGTTTTCTTTTGCATATGTGACTTAGATCAGCTAGTGGCGCTTTCAAGATAATCTTCTTTAGACTGAGCAAGTCATTGTGTTTGAAGTCATTTGATAGGGTGTGTGAACTGACTGCCGAGGGTTTTAATTTATCCCACTGCTAAACCACCTACACGGAGAAGGTCGGGAATGTTAGAAGGAACTAGAAGGGGGCAGGAGGGGCCATAGAAAGGCTCCGTCCTCCGGTTACAGGAGCGATGGCGATAATGCTGAATGGGAGCCATTGTGTCTACAGTGTCCTGCTATGGCCTGGCCAAGAACTAGAGCGTTGCCCTGTTTTTCCTACAACTGGGGTCCTAAACGTCTCCCTGTGACATGCTTGTCTAGAGGCTCCTCTCACCAGGCCCTGCGCCTGAACCTAAGCTGTGGGTAAACAGTCCACAAACTGTTACTTCTATGTCCATTTCTCTTAGTGCATTCCACAGATAGGGTCACTGCAGCCACTGCATCCGCACCAAGTACATGGCACCCTGGCATTGGGTTTTGTTTGCATTTCAGGAGATCGATCTTACAAACCCCAAGACATTCAGAAACCTGGCGAAGCCGATGGGCGCACAGACGGGCGAGCGGCTGGCCCAGTACAAGAAACGCTATAAGGACTGGGAGGATCCCAATGGTGAGGAGCACCTTCTGCCATGCCTCGAGTTCCAGTCTCAAAGGGAAACACTGTTTAGTGTGCTGACACCTGTGAGCACATCTGCAAGGTGCCGATTTGTTACATGTGCACACCCGCACGTGCATCGCTGCAGCACAGACCATTTTCATGCCCGCCCGTTGGCAGCCATCTCTAGATGTTTATAGCTGTCTGCAGAGTGCTAGCAGGAAACCGTCTCCTCTGCCTTGCTCTCCGGTAATATTTAGTCCAGGAACCACACATTCATTTATTGTGTTCCCTTTCATTTCACTTAGGTACTTTTTAGAACTCCCTTTATTTAAAATTATGAACTGATGATGTTTATAGATTGTACAATTTTATTATATTTAATGACTATCGTATTTCCCCCTCAGAGACATAGAGTGAGGGGGAAACTCTGGGATTTAAGCCTATTAGTACGCCCGTGTGCATTTTCTTTCTCTCCCTCCCCGCACCCTGTCTGCCAAGGAAGATAGACAGTAATAATGCATGCTATTGCGTTGCATTGTGAACATTTAGAGCTGCCTAGTTACAAAGCCATACCCTAATGACAACAAGTAGCTGCGGGGTCAGTATTCTGCTTCTGTGAAGGTGGCTTCCTGTTAGAGGGAATGGGGAGCCCCAAACTGACGGTGGCAGACGTTTGGGGAGAACCCAGCAGGCTTGTTCTGGATGCCTGCCAGATGTGTGCCTGAGGAGTGGTGGGGTCTAAGTGTCCCCGCATCAGTATCTATAGCAAGCTGCATTTGGGGTTCCAGTTGCCTGGCACAAGTGCTAACATTTCCAAGCCTACTGATTAACACCACATTTACTTTTATTTGCTCTTTGTTTTTAATGACGCTCCAACTGCCTGGAGCAGGGGAGACCCCAGCCTACCACTACGGCACCCACTACTCCTCCGCGATGATTGTGGCCTCATACCTTGTAAGAATGGAGCCTTTCACACAGATATTCTTACGGCTGCAGGTAAGACTCAAAGTTTACATTTTTACCATTATACTTAAGTCTACTTTCATTTAAAGTTGTCATTAAAAAAAAAAAAAAAAAAAACAACTCACCTTATACAGAAACCTGAAAGTTTAATAGTGACAAGTTGGTCATTTATAACTGAACTGAAACTCTGTTAGGCTGAAATTGATGGATTTATTTAGAATGAACAAGTGTCAGGGCTGGAGAGATGGCTCAATGGGGGCTCACAACCATCTATAATGAGATCTTGTGCCCTCTTCTGGTATACATGCAGGCAAAACACTGTGTATATATAATAAATAAAAACTTTTAAAAATAGAATAAACAAGTGTCAGGGTCCCATCCCAGCCAGGTGTTCGCTTAAAGGCCTCTGTGCTGTGTCTGTGGTTAGTCACCTGCTCCATCTCCAGCTCTCTCATTGTCCAGTGGTGCATGCTGGGTGAATCCCTCCTTTGAGCTCATCACTGTCTGGCCATCAGACATCACTGTCTGGACAAAGCTCTGTATTGTGGTTTCAGGGTTTTAGTTAAGGAGACAGCTAAACATTGTTTCTTTATGAGTAAACTATAAAGTGTTTTTAGAGTGTGAGCATATGTGACAGACAAACACAGACAGTGGAAGGTGAGGGAGGTGGAGGCAGCTTAGGGAGGCTTGGGGTCTGGCAAACACCTGAGCACAGAGTAGACCCTACACAAGGCCCAAGGCAGGAGCGGCGAGGTGGTGAGGGCACCCAGGGCCTTGTGAGCAAGGAATGAAGTAAGAAACAATCCAGAGCAGAGCGGACCATGGCAGCCACTTCCTGTAGCGACTGTCCTGGACAGCTGTGACGAGAGGAGGCTGCAGCTATGTCTAGGAGACTGTGTTGGCTAAGCGCTTTCTACCTGAGCTTGTTTCATCAACCATTGGCCCCTCATACCTTTCTACTCCATTCTCATGGCTTGGTCATGAAGCCAGGGAGTCAGCCATAGTCAAACACGAGCGAGAACCCTGTGTGAAAACCCGCTACCATGTAAGTTAATGCAAGGGGACTTGGCTAAACATTCTCCATGCCCAGACTTCCCAGTCACATGTGGTTACAAGAGAATCCTTCCTCGGGGCTCTATCAAACCAGAAGAAATACCATTTCCTTCTGGTCCTACTGTCTCACTAGGGACTAATATTTTTAATAAGTTTTTACACTCTTCATGTTTGAATTTTACTTTGATTACAAAACAGATACCTTGGGTATCCTTTGTAAAGAATACCCAAAAAAAAATAAGTTTTATGATTATTTAAAGTTTTACATACCTAATGAAAGATGGCAAGAAATTGAAATGTAGGCAAAGGTTTTTGAGGTTTTTAAGCCCTTGTGTGTGACAGAAACTTTGTGGCACAGTGGTTCCCTGACAGAGAGATGCCTCCTTCTTCTGCCCACAGGGTGGCCACTTTGACCTGGCAGACCGGATGTTCCACAGTGTCCGTGAGGCCTGGTACTCAGCGTCAAAGCACAACATGGCGGATGTGAAAGAACTTATCCCAGAGTTTTTTTACCTACCGGAATTCCTGTTCAATTCTAACAACTTTGATCTAGGTACGTAGAACTGGAACTTGCTAGGAGTGGTAGGAGAGGTGGAAGGAATCGCCACTCTTACAAAGACTGCCCACAGTGCTTGGACAAGACGTCCTCTGTGGTCTGCCGGCTTTCCCGACTACCCTTGAGTGAGACCATAAATGAAACACAAGGAAAGGAAAGGAAAGGAAAGGAAAGGAAAGGAAAGGAAGTTCTTGCCTCAAAAGAGCCAATTCAACTGAATGTCTGGGAAAATTTTAACACCACACAGATGGCATCCAGCAGTCAGGGCCATGTTGCTATAGTGAAAACAAATGGAATAAAAATGAATTTGTGAAACACTACTGCTAAAAGCCTATTAATGCCAAGGGTGGTATATAAAATCTCAGGTATCGTTTTAATCTTGTATGTTACCTGAGGCATTATCTGTTTGTATGCTTGTGCATTTTAAAGCAAGAATTTCAAAATAATTTAAGTCATGTTTCTTTATCCTGTGAATGTCCTATTTTCGAGGGAAAAAAAAAAAATAAGAACAGTACCGAATCAGCATGTCTTGAAAGGAAAACTGTCCTGTACAGTGTCCGCTCTGTTATCCACAGAGCGAGGGTGCTCGGCTCCTGGTCCAGTTTCTTGGATCACGATTTGCTGATCCATGCTTCTGAGGGCTGCTTTGAAAACATCAAAATTCCACTGTTTCTACTTGAGAATATTCTAGCCAGATACTCTTCTGGTGTTTTCTGTCCCCTTACCCCCAAGACAGGGTTTCTCTTTATAATGGCCCTGGCTCTTTGTAGACCACATTGGCCTCGAACTCAAAAAGATCCACCTGCCTCTGCCTCCCGAGGGCTGGGATTACAGGTGTGCACCACCACACCTGGCTTTGTTTTTTATTTTAATAGCCTATGTTTTCTATCAGTTTTAATGGTTACGCAGCTGCAGCCAGATGTGACGGTGCACATTTGCAGTCCTGGCCCTTAGGAGTCTGGAAGCAATGGTCATAAGTTTTAGGCCAGCCTGGTCTACAAACAAACAAAAGGACTATAACAGCACTGTATAGCCCAGCAGTTCACTCCTAAATGTACACAGGCTCAGGCAAGCACACAAGCAAGTGTGCTCAGGAGAAGGGAGTGGTCAGATAGCTCAGCCGTGTGTTAGTGTGCTGATGGAGGAGCACGTTGTGAGGGCACATGCAGGCACAAAGCATGAAACTGCCCATCACAACGTCATTTGTGACGATTGTGAAAAGCTTATGGTAGTCTTATGAAGAGGCTTGTGGAGACGTCAGGCCACAGTCCGGTTGGCCATGGTGGATTGGCCTGAGGTAAGGCAGAGAATCAGAGCAGAGGCAAGTGGTGTAGAGGACTGTCCCCCTGTGGCCAAAATGCAGAATGAAACAAGTAGTGATGCCCCATGGTCCCCTTCCAGGGCGTGCCCCCATGACCAGAAGACATACTCCCTCCCAGGCCCGAACCATTAAAGTTTGTGTCACCTGGTAGCACCATTCTGGGCACTGCACTTGACCAAACAAAGGCCTCAGGAGCACATTCCAGATCTAATGTAGCAGCAGCCGAATGCTGAGTGGGAAAAGCCCGGCACAGACCTCAGTCCGGGGGCGGGGCGGTGTTGGTGATGCTTTAGCAATCCCAGAGCAGGTGATGCCACAGATGCAAAACTGTGGCTACCACAAGCACGTGCAGGGGAGTCCTGGCCTGCTCCATGGTTGCCTTGGGACGGTAGAGTGCTCTGGGGCCATGCAGAAATGCTAGCTGCAAACCATGCTGAATTACTAAACACCATTGAATTGTTCTCTTGAAAGTTAATTTTGTTGTATGGCTCTTACATCAAGGACATATACAACAACAAAACTCAACATCAAATCCCTCGCACCAAGGAAAGAGCACCAATGGAAAAGAAAGAGCACTTGGCGTTGCTTTCCATCGTTCTTGGTTCCTTGTTTGTAGTCTTTTCCCTTGGGCAGGCTGCAGACTGTGTGAACCAAGGGTTTCTCTGTGGCAACACTGCCCTCAGGTGTCTTTAAAATGACCGGTACTTCTGATAAAGTATGTTGTGACATAAGTATTCTTTAAAGGAAGGTGGTTTTTAAGAGGCCTAGGGATTATTACTTGTATTTCATCGTCAAAAATTTAGGTCTGTGGGGCTGGAAAGATGGCTCAGTGGTCAAGGCTGAAGATCACCCTTCAGAGGATCCTAGTTCAGTTTCCGGCAGCCATGTAGACGGCTCACAACAGCCTGTCACTCCGGCTCCAGGAGATCTGACAACTCTGACATACGACACACACACACACACACACACACACACACACACACACACACACACACACACGGGTTGGGGCACACGTGTAAGGGGTGTGGTCACTACTACTGATCTGACTTTTTGTCCTAAGTCATGTGGTAACTTCTATCCCAGTCACCACATTGGTCAGTAAACTGGCTTTTGTATCCACCACATTATCAATAATCAGTTCCCAGCCGAGAACACGCAATGGTTTCTACAGGAGGATTTTTCCTGGCTTTCTCTTGGAGACAGCCCAGTAGGCTGAAATCTGAAAGCTGTACTAGTAGCTGAACATCTTTTTTTTTTTTTTTTTTTTTTTTTTTGGAGACAGGGTTTCTCTGTGTATCCCTGGCTGTCCTGGACTCGCTTTGTAGACCAGGCTGGCCTTGAACTCACAGTGATCCGCCTGCCTCTGCCTCCCAAGTGCTGGGATTAAAGGCGTGCGCCACTACGCCCAGCCTGTAGCTGAACATCTTAACACAGTGTTTATATAGCCAACTGCTGCAGAGTTAGGCCACCTGTTTGCTGCTTATAGTCATTTGTCATAGTGCTTGTCTTATCTGTACTCATGAAAATTGAAAGTTAAATGACTTTTTAGAGTTATTTCATTAAAAATAGTAGGAACCTGTCTTTTAGATGATAATTCCAATTAATTTTAAAAATCTTATAGCAGATGGTTCTTTTTTTTTTTTTTTTTTCCCTTAAAGTTGAGAATGTTATTTTCCAGCCCAGGCTGGTCTATACCTTTCTATGTAGCCTAGGCTGGAATCCAATCTGCAGCCCCATCTCCCTGCCCTAAGTCTTGTGATTATAGCTGTGTACCACCATGCCGGGCTCACATAATTTCTTCATATAACCTAAAATAAGTTTACGTGGGATAAATATTAATATATATTGCAAAATGATGTCTTTGTCTCTGCCAGGTAGCCCTAGGCTTTCCAAATATTTCTTCTCTTAATATTGCAAAAACTTTTTTCTGACTTTATTTTTAATGATAATCATCACTGGAAAATGTCTGTGTTCTACAGAAGCCACTTAGGATTTTAAGTGTCAGCCAGGTGTGGTGGCACGTGCCTTTCATACCAGCACTCGGAAGGCAAAGGCAGGTGGATCTCTGTGGGTTCATAGGCAGCCAGAAATACACAATAAAGAGACCCTGTCTAAAATTGCAGCTGGCAGCGTTCTAGAAACTGCTACGTCATTCTTAGGATAGTAAGTTTAGCTTGGCAGAGTCCTGAGGAGCCCTACCAGAGAGAAATGGGTTAACTCTGAGTCACCTTTCCAAAAGACACTTGAGTTTTGCTTAGGTTTGCCTACAGTCAGCATTCTCTCTGAGGCAAGCTCTAGGGAGCAGCGTTGGAGAGATGCCATAACAGTCTCAGGAAAGAGGGGAAGGTTCTGTGGGGAAATGGAGTAGCTCTGGTAATGAATCTAGCACAGGATTTCTGTCTCTTTAGTTGGAAGCTAACCACTGAACTCACTCTTACATTTTATCCCTGATGCGTCCAATTGCACAGGCTGTAAACAAAACGGCACCAAGCTTGGCGACGTCATCCTTCCACCCTGGGCAAAGGGAGACCCAAGAGAGTTCATCAGAGTGCACCGTGAGGTAAGGGAAAGTTAGGCTTCCTCTGGTCAGTGAGCGTGCTTGGAGAGCGGACCGTGAGCAGTGTGCCACACGGTCTTCAAACTACTTGTGTTGTCTTGTGAGTCTTCATTATTTTAATTCCTGTTGACCTCTAGCCAGGTCTCTTTTACTTTGGGGACAAGTAATGAGAGCCTGGCAGTGACTCCGCCTGATTGGATTGCAGGCGCTGGAGTGTGGTTACGTGAGTGCCCACCTGCACGAGTGGATTGACCTCATCTTTGGCTATAAGCAGCAAGGCCCTGCTGCAGTAGAAGCTGTCAACGTCTTCCATCACCTTTTTTATGAGGGCCAAGTGGATATCTACAACATAAATGACCCGCTGAAGGAGACAGCCACCATCGGCTTTATCAATAACTTTGGTCAGATCCCTAAGCAGGTATGGATGCTCTTGGTAGCTGGTCTCTTTCCTTTAGTAGGTGTAGTGTGTTTCTCTCAATGGGCAGATGACCATACAAGTGGTTAAGACTTGGTTACTAACACAGTCATACCGTCCACCCACAAACCGAACAGATGGCTTGTTGTTACTTTCCTTCCCATTTTACAGTCCACATTAGTACAGTTTTTGTTGTTTGAATAGTTTTCATGCATAAACTAGTGCATGTTCATGTATTCTGCTCAAGACCTACCAGGAGGGGCATGTGGGCCACAGAGGGTGGAGATGGGCTTTCATCCGGATGCTGGTCCAAACCCAGTGCTGACTGTAGGCAAGAAAATTTACTCCCCCCAACACACACACTCCCCCCCCCCCCCATCCCCTGTTCCGGGTTATGATCCATCAAGAAGTCAAGGCAGGAACTTGAAGCGTCTGGCTCACATTCCTGCACACACACATCAAGAGCCAAGAGAAAGAAATACGTGCACGCCCAGTGCTAAGATTGCTTCGCCTAAACCCCAAGGATGATGCCACTCGATTTCAGATTGGGTCTTCCTGCATAAAGGAAGGCCATCAGTACAGTCCCCAAAACCATGCCCAGAGCCAGTTTGGTCTTGATTATCTCCCATTGTGACTTCAGGTGACTCTAGCTTACGTCGAGTCGATAAAACTGATCACCCTGGAATCTACTCTAGTAGCTTGGGCCACATTATCGTGGAGCTATGGAAGGACTGCTGTGCTAGGTCAAGCTGGGACACACTGGGGGCTGCCTCCCTACCATCTGTATCATGGGAAGAGAGACCAATAGCTGGGGCCCTCGGCCCTCAGACTGGAGACCAGCGAGCCTCCTTCCTTCATCCCATCATGTAGGATGCACGGCAAAGTGGGAAACACCATACGTGACCTCCACACTGTGGGGGACATGCACAGGGCTAAGCTGCTCATGCCTCCTGCCCATGGCAAGGCCTGGAGCCTCTGCACTTAGGGGCTTGGTCTTCTCTGTTCATCCGTCATCTGTTATTTCTGGAGTTCTTCCTTGAGGGTGAAAGGGGCAGGCGCTTTATAGGAAATGGATATAATGAACAAACATTAAGGCCTTGCACCAAGGGCTAGAGGGATTTAGTGCCCACTACTCTCCCATGGGACCCCAGTTTAGTTTCCAAAACCTACATATGATGGCTGTGTAACTCACATCCATCATAACTCTAGCTCCAGGGGACTTTGACTCCCTCCTCTGACCTTTGGGGGCGCTAGTGGCACCCATGTGCGTGCACATACAATTTTAAAATAGGCTTTAGAAGACACTGTACTATTGCAGGACTTCTGCGTTGCTTTGGTGTAAGAGGCCAGC
This sequence comes from Acomys russatus, assembly GCF_903995435.1. Taxonomy (NCBI): domain Eukaryota; kingdom Metazoa; phylum Chordata; class Mammalia; order Rodentia; family Muridae; genus Acomys; species Acomys russatus. The sequence goes on along the minus strand of NC_067164.1, from coordinate 24,754,926 downwards.
AGGGCTATTTCTAAGACATCCCAGTAAATAAAAGGGAATTCTTTCATACCTAGGTTATATGGTCACTGTAGGTACATAATGCTATATGGCTCTGCACCATAGTCTTCGTCTTTGTCTTCCTTAGGGCTTCTAATGCTGTGATGAACAGCATGGACCAAAAGCAACTTGGAGTAGATGGGGGTCGAGGGTATTTTGTCTTACAATTTGTAGTCCATCATCCAGGGAAATGAGGGCAGGAGCTGAGGCAGAGGCATGGCCGAGCACTGCTTGCTGGCTTGCTCCCCATGGCTTGCTCCCACAGCTTTCTTATCCTGCCCTGGGCCCAGCTGGTTCCTCCTTCCCAAAGGACTCCAGCTTGTTCTGAGTTAACATAAAAGTAGCCAGCACAGTCTTCATATAAACGTTACTCAGCATCTAGTCATGATGTGCTTTGTAATGTGTGGTCCTGTTTCCTATGTCTCTACATGCGTGCCTCTAAAATAAAAACAAGGTCCTCCAGGGCTTGGGAGTCTGCAGCTGTCTTCCTCTGTGTGGGGTGTTTTTGCATTTCTTTTCTCTAGTGATCTCAGTAAGGGCTCAGGGAATGCAGCCATGCATTCATCAGCGAGCTCAGATGCTTTCCTCAAATACTTGTTTCCCAGCAAAAAGGACAATTTAAGTATTTCAGAGACGTTGAAAAGTCTTTAAGTGGACTTTTAATATTTTTAATCTTGTAGAAACAATGAACAAAAAAAAAAAATGCCAAAGATTTAAAAGCATTCATTGCAAAAACACAAGTGAGTCCGACGAACACAAAGCACTTTGATGCTGTCATCCTGCCCCTGGTTACTGTGGTGTGAGCGCCCGCAGTCTTCTTAGCCTCTCTCAGTTTCTTCCCTCAGATGAAAGATGGGGTCACAGGTTTGCAGCAAATTATGAGCATCTCAAAGACACCAAAGTGGCATGGCTAAGTCCCAACAGGGATGCTGTACAAGGGGGAATGAATCCTGTCGCAGGGCTTCCTGCCTTCAGGGACAGAGTGGATCAGGTTATGCAGAACTACTTAACTTTTAAACATCATTGGAAAATAACAGTCAGTCAGCGTGTAGCTTAAGTAGATTATATCTTTTCAGAAAGTTAATCAGCTCAGTAGTGAGCATGCTAACCTGGTGCTGTGCTCCTGCAATCTCCTTAGCCTTTTAAATGCCTTTTCCTCAAATGAAAATGAAAAATGGGGATAATACAGAATGTGATCCTTGTAAAGCTCGTCAGTGGGGGGGGGGGGAATGTTTGGCATACAGAGGGCGGAGTACATGTTATCCTATAAAGTGTGTCGTCTTCTTCAGTTGTTTAAAAAACCTCATCCACCAAAGCGAGTGAGAAGCCGACTCAATGGAGACAACATAGGGATCTCTGTCCCACCAGGAGCCACAAGTGACAAGATCTTTTTCCATCACCTAGACAACCTGAGGCCTTCCCTAACACCTGTGAAAGGTAAGGCGCTGGGTGCCAAGTTCTGCAGTTGAGATCTCTTTTCGTCATCTGGTCAGGATGCTTGTGTTATATGTGGGACCAAGGTGCCAAGTCCCCACCCGTGATGATGCTACGATTTCTTTATAGAGCTCAAAGAGCCCGTGGGGCAAATCGTGTGCACAGATAAAGGAATTCTTGCAGTAGAACAGAACAAGGTCCTCATACCGCCAGCCTGGAACAAGACTTTCGCCTGGGGCTATGCAGACCTCAGTTGCAGACTGGGGACCTACGAGTCAGACAAGGTATGCATTGCCCCCCTCTTCTTCTGCCTCGCTCCTTCATGGTCTGAACAACCCGGCTTAACGGGTGGGGGGAACCTAGCCAAGGCTTCGTCCAAAGGCAGAGAGGAGCATTTCCTGCCTCAGATAGGATAGAGCTGGAAGGGCAGTAATGTTGCCTACTGAACAAGTGTTTTTTGGACAGTTGTGAACTGGGTGCCGGTAGCTCCCCTCCCACTCCCAGAATTCTCCTAAGAGCCTAGCCAGCAAAAGGCTCATTATTTCTGCAACCTGAATAGCCTCCTTTTTGGCAAGTCCCAATCTGGCCATTAATCATGGTAGTACGAAAAGCAAATGGGTGATCTGTTAGTGTCTATGGCCCTCAGATGGACCCTCCCGCCCAGACAGACAGACTGCTTAGCCCTTGGTTACACTGGGCACTGTTCTCTTCAGGCAGGGTGCTCCTTAAGTGAGCATGTGTTTGCACATGCTCATTGGCTACAGCAGACATGCTCTTTTACCATGCGAATCACACAAGCTGAACATCATTTTCCCAAAGTGGATAAAAAACAGACCCTGCTATGAACATAGTCTCCTAATTTTGATGCTTACCAGCCCCCATAGTTTAGATGCTCTTGGCAGTTGGGGTTAGAACTTGAGGTGCAACTGTCACTGTAACTGAACCCCGCCAACTGTAACTGAACCTGGCCCCGAGTGAGAGCTGCCTCCAGAGCCAGTCTGCAGTACCTGGCAGCATGTGCCTCACATCTGCTCTCTCCACAGGCAGTGACCGTTTATGAGTGCCTGTCTGAGTGGGGCCAGATTCTCTGTGCAGTCTGCCCCAACCCGAAGCTTGTGATCACAGGTGGAGCGAGCACAGTGGTGTGCGTCTGGGAAATGGGCACCTCCAAAGAAAAGGCCAAGCCTCTCACGCTCAAGCAGGTAACCGTGCAGCAGGGGAGAGGGGGTGGGCACACGGTCACCCAGAAACCACAAAAGGCCTCCTAAGCCAGAGCTACTCCAGACAAGGCAGACAAAACCAGGATGTGACCTGCGTGGAGGGTGCTGCCTGACTATAAGGAGTGCGGTGTGTGTTGTTTTTTGCTTTTGATTGCTTCCAGCTGTGTAGTGTAGGCTGTCTCACACTCACGTAACATGCCACCACACCTGGCCCAAAACAAGTTACATTACTAGAAATACTTTTCAATATTCAGAATATAGTATTTCTCAAAAATTGCTTAAGATCTAAAGGAAGTTGTCTTTAGGGACTATATTTCAGCATATCTAAGAAATACAAATGTTTCTTAGCAATTATATGTACAATGAATGTTTTACAACCCAAGATAGCATTACTTTGGATTCATATCTCTGCCCTTTATAGCGGCCTCCACTTGCCTGGACCACCAAGTCCTGGCTGTTTCTTTTGCCATCCGTTACACCTGAGCACATGTCAGATTCTTTCATGTAATCCAGAGAAACACCTAATGGTGTCACTGACAGGTATTTTAATCATTTAATCGAGGTGATTCTGTTACTGCTTTTTAATTAATATGAAGGTTTTTGTTTGTTTTTAATTACACTATACTGTGGCTAGTTTAAAGCCAACACCAAACAATGTGTTAGCTGTATATGGAAATAATTAAATCCCTTGTACAGCAACCTTCCAGGCAGACCAAAGGCCCCTTGGACTCTCTGAGACGGGCCCTGTACAGGCTCTGAACAGGGTCACACATGAGGCTCTTCATGGTGTTTTGCTGACCACATTCTGCATAAAATTCCTTGAAGCTCGTGTGGCAGCCATGGAGACTGAGGGCTCAAACAGCTCTCTGCGTTTTCTCAGCACACCTCCAGATGTCTGTGTGACCAAAAGGTCAAGGCAGCTCCCTGTTTAAGTGAGCACATCCCACTGGGGAACAGGGGGAGGGGGTGTATTTTCAGTAAGTGGAACCCCTAACAGCAATCAGAAACTTCTCTTCCCTTCCCAGCATCCACACATTGCAGTCCCTGGGTCCCCTTAGCCTCTTGCTGCAGTCGGGGACATAGATCTACCCCCCAACACAAAGCTGCTCAGATACCTGTCTGCAGTGTGGTGGCATGTCGAGACCATGGGTCACAGACCGCAACCATGCAATTTTAATGTTCCTTTTGACTAATGTAATAACTGCATTTGTTCCATCACTTTTTTAATTGTAGCTGCTCAGAGTCTTAGGAGTCTGTAGCAAAAGAATAGAAACTCAGCTTAAGGTCTCGACTTCAAGACCTATACTCCGTGATCACACGGGAAGAGTGGAAAGAAATCCAAGCCAGTTGCAGCTGATAATTCCTCTTCCTTCAAAGATCTGGGTTACTGTTTTCTTCCCCCCAGGAAGAAGTAAAGGTGGAGAGAAGCGTAGACTTGTCACCCCAATGCCTGCTCAGGGCATCCAACTTTATGAGCCTGTCCTTGCACTGATACATCTAGAAGCTTGGAGTCAACTAGGTGACGTGGCCACTGTGACAGGCCTGATTTGCTGTTCTCTTTTGTAGGCTCTGCTTGGCCACACGGATACTGTCACCTGCGCCACAGCATCGCTAGCCTACCACATAATTGTCAGTGGGTCCCGAGACCGAACCTGCATCATTTGGGATCTGAACAAACTGTCGTTTCTAACCCAGCTCCGCGGCCACCGAGCTCCCGTTTCTGCTCTTTGTATTAATGAATTAACAGTAAGTAGTGAGTTTAGGAAGCATACTGCTTAAGGTAAATACAGACTGAGCCTGTTTTCTAAGTTGATGGGTAAGTAGATGCCACTGTATTCTGCTTGGTTTGTAAGGTGCTTGAAAAGCAGATGAATATTAAATTTTATAATCCACACAACAGTTTTGTCCTAAAAATTTGTTCACTATTAAGCACTTTAAAGAGAGGAGAAATTGATGGGGAAAAAAGAAAAAAACCATTTTAGAGTATACTTCTTGAATAATGTGGGGCTTATGGGGATTGCTAAGATAGTAAAAAGTTATGTTGAAATATTTAATGCTCACTTAGAGTAAAAGTGTTAACCCCTGGGGCCTCCCTTGCTGTAGCACATAGGATGCAGCTGCCTCCTTGGTCACTGAAAAGACAAGCAGCACACCTGAGTATTTGGGGTTCATTACTCCTCTAACTAGAAGTAGATTTTAGCCACGCCCAGAGGAAGTCACACTCTCCCTGAGGTGACAGAAGTTTTGTGGAAGAGAGCACACTCAAGCAGCAGTTGCCTGCAGGCACCTCAGCTTTGAATTCTCTCTCTTTTTTTTTTGGTTTGTGTTTTGTTTTTGTTTTTGTTTTGTTTTTTTGTGACAGGGTTTCTCTGTGTAGCCTTGGCTGTCCTGGACTCACTTTGTAGTCCAGGCTGGCCTCGAACTCACAGCGATCCACCTGCTTCTGCCTCCCGAGTGCTGGGATTAAAGGCGTGCGCCACCACGCCGGGTCAGCTTTGCATTCTTGAGGAGGCTTCTGCTGGCGAGACTTAAATGAGCAAGCACTTGGCTTCAGGGTGCCTCCGGAGTGATTTCGACAGTAGGGAGTGAACGGTTCTACAGAGCCGGACATGGGATGTGAAGGTCAGAGTGAAGAGCGTGACAGGCGCCCCTTCTTTACTCCTCAGGGGGACATCGTGTCCTGCGCCGGCACGTACATCCACGTGTGGAGCATCAACGGGAACCCCGTCGTGAGCGTGAACACCTTCACCGGCAGGAGCCAGCAGATTGTCTGCTGCTGCGTGTCCGAGATGAATGAGTGGGACACGCAGAATGTCATAGTAACGGGACACTCAGATGGAGTGGTCCGGGTGAGTGACCTCAGAGATAAAACCTACACTCTGTGCCCTCATGCTGTGTCCGAGGCCTTAACCCCACACTCAGGCTGGCACCCACTTGACTTCCCCTGAAACGCTTCTGGCTGCTTTCTGTGTGGCGGTGACATCCCAGGAGAGACAGTGCACGCACAAACCTCTGAGGTCACTGAATGTTTGGACTTCTCCTAGGAGCTTTTTCTTTCTAGCTATATACTCGAGTGCCCCGCTTTGGGCCTATTTCCCTTAATGGTGCCCTTTGCAAAGCAGGGCGATTGGTCATCATCCCTAACGACAGCCACTCCCAGACCTGCGGGCCACATCCCCGTCTGCCTTCCTGAGGCTACAGTTCCCAGTGCTGAATGTTTAAGGCATGACCAAAATTACCACAGACAGATACGCTTGATGGGGTTTGTATCCACGTACGCAGACTCGGAGAGGTTTTGTAGGAAAGAGAGGCTCACTATCTTAGTTACTGTTCTGTTTCTGTGAAGAGATACCATGACTGAGGCAGCTTATAAAAGAAAGCATTTAATTTGGGGCTTTACAGTTTCATAGAGGGTGAGTCCATGGCCATCATGGCGGGGGATGTGGCAGCAGGCAGGCAGGAAAGGCGCAAAAGCGGTAGCTGAGAGCCTCCATCTTGGCCTCAAATTGAAGAGAGAGCAAGAGCAACATGGGTTGGAAAGGGAAGGGGGGAAAGAGGAGACGGGGGTGGGGCTAGCCTTAGCCTGGGCCTGCTATGAGCTTTCGAAGCCTCAGAGCCCACCCACGCCCAGTGACCTACCTCCTAATCCTTCTGTAACGGTCCACCCACTGTGAACCAAACAAATTCATGACCCTCTGGGGGGCCATACTCAGTTTAAATTTTTTGGGGCCATGGTTCTTTCCCTATGGTGAGGCAACTGGCCTCAGGGGTTCAGAAAAACCCATTTTTAGGCGGTCACTGGAGCTACCCACCTAACCCTCAGAGTACCTTCATGAGGTAACATGGTCACTGTTTCCGGTCTGTTTGAGTGGTGTTATTTCCACATTATTTCCATGCAGTTCTGGAGGATGGAATTTCTACAAGTCCCTGAAACACCAGCTCCTGAGCCTGTTGAAGACCTGGAAGTGCAGGAAGGCTGCCCTGAAGCCCAGCTAGGTATCTGACACGCCTACCAACCGCGGGGCCATTCCGTTTGTTTAGGTCTCCGTGGCAAGACCCACACCAAACAGCTTTAACAGGCATGGCTGGCGCCACACACAGCACTGTGCCTGCTGCTGTAGTGCCTGTGGTCAGGGTATCCACATTTGCAGTAGGTGACCAGTGACCTCCTAGTGGTACAGACTTAGTTGATGTCTACATTGCAAGCTAGCTAAATACAGGAGCAGTTTCTCTAAGTGTCCTGGGGTGCACAGTGTTAGTTCTAGCAGCTCCTCGCCTCAGTTCTACAGCTGCTGTCCCAACTTGTAGGTTGCACTGTGGACCAAGACAAGAACGTGCCAGGCTCTTAAGTAGTTTACGGTACTCACCCCGCCCGCTCCTGCTGGGGGGTGGGGTGGGGTGGGAGGCACTGTTGCTTCCATCTGAAGTCTGTTACCCTTTACATTCTCCAGTGAAACAAGGCCAGGTGATTTCTCTACAGAGTGACTGGGGACAGCCCCATAGAGCCAGCCGTGTCCTGCCCATGTTGCTGGTCTTCAGAGAAGCTGCCCTTCCCCGTCTGTCACTAATGGCTTGCTGGAAAGAACCAGTTTTCAGTTTGATGGCCTTCCAATGACCTCCACGTGCTTGGTTGATATAGGGAGCTCCTACAGGGAAGGCGGAGGGCACAGTTTGTCCTCATAAGCACAAAGTGTCTGCTTTCTGTGTCAGAGAAGCAATCTTTCAGCAGAACGTTTTTAATCCTTGCATTACACTGATGATGCAAATTCCCACCGGCTCAATGTAGCCCCAGAAGAAGTTACCTGAAGTGGTGGGAGGGAGAATTGTAACATTCAGAAATTTTGATTTAGTAACTTTTGGGGGGGGGGTGTGCGCCTTATCTAAGGCATTGGATTTCGGGGTCCACTGAAAAGTGAGTCACTGAGTGAAGATGGAAGAAGGGTCATCCTCAGGGTGGACAGGCAGGTGTGTGTCATGGTCCGTGTCTATTCACACTGCCACCGTTCTGCAAACGGGAAAGAAAACAGTCCTGAACAGCGATCCAGGGATGAGACTCGAGGAAGGCAAGCTGGGAAGCTGGGGGTGCACTAGCGATCCAAGCTGTCCCTCGGCGCCCCAGGGTGTGAGGATAAGCCGCTGAGGCTAGTGTGGGAAGGCTCATCAGTAGCATTTGTTGCTAATAGTGGGTATGTGCAGTGTGCCGGCAGTCGCGCGCGCCCTGTGGATCTCTCTCGCTTCCCTCTGTGCACACCGTTGGGAGTTGGTGTTGAAGGAGGTAGGGAATGTAAAATGGCGACGAGAAGATTCCAGATCAAGTCGCATGGCTCCTGGTTGCCATGGGCAAAGCTCGTGTCTGGAGAGAGTGCTGAGGTAATCATTTAGAAGGATGTTGGGTACCACGAGGCACATCAGGAAGATGTGCGGAAGAGGAAGGAGGTTCTTGGAGGAGAAGGCATTGGGTAAGAGTTTAGACTAAGAAGAAGTTGTAAAGTTGTGTGCCCAGAGACAGGTAACACCAGTGGACACAGGCTGTAGAAAGATGGGCTTAAGTAGAGTCAGTGGCGTGTGCTGACCCTACTGTGAGGAGCCAGACTGTGTGTGTGTGGGGGTGGGGTGTGCTTTGGGCTTTACTGTGATTTTCTCGGGTGTGCTCTACTGTGTGAGGTCTTGCATGGAATACTTGGCTGCTTGTTGTGCCTACCATCTACTAGAGGAAAAGAACAGTAAACCAATGTAAACTGATGTGTCTGCAACCTTCTTTCTGTGTTCCCAATGCTTCACCCAGGGCAGCAAGCGCAGGATGAAGAGAGCAGTGATTCTGAAGCAGAAGAGCCGAGTGTCAGCCAGGACCCCAAAGATACGCCCAGCCAACCCAGCAGCGCCAGCCACAGGCCCCGGGCATCCTCCTGCAGAGCCACAGCCACGTGGTGTAACGACAGTGGCTCAGATGACTCCAGGCGCTGGTCTGACCAGCTGAGTCTCGATGAGAAAGATGGCTTCATATTTGTCAACTATTCTGAAGGCCAGACCAGAGCACACCTGCAGGGCCCCCTCGCCCACTCCCACCCAAACCCCATCGAAGCACGAAATTACAGCAAATTGAAACCTGGTAACTTGAGGCCTGGTGTCTTTCTCCCACCTGTGAGGGGTGTGACTGACAGGTTGTGTGTGTGGGCTGTGGGGTCCAGCCCTACCCCTGATCAGCTCTGTGCTTGGACCACAAACAAAGGCCTCGTACAGTTCTCCAGTAGATCAAGCTAGGCATCTTTTAAACAAGAAACCACAGTCCCAAAATTACCTCGATTCACATTGCTCCGCAGGCTGAGTCTGTGTTCCATGTCACCATTCCAGGGTACCGGTGGGAGCGGCAGCTGGTGTTCAGGAGCAAGCTGACTATGCACACGGCCTTTGATCGAAAGGACAACGCACACCCAGCTGAGGTTACTGCACTGGGTGTCTCCAAGTAAGTGCCAGGATTTTTCACAGTCCCTCTCCCTTTCTGGGTCATTTTGCCTGGCTGAGAACCCATATTTCAACCAAGTCCCTTGAGATATATGGTATATCCTGTGTAGCTAGCTGGTCTCATTCTTCTGGTCTGAAGCTTGCCACTGCCAAGTTGAATTACTAACAAATAAACCACAGGACGGTCTGTGTGCTTCAAAGACAGAACCAAGTTTGAGCCAAAGGAGACTGAAATGGAAAGACTCCAGGCTCAGTTTTACTTTTTCTCTCCCTTATTTCCTTTGAGGGAATGGGGTCTCCCCTCTGAACATCCTCCCCACCCCCCTGCACACCCTGAGCCCTGTACCAGAGCCCTCTTCTCCATGTTTGTACAGGGATCACAGCCGAATCCTTGTGGGTGACAGTCGAGGCCGAGTGTTCAGCTGGTCTGTGAGTGACCAGCCTGGCCGTTCAGCCGCTGACCACTGGGTGAAGGACGAAGGTGGCGACAGCTGCTCAGGATGCTCCGTGCGCTTCTCCCTCACAGAAAGACGGCACCATTGTAGGAACTGTGGGCAACTCTTCTGTCAGAAGTGAGTTCTCGGAGTACCTGTTACAGGTGCAGGCTGATTGCTGGGCCCTGCAGTGTCTGATGGGCTCTGTGTGGTGGTGGTTGAATATAAGCCAATTTTCACTTTTGCTCTTCTTTTTCTATAATTATGAGCTATTTCTCTCATAGAAAGTACAGAAATAGTCATCAAATACCTGTCACCCTGATATGTGCATTTGGTCCTATGAGTTCTAGAGGCCCACAGGGTATGTGGGTGCCCACACCTTCACCTTCATTGATGGACCTTACTCTCCATGAGTCTGTATTCCCCTCCATATTTGTCACTCTACACACAGTGTTGTGTTGTTTCTCAACTTTTTTTTTTTTTTTTTTTAAGAATTATTTTCTGCCTGCACATGCACCTGTCCGCCAGAAGAGGGCATCAGATCTCAGTATAGATGGTTGTGAGCCACCATGTGGTTGCTGGGAATTGAACTCAGGGTCTCTGGAAGAGCAGCCAGTGCTCTTAACCTCTGAGCCATCTCTCCAGCCCCCATGTTTCTCAGCTTTAAGCTGTGCGCTGTTTGTGCTCTTCTGTGAAGCTGTACTCCATTTTTTTAAATGCATTCACAAATAGCCATCCTTCTGGTATATTTGCTGTAACCATGTGCAAGACTTTGTAGGAGTTTATGTCCCTTAGACTCACCTCCTAAGCATTCCTGATGGTTTCGTTCGGTTTTGCAAATGCTACAATATGATCTGGTCTCAGTGCTGGATTCCTTCTCAGGAGACGGACTAGAACATCCCACAGACTTAACCCTGGATCTTAACTGGGTCTTGCTAAATGACTCTCACAACAGTCCTGGTGCATCGCCTCCTCAAAACCTCCCAAACTCTTAGCCGTGCATGGCATTTGCGGAACCTTTTTCCTTTTGCCAATCTGAAGGTTAAGGAAACATGTCTTTCGGTTTCACTTCAATGCTAGAGGTGTTGGGGGTCTCTTTAGATGCCTGTTGGGAAACTCCATTTTCCTTGTAGGTCTGTCTCTCTGGCCTTTTTCTCTCTCCTGACTGTCAATTCTTTCTATATTCCAGACTCAGGATCTTCCATTGTCATGCACATAGCTCCTGCGAGCCTGTGACTTATTATATTTCCATTTTGGTGTGGCTGCACTTTATTAGGGGTGTGTGTGTGTGTGTGTGTGTGTGTGTGTGTGTGTGTGTGTGTGTGTGTTGGTGTCCTAAGTTTGGTCATATGGAAACTATTTTAATATTTTGAAGCTTGACTTTCTAATCTGTTTGGAGCATGCCCTGGGTTATGATGATGCAAGAGTCTGTCTTGGCCCAGGATGAGCATGAGCTTGCCGTCACGTGATTACACATCCAGGCCGCCTAGCCTGGCATGCCCAGAAGAGATCCCCTGGACCCCCCCCCCCCCCCCCCCCCCGCTCACATTGCCTCACTCCAGATGTGTTCATGGAAAACACATGTATAATTTTCTAAAGCAGGGTCTGCCGTTTCCTAGGCAACACATGGTTTCTGGTGAGGGGGTGGCCTTTCCACTGACTCGGACCAAGTGCTCATTGTTACCTCAGCCACTGAAGCCCTCTGAGCTTGTTCTCTCGGGGTAAAGATAGCTCGCTCACCTTTAGAGCTGTTGCGAGGAGGGAGCGCTGTTAAGTGCGGAGACAGACAATAGCAGGGGTTCTGCTAAGGTGCTCGAATTCCTACGGTTGTAAACCCTTACTCTGGGAAGTCCATTGCAAGATAATTAGCTGGAGCGCCCCTGCCTGCATTTCTGATTGGATCTTGTATGAGGTAGGGCAGAGGCTCCTGTCTCATAGCAGTGTGCTTTATCTTGGAATTACAGGTGGAGCACCACTATTCCTTATAGTATTTTCGAATTATTGAGTATAGGTAATTCTTTAAACCATCCATGGCTGGCATGTGTGCTGAAGGTTGTTGTGAGCACTGACAAAGCAGCGACGGGGCCTGAATCAGGCCTGGAAGAGAGCTGTGTAGGAAGGTAGAGAGCCTGGCCCCCAGCCTTCCTGCTCTTTGCTGCTGGGAACTGCCTCCTTCCTCAGTGCTCACACAAAATCCACAGCCAGGCAGGGAGCCTCCTAAGCACTTGGTTTATTTTCTGGATATTCAGCCAGGCAAACTGTATAAATCTGCATCTTTAGTCTTGTAAGAAGAGTCCAATCTAAAAGTGACAGCACCGTGCCCGATGCTATTTCAGTCCGTGAAAAGAAACCTGTGGTGCTTTTTAAAGACTATGGACATCTTCAGTAGCCTATGGAAGTACTTCTCTCCACAAGAAAAGGCAAAGAATTGCTTCTAAGGAACGATTGCGGTTCTGGGGCACAGTCTACAGTCTCCTTGCAACACCCTGTATTCCCATTTATGAAGCCCCAACAGTGTCGTGTCCCAGGGCTCCATCTCCAGTCCCATAAGAATAAAAATGGTCAAGGATATAAGGACAAGACTGGTGTGATAGCCAAGGTTAGGACCACCTAGCATTTATCTGCTTCTCAAACAAAACGCAAAGCATCACGGGTACAGCTACCTACCAAGGTGAGTGGTTGTAAGTGGACGCTGGAAACCAACAGGAGAGAAACAGAAACTTTGAGATTTGAGACAAAAGCACTCTAGGAGAAACCATCCCAGCACACCCCACTGGCCCGACCTGCTGAGGTGCCAGGGGAAGGAAGTCGGCTGTCTACCTAGCACAGACACGGGGGCTCAGCGGAGCAGAGCTCAGGCAGACACGGCAGCTCCTGGCTGGGGAGCTCCTTACAGGCGTATAGCTTCGCTAGCCAAAACACCTGAGGTCTATCACTGAAAAAGAAATTCATTTCATCTCCCTATGAACCCTAGGAGCCTATAGCCAGGAGCTATCTTGAAAAAGCCCCAATATCCAAATTGAGGGCTTCTCAGGGTGAGAATACCCTAAATATTCCCCCATGAGAATCCACAAATACTCCGCCACACTGGCTACTGCATAGCTGCCTCAGGATCCAAACACTGTCAGAAGAGTGGGTCTGACACCAAGTGTTGGGACCACTGCACTGAAAAACAAACGCAGGCACACAGAGATGAAGGACGATGCATCAAGGATGGTGAAGCCTGCCCTCGGATGTGGCCAGTTGGGACTAGTTTTTAAAAGGCACCAGGACAGAAGGAGGGCTGTTGTGCACGCGGCCACCAGACATTACCAAGAACTCTGCGGCTCTTTTGTTCCCATACACACACGACCTTCCCAAAGTCGTCTTAGCACTGCAGCAGGGCTAGCCGTGGCTTGTGCCCTGGGACACGGAGCCTGCGCATGCCTAGAGACAAACTTGGCCAAAGATACTTACATTCCACTCTGACCCACTCCTGCAAGCATTTCCGAATCAGGAAGAGAAAAGTTTCCAGGTCATCGCCCATCCTGCAGTCCCACTCTAAGCACGCATGGCCGTGGTAGCAGCAAAGAGGAATACAGCTGATGTCGCCACAGCTAAGTTGGTCCGCGCCATAAGTCAGAGAAACAGACATTATCCGGCCACATCCTGCTGACAAAGGTACCTCGAGGGCCCACCCCCAGCTCTTTCTCTGAAACAGCTGAGCCCATACCTTTGTCCAGTCAGGTCTTTCCACAGCACTGGGGCAGCTAGTGACAGAGGTCCTAACATGTGCAATAGCAGCAGCAGCAGCAGCAGCACCTGAGGAAATGTCCAGCACCATTAGCAGCCACCACTACTGTGCAGGAGTGGCACGTGAGCTCCACCCCTGGCTGAACTAAAGCATGCCCTTCATGCTCGCCCACCAGCGCTGGTTCTCCCCAGCCTTCATCCAGTAGGCCCTGGACCCAGCTTCACTAACACCAGCCAGAGAAGCCACAGGGAGATTGCATTATGATACTTACCTGGCATAAACTCAACACTACATCACTGATACTCCAAGACTCAGTGATAGAATTTCCCCTGAGAAGGCCATTTCATGGAAGTGGTAGAGACATCAACCCGTCCCAACCGGCTTTTCCTGTTGCTGTGATAAATACCGTGACTAAAGCAACTTGGGGCAGAAAGGGTTGGTTGGCTTACACCAGCAGTTACTTTCTGAGGGAAATCAGGGCCCGAGCCTGAGCAGGAACTGGGCAGAAGCCATGGAGGAACACCACATAACAGCTTGCTTCCTCCAGCTCATCCTCAACCAGCTTTTCTTTTACAGTCCAGGACCGCTTGCCCAGAGATGGCAGTGCCCGCAGTGGCCTGGGCCCTCCTATATCAATGCCCACAAGTCAGTTGGATGGAGGTGATCCTCAACGGAGACTCACTTTTCCAGGGTGACTTATGTGTCAGGTTGATAATTAAAACAAACCAATGCAACTCCATGAGATATGCAGATCTCAATATAAAAACGTGAATAGTATGAAGTGTAACGTGACACTTCCTCGGGAGCATAGCTCTAAAGTCCAAATTCCTAATTCACCGAAGCAGCTGAAAGCAGTGAGTGCTGAAAGCAAGCCAGTCACCATAAAAGGAGTCCTCGCGTGCGCGTACATACCTGAGAATAAACAACTGGGAAGGGACTGGCCAGTGAGACAGCGCAGATGGCAAAGTGTCCTGAGAGTGTGAGGACCCGAGGTAGAGCCGGGGCCCATGTGAAAAGCTGAGCACTCACGCGGCCCCAGCACAGCCTAAGCAGAGGTCTCAAGAAACAAGTATGACTCCTGAGAAAGAATACCTGAGGTTGACCTCTGTCATGCATGTTACACACACACACGCACGTGTAAATGACACCTACAGTGAAAGCCGTGGAACTCTGGAGAATGAAATGGAAGAGAACAGTAAAATGTTGGAAGGCCTCCTAGGCTCATGAACTAGGAGAATTAATGTTAATGTTCATGCTACCTAAAGAAAACTAAGGATTATGGTGGTCCCCTTCAAAATACCAATAATGGCATTCTTCACAGAACTTAGGGAAAACAATCCTAAAATTAAAATGGAAACAAAAGGAGTTATGATAGCCACAGTGGCATGGTACCAGGATAAAAGTATATAGATGGGACAATGTGCTGGCACGCAGGTAAGCCCTTGCACTGTAGCCCTGTGTTACCCTGTGTGGAAGTCAGCTCAAATGGATCAAAGACCTCGGTGTAGGACCAGAAGCTTTAAATGCGCCAAAGGAAAACACAGGAGATATACCTTAAGAATCTGGTTTAGGCCTGGTGCTGGTGGTGCACGCCTTTAATCCCAGCACTCAGGAGGCAGAGGCAGGCAGATCTCTGTGAGTTCCAGGCCAGGCACGGCTACACCCTGAGAAACCTTGCCTCCCTTTCTCACACACTTGTGCACAGATAGTGGTTTGGGCAGTTTCCTAGATCAGATGCCACAGCACCAAAAGCAAAGCATGATGAACAGAATGCCATCAGACCAACAGGTTCTGCGCAGAAAAGGGATGTGCTGAGCCAGTGAGGAGACCGCCTCCAGAGCAGGAGGAAACATCTAGTGGCTAGTCATCACAGGATTCGGGTCGAGAGTACATGAAGAACCAAGAACACAAGAGCTAGGTTAAAAATTGCATAAGTGGGGGGCTGGAGAGATGGCTCAGAGGGTAAGAGCACTGTCTGCTCTTCCAGAGGTCCTGAGTTCAATTCCCAGCAACCACATGGTGGCTCACAACCATCTATAATGAGATCTGGTGCCCTCTTCTGGCCTGCAGGGGTACAAGCAGGCAGAGCAATGTATACATAATAAATAAATAAATATTAAAAAAAAAATTGCATAAGTGATCCAAATAGTTACTTTACAGATAACCATTAAATATATAAAATAATAGTATCAATCAGGAAAATACAAAACAACAGTGAGATTCTATCTGACCCTAGTCTGAATTGCTGTCACCAGTAAAACAGCAACAAATGCTCCTAAGTACGAGGACAATAGGCTCTTACATACTGCTGTGGCATGTAAATTAGTACACTGGGTGTGGAAAGTTAAAATGAGAACTGCCATATGACCCAGCTACCCTGGGTATACAGCCAAGAGAAATGAAATGTGCCTATATGTATGGCCTTAAAGAATGAAGGAACGAAACTGAGAACATTGTGCTAAGTGAAACAGGCCATGCAGAGAATGACAGTGCAAACACCTTCAAGGCTGTGCATTGAGACTTAAAAAGTGTTAGCCTGACCTGAAAGTTGACTAGTGATGACTACACATTGGTTGGGGTGCTGGGGATGGGAGACAAAGACAGAAAACGATGAGTGGTTAAGGTCAATTGTGTAGAAACACCACTGAGTGCTGTTAATAAGTATATGATTAATACGTATTATAGAAATAAAATGAGCAGTTCCCAAGTAGGAAATAAATCCAAAACAAGGAAACAAATTTAAGCAGGCATTGGAGTAAGATGAGCGTTCAGTCTTGTGAGCAAACGGGAAGTTAGCCTCGGCCATGACAGAGACACTTGCCAGTTCTCGGTGTCTCCCTCGTGGCGCTCAGTCCTGAAACTCAGACCCCCTGGCTTACCGTGCAGCTGTGGTGCCCCTGAGCCATCTCTCTGGCCCAGAGCACTGATTCCTGAGCCACTTAAAAGCTGCTGATGCTCAGGGTGGAAACCACAGCAGGCTCCCAGCCCGACAGCTTGGTGGAAGCCTTCACTTGGTTTTGTTTTTCTAATTTTTCTCTGGTCAAAGAAATGGCCACGCTGACATCTCTGTAGGCATCCTTTAGTCCTTGGGCATTGTTCCAGCCTTGAGCTCTCAGACATCAGACTGCCTGCTTTCCAGTCCCGTTTCACGTCACCCATGTCCTCAGCCAGTGGCAGCTTGTGGAGAGGACCTATAACTAACCTGTCTTCTCTTCCTTTTAGGTGCAGCCGATTTCAGTCAGAAATCAAGCGCTTGAAAATCTCGTCCCCGGTGCGTGTCTGTCAGAACTGTTACTATAGCTTACAGCATGAGAGGGGGGCAGAAGATGGGTCTCGAAACTGCCGAGACTGAGGGGGCTGACAAGAGACCAGAGCCTGGGGTACTCTTCGGGCCCTGCCTTGGCTCCACAGGCATTGAAGCAGTCTCTGTTTACACAGCTCTTCACACTGAGTGTTTAAAGTGTTGAGTTCAAAGGGATCATTGGACCATGGGTTCTGAGGCACAAGACGACCGCAGAGGGGTTCCGGGGAGCGCTTCAGAGCCTGAGGCCCCAGAGCATAGCTGTCTCCAAGAGCAAACTCCGTGCTCCCCAGCTCTTTCTTGCATCTCATTTTTATAGAGCTATTCATCCTTATTTGGAAAAACCAACAAAAACTTAAAAAAAAAAAAAAAGAGGCTTCTAGAAAATGGTTGTAAATCTGACTTCTTTGCAAGCACCTGTGTACAGTGTGAATAGTATAAAGGCCTTTTTTTTTTTTTTTTTTTCTAAATAAGGACCTAATTGCCTGTAACATGAGACTTCAAATTAAGCCACTAACTCAATGAACTATGTAAGGTCTTTCTAACATCTCTCAGTTATAAATGTGGGTTGTTTTTGTTTTTTGTTTTTTTTTTTAATCCTCAGAGACATTATCTGTAATGTTTCTTTCCTTTCAAACCAAGCCTGTGTGCCTGATACATTTCTTTCAAGTTGCCCACAGTATCTCCTCTTAATATAGGCTAGTAACCAAAATACTGTGGCCCTTCTTCAGGGCCTAGTGTGCAAGGACAGAAGGCTGGGTACGAGGTAACCTGTAAAGGCCTGAGCATCGGTTTCTGGCTGTGTACCGCCACAGTGTTGTTCTTATGTGACTCCCCCGCCCCCATAAACTGACCTGTGGGCTGCATGTGAACACACCTCAGCATCACAGAAAAGGGGGTCAGGCGGCTGGTGTCAGGCAGGACACAGCCCTGCCTGCCTCAGTTAATGGAAATATATTTGCATGTTACCCCAAATTAGCTTCTCTGCAAAGAATATAACAAGTGTGTGTCTTTGGGGACACTGTGTTCTACTACAGCTTATTTAAAAAAAAAGGGGGGGTTTAAAAAAGTGTACAGAATTAACATTTAAACCTTGTAAAACTGGATCATGTCAGAAGTGCTTAAAATGAACCTTTACCATTTAATGCCATCTACCTGAAAACAGTGAGATTTATACTGTATCAATGTCTATTTTTTTGGTTTTGCTATGAATATAATTACAGTATTTTAATATTTAGTTATTTAATTTGTTCTACTAGTTGGATACAGAACACACAAATTCAGGAGGATCAAAGCTGGTGGGGGCTAAGAGATAAGTTTATAGAAAATTGGCTTTGGTGGTGGGATTTTTTTAAATGTGTGTAATGTACATAAATATAAATATATATATATGAAATCAAAAACAATTAATCTAGATTTTAACATTTTCAGATACTTAGTACTAATACTATGAACAATTCTAAAAACCCTGTGATTTGAAAAACATAGGATCACTAATGGCCCAAGAAAGGAAGGACGGGCCTTGACGCCCTCGTGGAGGGAGGTACCATGCAAAGGACAGTCAGTGGCTTTGGCTTCCCCACTCTCCATTTTTAGCCCTGGTGACAGGCACACTTATGCACTAACATGCCTACACATGCACATGTGTCCAGAAGCAGGCATTTGGTACAACAGTGACTTTGTACCCAATGGGCTGAGCAGCTTCCGAACAGACTCGTTCTTCCTGACAAGCAGGAGGAAATGGGAAGGCTACTGTAGTGCCTTATGCCTCCTAGAGTGAAACCTTCCTTTATAGGTTTCTGCCTCCAGGCTATGACACATATCAAAATTGACTCAACCAGTTCCATTTCTAAACACTCAAACATACATGTGAATAAAAGGATTGTCGGCATTAACGCTTTTCACTTGAAGAAAAGTTGCTTTGTTTCCCCGCCGTGTCTCACGCCACGCCATCTCCCCCCATCACGTCTTTAGAAGGACGCTGGTGGTCCTCGGTTGCAGAGACTGTGCTTTCGCCTGCTGGTGGTGAGCTGGCCCTGTCTTCCCTGGCGCTTTGTAGCGGTGTTACTCTACACTCGTTTTTAAGAGAAGCGCCTTCCTTCGGCCCATGACCCACACTGACCCCCATACCCAATGGCAGAGGAGTTTTCAAGACTTGAATATATAGGAATGTGTGTGTGGCCACTTGTTCCTCTGTCTAACCTGAAGTTCTATGGGATGAACACCCTTAAACTTTCCGACACAACTTCCATAACTAGTAGGTGGAACCCAACCCCCTCGCGCTGGTATTTCCTCTGGCAGCTGGTGCTGTGGGCAACTTTTTTTTTTTGTCCCGTCAAGTGTTGGTTTTTGTTTTCTTTTCACTTCTGCAGAAGTCACAGAGTCACACGGGGCAATGCACTCACTCACGTCCATTAGCTGATTGCTTCTCTGGTTAGCCCTCTGTGCTCTGAGCCAATCTGCTTCCCGACAAACATTGCGTGTGTCCGCCTCCCTGTGCTCTGCATTCTTTTGCCGAGTACCTCGCGGGGCTCGAGCCTCATCTGTTTGTCCCTACTAGTGCTCACCCCTGTACTCGGCACATCTGTGTGTAATGTGCAAGTGTAACGTCATGCTTTGGAAGACGAGAAGTAGCTGCCCGTAGCAGCCCGCCCCTCTGGAGAATAGCAAAACACTCTAGATAAGTTATTTTGCACTTTCTTATGTATAAAGGTGGTAGAAACTTATTTTTGCTTTGTATCATTTAAATACATTTTGTTTTGGTAAACAAACTGTATAAAATATTTATGCTGTTAAAAAACTTTTTAGAAAGTATTTTTAATTTCAGCAAGTTTGGTTACTTGTTGCATGACCATTAACACAGCTGACTTTTTGTGTCAGTGCAATGTATATTTTTGTCCTATTATTAACTTGTAAGCCCCAGTAATGGCCAATTATCTGTACAGCAACAGAAGTAAATTGAAGATGCCGGCTAAGACTGGATTGATTGTGGACCTTTGTACTATATTGCAGAATTCAATCTGTTTCCCTGGTGGTTATGTAAAAGGCCTGAAGAATTCCTACCTAGTGTGCAATCTGTGATTCTGAGTGTTCATTGTATCTCTGTCTGATGCAAAAAGGTAGACAATTGCAGTCCATGATTAAATGCAATAGTCCAGGTACTTAAGTATTTTTTTCATTTCAAATAAATACCTACTATTTACCACAAAAAAAAAATTTAAGTTGTTTTAAATTATGATCTTTAGAGAAAAAAAAACTAAAACTGATTCTATTTCTCCTCTATATGTGTGTTTTCCTGGTTGTGTGTACTTCTCCCCCCCCCCCCCCCCCCCTGCTTAAAATTGCAGAAATTGGCTGTTAGGGCCAGAGTGTAAGTTCCAGTTTGATCCATCCTTATGAACCAGGCTTTCTATAACCCTGAGCTTCCCAGGCTGGTGACTGTGGGGGGTGGCAGGAAGGGGAGACCAGTGGTCTAGGGGACATGGTTTCCGATTTTCAATTGCCCTACCAAAGACCTTTTTGCATGATTTTGGTTTGTTTGGGTTTTTTGTTGTGGTTTGTTTTTTTTTTTTTTTTTTTTCTGGGCATTGTTCTCTGTTCATCATTGTAAAAAGCGAGTGTGTGTGTGTGTGTGTGTGTGTGTGTGTGTGTGTGTGTGTGTGTGTGTGTGTGTGTGTGTGTGTGTGTGTGTGTGTCCCGCCCCGCCCATCTTAACTCCAGGAGAAACTGTTAGCAGCTGTTGTTTCCAGCTCAGCCTCCCAGACTTAGAATGCACAAACCTACCACTAATATCATCATTAGCTATTTGATTTTTTTAAGGTAGCAAAGAAACCTATAGAGAATGCTTTTTTAGAGTTTTTAGTCTATTTGAATTACTTTTAACTTGTCTAAAAGTCCTCTGCTGTCCGCGTAAGGAGTGCAGGAGATCAGTATATAATGTAATGCCAACATTTTGGCCTAAGAGCGATCATGAACATATTTTGAGAATCTTCAAATAGCTTTTTCTCATGTGGTTAATATACATTGATTATTTTGTTTGTTTTTGAGACAGAGCCTTGCTATGTAGCCCTGGCTAGTCTGGAACCCACAGAGATCCAACCTCCTGGCCTCCAGAGTAGGAGTAAAAGGCATGTGCCACTACTCCTAGCATAGTAACTCCTTTAAAGGTACCAGTGATGAAACCATGCTAACAAATGACATGTCTGGAAGTTACTTTTCAAAACGTTTGATTTAGCAACCCAAGCTCTGCAGAAGCAGAGGCTCCCTGGGGCTTGTTGACCTGCGATCTAGACAAACCAGAGATTCACGTTCCATACGGGATCCCAGCTCAGAAGAAGCCAAAGAGCAACCGAGGAAGACCCTGATGTCCGTCCACCTCTGATCTGCACTCCCAGGCACCGCACCCCACACAAACACATGCGCGCAAACACACAAGGATGGGCTTTCGTTTTTGTTTCATTTGTTTGTGTGCCTGTATGTGGGAGTCAAGGCAAGAGTCTTTAAGAGATTTGGAAATAAGTTCTCTCAGGCCACCATGTGGGGGCCAGGGATCAAGCCCAGGCTGTTGGGTTTGGTACGACCACTACCCACTGAGGCGTCTCACTGGTCTAGAGTTGTTTTACATCTCTGTCTCGCCTAAATGGGAACAGGTGTGCTGTGGGATGTGCTGCCTCCTTCCTGTCATTTTTTCAGTTGTAGTGAGAATCCTGGCTAGCAACTGTTTTAATTACCTTTCAAAATAATTGCTTCCTAATAGTTTTAAGCTTTTGAGGTTTTGATGGAGTTGTTTAGCGGTGTGTGTATGTGTGTGTTAAAGTATACAACACTAGGGGCCTTCCACTATGGATTCCATACTATCTTTTTATTAAAACCATTATCTTGCATCTGTTATGTTGCACATATATGCATGCACTCAAGTGCCTGCGAGTGCATGTATGTCATGACCTATATGTGGAGGTCACAGGTCAGTTTGGAGTCAGTTCCATTCTTCCAGCATAAGGGTTCAGGTTTCCAGGCTTGGCGTCAAGCACCTGGGCCACCTCACTCTTATCTTTTGAATCAGGGTCTCTCACTAAACCTCGCCAACAAGCTCTGCCGGTCTCTACCTCTCCAGTGCATCAGTCACAGACATGTGCAGTTGTGCCCAGGGGACACGTGGATGCTGCTGAAGACTGTGGCTCAGGTTCGCCGTGGTCACATGGTTTACCGCCGAGCCATCTCTCAGCCCCTGCTTCAACCTGGCTTCAGACTCACTACAATATAATCCTCCTGCCTCAGGTTCCCAAGTGTGTGCCACCATGCTGGGCTTAAAGAGACCTGGCATAAAATCTACTGCCTAGTCTCTGTTCCCTTTCCATAGTCATAAAGCCTTGTGTACTTAAAAAAAAAAAATGTTAGGGGGCTGCTGCAGAATCTGAGGATCTCCTGGATGCTCACACACCCCATTAGGTGATGTCGCCACAGGTACATTGTGTATAAAATTGAAATATTGCCAGCATCATAGGGAATTCTAAGTTCTGTGACAGTAGGTACTTACTTTCCCAAATTCTAATTTTCTTCAAACCTAAACTTTGTCATTAGCAATCAGTACTGTCTACTGTCTAAAGTGGCAGACCCATTTGCCCTCACCACAAATGTGTGTGCCACAGAGCCAGCGTCTATTGGTGGTTCTGTGAGGAAAACGGTATTCCACAAGAAAAGCAGCTGGCCACACTACAGCCTTATCCACAGCTGCTCCAGTGCTCCCACTCATCACATGTCACTTCTGAAAGTCAAAACTGAAGAAAGTCCTCCTTTTTACTGTTTCAAGGCCATATTTATTTATTATTTATTTATTTATTGAGATAGGGTCTCTGTGTAGCCTTGGGTGTCCTGGACTTGCTTTGTAGACCAGGCTGGCCTTGAACTCACAGGGATCTGCCTGCCTCTGCCTCCTGAGTGCTGGGATTAAAGGTGTGTGCCACCACGCCTGGCTTAAATAAATAATAGACCGTTGGTGGTGCACACCTGTTATTTTGTTTTGTTTTAGACAGGATTTCTCTGTAGCCCTGGCTGTCCTGGACACTGTAGACCAGGCTGACCTCGAACTCATAGGGATCTGCCTGCCTCTGCCTCCTGAGTGCTGGGATTAAAGGTGCGCACCACCACACCCAACTCAAGGCTATTCTTAAGCAAAACTGGCATTTTTATTTCCTTGCCAGTGCTTAGTAATGAAGATACGCTCACTAGTGGACCACTGCAATTCTGCTTTTCTCCAGCACTCCTGTACCTCAGGGCAAATACCAGTGTAGTGATACAAACAAATCAGATTTTAGTATTATGAGAACAGGCTTCCTGAAAACCACCAGAAAGGTTTCACAACTTGGAGGGTGAAGGAAGAGATGCAGGAAGTGCTGCCCGTGCTGTGGTGGCGTGCATGCCGTCCTGTTTGGTTGTGACCCAGAGTTCTCTGGGCGCCCACTGCCAAATATAAGACTAAAACCTCATCACATTGGACTGGGCATGGACAGCTACGCATTATTGGAATTCCCCTCTACAGCATGAATATGAATAGCACGCTTAAGAAGTATTGGGGTATCTAATGAGAACTTTTAAAAATCACACTGTTATCAAAGACTAAAATTTGATCATATAAAACTGTTAACTACTGCATCTAGCTCTCCCACGTGTAACCTCCTGATCAGAGATGTTTCCTGGTCTAGCACTTGAGTGATTTAGCCTCCCCGTATCTGAATCTCTTACCTGACAATGTATTGGGTCACCTGCCCCTCAAAGAAGTATTATAAAGTTTGGGTGTTTGGGAGCTGAAGAGCAAAAGTAGTACTGGCATGCGTGTCCTCCACGCACAGCATTAGCTTGAAAATTAACAAGAAACGATGCGCTGAAACACGAAGCCTAAAGCCAAGTCAATAGGGAGCTGCTCGTCCATCTGATGTGTATGGAGCAAGACCCGTGGAGTGGGAAGGGCTCCTAGCAGTTGGAACCCACAGCCTCCTTTCGCTTCGGAGGACTCTGTTCCCAACGTGTGGCACAAGAGACTAAGCTTGCACCCTCTTCCATCTGCAGCCTTCAGTCATAGCTCTCACACTTCGCAAAGTCCTTTTTGGTGACTGCAGTGAAAGTATACTTAATACTTAGAGCGTTACTACTGTGTCACCGCGCAGAATCACATCCAGCCAGGTCCAGGTTATTAGATAGCACGCGTCCTGCTTAGAGGCAAAGAGAAACTGCAAGCTGTGTCCCAGGCCAGAGGACAGAGGCATTCTAACAATTTGTGTGTGGCCTTACTTTGAACATGTCTACTTCACGCAGATGCTGGGGCCTGCAAATGCCGTCTAGCTGGGAGCATAGTGCAGTGGCAGAGCATGCCTTAGGAACAAGCGCTTGAGTTCCATCCACCACACCGCACATTTCTGCTCCTAACAGGAAACCACGCCTTCGCAATCTGATTCTGGAAACCACATCAGGAGCAAAGGTCGACCTGAGCCGCCTGAGACCATAGTCCTAGTGATCATTTTATAATGTCAGGCTTTTTACTGCCCGAGTCGGCCATGGTATCAAACACACTTCTAGTTCAAATTCAAATCCTCACATTGACAATGCTTCTTTTCCTTCTAACGTGGCAATCTCTGTGTTCCGGCTGATACGCAGTCAGCTGGACCATCAGCAACCCTCTTCTAGAACTTTCCATCCTATGAGAACCTCACCTCTGAGAGTCTGAGAACTGGGTGCCTTGGGTGATGTCGCTCGCCTCCCACTGGCTCCTCCCCAGAGCAGCAGCAAAGCCAGGTTGAGTCACTTTGCCGCTTCTCTACCCCCACGTCTCCATACCACAGCTGCACTGTGTTCCTACCATGCCCTCTGCCTGCCCTGTGACAGCTCTTCTTCCTCACATGCTTCAGGGCACGGATGGCCCTTACTGAGTGTCCTGTGGTCCTAGCAGTCGCCCTGTCCACACTGAGATCCCCATGCACCTCCCCGCAATCACACTTTGGACTGGCTCCCTATAGGTTCTCCCGTGGTCAGCTGTGGAAAGGCCTAGCACTTTTTCTGTCCGCCGCTGTGCAGCGCTCCTACAAACATGCCCGGCAGGGCAGCCGCGAAAGCCTTGCCTTCAGCTTGAATGCAGCTTTGTAGAACTCTTAAAGCATTAGGTGTTGGGTTTGAGCCTTTGTATATCCAGAGCCCACATCTGAACATCTGTGTATAAACCTCACAGACAAGTGGTTTTAAACCCTGAATGCCCAAGGCCTGCGGGGCCCGTTGAGCACCACGTCCATTCTCCCAGCGAGAACCTCCTGCCTTCCCCAGGAGAGAGGCCACAGTACCAGAAATAAAAGGCCCCCTCTTCCTAAATGCTGCCCCCACCCTGCCCAGCAGGCAGCCCACCTCACTGTCTGCACCTGTTGGAGGTTAGCTATGGAGTACCCCTGACCAGTCCTCAGTCCTGAGGGCCCTTAGCCATTCTGTCTGCTTGCAAAGCCCATAATACAGGGGTGCCTCAACAAGTGATCTAAATAAGTGAAATATCCTTACCCTAAGCAGGCATGGTGGCTATCAACTGTAACCCTTGCACTCAGGAAGCAGAAGCAGGACTGACCAGTTTGCAGACAGCCTGGACTACAGACTGACAGTCTCAAATACACAAAACGTGTGTCTGCACATGTGTGTGTGTGTGTGTGTTTATATATTTGTGATTGGTCATCATTATTACAACCTGTAACACCGCTACGTCGTTCATTCCTCACTGCCAAGCAGAGGTCCACTGTATAAGGATCCACCATGTCTGGTTTATCCATCTTCCAAAGATGGATGCTTGGGTCACTTCTGTGTGCTCTTGTAAATAACTCATGGCTACTCCCATACAACTTTCGGTGTGCACGATTTCAATTTTCTTGAGTGAGTCAGAGAGTAAAACTCGTGGCTCACATATTAGCTATGTGGCCCCTCATTCCCCTCCCCTGAGCAGGTACCCACTGGGTCTGCTTCACATGGCCAGCAGCACCCCATCCGCTATCCGCTGTGCTGCTTCCAAGTTCCTGTTACCACACACCTCTGACCTGGGGATAGGTTGCTTTCCAGCATAAAGAAGGTATGAAGAGTAGGTGACCATGACAGCCTGTCCAGCAGCTGCAGAATGTACCAGAGCCTCTGGTCCTACTTGGGCCTTCCCTGTTCCTGTGCTCTTCACTCTCCTCACCTAGCTCCAGCCCAGGGTAGCCCTTCCTGCCTAGACTGAAACAGCATCCTCTGTGTCTCCCAGCTGATCCGCAAGTTCTTTGAGAGCTGTGAAGACTTAGCTGAGTACGGAAGTGGTATTCCAGTCAACTGCTGCTTCATATGCATTTATTTTTTTTAAAAAAATGATACCCACCCTTCAGAAATTATGAGTTTGGGGACTGTCTTAGTGTGGGTTCCTATCGATGTAATGAAATCATAGTCCACTGAAAGCCATGGCAGCAACTCAAACCGTACAGGGACCTGGAGGCAGGAGCTAATACAGAGGCCGTGGATGAGTGCTGCTTACTGGCTTAGCTTGCTCAGCCTGCTTTCTTATAGAACCCAGGACCACCAGCCCAGGGGTAGCACCACCCACAGTGGGCTGGGCCCCCCCTCCCATCAATCACTAATTAAGAAAATGTTCCACAGGCTTGCCTGCAGCCTGACGTTCTGGAAGCATTTTCTTAATTGAAGTCCCCTCCTCTCAGATGACTCTAGGCTGCATCCAGTTTACATAAAACTACCCCACAGCAGGATGGTGGGAATGAATGTTCTTACCAGTGTTGTTATACCCAAAGAAAACAGGCTATTCTTTTCCTCTACAAGGTCTCTGTGGAGCCCTGGCTGGTTCCCACTCTACAATCCCACCTCTGCCTCCACGGTGCTGTGATTACAGGCATGGACCACCACGACAGGCTGAAGTTTGAGATTCTTTTAGAGTAGATTTTTGTTCTCGAGACAGGGTTTCTCTGTGTAGCCTTCACTGTCCTGGACTCGCTTTGTAGACCAGGCTGGCCTCGAACTCACAACAATCTGCTTGCCTCGGCCTCCCGAGTGCCTCTTTTTCTAGTGCCTACTAGTGCACCTACTATAGAAAATGGAGACCTAGGTAGTCAGTGTGAAGTTCTTGTCTTAGCCTTTGCTGTCTGGAAGTTAGGCGAAGGCACACTCCCTTCAGTGTGCTCCTGCTTCCAACTTCCATCCACTCCCTTCAGCCTAGGCCTCCTGTTTTGTTTTTAATGTTACTGGCTACACTAGACTCTATACCTCAACTAGGGTCAACATATTTGGCCTAGGATTTGTGGTTTCTTCCCTACCCCAAGGGGCGGGGGGAAGGGGGGTGCAGAAACCCCAAATAACACAACCCAGAACTGTCAAAGTGGGACTTGTAGTTCTGTCTGACTGAGGTCTAGGAAATCGTTTCCCTAGAAAATTATACAATGGGAAATGAAGCAAACGTCTAGGCTGTCAGGAGAAGGGAAGGAGGGCTTGTGCTTGGCCTTTCCCTTGCCCTGTCAGCTCAGTCAGCCTTTCTCTTAGCTGGTGTTCTACTGATGGCATACAACCACCAGCACCAAAAGCACCCCGGGGAAGGAGGGACTCACCTGTCTCTCGCTGTCCGTTGTCATGAGGAGTCAGGACAGGAACTGAAGAAGCCACAGAGGAGCGCCACTTACTGGCTCGCTCAGCCTTTCTTGTCACTTTAGTTGCGAACCTAGCCCTCCATGACTGAGCCATCTCTCCAGCCCTCAGCCAGCCTTCTTAGACAATTCAGGATCATGCGCCCTGGGACGACACAGCCCACGTGGAGCTAGGCCCACCCATCTCAATCATTAATCAAGAAAATGCTCCACAGACTTGCCTACAAGTTCTCACTTCCCAGGTGACTCTAGCTTATGTGCTCGGGGTGGGGCTAGGGGGTGGGGGAAGGGGGGGGGGGGGGAAGCTAACAATGAGCCAGACCTCAGTTGCGTGTCTTATCATCCATAGCAAAGGCAGCACAATTGACACCGCAGCCTCTGGGGTCTAGGAAATTGTTTCCCTAGAAAATTATAAAGTTATAGCATGTCCCACATCTGCTATTTTCAGGGAGCACCAGCCATTCAGGACATCTTTATGCATCACAGGGGCATGCCACACCATGCCACACAGAAGACAGCCACCCTGGGACTTCACATGGGTACACTCCTCTTTCCGACAGCAGCCTCAGTCTTGTCACAATGGTTGGGGGCAGGCAGCTACCACTACAGCAAGGTGGCTGCCCAGTCTCAGGAGCCCTCCCCGCTCCCAGGAGGGAGTGCTCATATGCCCAACCTTATAAAGGAAGCCTGTGAGTCACCACAGTTGCTCTGGTTTCTGGAGAACAAGGGCCACTTCAGGCCAGGAGAACAAAGCTTCAAAGCAGTTCCGTGGGAGGCCCCTCGGAAGGCAGGCACAGCAGGAAGCAGGGGAAATGGCAAACACGTAACCGTGAATTTATCACGCAAGCCTGCAGTTCAACCCCTTGCAATCTATGAAAGGGAAGTGAGGGGGTGTCCCCATAGGCATGTATTTCTATAAATTCTTACAGCGACATTTTTTTTCATAAAAGCCCCATGTTGAAAATAATAGGTTGTCCAAATTCAATATGCATGAAAAGGAAAGTAGAAATACATGTGAAAATATTATGCCTGGTGCAGAATTCCACATACCCACGCCTCCGTTAACGCATAATGCCCACAAAGGCAAACTGACATGGGTAAGATGCAGCTCAGAGAGAGACTGCAAATGCGCACCAGGAACTTTTGGGGAGCACACAGAAATGGTTTCCAGCTGTCTGTGCTGACAGGTGACTATGTTTGGTACCTAAGTTACTGTTGCCGCTGTTCGCTGTTCTCAAGCACTCCCAAGCTGGTCTGGAACTCATTACAGAGCTGAGGCTGACCTAGAACTGCTGATTAGCCTGCCTCTGTCTCCTTAGTGCCGCCGCCGCCATGATGGGCAGGCATTATCACGTCAAGCCTAGCACGTACATTACATCTCAACAGGACTTCCTTACCAATGAAGTGTGTCCATCTCATCTGGACTAGCTTGAATTCCTGGCTCTCTCTTTGAAGGGGTTTGCCAAACTAATGAAAGGTATACTTACAAGTCTTTTCAAGAACATTTCTCAAACTTAGCACTCTTCGAGGCCCCAACTGAGGGTTCATCGCAAACAGAAAGCCATCTGAATCCACTAAGTTGAGCCCGGCAGAAAAGAGCTTGGAGTTTACAAACAGCCCGACGCTTCACAGGCTCCCAAACACAACACACAGGCCCTTTCTCCATGAAGGTTTTGGAAGGAAAAGCAGATTCTCTTTTTGTTTGTTTGTTTGTTTTTCAAAACAAGGTTTCTCTGTGTATCCCTGGCTGTCCTATACTCGCTTTGTACACCATCTTGGGCTTGAACTCACAGAGATCCGCCTCCTTTGCCTCCTGAGTGCTGGGATTATAGGCATGCGCCACCATGCCTGGCTGGGACGGAGATTCTCAAAGGCGCTCGGGTGGTACCCCTATCTCCCATGAACCGGTGGTTTGCATCTGTCACCACTCTGTTCATCCCCCTTACTAGGTATTTACCTATGTCCATCTGAATGGCACATAGAACTGTGAGTTCATGTTGCTGTTTCCAGAGGGACCCGCTGTGCTATGCGACAACTGGGGGATTCCAGGTTTGCTGGAGTAAAGGGAGAGGCTGTCTACCATTTAAGAAGCGCTTAATCCCACCAGAGCGGCCATAGCCAAAGCAGCCATTGTTTTTCAGTTCTTCTGTGCCAGCCTACCTTTTCCCACTGGAGATGGGCAGTAGTGGAGGCGCAGGCAGGACTAGTGGCCAGTTACTCCACACTGGGCACAAATGGGGCCCCTTCACGTTGTCTCACCAGCGACGGCCAGTGAAGCTCAGCTTTGCAGTATGTAAAACGACACTCTGGGACAAGGGGTGGGGCTGTCCAAAACCAAGTAAGAATGGGCTAGGAAGCCCAGTGCGTACAGAAGACCTCCTTCAATGAGAAAATGGCACAGCAAAGTCAAAATACCATTAAATTTTTATTTTTCTATCTCAGTTTCAGTAAAAAGATTCAGAGAACTGATTGACAGATAACATAAGCTTTCACCCATGTACAGTATATACACAGCTTTGTCACCATCTCCTTTTCATTGAACACGGTCTCTTTACCTTTGTTCAAACCAAAGTGCAAATGGAGAGGACGGTGATTGAAAGGGGGTGGCCTTTCATCTCAGACAGTAACTGGATGTATGTCACCATAAGGCAAACACAGGGCAGAGATATTAACATCCCACGTGCTAACACGTCAAGTAACAGGTATCAACCAATCAGGTGTCCAGTGACGGTCATCACTGGGGAAGACCTTTCCCGCATTTGTCCACCACCACAATGCCACCTTAGGTGAAGCCTCTCCCAGTGAAAATATAACACAGATCACCACCTGGCTCTTATGGTGACTGTTTGCTAAAATATAGTCCATTTGAATATACATGCTTATAAAAGTATGCTAAAATGCTGATCTCCGGAGCTTTGTTAAAATTAAGAACTCATTTGTTTCTATATGGTATAACGTACACCCAGATCTGTTTGAGAAAAGCTTTTTCTGTAACCCCAAATAGCCCCACTTCCACCCTTTGTTTAGAAGAATGTTGATTTTTAATACATGTATTAAGTAATGCTCTCATAATTGTCTCAACACCTCAACAATCCCATAAAAACATGGTGGGCATGGAGAATCTACATCGGCCCCAAGCACCGTTTGCGTGTGCAAACTGCCACATTTTCAGAGCGTGCTCCTATTACAAGGTTTTCGCTGTGTTTCTTTTGGTGCCTGCAACTCTTTTTACAGCCAACATCAGGAGCAGGAATGCGACAAACAAAAGAAGGCATTGAAATCGACTCACACGGCCTGACTGAAAGTAACCACAGCCTCGTGTGGCAATACTTCACTGGGTTGGTTTTTGTTTGGCTGGTTGGGGTTTTTGTTGTGGTTGTTTGGTTGGTTTTGGGTTTTTGTTTTTGCAGAGGCAGGAAATAACGTGGGCTGAAAGTAGGCAGGGGTTGTAAGTCACCTAGTAGAGGCCAGACCCAAGGACGCCATTCTCCGGACTGAGGGCCACTGTGTCTTCAATGCTCACTACACATCCTGTGTGAGTACAGAGCACATGATGGCTGTGGGCTCTTCCTCAAAACCATGACACATCTACAGTAGGAAGGACATGTGTGATAGCTGAGTCACTTCTAATTCAAACCAAATATTTACTCTTTTCATTACCAAAATATCCTTTACTGTGGGAGAACTAGGTGATTTCGGAGGGTGGCCAGCAATGTTCGACGGGAATGTTCAGTATGGCTGTAGTGCGCTCAGCAGCAGGAAGCAGCTTCGCTGCAGCAGTGCTAAGAGCTTTCCTCTTGCGCCTTTCAGCGCCCCAGCTGAGGAAGCTGTGGCGTTTCTGTGCTTCTCTTCGGAGCGGCTGTTATTTCTGCATGATTTTTATACTTGGATTTTACGACATGATGAGAAGAGCCATGTGACAAAGGCTGATTACCACAGGGAGCTGGCCCAGCGGGGCTGGGTCTTCGGGCAGGACTCCCTTCTTTCCAGGTAAGGTATACAGAGAGCTGGGGTGTTGTGCAGTGCCCCTCACCCAGGCGGCCACCAGTGCTCTGGCTCAGCTGCCATCCCCACTCATGGGACTAAAAAAAGCAGATGATCCACCAAGCCAGGGGAGGGGGCATCGGCTTCTGCAGCCTCAGAGGCGTCCCAGGCTCTGGACTCACTTCGGTATCTCTTGGGAAGTTGGTTGTGTTTTTCCAAAAGTTTCATCAGAAATGGATTCTGATACTATCTTTTTAGACAAAACAATAAAGGCTCAAGTCCTTAGCTTCTGAATCTTGAAACTGCTTAAAACCTGGGTGTTTCCACTTGGCAGATGACTGCTTTTCTGGGAGGTAGGCAGTCCAGCTGGAGCGGAGCCCAGGAGTGCGGCACCTGCCTTGTGTGAGGAGCCCTGGGCTCCATCCCCAGTACCAAGTACAAACAAACAAAAAGGGGGAAAAAAGGAAAAAGGAAACAGAAAAAAGTGGACAATCGTTCTTTTTCTTTCTTTTTTTAATCTAACTCAGCCTTTCAGTAATACTTGAGATTATGAGAGAAGGGAGCCCCGAGACCTGGCTTTTCCCGTGGTGCCCACAGAGCACCCAGCTATAGAGAAGAGGCAGTTCCCAGTGCAAAGGGCAATATTTGTGCAAAAGATCATCCTACCAGGCATTAACCCTGAGTGTGTCAATTCAGAGTATCTGGCTCTTTTAAAGACAAGTCTCCTAAAATATGGAATTCAAGCAAGTAAGAGCAGAGACGCTAACATGGGGAAATGCATCGTAGGAGAATACAGCATCTGTCATGGGCTGGCAACTCTCAGATCATATGTTTGTTAAATATTCACAGTAATTTCAGAGAAAGAAACATTCGTATCCGCAAAACCTGCATCCATCAAGTGTTCGGCCCCATGCTGGCTCAGTGCAAGACTTCATCGAGAGCTGTTGTGCGTGAGAGTCCCTCCTCAGCAGTCCACCCTCCTCTCGGAGCAGCTACACCTTCAAGGTGGGCTGCAGGATCCCTTTCTCGATGAGATGAATCTTCAGGGTTCTGTAGATATTTAACTGCTGTTCTGGCTGAAGTACCAGCAGCTGCTGGAGCACTTTGCTGGGATTCGGACCCCTAGTGACAGAGAAGCAGAGAGGACACACTCACACAGTTTGCAAGGGGAAGGGCGGGAGGGCGGGGGGAGGCTAAGTAAGCGCACACTCCCGAGAACCCATACTTAAGTGCCCAGCAGCCACCTTTACAGAACTGAAACAGCTGTTTGAAAGATCCCACGAGAGTGCCCAGGGCTCACGTGGAGGGGAGGGGAGGGCCAGACTACTATGCCTTGATAGGCAGGGGGAGTGGTTACGGAGGGAGCAGTAGGCGCACAGCACAGGTCCAAGTTCTACAGCAACTCTCTCAAGGGCAACTTGATGAAAGAACAGACCCTCAGACCAGTAGGACAAACTAGAAGGAGGGCACAAGAAGAAATGTAAATTTTTAGCTTTAAAGGAGATTGTGTAAGGTAATTTGCTGAAGAAACGCCCTCAGGGAACTATGATCGTTCATCCAAGAGACAGAACACAGAAAGTTCTGCACTGAAGCCTGTCCCCAGGAGGTGCTGCAGGTGTCAGCACCTTCTTCAAGGTCTCAGGGAAACGCCAGGAAACCAGAAGCCGGAAGCCAGAACCTCCTCTGCTCTTTGAAAGTAGGACAAGGGCAGCCCTAGCCTCTTCGTGGAAGGAGCGCAGTCAGCTAGGTGACTGCTGACAGAGCCCCCCTCTCCTTGGCCTCACTCCTCCAAGACCCCCGTTCCAGCCCTTCGGTGCGCAACGTGGCTGGGGCACAAGGAACTCCGAGGAATTCCAGGCAGGGCCCCCCCCCACACACCTTGCCTTCAGTCACTCTTGCAGAATGAATGCAGTTTCACGTGCATTGGCCTGAAGAGCTCAACGCATTTAAATGTTCTGTACGATCAGTCAGACACGGTAGCTTACAAACTGTAAGCTCTGCATCGGACAAGCCGAGGCAGAAGAATTCCCATGAGTTCAAAGCCAGGCTGGACTACATAGTGAGCTCCAGGTCAGTCTGGGCTACTAAGGAAAGACACTGTCTCAAAAACAAAACAAGACAGCTCCCAAACCTACCACCTCAAATACTTGTGTATAATTATTGTCATTAAATCTCCCCTGTGCACTTGCAGAGGAGCACACGTGTGAGCAACGGTGAGATCTAACTAGAAAACTGCACGAGCAACACATGGAGGATGGCACAGGATTCTGAGGCACACATTAAAAACAGGAAAGTAAATGATTTATAATACAGATTTTAAAACAGAATCCTAAAAACTGGAAATCCCAGCAAAGAAGCAGTATCTTCTTTGGAGCCATCACAATGCGGATGGAACAGAGGCACAATTTATTCTGAAAACTTTTCACTTCAAACAACAGCGGCTGCGCAGAAGCGCAGGGCGGCCATCCCCTGAGCCGCCTACATGTCTCTAGGCAAACTGGCAGAACCCAGTGGCTATGTGCCCCTCACAACCAAAATCCACTCAAATTATAGCCGAGCTTGTCTTGTTACATTCCGTGGCACAACCTGGAGCACGCGCCCGCAGAGAAAAGAACCGTCCCAAAAAGAAAGGGACTATCCATGGAAAGTGACGTCAGCAAGTGCTTCCTGCTGGCTGCATCCAAATAGGCCAAGGATCTGCTTTCAGGAGTCAGGGCCATGGCTCAGCATGACTCTGCCACTGAGAGAGCATAAGATAAATTCTTTTTTCAGCAAAGTATGTGAATTAATGCCTTAGAAGCTTGTCATGCTCTGAAAAATAAAAGTTTTTGTTCTATGTAGGTTTTTTTTTTTAATGGATTTAACCATAAATTACTAATACCAAAATCTATCAACAAGGAAATGTAATGCAAAAAAGACAAAACAGTCAATTGGGATAATAAAAAAAAGAGAAGAAAACAAGAAGAAAAAACAAGGCCGGGCGTGGTGGCGCACGCCTTTAATCCCAGCACTTGGGAGGCAGAGGCAGGCGGATCTCTGTGAGTTCGAGGCCAGCCTGGTCTACAAAGTGTGTCCAGGACAGCCAAGGCTACACAGAGAAACACTGTCTCGAGGAAAAAAAAAAAAAAAAAAAAAAGAAGAAGAAGAAAAAACATTGTTAAAAATGAAGACAAGGGAATGTGAGAAATAATAAAAAGAGAGAGATAATATGCAAGCACCCAAGCAAGCTGCGGAGTCATCCTAACACACAACCTCCTAACATGCTAACATATGTGACAAGCCGCAAAAGATGAGTGTGAGAGTGTGACTAGACGGGGAATTACAGAGAAACAGCAATGGTGTTAGTGTAGGGCAATACAATCTTGAAAGATGGTTTAAAACTTACATGTTTCTACCTAAGCAGAAAAAGGAACAAACTGTAGCCATAGCTCTCTGCTAAGGTAGAGAGAGAGCAAGCACCCACAGCTAAAGGGACCACACTGAGCACTTGGGAGAACCAAATTCAATACAACATTACATCTAAAACTTGGCAAGATGGACTATTGCTTCCGTGTGGACACAATGTGTACCAAGAGAGAGGATGTGGTGGGCCATGAAGCAAGCTTCAAAAATTAACAGTGAAAGTATGAAAATGGCTCTCTCAACTCACTGGAACTAGGGCAAATATCAATAAAGGGAGAAGAACAAGAAGGTCTTGATTTGTTGGGAAATCAATAGATATACTTCTAAATAACCAGTGTGTCAAAGGAGATGCTGGTGCAGGAAACTGGGAAATATTTGCCACTGAATAATGAAAATGCACAGACTGTCAAACACAGGATGAGAATAAAGTAGTGTCGAAGAGGGAGTCTGAAGCCTCGGGTAAGAAGGATGAAAATCAACAACCTCTAAAAACTAGAAAAAGAACAAATTAAAGTGTAAAAATGCAAAGAAATGGAAAAAATGAAAGTATAAATCAAGGAGAAATAACAAAGCATAAATGAAGGAGAAAACAAATATACCACAGAGAAAGCTGATAAAGTCTTAATCCTTTGAAAAGGTGAATGAAATTGGTAAATTTTATGACGGCAACCTCTCTTTCCCAAAAGATCAGTACAAAAATTCTTACACTGCTGCGAGAAATGTTTTAAGTGTATATTTATGAATTTCTATACGTGTTTCCCTCTAAATAAGTGGTAAGGACATATTCTCCATGACCTCCTGGGCGCAGGGGAGAACACTGAGAATAAATCTCCAGCTTACGACTGCTGGCCTTGCTGGCTCTTCACTAGGCAGGCACATCCTCCTGGCCCTCACTCACATAGCCGTCATCTCTCCGCCTTGCTTTGTTTTTCTTTTCTTTTCTTTTTTAGAGGGAGAGTGAGCTCTAGAGTGAGCTCTGCCTGATTCAGAGGATCAGGGCTCCACCCTCGGCTCCCCCCACCTTTTTTTTTTAACCTTTATTTTATGTGCATTGGTGTTTTGTCTATCTATTGGTGTTATGTATGCCTGTGTAAGACAATCAGGTCTTGGAGTTACAGACAGCTGTGAGCTGCCATGTGGGAGCTGGGATTTGAACCTGAGTCCATCTGGAAGAGCAATCAGTGCCCTTAACCACTGAGCCATCTCTCCAGCCCCCTTGGTTCCTGAAATCATCAGGATAAATTCTTTATTACTCTCTTCTGACCTCCGATCCCTTGGCAAGAAGCTCTGAGGACAGGGGTTTGCTTTGCTTTATTCTCTGCTGTTCATGACTAGAACGTTCTGTGCCATGTCACAGACACTCAAGCAATCACTGGGCTGAATGCACTGTCTTCTCCTTAATGGCAGCCCACAGTTAAGAAATGCAATCTGCTTGATTTTTGAATCCAGCATGAGCCACACTAACCAGGTCTTCTTATTGGGCCTT
This sequence comes from Acomys russatus, assembly GCF_903995435.1. Lineage (NCBI taxonomy): Eukaryota > Metazoa > Chordata > Mammalia > Rodentia > Muridae > Acomys > Acomys russatus. The sequence goes on along the minus strand of NC_067164.1, from coordinate 24,718,794 downwards.
TTTTTTTTTTATTGAGTCCTGCTAACACTCATGGTGTAGTATGCGACCTTTAAGCTGTTGAAATGTCTTTTTAAAAAAATGAAGATTCTTGTGCCAATGAGCTCAATGCTCTTCCCCATCTTTTTTAAAAAAATTATTTATTTATTTATTTTGTATCCAGTGTTCTGCCTGAACACCAGAAGAGGGCACCAGATCTCATTATAGATGGCTGTGAGCCACCATGTTGTCGCTGGGAATTGAACTTGGGATGTTTGGAAGAGCAGACAGTGAGTGCTGTTAACCTCTGAGCCATCTCTCCAGCTCTTCTTCTTCACTTTTTTTTTTCTAACAGATTTAGTGTGTCTGGTGTTATGTTAAGGTCTTTAATCCAGCTGGACTTTAGTTTTGTGCAGGGTGATGAATAAGGGTCTATTTGCATTTTCTACATGTAGACATCCAGTTAGACCAGCACCATTTGTTGAAGATGCTAATTTCTTTTCCATTGGTTTTGGCTACCTCGTCAAAAATCAAAGTGTCCATAGGTATGTGGGTTTGTTTCTAGGTCTTTGATTTGATTCGATTGATCCAGTTTTCTATGCCAGTACCATGCAGTTTTTATTAGTGTTGCTCTATGGTATAGCTTGAGATCAGGAATGGAGTATCTCCAGAAGATCTTTTATTATAGAGGATTGTCTTAGCTATTGGGGATTTTTTTGTTTCTCCATATGAAGTTGAAAATTGTTCTTTCAAGGTCTATAAAGAATTGTGTTGGCATTTTGATGAGAATTGCATTGAATCTGTAGATTGCTGTTAGTAAGATGGCCATTTTTACTATGTTAATCCTACTGATCCATAAGCATGGGACATCTTTCCATCTTCTGATGTCTTCTTCAATTTCTTTCTTCAGCAACTTGAAGTTATTTTCTTTCTTTCTTTTTTTTTTTTTTTGGTTTTTCAAAACAGTGTTTGTCTGTGTAGCCTTGGCTGTTCTATACTTGCTTCATAGACCAGGCTGGCCTCGAACTCACAGTGATTTGCCTGCCTCCTGAGTGCTGAGATTAAAGGCGTGCACCAAACGCCTGGCTGAAGTTTTTTTCATACAAGTTTTTCACTTGCTTGATTAGAGATACACCAAGATACTTTATGGTTTTTGTGGCTATTATGAAGGGTGTTGTTTCCCTAATTTCTTTTTCAGACTGTTTTTCTTTTGTGTAAAGGAGGGCTATTGATTTTTTTAAAGTTAATTTTGTATCCAGCCACTTTGCTGAAGGAGTTCCTTGGTAGAATATTTGGGATCACTTCTGTATACTCTCATATCATCTATGAATAGTGACACTTTTGATGTCTTCCTTTCTAATTTGTATTCCTCTGATCTCCGTTAGTTGTCTTATTGCTCTAACTAGAACTTCAAGCACTATATTGAAGAGATACAGAGAGAGTGGACAGCCTTGTCATGTCCCTGACTTCAGTGGAATTGATTTAAGTTTCTCTCCATTTAGTTTGATGTTGGCTATAGACTTTCTGTATATTGCCTTTTCTGTGTTTAAGTACATGCCTTGTATCCCCAGTCTCTCCAAGACTTTTAACATAAACAACTTCCTGAACAGAACACCAACAGCTCAGGTTCTAAGATCAGCAATTAATAAATGGGACCTCGTGAAACTGAAAAGCTTCTGAAAGGCAAAGGAAACAGTCAACAAAACAAAACGACAGCCTACAGACTGGGAAAAGATCTTCACCAACCTACAATCTGACAGAGGGCTAATATCCAAAACACATAAAGAACTCAAGAAATTAAACACTACCAACCCAAATAATCGAATTAAAAATGGGGTACAGAACTAAACTGAGAATTCTCAACAAAGGAATATTGATTGGCTGAGAAACACTTAAACGTTAACATCATCAGGGAAATGTAACTGAGATTCCACCCTACACCTGTCAGGATGGCTAAGATCAAAAACTCAGGTGACAGCACATGCTGGCAAGGATGTGGAGAAAGGGGAACACTCCTCCATATCTGATGGGAATGCAAACTTGTACAACCACTTTGGGAATCAATGTGGAACTTTCTCAGAAAATTAGGAATAGTGCTACACCAAGACTCAGCTATACCACTCCTGAACATATACCCAAAAGATGCTCCACCATACAACAGGGACATTTGCTCAACTATGTTCAGAGCAGCTTTAATCATAATAGCCAGAATCTGGAAACAACCTAGATGCCCCTCAACCGAAGAATGGATAAAGAAACGGTGGTACATTTATACATTGGAATACTACTCAGCTATTAAAAACAAGGCAAATGGATGGGACTAAAAAGATCATCCTGAGTGAAGTAACCCAGCCCCAGAAAGACATACATGGTAGATACTCACTTATAAGCGGATACTAGCCTCATGATACAGGATGATAGCCACACTACAATCCACAGACCTAAAGAAGCTAAAAACAAGGAGGACCCTAGGGAGGATGCTTGATTCTCGTTGAGAAGGGAAAATAGAGTAGACACTGGAAGCTGTTGAAGAGAGGGAACAGGACAGGAGCCTATCATAGAGGTCCTCTGAAAGACTCCACCCAGGAGGGCATCGAAGCAGATGCTGAGACACACAGCCAAACTCTGGGGCAGAGTGCAGGGAGACTTATGGAAGAGTTGGGGGATAGAAGGACCTGGAGGGGACAGGGGCTCCACAAGGAGACCAATGGAGTCAACAAATCCAGGCACGAAGGTAAGGGTGGGGGTGGGTGCTGCAGAGACCGATGCTCCAACCAAGGACCATGCATGGTGAGGACCTAGACCCTCTGCTCAGACGGGGAGGAGGGGCTACCTCTGACTGGACTCTGTTGCTCACTCATTGATCACGTCCCCCTGGCGGGGCGGCATTGCCAGGCCACAGAGGAAAAGGATGCAGGCAGTCCAGATGAGACTTGAGAGGCTGAGGTCAGATGACTCCCCCTTTCTGAGGACATGGGGAGGTGGGGAGCGGGGATGAGGAAGGGAGGGGGGGACCGGGAGGTGACGAGGGAGGGAGCTACAATTGGGATGTAAAGTGAACAAATAAAAGAAAAGAAAAAAGAAAAGAAAGAAAATTTTAACCCACAGAAATGTGACATTAAATAAAGTCTTGTGATATATGCTTAAAAAAAAAAATGAAGATTGAACCCTATTACTTAAAGCTATGATTCAATTTAACTTGACATTATAAACTGCCATTGATAGACACAGTTCACTTAACTGATGGGAACTCAAAGGAATCATGCAATGAAAAGCTTTGGGGTTTGTTTTTAATAGAAAAGTACCTTATGAAACTTGTGATGTACACATGCACGAATGTCGCCATCAAATACTGACAGTCAAACCTGTCCATTATCCCGCCGTGTCCAGGAATAGTGTTTGCAAAATCCTGCAGAAGCAAAATAATGTGCAAAAAAAATCACCTGTACCAAATCCTGTTATGTGATAGTTTTTCAGTATGATAGGCCTTATTAGCAAAACAGCTTTACTATTTATTTTTCTCAACAAATATGAAAATGTAATTTTTTTTCAAATCTCCACTCACCGTTTAATGATTTCTGAATTTGCCCACAACCATTGAAAAAAGACTAAATATTAATTAAATCTAGCACTTTTTCTCATTAGTGAAATTTTTCTAAATAAAAAGTCTATCAACTATCCTTATCTAATTTCTTAACCGCCCGTGCCCCTGTCTGGCCACAGCTGTGTGGGAGCTGCCTTGGTGTTTCACAGATGCACAAGTGCTGCTAACTTGTGTTTCTCAGAAGTGCTTGCTCTGGAACACTCTAGATAAACAGTTGCTTTAAGCACTGAGGTAAAAAGAACAACAATGGCTGGCTTGCCAAGGACATCCGTCCACTAACAGCCTGGGCAGAGGCTGGCTAAGAAGGCTTGTGTGAACTCACTCACTGCCTGCACTCCCTTATGCCCCCCTGGGGCAGGGACTGAAGTAGCTCATGGCTCTTTTAGCACACTGGACACCTAACACACAAGACACAGAGCAACTGCACCTCCAGGCTGAAAAAGGAAAAACCTGCACCCTTAAGGAGAAATCTTAGAGCCCAATTTTTAAACAGTGCTCTACATCCCTATTTCTCCATTTAAAAGAGTTCCTGAGAGGTTCTTTGACTAATTTTTGCCAACCCGTTCTCTCCCCTCTCTGTTCATTGAGGCATGAGGGAGCCTCCTGGTACCACTCTGTAAGGTGCTCACCGGACAGTTGTCATCTCCCGCCCCTCCCCCACAGGGAAGGAGCATCTTGACCCCAGGGACCCTGTAGGCTGCCTAGGTTACCTTACCACAGCACCCCTAGGGGCAGGGGCTCCCTGAGTTCGTTGATTTCCCTGGTCAGCCTCAGGTCTGTGCTGCCAGCCGGGTTTCCAAACACTGTGTTCTCAACTGTTCTCTACCACAGTTGCTCTGTCCTTGCCCCCGCCCTCACCCTCACCCCTTCCGTGCAGGCACTTCAACTCTCTTCCTCAGACTTCTCCTCGGTAAGAATTTCTCCCATCCTTCCCTCAGCTCCAATACCACCTGCTCAGAGATGCCTTCACGGACCACTCTAGCTTTGAATGAGCCGATGCCACCTTACGGTGGTAAGGGAGGGTGGCTGAGATGACGCCACTCTAGGATGACCCAGCTCTGCTAAAGCATAGTGACAGCTTTAAGTATCTAGACCAGAATCAGCCAATCGGGTCCCACAGCCCAAACCCAGCCGACGAGCACATCTTGTGCATGGAGATGTTCGCGGACACGGCTGTGGGGTGAGCCTCATACTGCAGCAGCAGAGTTCAGAGAGGAAACGCATTGCGGGAGAATGGTCTTCAAAGCCTGAACACCCCCTAGCCAGCAGGACCGGTGCTCCCTCTCGGAAAGCTCCTCTGCAGAGCCCTTCAGGAAATGCTAAGATGCGGACAATGTGTGGCCAGATTCCTGAAGGCTTGAAACCGCAGGTCTGTGTTCTCACCAGGAGTCAGGACACATTCCATTTTCAGAAGAGGCGAATACACTTCAAAATGAACAAATATGGCATGGCCAAACCTACCAGGAAGAGAATACACTCAACCCAGCCAGGCGGCGCGGCTGTGAGGCTGGAACAGATTTCAGGCATGGTATGATTTCCCAGGGGCTTAGTGTGGCCAGCTGTGGACCGCGTCCCACCGACAGTATAGCCCCTAATTATGTGTACTAACAATGTAGCAAAGACCGTAAATGCACACCTTGATTTTGAAAGCTCTTTTGAATCCACTGGCAAAGAAGCCTCCGAATGGGCCAATCAGCGATGCGAATGTTGAAAGAGCAATGCTGTGTATCTGGAAGGGGTACAAGCTCACCGTTTCCTAAGGAGGAGGAAGCAGAGAGGACCAGCTGCATTAGCACTGCACCTGCTCATGCCACAGAGCCACGAGCCACGATAGACACGGAAAGTCAACACAGGCCACATTTCTGTTAACTTCACAAGCTTTGAAGACCATGGGAGGAAAAGCGTTACCATCGCCAGGCTCTGTGCCCAGTGCCCATGGCCTCTCTGTCACACTTGGTAGGACTGTAGGATTCGAGCTCAGCTGGGCCTTTGGAAACAGCTGTGTGGAAGGCTCACACTTTAGTTCACTCCTTCATTTGCTCTTTCGGCCATAGTTCTTTGCTCTTATAATTATAGAATTTATTTTAATTTTATATTTTATAACACTATCTAATTTTAAATGAGGGAAATAGCAAAAAGTTGTCTTTGTCACCAAAAGTAAGTTGAAACCTATGGACTCACATGGAAACAAGCTTCTTAAAATACTATCAAGGGGGGGTGGTGCCACACAGCTGTTATCCTAGCACTCTAGAGGCTGACACGGAAGGACCTAGAATCCAAGGCCAGGGGCTGGAGAGATGGCTCAGAGGTTAAGAGCACTGACTGCTCTTCCAAAGGTCATGAGTTCAATTCCCAGCAACCACATGGTGGCTCACAACCATCTCTTCTGGACTGCAGGCAGAATGCTCTATACATCATAAATAAATAAATCTTAAAAAAAAAAAAAAAAAAAAGATTGTTAGAATCCAAGGCCAGCCTGGGCCATGAGGTAAGTCCCTGTCACCAACAAAGCAAAACCTATCAAGATGACTGTGAACAAAATAAGCACGGAAGGTTTGAGCAGCGTCTCACAGCCACAGTGTTCTAGGTGCCGCTTGTTTCCCCTTGGGTGATGTGAACTGAGAGCAGCACATGGTGGACATGGCCCAGGAAAGGCGGTCAGTCAGCCCACAGCGTGCTGGCTCTGCTCTCATAGCGGCGGTGTTGCTCAAGCTGCAGACTGGCTCCGTGCACATTTTAGAAGATTTCTATACTGACCCCTAAAAATCAAGGGCTCTTTCAAGTGATGATTAAGTGATCATTATGTTTTATGCTGATTCGAATCGTATCAGAAACATGTAAACTTTATTCAGATCATTTATTTGTAAATTTTTAAAATGTATTTCTAAATGTTTTAAAACACTTTAAAAGCATAAACTAAATTGCTATTAGTATTTAAATTATTATGCAAAGATTCCCAGTATACAAACATACAAATACACTTCTAGGTCTTTTTAAAAAAAGAGTCAGAGCTTCGCCTTCAATGGAAGAGAGCTGCCTGGTCACGTTAGGTGACCACTTGCGCTTACCCGCCTCAGCACTGCCTGCAGGAATGGAGGGAGGGAGTAACTGTGGAGCTGGAACAGTTCGGAAGGCTCACATTCTGTCACGAATGAGTTGATGTCACTTCGGTATTCCACTGGACACACAAAGTACTGGTACTTGGACAACACATAGGCAGCCTGAAGAACAAAGCAAGGGTCCATGAGATAATGCCCGAGTGACAGTGTGTCACAGAGGGCAGGGCCAGATGCTGGAATGCCTTTGCTTTCGCATTTGGCTGTGTAAGTCAGAAGGTCAGGACGGCCCCAGGAAGAGCTTTAGAGAACAAAATTTTTGAAAGCAGTGAGATCGCCGTACAAGCTAAGAAGGGGGCGGGCTAACGTAGTCTTAAAAGACCTTAGTTTCTTTCCAGTTTATCTTCTTGTTATTCCAAGTGTGTGTGCATGATGTGTGCACCCCAGGAAAGCTCAGTGGGGTCACTGTTCTCCTTCTTTTCCATGGACTCTGGGGATCAAACCCCGGTCTCCAGGATCTGCACAGCAAGTCACTATACCCTGGGAGCCATCCCACCAGCCCCTACTTTTTAGAAGTCTGCATAGTTGCTTAGCACAGGCTAAGACCATGCAGTAGAGGAGTGGATCATAAAGATGCAGGCTATGCAGGGAGGCTTAGTGCACACAGACTTATACTAATCGCATCAGCTGACACAAAGTCACTAAGCAAACAGTGCACGTGAGTGGTACCACCGACTTTACCAACCCAGGGTACCCTGACTCAACTACTCATCACCACTGCAGCTTTTAAAGTTAGCCATCCTCAGCCATGGAGGTGGGAGGTAATAAAACTTCTTCAGTTGCTAGACTAAAGGGTGCCTTTGGTTCTCGTCCAGCCACTACCCGTTGCTCTGCTAACTCTAACCTTGAGAATAGCATGAGTCACAAATGATGCTTGGAATGGACACCAATGGCTTTGGCCTCCAGATAAGCCATTTCTCACCTGGTTGTGTGCTAGATTTTTAAGGGCTAGCTTTACTTCTCCCAGTGGTAGAGCTACCATATCATATTTCTAAATAACAAGCTCTTACAGTACTATTTAGCTTGGTGGGGTTTTTTTTTATTATTATTTATTCTTTATATATAAATAAATATATAATTATTTATTATTATTATTTTATTTTATGAGACAGGGTTTCTCTGTGTAGCCTTGACTGTCCTGGATTCATTTTTGTAGACCAGGCTGGCCTCAAACTCACATTGATCCACCTGCCTCTGCCTCCCAAGTGCTGGGATTAAAGGAATGTGCTGCCACCATGCCCGGCTGGTATTTTATTTTTATTTTTGATGCATAAACTTTAGGTAGGACTGGATCCTCTGTATGTCTCAATGATTACTAACATTCTCTCTCAAAATCTGGCGTTATTACGCTATGTTTGGATGTGATATTCTATATCAACTATAGCTTTCAGGGACTAGACCTAAAAATTTGAATTTCTTAACAGTAATTTCCTTGAACATTTTTCCTTTACCTAGTCATTTTACAGTCCCCTTATTGATTATCACTGGATACCTTTTACCACAGTTTATTGATATTTGAGGAGGGAGGGTGCGACGGGGTCCCACTGTATGCTCTGGCTGGCCTGGAACTCACTTTGTAAACCAGGCTGGCTTTGAACTCACAGAATTATGCCTGCCTCTGCCTCCCCAGTGCTGTCACTAGATGCCTTTAATAAGGCCTGAGCTCTAGGGCTACAGATGTGGCTCAGTGGTAGAGTGCTTCCTCAGCATGTTCAAGGTCCTGGGTTCAATTCCCAGAGCCAAAAACTAACCCAAAGCAAACCACACCCTAAAATCCTATGGCCGTTTGCTAATGTTATAAGCATGAACAAGCTTGGCTCTACTCACTGAGCTAGTGGCCGCCATGTGTAGGGAGGCTAGTCTGCGTGCCCCTGCACCCTGCTAGTACCCGGTGCCTGTTCCACAATCTGCAGAGAGAGCAGCTTTTGGAAAGGACCAAACCAAGCTGCGCAGCGTGGGGGCGGGGGTGTCTCCAACACGGCTGTACTCTGGGACCACCTGCGAAAGGCCTAGGATCCTTCTGGGACACAGACTTTAAGCTCACAGGCGCTCTGCTCTGTGAGCAGCATGGCAGGTCACGTTGTACAATGTAACTGGCACAAAATTGCTTTTACTTAGTGGATTTTTAGAGTTTCACACCCAAGCGCTATGCCTACACCATTTTCAGGTCCCCTGCTCCCTTCTCCAACTTTTCCTGTGTCCCTCTGGTTATTTCTCAGATTTCATAACCCATTCTTTAATCACGACTGTTTCAGACATTCATCTATGTGCACAAACACAAACACAACCCGCCCACGTGTGTATGTGTTTCCGGCTGACCACTTAGCGTTAGATGACATACAGAGCCTCGTCTCTTGGGGAAACTGAGTCTCCCTCTCCCTCTTTTAACAGGCATTACTGACTTGTACCTCTTTATCTAGAAGGGAAGCCTTGTAAGGTTTCTCCCACATGTGCTGGGATGTCAAGCAGTGTGGTCCATGTGCAGGTCTTGTCTAGATGAGCTTATTCTTTAGATTTTTGTGGACGCAGCTCCCTGGCACATAGAGAAGACGCTGTCTTGTACCAGACGCCCAGGTCTTAGGGCTCTAACAATCTTTGCTCCCCCTCTTTGGTGATGCCCCTGAGTCTTAGGTGTTGGGGTTGAACGGTCAATGTACTGGTGGGAGATGACATCCTGTCCTTACACCCACAGGTAAGCGTGGCTCTCACCTCTCAAACAAAGTTCTTTTTGCAGCAGACAGAGACCTTCAGAGAAAACCACTAATCAAAATGCAGGGGATGACTGGCCATGGGTGCCTACTTAGTAAATTTTAATGAAAATATTACTAACATTTTGTGGTTTTGTAGGTTTAGAAAGGGCTTTTAAAGTATAAATAAAATTAAAATCCTAATAAACTCACAATGAACCCAAATACGACTGTGGAGAAGAAGCCACCGATGAATCCCTCCCAGGTCTTCTTGGGAGACAGCTATAGAAAGGGAGTAAGATGGAGGGTTAGTACTGGTGCCCTACAAGTTTCCTCCCACCTCTGTACCCCTCCCCCACCCTTCATTTATCAAGACAGGGTTTCTCTGTGTAGCCTTGGCTGTCCTGGAACTCGCTCTGTAGACCAGGTTGGCCTCAAGCTCATAGAGATCCACCTGCCTCTGCCTCCCGAGTGCTGGGATTAAAGACGTGCGCCACTGCCCAGGCTTTCCTTTTCTCTTATTCGAACGGTTTAACAGTCCAGTTACTCGCTCTATGTTCATGATGTGTCTGTGCCAGTGTCTTGAGAAGCTTCCAATGCACTCATGTGTGTGCACTGTTAGGAATGTCTACTCATTTCTATAAGGGGCCTCGAGTCCTTTCTTTTTCTTTCAAAGGGCTATAAATTCAATATTGAGACAATTTTCTCATGACTTGCATGCTCCTCTTGGGATAGGATTATTAGTCGTTAGGGTAAGAGAGCAAGCACATCGCCAGCGCCAACCTGTCAAAAGAGGAGGAATGCAACAAGGCCCAGGCACCAACACTCCTCATTTGGGGCAAGTAGGCTAGGGAGATAAAGTCTCACTCAGTAGCCCATTTGTGTCTGGGATTTGCAATCCTCCTGACTCAGCCTCTTACGTGATGAGACAACAAAGCTGAGAGTTCCTTCTGAAATGAAATATCCAACAGCTCCAGATTACGCACATGCATACCCCTTACTCTATGTCTGCCTTTGGACAGAGAGGAGCATATTATGCCATTAAGAATAGACACTGGGTGTGTTTCACAGTCTGGCTCTTATTTCCCAGCCAGTGAGACACTCGGGGAGAAAAATCTGGAGGTGAGTCTGGAACGTGGTGGTGCAAGGGGACAGGAGAGAAGACTCAGGAGTTTGTGGTCCTAAATACCCACAGGTGACACAGAAGGTAAGAAGTAATAAGTGTGGCAGGTACAGGGTAACTCTCAGGGGGAAGGAACGGCCACGGCCCAAGCTGCCTGGGCTCCTTGTAGACTTCTTACCTTTAACTTGAGAAACCTCAAAGCTAAGCTAGCTGGCAGCAGTGGTTTCTTAACAAATCTGGTAACAATTCTGCCACAGAGAAGGAAGCAACACCCCTTCTCCTAGGATAACCCAGCGCCTGTATTAGTGCCATCAGGTGGACACAAATTCAAATGTCTGCTGATTACTTAAGAAAGCTGCCAGCAGACTCACGCCACATCACGCGGTAGTTGCTCAACTTCCTGGGCGTAGCATACAACTAATCTTTGGTGAAATCACTTGAGAGGTATTCAAAGCCAGCCCCTGGATTCCCACGTGGCTCCCAGTCTAGAGCTCATGAGTGCACTGACTTGGCCTGGCACAGCAGCTTTAGAAACATTTCAGAGATGCACGCCTTGCCAGCCAGCAGCCTACAGCTCGGCCTGGTTCTGTGTGGCTGCCCACAAAAGGAGTGTTGGGACTCTGAGGAGCAGGCTAGCCACATACTCCCCAGGAGCACTACCCTGCCTCGCATTGGTCTTAGGAGCAGGAGGCTACTTGGTACTGCCATAGTGGCCTCTGCTTCCCCCGGAAGTGCTTCCATCACAGCCAAGGAATATATTTCTGAGACTCCTATTGAACACTTTGCTCAGTATGGAAACTGACTTCTACATGAAGGCCCCAAAAGAAAAGGCTCTTAAAAAAATAAAAATTAAGCCAGGTGGTGGTGGCACGGGCCTTTAATCCCAGCACTCGGGAGGCAGAGGCAGGCGGATCACCGTGTTCAAGACAAGCTTGGTCTACTGAGTGAGGTTCCGGACAGCCGGAACTACAGGGAGAAACCCTACTCAAAACCAAAAACTAATTAATTAATTAATTATTACTAATTAATTAATTAGTTCTATGAAAAGGTTTGATTTTTCATAAGAACTGGCTTCTTTCTTGCCCAAAAATGAGATCTGAATAATTTAATTCATGTCCTTGCCTCCACTGTCCATAAACAGAACCAACCCTCAGGCAAAGAGGCAGGGCTGTTTGTGCACGCTGCCCACCCTTGTCTCAGCCCCTCCCAGAGTCTTTACTTTTAAATGAACTCTGGTGTCTTTGGATGGCAGTACACACAGACGGTGCACTTCGCTCTTCGGGAATGTCAAGGAAGCAAGGGATAACAGAGGGGACAGAGCCAAGGAAACACTGGCTTCAGGGTTGCTGGGAAAGGGTTGAAGAACTGAGTGAGGGTCAGGGAAGGAGAAAGCAGCAGGACGAGAGCAGTTCCCAGGGAGGACCCCACCGAATGCATGACAGCATGCTCAGAAGCAACTTGTAGGATGGTCGCTCTCTGCCCTGCACGGTGGCATGCCACTGCATGTAGGAGCTCCCAGGTGCTCTGGAAATCAAAGGCTTGCAAGGGCACCAGATGGCTGAAATGTCTTCAGTAGCTTGGCTTTGAGGTTATGGGAAGGGCTTCCTTCTAGCATTTTCCATTACCTTAATTAAAGGAGTTCTTCCAAAAAAAAATCCAAAAAGGTAGGCAGTGATGTCATTGCAGATGACACTTGATATTGGAACAAGGAACCTTAAAACAGTAGCAGAGAGAAGTGGGTATGGTTAAACAGCAAACACTCATGCAGCCACAGGTCACAGTGAACCCACGTGACACCCCTTTAGCTCACACAGTGGGCAGAGCAGAGCCCATGGCAAAGGCCTAGGAGAAACAGAAAATACCAAACAAGCTCGCTCATTTAGCAAGAAAATGGAACAAAATCTATCCCTAAGATGCTAAGATAGCAATGCTAAGGAAACTATTAAATAACTACTTGCTATAGTTACAAGCATTTAAACTTTAATTTTATAAGGAACAATCTACAAAAAAAAAAAAAATCAGTTCTTTTAAGGGCAGCCTTGTGAAATGCAAACCAAGTCACTTGTGCAGGCAGAGGATAAAGTGATATGTTTTAACCAACCTCCTAATGCAAATTCTCTTTCAGGAAAAATATTAATTTAAATTGTCTTAGTCTATGACTGTCAAACTCTGATGACTTTGCTGAACCTACTTATATAAGCAACATTTCTCCCTCAACTAAAGCTTTCATATGACAACCATCTATAAACTAGATTATAAGTGTTTACACAGACACATGCACATTTTGGGAGGGTAACAGGTATCCTGGTGGAATTCCAGTTAGCTATAGAAGATTCTAGTTGGCAACTTTACAGAGATGTGGAGGGAGAGGCTCATTTTCATTGTTTATGTGCAGGTGCACAGAAGCTCATCAGCCTTTTCTCCAGTCCGGCTCATTTCTTTTTCTTTCTTTTTTTCTTGAGACAGGGTTTCTCTGTGTAGCCTTGGCTGTCCTGGACTCTCTTTGTAGACCAGGCTGGCCTCGAACTCACAGAGATCCACCAGTCTCTGCCTTTCTGAGTGCTGGGATTAAAGCATGTGCTACCATGCCGAGCCTCCAGCTCATTTCTAATTATTAAGTTGGATGACTTTTAATTAATAAAAATGCTCTCTGAATCTGCAAACCCCAGTGTTGAGGAGCTCACAGTTCTGCACAAGCACAGTCTAGACATGGGCTCCTTTCCAGAAAAGATGCAGAACCTACCAACTGTCACCTGGAGAAAAGGCATTTCTCCAACCTGCTTTCTGAAGGCCAACTTTCATAAACTTTTTGCATTCCCTGAAAATAGTGTCTACTGCCACCCTTTTTAAAAGTAACATTGGGGTTGGTTAGCATTTGAAAATGTAACTGCGTCTTGAGGAAGACTTCCTGCATTTTATTTGGAACTAAAAGAAAGGTTTCCAGTCATTAGTGAAGCATTTGTGCTCAACTGTCAAACAGTAAGTAAAACTCAGTAATTGTAATGGGATATATCAAGCGGCACGTTGTAGTGGAAATTGGAAAGCTACTGCCCAGAATTAGGGGGTTTAAAAGGCATAAACATAGAACATAAACATAAACATAGAGCGTGGCATAACACAACAATAAGCCCTTACCATATCATGCCTTCAAACAGATTTTGGATGATAAGATGTGACTGAGTAACGATTATCAGTAAAGTGACATGAGTCCATGCGAACTGTTAATAGCCCAACAACACAGAAATTAGCAAACACAACTCATCAGAGAGCCAAGTAGCAAGAGCAATTTTGAAACACAAATATTCTGCCATGACTTCTGATCAGAATTTGTAAGATAAAGTGATACAAACAAAAAACAGGTGCAGTTAGTAAGTTACACTTCATATTGCCTACTAGAACCCTGAAATAATGAAAACACTGAGCAAAATAATCGTAATTTATAGATACAGGGATGCTAATACCAGTGAGATGTACTGTTAAGTTTTAAGAACACAGAGAAATAGAGCGTGCTCTTGGATCACTCCTTTAGGTGACTGGGACGTTCACGGTAGCTGTGGTGTGAGGACAGTGTCAGCCACTGGCTGCCTCAGTTAACCCGCTGTAGCTGCATTCTTCCCTGGGCTTACTATGACAGCCTTTCCCTTCAAAGAGTTAGTTCTGGCTTTGAAGGACTGAAACTCTCTGGATTTAACTGAGGTTTCATCTTTTCGTGCTGAAAGTCGATCTTTCTAGGTCTGTTCAATGACACTGCACAATTTCAGCACTTCAAAGCCCTCTGCTGCTTCGCTCAGGCGTCATTCTCCCATCACCTCCGCTGCCCTCAGCCTGAGAGACAGGCGCACGTCAGCGACCTTTAGCACGGTCACTATTGGCAGATGGTGAACCAAAGCAGTCATAACTCTATGTGCTCATCTGATAAATTTGCTTGGCAATTAAGAAGTGATTTTTCAAATAATTAAGATTTTTATTTACTCTTAAAAAATTCATTTCTCAGTTTAGCAAGATATTTTATATTGGTTGTTTTCTTCTAGCCTACTGGTATACACTTAAAAGAACAAAATATTTCATATTAGTTGCCTTAGGATACACTCTGTCAATAGCAGCATTACATAGCTGGCCCACTACAACCAATAAGTCCTCTACTCACAATGCACATACTTATTTTTCCTTTTCCTATTTGCATAGGTTTGATTATGTTAAATATTATAATTAACTAAGATGATTTAAAGAGGACACAGGATTCAAGTGGGCCATACAGGAGCAGAAGGTCCTTGAGTGTGCATAGAGTTTGTTATTCACAATGGTCTGAGGACCAGATCCTAAGAGGAGTTTTGATTGTTTCCCATCTGTCTTGCTTGCTTTTTAGGTTTCACTAAGGATTTTACCATGGGATCCCCTGAAATTAGAAATGTAGGAAATGTTACAAACTTCTTAGCAATTATAATTTGTACAGTGCTTTCTTAACGAACAGTCCAAGTGGGAAGTATGTTCCAACGTAAATGGGCCTTGCTGTCCAGCACTATAGTTTACTCCTGACTTATAATTAGCTGCATTTTAGGAAAACGAGAAGTTCACTGTATGAAGTAATGGATGTTGGGACACACAGGCCGCCTCTCTCCACTGAACAAAGTACCTCAGGGCAGCGAGAGCCTGTGGCTGACCATAACTGTACATGCTCCTGCAGCTGTGCTTATGCCAGCAGCAGGGGTTCAAAGCTGACACTTAGCAGACACTCCCTTGCTTCAGCAGCACCCCAGAGATGAGTCTCCACAGTTAAGGAATCTAAACATTCCATTTACATTTTTTTTTTGTCTTTGAAAATATTTTAAAATATTTCAGGAACATTTTAGGAACTGATATACGTTTTAATTCTCCAAACTTTTTCAACTTCAATACTTTGTATCTAATGAACCAAAAAACCTAAGAGATTCTACAGACTAGGGCAAGGCATTAATTAGCTAATTTGACTGTTATCTCTTCAAGTACAGGGAAAAGATGGGCGTGCAGCTATGGAAAAGTGTTGATACACACCATATAAAACTGCAGGCGGTAGTGTTTCTTCACCAAACTCAGTACAAACATGCAGAAACCTGTTCAAAAACACAAGACATGTTATGTGACTTTGAATAAAGTATGAGATTCCCTGAACATCCCCCACCCCAAAGTAATCAGTTTCCTGTATCACTCTAGGCGTATTTTAGCCGTCACTCAATAATGCCTCTTCTACTTTGCAGTATTTCAGTAGTTTCCTAAAGGGATGGTATTGAAATCTCTAAAGTGTCAGATATATTCCATATTCACACACACACACACACACACACACACACACACACACACACTCCTATCACTATCTCCTACATTAACTAAGTGAATTAGTCCCTCGCTAATGAAGCTGGAAAACATGTTAAATTATCAAGAGCAAGCTGGTGGGTCGCTGTTTGCCTACCATGTGAAGGCAGCCTACCAGATCCCACCATGGAAAATGTCACTTGACTGAGAATACATACCGGATGTGTTCAAGGTCTATACAGCATGAAAAGTAATGGCTGTTGTGGCAGCTAATGCCTGCTAAGCCTGCCATGTTCCTAGCTCCCATCTAAGCTTTCTCACACGTTAGCTTCATCCTTCCAGTATCCTCAATGGAGCTATCCATCCTCACCTCCACTCCACAATGATGAAGTGAGGATCACAGAGCGAAAAGCAATGTTCAGATGCTCCTGGCCCTTGAGTCATGCAGCTCCATGGAAACTCAAGTGGCACAATTCAGACACAGAATAACTTGAAGTTTCTCAAACCAGCGGTATAAATATAGTAAAATATAATGCGTTAAAGTAATTTCCTACTTCCGAGTGTTTGAATTTATCATTGCATCACATACATTTACTCCAACGAAGATGTGCTGCTGTTTCCCAGTTCAGCAGAACCCTCTAATCATGTACTAACACAATGAGGGCCTTTCTCAGGCCATCAGCACACTTCTGAAGACATGTCTCGAGAAGAGGTGGAGACTGACATGCATAAGCCGAGTCTAAACTGGACAAGCTGCCATGAACTCGGCAATTACTTTAGAGTGAATCTTTTTTTTTTTTTTTTTTTTTTTTTGGTTTTTCGAGACCGGGTTTCTCTGTGTAGCCTTGACTGTCCTGGACTTGCTTTGTAGTCCAGGCTGGCCTCGAACTCACAGCGATCCACCTGCCTCTGCCTCCCGAGTGCTGGGATTAAAGGCGTACGCCACCACACCAGGCTTTTTTACACAGAGCCTGATCTGTATGTCAACTGGCCCACACCACGTGAGATACATACTAGCTTCTGCATGTGCTCAGCATACAGGGCAGTATAACCAAGGGCGCATCTCCCCTCGGTGCAGACAAGCCAGCAGCAGCCACCTGTATGACTGATTTTAAGTGTCCAAGGGTAAGGATTAAGGCAGCAAAGGGGCAGTGGGGCACTGACCACATATCCTACATCCTGCTTGTCACCTACAGAGGAATCTGGCCAGGTGTCACTCTGTACAAAGTCAACTTGAAATAGATCAGACTTCAGTGTGGAGCCAGAAATGCTGAGCCTACTAGAAGGAAACAGGCAGTGTCCTACAGGGTGCCGGAGAAGGACGGTGCTCTCTGAAAGGTCTCCATTTGCCTAGGTATTAAGGACAATTGACAAATGGACCTCACAAAACTAAACATGTAGTACAGCAAAGGAGAGAATCAGTCAGGTGAAGAGCCCACGGAGGAGGGAGAATATTGACAGCCATTCACCCAGTAAGAATTAATACCTAGAATATACAGGAATTCAGAAAACAGTGAAGAAAATATGGATCTGAACAGAGTTCTCAACAGAAATAAAAATGTGTTCAACATCCTTAGCAAACAGGAAAATGCAAATTAAAATCACTTTGAGATTTCATCTTGCCCCGGTAGAATGGCTAAGATCAAGAAAACAGCTGACAAGAAGAGCTAGTGAGGATGTAGGGAAAGAGAACCCCCATTCTTTTTTTTTTTTTTTTTTTAAGATTTATTTATTATTATGTATACACTGCTCTGCCTGCATGTACACCTGCATGTCAGAAGAGGGCATCAGATCACATTATAGACGGTTGTGAGCCACCATGTGGTTGCTGAGAATTGAACTCAGGACCTCTGGAAAAGCAGCCAGTGCTCTTAATCTCTGAGCTATCTCTCCAGCCCCCAAGTACCCCCATTCTTTGTTGGCAGAACTGCAAACTTGTGCGGCCACTATGGAAAGCAGTGTGGAAATTCTCAAAAAGCTAAAATTCCGGATGTAGCACTCTTTCTCGTATGCCCAGAGAGCCAAACCTACACATTCTCTTACCTACAGATCCCAGCTCCAGTGCCCAGATGTGGGTATACCATCCGAAATAACTGTAGAAACCAGGAACGTAAAGTGGGAGGGAGAAGGAGCTGGGGGGGGGGTGTGGATAATGGGACACAGGTGTTAATGGGGGAGAAATGGGGAAAATGGGCTTGGGAGGGACACAGGAAGGAGATACTGAGGAAGGGGTACATAACACTAAGAATATTTGACAAAGCCACAGGAAATCATGTGGGGAGTGTGTGCATGTGTGCGTACATACATATGTGCTTGTGCATGTGTTGTCCAGGTTAAATGCATTCATGCCATTGTGATAACAATAATCCACCCAAAGTCCATAAACTATGATGGCTACTTTCCATCGGCAACTTGATACAATCTGCAATCACTTGAGAAAAGAATCTAGGAACTTTCTAGATCAGGCTGGCTGTGAGCATGCCTGTGGGACTGTTCTGTGCTAAGTGGATCCTGTTCTGGATCGGGCTGGCTGTGAGCGTGCCTGTGGGGCTGTTCTGTGCTAAGTGGATCCTGTTCTGGATCGGGCTGGCTGTGAGCGTGCCTGTGGGGCTGTTCTGTGCTAAGTGGATCCTGTTCTGGATCGGGTTGGCTGTGAGCGTGCCTGTGGGGCTGTTCTGTGCTAAGTGGATCCTGTTCTAGATCAGGCTGGCTGTGAGCGTGCCTGTGGGGCTGTTCTGTGCTAAGTGGATCCTGTTCTAGATCAGGCTGGCTGTGAGCGTGCCTGTGGGGCTGTTCTGTGCTAAGTGGATCCTGTTCTGGATCGGGCTGGCTGTGAGCGTGCCTGTGGGGCTGTTCTGTGCTAAGTGGATCCTGTTCTGGATCGGGCTGGCTGTGAGCGTGCCTGTGGGGCTGTTCTGTGCTACGTGGATCCTGTTCTGGATCGGGCTGGCTGTGAGCGTGCCTGTGGGGCTGTTCTGTGCTAAGTGGATCCTGTTCTGGATCGGGCTGGCTGTGAGCGTGCCTGTGGGGCTGTTCTGTGCTACGTGGATCCTGTTCTAGATCAGGTTGGCTATGCGTGCACCTGTGGGGCTGTTCTGTGCTAAGTGGATCCTGGACTGTGTAAGTGTAGGGCGGAGGCAGAGCACACGCAGACAAGCAGGCTTCCTCTCTCTGCTCCTGACTGTGGGGGCTTCACATTCCTGTCTTGACTTCCCTGAAATAACGGCCTGACCTAGAATTGAGAGCTAAAATAAACCCTTTCTTTTCAGAGTTGCTTTTTGTCAGGGAATTTTATCACAGCAACAGAAATGAAATTGAACTGCCTCTCACAGCAGGTAGGTATGTCTTGCAGTTCGAGCTGTACTGGGATCTCTGTGCCAGTCTCTGTGCACTGCTGATCTGGCTTGAAGCTGCATGTCTGCTGGACTGAATTCAAAAGCAAATGGGGACCAGGCAGAACCAGGTGCTACCAGACCTCCCTCTCTACCCAAGCACATCCCTTGGTCCCTGGGCATGGCCTCTCGAAAGCTTCTCGATATCATTAGCTAAGGGCCATTTACACTTAAATGTACCAAGCCAAATAAATGATCAGAATCATCCAGTATTCTTCTATTTGGCATTTTATCCAGAGCAATCTTGACAGTCCATTTTTACCTACAGGATACAGTAACTTACTCGAGGCTAAATACATTAAAAACCGCACACTCGGACTTCAGGAAAGGAGGTGTAAGGTGAGGTGGTTTGAGTAAGAACGGCCTCCGTAGGCCCATGTATCTGAACCCTTGGTCACCAGAGGGTGGCACTGTTTAAATAATAGGTGCAGGCTTGTTGGAAGGCTTGTGTCACAGAGGATGGGCTGTCAGGTTTCTCCCTCCACTCTCAGCCTGTGGACCAGGATATAGTTCTGAGCTACTGCTCCAGCACCATGCAAGCCACATGCTGCCTGCTAAGATGATAATGGACTAAGCTTCGAAAATCATAAGCCAGCCCCAGTTAAATAAGAGGTGCCTTGGCCTTGGTGTCTCTTCACAGAGATAGAACAGTTACTAAGATATCAAGTTTATCTAAAGCTAAATACTTTTAAAGCAAAGCATTCTTTAAAAAAAAAAAAAAACAGACATGAAAATAATCATTCACAACTACATGGCTATGTGACTATTTTATGCTTACAACATAAAAGTGTGTAACACTATATCTTAATAACGCTAGAGAAAAGATCATTTATACATTTGGAGCCACAGTCACATCATTTTCTTAACTAGCAAAGAATACTTATATAGCTACTGCTAATAACAGTAATCACTAGAAAGGCTTCTATGCTGGTTAGGGTTTTGTCAACTTGACACAAACTAGAGTCACTTGGGAGAGGCGCACTTACTGAGGAACTGCCTCCATCAGACTGGCTTGTGGACATGTCTGTGGAGCATTTTCTTGAGTAATGATTGGTGTAGGAGGGTTCAGCCCACTGTGGGTGGTAACACCCCTGGCTAGCTGGTTCTGGAGTGTTTAAGAAAGGAGCTGAGGCTGGGTAGTGGTGGCGCATGCCTTTGATCCCAGCACTTGGGAGGCAGAGGCACGTAGATCGTTGTGAGTTCAAGGCCAGCCTGGTCTACAAAATGAGCCCAGGACAGGCAAGGCTACTAAGCCTGTCTTGAAAAACCAAAAAAAAAAAAAAAAAAAAAAAAAAAAGAAAGAAAGAAAGAAAAGAAAGAAACAAAGAAACAAAGGAGCTGAGTAGGCCTAGAAGCAGGCAAGCCACGGCCTCCACTTCACTGCTTGCCTCCAGGTTCCTGCAGTGACCTCCCTCAGTGATGGCCCATGGTCACAAAGTATAAAACAAATGAACTCTTTCAAGTTGCTTTTGGTCAATGTTTTATCACAGCACCAGAAAGCAAGCTAGAGCAGGTCCCTAGCGCACTCGGCTATGATGTGATCGCCCCTCTCGGTGTAGGGATGTGTGGCTGCCCTGGCTGAGCAGGAGGGGCTGATAGAGATGACCATCCCCTGTCCCGTGCCGTATCCCATCCCAAGCACTCCCCAGGTGGCAGCAGAGCCAGTCTCCAACAAAGAGATGCGTCTACAGCAAAGAGCAAAAGCAAGTGAGATGGTCAAGCATGCCCGGAAAAGTAAAGAAAAAACTGGGATACTGAAAAAGCTCAAACTTCAAAAAATGAGTTAACGATTTAAAGCTTTTCAAACATTTTTGATATTCTGGATACAAGATACAGAAAGAAAGAAAGAAAGAGAGAGAGAAAAGAAAGAGAGAAGAGGCTCAAGCATTACAGAGTTCACTGACCAGCGGAAGAGATGGTTGATCTAAGTCTTAATATAGCGATTAAGCAACTCGGTCACATATGACGTCATCAATTCTAAAATGGCCAAAGGACGGCCTGAAGTTTGAACAAGGCGCTACCAACTCACTCCTCATAGCCTTTACTTGGTTACGCTACTTGCCGAAACGCAAACTTCTACTGCCATCTTAAAACAAATTCAGAGGCACACTGCATTATGTGGACTTGCTTGGGCCTGGGCTATAGCTGGGTTGTTCACACTAAGGTTAAGTGAAAAAGAAGAGCTGCCAAAGGGTACTGGACCAAAACAGCCACATACACATGTATTCCAAATGACCATTTGCTAAAATAATATACACGCGTCTGTAGTTGGTGGTGATCTTTGGGATCCAACACCCCAAACTCTTGAACCCATCATTACAGAACTTGCAGCCACATGCTTGCTTTCATTCCTAAGCAGCCCAAATCCAAGTCACCATACGTGTGAGACGATCTTTTCTTATGCAGATTTAGTCTCTGGAGAAACTTGTTTTATTTTCAGTCTCCTTGATTTTTTTTTTTCTTTTCTTTGCTTCTTAGTCAAGCTTGTTTTGTAACAAGACTATCTAAGCCTCAGAACGGCTTCCAGATCTGCTTCCAGGTCAGTGAGTCACCTTGTATGAGAGGAAGCGAGTCACTGAACTTCTTAGACTCTGATGAGGGGACAGACCAGACATATCTGCATTTTATTTCAATAAAGTTCAATGTCAATGAAACAGTTTAGGCTGCCTTTGCTTTTTAGGTCAGCTAAGACGTGTATTTCCAAAGTCCTGCCTTTGATCACTGCAATAAAACTAACATTTTCACAGCGCCCTTTTACACCCTCAGGTGAAGCGTTCAAGTAGCTGAGCACACAGTTCTTCCTGCTTCCTCGCCCCCACTTCAGAGTCCGGCTCTGTCAGGGAGACTCGTAGCTCTGCTGGCAATCTGAAGACAAAGCAGGGAGGCCAAGGCGACACCACCCAAAAGCACCCTGCACAGATGTGCACACCCTCAGCCTTCTAACGCTTCACCAGACATGCGGGTGCTGGGGAACTCAGGGCCAGACTCAGCCCAGAGCGCTGGGAACTAAATGACACACACACAGTGAGACACACGGACACACACACAGTGAGACGCACAGACACACAGTGAGAAACAGATACACAGAGTGAGAGACACATAGTGAGAGGCACACACAGTGACACACACACACACACACACACAGTGAGAAACAGATACACAGAGTGAGAGGCACACAATGAGAGACACACACAGTGAGACACACAGACACACACACAGTGAGACACACAGACACACAGTGAGAAACAGATACACAGGGTGAGAGACACATAGTGAGAGGCACACACAGTGAGAAACAGATACACAGAGTGAAAGGCACACACACAGTGAGAGACACACACAGTGAGACATACACACAGTGAGAGACACACACAGTGAGAGACACACACACACAGTGACATACACACATAGTGAGAGACACACATAGTGAGAGACACACACACAGTGAGAGACAGATACACAGAGTGAGAGGCACACAATGAGAGAGACACACAGTGAGAGACACACAGACAGAGTGAGAGATGCACACAGTAAGAGGCACACAATGAGAGACCCACACAGTGAGACACACACACATACACAGTGAGACACACACACACACACATAGTGAGACACACACACAGACACAGTGAGACACACACACACACACAGTGAGATACACACACAGTGAGAGACAGATACACAGAATAAGAGGCACACAATGAGAGATACACAGTGAGAGACACATAGTCACATACACACACACACACACACACACACACACACACACACACACACACACACACAGAGTAAGAGACATATAGCTGGTGCCTACAGCCTAATAGGTAGGTCACAGGCCACACATGAAATGGTAATAGCAAGAGACTTCTCTGCTAACTTTGCTTTGGATTTTCTCACTGGACCCAGTAGCTCCCGGCTGACTTTGAGAATGTGTTTGTACGACTGGAATAATGTCTGTCTCCTAGGATGGTGTGAGGATTTTCCGGAATGCTATGTTGGTGGAAACCGAAATGATAAGGAGAAATGTTAATTCTTATGAGTAGATGTGGATTTGCAAAAATCTCTGTTAAAAAGTACATGTTAAGCCAATAACTAGGGACACAAAGCAATTTTTCATAGACTGTCATAAGGTCCCAGGGACCAGCTAACTGTATCATTGTTAAAGTTTATGTCCTCTTCAATATGAGTGTAAATCTGCAGAATTCAGCCCCTGTCTCCTAGCTATTCTCCCTGCTAACTGCTCCCAACCCATGTTGCACTTAGTCCCAGATTTGCTCTTATCTTCTCCTGATGTGGAATCCCGGGCGGCTTCCTGAGGAGAAGGCCAAGCCCTCCCCATGACACAGCAGCTTCTCTGGATGGATGGTTGCACTTTCCTCACGTGTACTCTGTACTTGGACATGCCGGTTCCTGGCTCTGCCTCCTGGGACAAAGGGCAGGGACCCACCCACTCCTCACTCTGTATGGCATGGGTCATATGGGTCATATGGGTCAGGGTAACATATGCTCCCAGGTGTCCATGATCCTAGCCCTTCTCGGAGCGAGGGTGCTTCCCCTTCCTGCCTCTACAATCCTTGTTCATTTACATTTCTGCAGTGGAGGCAGGAGGCATCTGCTGTGGCCCCCAGCTCTCACTGTTGCCACACTTAGGACCTAGCATGGGGAAGCACTCCAATGTTGGTTCAAAAAGGTCACTGGTGGCTTTCGAATGAGCTTCTGTGACCCACTGAGCCTGTTCATGCTTGTGGTAAAACATGCCTGTGGCAGAAATTGGTACATCGTTGGGGGTAAAAACAGCAGTGGTGTTTTATTTCCTGAGATCCTAAAACTTTAATGTACAAAACAATCACTGAAAAGGAGCTGGTTGGGAGACAATGTGTAAAATGCATAACAGAAACAAGAAAATCAGTTCACTGTCCCTGCTCAGCAGAACCATACCAAGCTGGAGCTACAGCCACAGTGAGAGGAAGGGAGGAAACGGCAACCTTACCTGTGCTGACCCTGTACCCATTGGACTGCAAGCTGCAATCTGACGCAATGATGGGTTGGGGACACCAAGGTGGACTTAGATACATCAGTATAAGCTGCCCGGAGCTACGTTAACTGGAAACTATAGAATAATCTGCTCTTGTGCGCCTCAGAGAGCAGCTGAGGGAAGATAGAAACACAAAGCTGGAATACTCTGGAAACTTCTAGAATAACTTCAGTAAGCCTCTGGAGACAGGAAGTAAGGGTCTACGGCATCATGATGATATCACTAAATACACCTTTGTTTTTCTGAATGTCTACTATGGGCACATAAGATATATATATTTAGAACATTCCACCCTTTAACAGGGCTGTGCTTCCCATCTAGAAGGCTCAGACCAGGGTCTGGTCAGCAGTGGGCACAGCCCAACCCTCCCACACCACATAGGCTCCACAGACTTGCGGCCCTATGTTAAAACAGCTGGCTATCCCTGACAGCACACAGGACTGAGAGACCAATGGGCTGTGACATGCGAAGAATGCAAGCCAGGCCAAAGTTCCATTTTGCCCATGTATGCCCATTTCCATTCAGCCCTGGCAGCCTGCTGGAATGCCACTGAAAGAAATGAAGACAGAGACCAAGCAGAATACAGGGAACAGAAGCAAATCATCTGCGAAATTCTAACGGCTAACTCCTATGGTACTGAGACAGCGGGGCTGACTAAAGATCTTCTCTAGAGCCAACACAGAAGTCTCAATGGAGGCAAGAAAAGCATCAAGCCCTTGTCATGGCCCAGGCCTAGGTCATGGCACAGGCCCAGGTCATGGCACAATCCCCAGTCATGGCACCAGCCTAGGTCATGGCACAGGTCATGGCACAATCCCCGGTCATGGCACCGGCCTAGGTCATGGCACAGGTCATGGCACAATCCCCGGTCATGGCACCGGCCTAGGTCATGGCACAGGTCATGGCACAATCCCCGGTCATGGCACCGGCCTAGGTCATGGCACAGGTCATGGCACAATCCCCGGTCATAGCACAAACCTGGGTCACGGCTCAAGCCTCAGTCATGGCACAGGCCCAGGTCATGGCACAATCCCCAGTCATGGCACAGGCCCAGGTCATGGCACAGGCCTAGATGATGGCACAGGCCCAGGTCATGGCATAATCCCAGGTCATGGCACAGGCCTAGGTGATGGCACAAAGCACCAGTCATGGCATCAGTCATGAGGACAGACTGAAGGGACTCCACCAACAAAGAGTGTTCTCCCCAGGCAGGGGTGCTGCCCAAAAGGCTGGGGGACCTGGGAAAGAACTACAGCATGAAGCCAGGGAGCCCCCGAGCAGCTGGTCCACAGGAGGAGTGCAGAAGTTATCTCTTGTGTCTGTGTGGATGCATCACCTAACAATAAAAGCCTATGGCTGAGGCAGGAAATGAAAGGTGGGACATCCAGCAGGCAGAAAGGATTCTGGCATAAAGTCAGGGCTGGAGAGTTGCCAGTTAATGTGCAGAGGACAGACACTAGGTACCTAAGCACAGGTAACCAGCCATGTGGCAGAATGTAGATTAGCAGAAATAGGTTATTTTAAGTTAAAAGCTAGTCAGAGGGAGGAGCCTAGCTATATGGCCTAGGTATTTGTAAATAATATTTTGAGTCTCATGAGTCATTATGCTGGGATCATAGGGCTGGGAGGAAAAACATATCCACCCTGCAACAGAGGAAGGGACCAGAGACCTCCAGAAAACAAAAGCCATACTCTCTGGTGCATATGGACATCTGAAAACTAAGCCACAAATTACTACCAGCACATGTTAGCTAGACCCGCAGGAAACCTGGAAGGCTCCACTCTGAAGCTGAACTGTGTGGGAAGGAGGAAGTAGGGCAGATGAGTCAGCAGAAGAGTTAAAAAGTGAATGGGGACCTGGAGGGATGGCTTGCTGTGTAAGAGCACCGGCTGCTATTCCAGAGGCCCTTGGTTTGATTCCTGGTACCCACAGGGTGGCTCACAATCATTTCTAATTTTTCCTCAGGCCCTGCATGTGCATAGTGAGCAGACATACCTCCAGACAAAATACCCATGCACATAAACAAAAGATAAATTAAAATCTTTTTTAAAAAAACTATGAATGGGAATCAGATGCTATTTGGCGCTGTAGGAAGGTATGGTATGGGTGCCTGTTAAGTTACATAAACAATGACTAAAAGGCCTGCGTGTGTGGAACGTGAGACAGGATTTCACAAGAAGTCAACATCAAACTAAGCAATGCCAGAATGAAGGCGGAGGTGCATCACTTACAGAAACAGAACACATCTGAGGGAAGCTGGGGCAGGGACACTGTAGATGCACAACAACTGATAAATAGCACAGACAATTTAGACTCTGACTAACCGTTATTACTGCTCAGTAATTATAGGCTCGGTAACATGAAACAAAGAAAAGCTGTCAGGGTTAGTGGCAGAGGACAGCCTGGAGATGTCGCACTGGCCTAGGGCGTGTGGGAACGTCAACGTGAGCCCCTCCAGAAGCCAGAAAACAAAACGAATGAACGAAGAAGCCTGAAGCCACTTCAGGACTCTTGCCTGCTAACTTGGGCAAGGCGTTGCTGGTATACAAACTGGAAAGGTATATCCTATCTCTTGAGGGAAGAAGACTCCACCTCAGAAGTGGCTTTTCATTCAAAGAAATCAAGCTGTTGTTTAGTGAGAGAAAGCAAGGCACAGTGGCATGGATGTGCACTGGCAGGCAGACAGCCCTGTATCCCATGCTGCAGAACTTTGAGGTGACCTTTCAGCGGGTGTCAGTGGCTATCATCTCTTCATGGCCACACTCCTCCCCGCGGCCTAGAATTCAAATGGACCAACTACCTACAGGTTGAAAGATCAGAAATATTTTACGGCCTATTTCTAAGAATGCATGTTCTGTAAATATATCATCAATACTTTAAAAAGAGCTGTTTATTTTACATGTATGAGTGTGTAGCCTGCATCGATGTGTGTGTTCAGAAGAGGTACTAGACCCCCAGGACAGTTCTGAGCCACTACCTGTGTGCTGAGAATTGAACTGGGGTCCTTAGCAAGAGCAGTAAATGCTCTTAACCACTAAGCCATCTCTCCAGACCCCATTAATAGCTTTTTAAATTAAGGGGGAAATTATCAGAAAACAGGATTGGATGAAAAGAAGGTTAATATAAAATGAGACGACGCCTTTAGAAAAAGGCCCTCCATGGTTTGCAAACCCCAGCATTGTTCCACACTATTTTCCTAGAAGCCCTGGCTTCTTAGGGTCAGAACATTAAGGAACAAGGGTCTTAGTTCCTTCATAAAAAGCTAACTCTTTTTCCAGACAGGATTTCTCTTTGTAGCCTTGGGCTATCCTAGACTCACTTTGTAGATCAGGCTGGCCTCCAACTCACAGAGATTCCCCCTGCCTCTGCCTCCCCGAGTGCTGGGATTAAAGGTGTGCGCCACCACAACCGGCTTTTTAACAGTGACCTTTTAACCTGGAGCGATAAAGCGCCAGCCAGCATCCTGTGAGCAAACTTGCATGCACAGTGCACCATGTCCAGAACACTACCTGATTATTTGAGAAAGAAGCTTCATTCCCTAGGGACAATTATAAACACAGATTTGTAATATGGAATGCGGTTATTAGGTTTTTGTTTTTGTTTTTGTTTTTTACCACTAGGGAGTAAATGCTACTTAAGGCTACAAAGAAAGAAACAGCTTTATACGTGAGAAATGGTTTAAAGAGAGGCCAGAATAAAATGTAACGGAAAATACACAGGTGCATTTAAATAGCCTAAGTAAAAGAACCCTGGGATGCATTAGCCGCGGGTCAGTACAGACTGACCTCCAGTTACCTGCCAGGTAGAGGGCGAAGGATATAAACCTGTGGTAGCGAATGAGGAACTGCAGCTGCTCCTCCCTCTGAACGAACGTAGCGAAGTAGTCAGCCACCGTCTCTCCATAGAAGAAGTAGTTCACGCACAGTAGGAAGTACCTGAAATTTAAATCCATTAGCTTGGTGTATTGAATGGTTTCTCCTCAAATATAACAAAATTATTCCTTGCATTTTGATGCCAATGCTAAGATCAAAATCAAATTAGGTGGTTAATCCAAAATATGCCCCACCAAAAGGCTATTTTCTCACTTTTAAACCTATCAGCCAACAACAACCAGCAATCCAAAGGTACTTCATGTGTTTAATTCAAAATACAGAATCAGAGACATCAAAATACAACAAACACATGCACACATGCCATTGTGCACGCAGACATCCACACATTACTAAGTATACAGTGAAAATTAACTCCCAGCTGCTCAAGAGCCTCAGGTTTGGTTTTGTTTTGCAGTGCTGGGATTGAACCCAGGGCCTCAAGCATGCTAGGCACGTGCTCTAACACTGTGCCATATCCCTGGCCCTGAGCCTCATGTTTAATAACAATTTCTGGAGGACACTACCCCACCTTGCCGAGATAGGCTAAGAGGGAAAGGAGGTAGGTAGCTGCCTGGCTCGTAGTCCTGGGTCTTTCTTAGCTCTTTTCAGTGCCCAGAAGGGCTTCAGCTGAGCATTGATTCTGAGAGAGAGAGAGAGAAGGAGGGAGGGAGGGACTGTGTGTGTGTCTGTGTCTATGTCTGAGTGTGTGTCTGTGTGTTGTATGTGTGTGTGTGTCTGTGTACGTGTGTGTGTGTGTGTGTGTATCTTTCTCCATCTCCAGGATCTTATAAATCTTAGGCTGACCTTGACCTAATGATCTCCCACCCCGACCCCTATTCCCCACCCTCTCCTGAGACCATCAGCAACTGAGTCATCTGCTGTGGTTGTTGAATCTCAGAACTAGGGTCCCAGGACCAGCCACCACACTCAGGCAGGAAACTACTTAGGCTATTCTTTTATTGTTTGCTTGTTTCTGAGTTTTTTTTGGCTTTGTTTTGTTTTTTGGAGTTTTTTGTTTGTTTTCTGAGACAGGGTTTCTCTGTGTCACCCTGCCTGTCCTGGTCTTACTTTGTAGACCAGGCTGGCCTCGAAATCACAGAACTCACACTAATCTGCCTGCCTCTGCCTCCCTAGTGCTGGGATTAAAGGTGTAGAGATGACTGCTTGAAATGTCCAAAAAAAATGCATAAAGCAAAACTATAACATATTTGTACATATGAAATATTTTGTGTTCTCTTGACAATTTGGAGAAAAGATAAGTTAAGCTTTTCATAAAATCATGACCGGGAAGGAAATAAAACGGCATATCAATCATTAATTAGATGCCATTATAAAGACTGAAATGCAAGTTTGAGGAAGGTTGTACCAGAGAAGGAACAAAGGTTATTTTCTCCTTTACAAATCCAGCCACACCGCAGTTTCTCTTTCTCCAAATCACTGTGACTTGAAGCTTTAGAGACGAAGCAGAGTCGCATAGCCAGAGCTGTGTGCGGCCACTCACCAGCTGAGCGTTCTGAACCACGGCAGGTCGTAGGAGTGGTAGACCCTGTACCCGATGGTGATGATCTCGTGGAAGCACTTCACTTGGATGCCCAGAACCTGAGAACAACACACAACCAGCCGCGTGGCTTTCAGTGCTTGCGTTTGTGCTGTGTTGCTTCAAAGTAACTTCTTACCACGTGTGTTTAAGAAAAATCTTAATCCATGAACTTTTAATTATTCTAAATGGCAGCAGCAAAGAGGCAATGCCCACTCTTTCAAATGAAGTGATGCCTAATGGAGTAGCGAAAGAAAGGTTTAGAGGAAGGTTTGTAATCTTCCCAAGAAAACCCTGTACGGCAGTTGAAAGTCTGAGAGGTAGTGTCTCCTTGAGTGGGCCTTATCCATCTATTTTTATCACTTATTTCCATGTATTCACAACATTTCTCAAGATGGATAACCTTCTCTTTTCGAGGCGGGGCTCTTTTTAAACCCCTAACTCCCCGTGTCTTCACCTCAGCCTCGGAAGTTACAATTGCAGTACAACACAGTACTGTTTCCTCTCACGTCTCTTGAGTTACTACAGGGAAAAGCTGACTTACAGAGGTCTGCCTGAACACAAGTGTGCTTAGTTACTTGTTCCTGCACATGTGCAAAGATGGTGGCAGGGACCTTAATCTCCACACACAGAGGGCAGAGGAGCAGATCTCTGTGAGTTCAAGGACAGCCTGGTCTCTATATTGTGAGTTCCATGCCAGCCAGAGCCAAGTAATGAGACCGTGCCGAAAGAGAGACAGACAGAGATGAAAACAAAAAAATAATATCCAGGGCAAATAATTAAAACATCTCTCACTTTTCTTTATCTTGGCTGTGCAGCCTGTCACACGGCAAGCACCAGCGACAATGCTGGTCATTCTGAGCAGTCACCATCAGCCTTCCACACACGCACACTC
Organism: Acomys russatus; assembly: GCF_903995435.1. Lineage (NCBI taxonomy): Eukaryota > Metazoa > Chordata > Mammalia > Rodentia > Muridae > Acomys > Acomys russatus. Next base: position 24,688,267 of record NC_067164.1, on the reverse strand, counting down.
GCCCCAAGCAACGAAGTCATGGGGTTTTGTTTGCACAGTGCCCTTGTTCTGCTCATATTCTGCTCTGATGTTCTACTCATAGCCCTCCCCAGAGACACACAGACCCATGAATCCAGACGAACTGCAGTGTCTTAGTTAAGTTTGGCCTGCATCAGTTCCAAAACTCAGCTTGCAAACGGCACAACGAAGCCCTCTGAACCAAAAAGTGAGAGTGCGAACACAACAGACTGTCTTCCTTCCTCTACAGAGTACACCCACAGGCTTATGATCACACAGTGCTGTACAAGAAAAACACTTATATAAGCTTAGAGAGTTTAAAAAGCAAAGATTATATTACAGAGTAATTTGCAGCTTAGAATCTAAACTACTACTATTTGGTCTTTCGTTGAAAGAGTTTTCAAAGTTCATGTTTGAAGCTATATTTCTCTTCCTCTAATATTTCTTGGGGTTTGTGGATAATGTGACACACTGCACAAGCATGAGGACCTCAGCCGAGTTGTATGAAGTTCAAGCCCCAGCACTTGGGGAAGGGGCAGGGAAAACAGCAGGCACAGCCCAGGGTGCACTTGGCCCCAGCCTGCCAAGCACCAAGTTCCATGCTCCAAGAAAGGCCCTGCCTCAAAAGATAAGGTACAGCCGGGCGTGGTGGTGCACACCTTTAATCCCAGCACTCAGGAGGCAGAGGCAGGGGATCACTGTGAGTTCGAGGCCAGCCTGGTCTACAAAGTGAGTCCAGGACAGCCAAGGCTACAGAGAGAAACGCTGTTTCGAAAAAAACAAAAACAAACAAACAAACAAACAAAAAAAAAAAAAAGAAAAAAAAAGAAAAGAAAAAAGAAGAAGGAAAAAAGGTAAGATACAGAAAGACAGAGCAGAAACTTAACATTAATCTCTGGCTGCCACATGTGCACACACACACACACACACACACACGTGCTCATGTGTGCATGCAGAGGAGAGGGAGAGACAGAGGGACAGAGAGGCAAACAGAGAGATTTCTATAAATTAGCCTCCTCAAATCTGCCACTCAGGATATTTTTTAGCCATTCTCCCACCATATACTTATTATGTGTCCAATCATATCCTGTGAAAAAGTAAACGTTCCTCTTAGTCACATAATAAAGAAGAATTATATCAAAGTACAAGAAAGAGCACTGATCACGGGAGTCATTATTGTATTATAAAAACAAAGGATATTTAAAGGTCATTCTTCAACTAACCTTTGTGTACATATGAAAGAAAAGGTTATTTTCACAAAAATAATCACAGAACGGGGACAATGCTCAGTATTAAGACAAAGTGGCAAGCCACACCACTTACAGACAAAAGAGTCTTTAAAATATCAAGTGCAGTGATGCAATCTTACAGACATACTTCCGCAGCAACTGTACACTGCTGTGCTGAGCGGAGGCTTTATGTAACAGCTTGCACTATCTGTGGCTATCATTACAGCTTGCAAGGAGAATGCAGACTGTCTGGGGAAATCAAAATAGAGAATTCAAAACACTAGAATTAAAATCCTTAAAATATATTTATATTATTAAGGGAATATATTTATATTATTAAGGACCAGGGGACTGCACAGAAATTGATACCCCATATGTCATTGATACTGGCAATAAACTATAAATAAACATTAAAAGAATTTCATTGAGCAGGGCATGGTTGGAGCACACCTTTAATCCCAGGAGGCAGAGGCAGGAGGATCACTGAGTTCAGGCCAGCCTGATCTACAAAAGCCAGTCCAGGACAGCCAAGGCTACACAGAGAAACCATGTCTCTAAAAACAAAAAACAACGAAAAAGGAACTTCATTGACCCAATTAATGTATTAAGAGCCTTAAAAACAACAGCCAGTGGGGTTGGAGAGATGGCTCAGAGGTTAAGAGCACTGATTGCTCTTCCAAAGGTCTGGAGTTCAATTCCCAGCAACCACATGGTGGCTCACAATGGTCTGTAATGAAATCAGGTGCCCTCTTCTGGCTTGTAAGCATGCATCCAGGTGAAACACTGTATATTTAAATAAATAAATCTTTTTTTTTTTTTAAACAATAACAACAACAAAACAAACAAACAAAAAACCCAGTTCTTGAGAAGCGTACTTCACTAGTCACTGAGGACTCCTGGAAATGAGTCGGGGTGTTTGCTCTCAGGGTCTGTGATGAAGCAGTGACTCTAATGCCATGTGGGAACAACCAACCACACACACCCATGGAGCGGCAGCCACACACACCCGTGGAGGGGCAGCCACACACACCCGTGGAGGGACAGCCACACACACCTGTGGAGGGGCAGCAGCAGCTGGGCCAAAGAACACAAGTAGGCAGTCATGTCTGCAGATGACTCAGGCATGTTATGCTATGTGTAAGTACTTCAGAGCTGTCAGAATAGACAGATGTGGGTGCAAACAGAGAGCTAAGACAGATGTGGGGTGGTAGGAGAGGAAGGACGTGAGGATTTGGGTCAAGAAAGGCAGGAAGCATTGATTGGGAGGTGTCAAACGCAGAGACAGGAATGCAGGCTGATAGCATGACCACACCAGCAGAGGGTGTCACATAGGGTATATGGGGAAATTAGGTTCTGACAAGAGGGAAACTGGGACTGTCTGCCTCACAACAACAACAACAACAACAACAACAACAACAAATTATTTCAAAGTTCAGAGTTTGGGGGGATCTGTGCTGAGGCAGATCATCATCACGATGCGGGGCACCATGGAACAAGATGTTCTTCTCAGGGAGGTGAGGCTAAGGCCAAGATACAGCCCTCTAGCCCACCCACTCTGGCCCCACCTTCCAAAGTCTGCACACCTCCTGGCAAGTCCACCAATGGAACCATTGATTACGTCAGACAGAGCCCGGGTGCTCTAACCGCCTCTCCAAGATGTGACCGAGCCTTCAGGGTATGCACCTTTTTAGGGGCTGAGGGTGAGGAGGGAACACAGAGCAGCCAGGAAGGACAGCTGGGGGACAGAACACAGGATCTGAACATGTTGAGTGTCAGCTATGGGTTATGCAAATAAAGATTCTATTTTTATTTTAGGAATCAACCAGAACTTGTTGAGCGTGGTGCTGCACACCTTTAATCCCAGTGCTCAGGAGGCAGAGGCAAGTGTGAGTTTGAGGCAAGCCTGGTCTACAAAGTGAGTCTAGGATAGCCAAGGCTACACAGAGAAACCCTGTATTGAAAATACCAAAACAAAAACAATTCTAGGCCTAGATTAGATTGTATGGAGGCTAGAAGCTTCTAGGACTAGGACTGGGTTAGCAGATGGAGGCAGTAAGCCTCTCAGACAGCAAGTGAGCCAGGAGAATGAAGTTACTTTTACATATGGCACTCAAGGTGGTGTGTAAGAAACCCAATGTGATTGAAGAAGAAGAAGAAGAAGAAGAAGAAGAAGAAGAAGAAGAAGAAGAAGAAGAAGAAGAAGAAGAAGAAGAAGAAGGAGAAGAAGAAAGCCCACAAACACTGCAGAAGCAGAGGACATCTGACAGAAAGCCTCAGAGGACAAATTCCCCAGGATCATCTCCAAAAGATGGAAGATTCAGTTCTTCAAGTTTGGCTGGACACCTAGAGAGACTGGGAGATCTCAGAGCACTGGGGGCCTCGAGCCCAGAGCAAGGAATGACACGGGAGCATCTCAGACAGTGAACCACAGTAAGCCACCCCAAAAGACAATTTTAATTATATATAGACTTTTCCTGCATTAAAAATGGGAACTTCCATTTCAGATCCCTAGAGAACAAGGGTAGGAGTTGAGGATACAGAAACATTGCTTGAAAAAGCCACTGCAGTACTCACTGCAATTTGACCACTGGAGTAAACCCCTCTCTACTGTCAAGTGCAATCTTTTTATTTTTCCTCACAAAAAAAAAAAGGTTGAAAAAATAGCTATACAACAAGAAAAATTAGCTATGATAACACAAAGGCTTAAGAGACAAGAGACAGGGGAACCAAGAGAACAGAAAAGGCTTAATTATGAACCTACATATGGTACCTAATGAAACTGACAACCAAGGTAGACAGCTCGTTGATAATGGATAAGTAGCCTGGCTCACTGGCATGGAGGCCAGCTCACTGGCATGGAGGTCAGCTCACTGGCATGGAGGCCAGCTCACTGGCATGGAGGCCAGCTCACTGGCATGGAGGCCAGCTCACTGGCATGGAGGCCAGCTCACTGGAATGGAGGCCAGCTCTCTGGAATGGAGGCCAGCTCTCTGGCATGGAGCCGGGCGTGTGACAGTGCCTAAATGTGTAGTCTACGTGTGTGGATCATAACAATATAATTGTACCTTGAGAAACAGAGAGGGGCAATTAGATTAGCTAAAAGACACTGAATTATAAACTGGGGGTGGTGGTACACACATTTAATCCCAGTACTCAGGGAGGCAGAGGCAGACAGATCTCTGTGAGTCTGAGGCCAGCTTGGTCTACAAAGCAAGTCCAGGACAGCCAAGGCTATGCAAAGAAACCCTGTCTTGGGGAGTGGGGGGAAGTCTGGATTGCATCAAAATGAATAAAGATCTACTCCAAATAAGAGAAGCTTTCAAACGAAAGGCTCAGGGAAGAGAAGTAGAAAGACAGCAACGCAGGTGACACAGAAAGCAGATCGCCCTGCACGGAGACAGCTCAACAAACCAGCTGAAGAGGGGCAGAGAGTCCATCAGACTGCCAGACTGGAAACCTTGATGCTGAAATGCACTGCTGCTGAAGGACAGATGACCAGGACAGCAATTATGGAGGATCATCGCATCAGTGCTGAGTAGATCTTCATAAGGACATTTGGACTGTTAAGATTGTGGGATTGAAGCCTGGCGTAGTGGCACATGCCTTTAATCCCAGCACTTGGGAGGCAGAGGCAGGCGGATTGCTGTGAGTTTGAGGCCACCCTGGTCTACAAAGCAAGTCCAGGATAGTCAAGGCTGCACAGAGAAATCCTGTCTCAAAAAACAAACAAACCAAAGAAATCTATTTTAGCCAGGCGTGATGGCACATGTTTGTAATCCCAGTACTTGGTGGAGGCAGAGGCAGGTGCATCTCTATGAGTTCAAGGCCAGCCTGGTCTACAAAGTGAGTCTAGGACAGCCAGGACTACACAGAGAAACCTTGTCTCCAAAAACCAAAAATTAAAATAAATATTTAAAAAAGATTGTGGTATTGATAGTTGTTTCTATTGTAAAAGTTAAATTGTGTATAACTTTTAGCTTAAACAGAAAGGGGGAAGTTGTAGAGGAATTTTAATTCAGAACATGATTGTTCTAGCAAGAGATCACACCCAAAGATCTTCTAGGTCTATGTGATCCAGCTAGAATACAAACATGCCTTTAATCCAGGAGACAAAGGCAAACAGATCTGAGTTCAAGGCCAGCCTGGTATAGAGCAAGGATCAGGTAAAGAAATGTTTAGATCCAGACATGGTGGTACACGCCTTTAATCCCAAAGGTAAAGTTAGTTTGTAGAAGGAAGCACCGTGTTTGCAAGTGATGTGTAATAGAAGGTGACTTTCACAGAATAGGACACGCCCAACTCTCAGGAGAAGAGAGAGGAAAGGGAAGCTACACGAGAGGCAGTTTTAAAGAGAAAGAGGTAGTTTCACCAGGACAGTAATAGAGAGAGGGTTGCAGAGAGAGAATGCAGGTGAAGACAAGCCGGAAAATAAGAAGCCAGAAGGTTAGAACAGATTGCTCAGTTAGTCTGAGGCCAAGCAGAGCAATTCTGGGCCCAGAAAGAAGCCAGATTGAATAAGTCAGCTGGGAGAAGAGTTTGAGCCAGAACAGCTGAGTTGAACCAGCCAGCCCAGAGCTCAGAAAGAACAAGTAAGGGTGAGCTCATTAAGCAGTAAGTCTCAGAGGCTGGAATCATCCGAGGCCTACATTAGATCATAAGGAGGTTAGAAGCTTCCAAGACTAGGCCTATGTTAGCAGAAGGAGGCAGTAAAACTCCAAACCAACAACTGAGTGAGGAGAATAAAATTAATTTTACCAAAAAAAAAAAAAAAAAAAAAAAGGAATCATAATTTATTTGTGTTCAAGTATGTCAAGATAGTGTTATACTCGTTAAAGAAACAGAACATAACCTGGGTGTTTAAAAATAGCACAGTGATTTGCATTCACAGTCCATTACATAGAGCAATGCACCACAGCTGGCAGGTGGAGATGGTGAAAGAATGCAAGACTTTGACATCATATTTAATTTGAAAAATAGGGCATAAAATTTTAGTCATAGTATTGTTATAGCAATGATTTTTAAAGCAGAAACTAAAAACAAAAGGGAGGTGCCCGGCAGCAGCCTGACAGGGGTCCGGTCAGTTGCTGATAAATGAATTGTATGAAACTGTTTCCTTTGATGACTCCAATCTTTTTTTTTTTTTTTTTTTAAAGATTTGTATACATATAGTGTTTTGCTTGCATGTACGCCTGCACGCCAGAAGAGGGCACCAGATCTCATTATAGATGGTTGTGAGCCACCATGTGGTTGCTGGGAATTGAACTCAGAACCTCAGGAAGAGCAGATGGTGCTCTTAACTGCTGAGCTGTCTCTCCAGCTGTGAAAACGTTTCCTAATGACACTGTTTGAAAGTGAATTCAAAAAAAAAGAAAGTGAATTCCAGAATATGGATTAACAGCTATTAGGCTAGTTCCCAAAAAGAGAGTGGAGAAACCGCCTACAATGACGTCTCTGTCCTCATCTGCCTTTAGTTCACATGGTCAGTAATGACATCGCTAGGGCTAGAAGGCTTGGGCGAGCACAACAATGCAAGAACTAACTGCAAGACAGACAGAGGGGCGCTCCCTATGAGCTAACAACGAGTGTCTGCACTCTGGCCTGTGGCAGCCAGCTTTCTCTAAAATGAGGGCTTAATGAAAGTGCTTGTCGAGGTTTCAAGGAGAGGAGGGATTTTTGTTCTGTTTTTATCTTCTTTATCTGTTTGTTTGTTTTTGAGGTAAGGTCTTGCTAGTGACTACAGGCTGGCCTAGAACTCTTGTGCCTCAGAATAGCTTCAGACTTTGATCCTCCTGCCTCTGTGGGAATAGCACGCAAGTCCCACCATGCTGGTGAGAAATGAGTTTTCAGTAAAACTATCTTGAGCTGATTACTGCAAAGGGCTGACATACATGATAAATGAATGTATGGCAGGCATAACATATACCTCTCAAAACAGGGACGGGAGACTTGGGGATAGGAATAGAAACAAGACTTTAAACATGTGCTAATATCACCCAAGCATCGGCTGTCTAGGCATCTATATTCTCTCACCCTAAGTCTACAAAAACAGCATGTGCATGCACAGTCAAGAAGTCAAACAACAGTCCCTCACATATTCTTTAACTAAGTCTTTAACATTCTTACCTTTTCCCACTGACTTACCTCACCAATCAAGGCAAGTAATTTATAAAGAAATCCTAGTAATTTAAGCAGGTTTATGATTCTTTTAAAAATCAGGAACCAATTGAGCAGGATAGCACGCTCCTGTAATGTCAACACTGAGGAGGGTGGAGGAGGAGGACTGCAAGTTCGAGGCCAGCCTGGCCTACGGAGCAAGTCTGAGGCCAGCTTAGACAATACAGTGAGACCTTGCCCTTAAGACAGTCAGGATCCAAATCTGAATGAATGTCTCTAATCAGGTTCTGAATTTTGTCATGGAAGAGTAGCCAGACCCTTCTCAGGAGCATCATCCCAGATTGCCTGAGCTGATGACACTTTCCATTGTGACTAATTTTACTTTCAAATGTATTTTTAATAAAGGGAAGCCCACATCATATTGCTGATAACCATACCAGCTCTGAGGATAAAAGACAGGAAGATGGGTAAACGCAGGAGGTCGACAAGACGCCGACATGAAAGAGGCAGTGTGAATTGAGATGTGATAAAGAAAGTAGTAAGTATAAAGGGATGAACCCAGTGCAGCTGCCCGGGTGACAAGTGTGCACTGTGGTGACCGACCCAAGGGAAGTGACACTTTTACCTAGAGACCCTTGCCACCTTCTCAGCTCATCCTTACACAGTGGTAATGAGGAACACTATGTGCACCCCAAGAACAGCTGTCACTGCTCATTGCTAAGCCAATGCTTGGATACCTGGCAACGCCTGATAAATCTGTTGAACCTGTGGGTTTCTCCTGGCCCCCCACTACTGAGGTATACATTCTCTGTGAGGATCAGCTCCACGTCCAGCACCTTCCTTCACCTCCTTGACACCTAGTCGACCTTCAGACGGAACTCCCAGGTGAGGGGTGCGAGACACTTCCGGAGAGTCGGCCAACTCCTTCTCGGCTGGTCTCATTTAAAACACTGCAGCTTGTACTCAGAGGCGGCTAATCAGTTCTTTACAGTGTAAACAGTGAGCTCCATCAAAACAAAGACCGGTATGTTTTACTCAGCACTGCCGTTAGCATGCCCTGTGCAACCGGAATGCCTGGCACACACCGGTCACCTTGAAGGCACTAACTGAATGCAGTAAGAGCACAGCGAATCTGCTGGCCTTCATGACTTGATGGCTTCCTGTGTACATCTAAATCTCCCAGGAGGGCTTCTACTCGGCTCCCCAGCCCTTCCCTGGTGGCCATGCACAGGTCATCTCAGATCCTGAGCATGGGGTGCCACTTTCTCATTAGCCACCGTGGCGTCCACCTTGAAATCCACCTGGCTTTGTCTGTAACCTTCAGGGTCAAGTGTGGGCACCATCTTTTTCTGTATGCCTTTTGGTAGGTCACTGTCTCACATTGGATGGCATGCGTCTATGCCCTTCTGCTTAAAACATGGCTTGTTGCAAGACTTATCACTGTTGACCTCGTACCGTCTAGTTATCTGGCTAACTGGACATTTCTGCCATTGCACTAAGTTCCTTGCAGTCAGAGATCTAGCCATATATAAATGTATGGAAGTGGTACGTGCATCTGCGCTGTGCTTTATGTTCTGCACGATACCAGATACATGATGTCTGTGTATGAATGTGCACTTGGTTGCTGCAAGCACTGAGGATTAGACCATTTCATGAACTAGGAAGTGCTTTAAGGAACCAAAATTGCTGCTGCCAAGTCTTGGGCTGTTCACATTACTTCAGTGATACATCAATGACACATAGGTACTGAACCGCAAAGGCACCTGGGAAGATATCACTCGCTTACCAGAAGCATCAGCATGAAGGAGCCCATGTAGATGATCAGGAAGAAGAGGGAGATCATGGTCAGGGTGAGGATCCCACGAATCCACCAGTTCTTCCACCTGCAAAGAAGGTGTTTGTAAAGTCAGCACTTTATCGTGTGATTTCAAAGTGTCCGTGTGTGTGGCTTCAGTCCTGAGCTTCCAGACCATCTTAGTTCATGTTATAGGAAGGACCACAACAGCAAACTGACGGCAGTCACTGGCTGAGAGCTCTAGTTTATGTTAGCTAAAGAGAGAACGTGACTGTCGCTAAATATGAGTGGTGGTAAGTCATGAGGGTGGGGGCTGGGGTCGGCCTGGGTGTGAGAATATGGGTGTCCCAACAAGAATCTGTGAGGAGACACTGGAAGGGTATCCTGGAAAGGAAGATGCTAGGGTTTTCAGAGTGGGAGATAAAAATATGACCCATAAGAAGGTGGCACAGTGGACCTGCCACATGGCCCTTGGGTTTGTTCCTTAGCGCAGACATCCCGGCAGGTACAGAGGGTTGACACCAAAGAAGGGGCTTCCTCAGACCTCTGCTTTAAGGCCAAGATGCCCAACAACCTCAGGGTCTGCAAGATGGCTCAGCAGGTAAAGGCGCAGAAGGTGACAAAGGGAACAGACCCTAGAAAGCTGCCCTCTGAGCTCCACACACCAGTACTGTGGCTTACGTGCACATGTGCACACACATAATACACTTAAAATGATTTTTACTAGTTGTCACTGCAAACAAAATACCTGACAAAAAGTAATGGGGGGTGGGGGGTAGGCCCAGCATGATGGGGGTGTGGGGGTGGGGGTAGGGGTGGAGCAAAGGCATGGAAGCAGAAACAGCTTAGTCCACGCACCAATCAGAAAACAGAAAGCCAAATGCCAGTGCCTGCAGCTGCCCTCCTCCCCTGTTCACTCAGTCTGAACTCCAGCTGAAGGGACCCGCTGTCCATACTTGGTGTGTCTCCCCACTCAGTCAAGCCTGGATGAAACCACTGCTACAGACGCAGGCCACGTGTTTCTAGTTAATGCTCTGGGCACTCGTAAGTCAAACCAAACTGACAAAATTAACCAGCACATGTGATGTTTATATTACAAAAGATTTTGATTCCATTTAGTCTAGTTCATGAATTTATTCTAGGTACAGGTCTTTCCCTAGTTACAACAGAAATGATAGTTGACTTCATCTAATTATAAAATATTTCTTGCTTTCAGCCATGCCCCTATATTATATGGCTGCTTTTATTTTTTATATAAATTTATATATGTATATTATTTTATATAAAAATAAACAAAAAAAACATGAGAGGTTGGGAATTTAGCTCAGTGAGTTTGGTCCTCAGCTCTGGGGAGGGGGGAGAACCCATGAATCCTAAGTGTGGCATTTGTGTGTGTGTGTGTGTGTGTGTGTGTGTGTGTGTGTGTGGTGCTTGGGTTCACACTCAGCAGACCCATGTTTCCTAGGCAAGGGTTTCCCTCTGAGGCACATCTTCACCCCCAATCCTGCACAGTTTAGACACTTCTTTTTCACATAATCCTTTCACATAATTTCTGTACTTAAGGATCCAAAGTGTCAACATTAGCTCCAGACAGCTTCTGGCAGCTTCCCTGGCTTGCCGCGAGGTCCTCACACTGCCTTTATCCCACCACGCCTCCCTCTACTGTTTAGTAAAATATATAGAATCATATTTTTTCTCATCAGACTTTGGACTTCAGGCAGGCCTGAACTAAATTTTACTCTGGAGTCAAAAATACAACTGAAAGGCTCTGTTTAGTTTTAAAGATATAACTCTGCAGATTAATGACTGGATTAGAAAACTGGGCTAAGTCATTAAGCTAGGCAGAGGTAAATAAAGGGCCTTAAGCCAGCCACTGACAATAATCCTGTCCTGTCTGTATGAAACCCAGAATCGCATTTAGCCTTCCCCTAGAGAAGAACACACCACAGCAATATCCGAAGCCCTGGATGGGAGACACCGGCCATGTCTGGTTCTGAGCTCAGGACTGAACGGCGGCTGCCGAGAACCAGACCTGTTAAGCATGGACCTACTCTCTACTCATCGTCTCAAAGTTACAGTCACCACAAACCTGGGCCCTGAAGGAACAGACTCAATACAAATGCATTTATATTTTGTTGCCACGTCCCCTGACAGCATAAGAAAGAAGGATAAAGCAGAGAGCAACGCACAGCTTACATAAACCATCCCTTCATCGCCAGGTTCAAATGTTAACTGAATCCTTACAACACGCAACCAATGCACACAGCTGAGGACCTTGGATTTTTACGGAGATTGCTAGTGGAACTCATTTTATTAGCATCCAAATTTATGAGTATCGCTGTATTATATTCCTGTTTATGCATACATATTATTCTTTATTCTTATCTTCCCCTTTGCCCTTCCCCATGCCACTCTGCAGGCTAGTCGCCTTCCTTCCTACCAAACTATTCTGCACTCCTCGTGTCATGTCACAGGGACCCCACTACTCCTCTTGTTCCCCTACCCCACTCCCTTTACACCTCCGCCCTCTCGTCTACTGTCGTCTCTGTGTACACACACATCACATACACCCACTCTCGCACACACGACTTTAAAGCTAGATTCCACTTTATTCTGAATCTGGCTAATTTCATTTAACGTGATGATGTCTGGTTCCACCCATTTTCCCAAAAATATTACAATTTTACTCATTACAGTGGAATGAAATTCTCGTGTGCACCACATCTTCCTGATGCCCCTATCTGTTGAGGACACCCATATCATGGCTACAGCGGGCTGTGGAGCAGCAGTATCCATATGGAAGCTGACTAGAGTCCTGCACCCAGAAGGGGTAGAAGTGAGTCACACTTTAACTCTATGTGTCTCTGTGTGCATATGTGCGGGTGTGAGTACAGGCTCCTATGGAGCACACAGGACTGGGTCCCTAGAGTTGGGGTTATAGGTAGTGGTGAGCTGTCTGATGGTGCCAAGTGGGTGCTGAGAAACAAACTCTGCAAGAGCAGTAAATGTTCTGAACCATCACCCTAACCTCTTTTTCAAAAGACAGTTACATTTGTATTTATTTTGTGGGTGGTGAGAGATAATGGGTCTCATTCAAGAGAAGGAAAGAAAGAACACCTCACTTTAAGTATAAGATTTGAAGGAAACATCCTCAGAGAGTCTGCAGTCATAGGCCGTGTGTTCTGGGGGTCTCTTGGACAGCCCTGGCCAACCCCAAAAGGATTCTCATGTGTGGTGCTGGGGTGTTTGTTAGATGGTCTTTGTCTCTTGGAGGAAGCACTGTGAGCCCGGATGAGAAAGTTTCATTAAAACTATTTATGTAGGGGCTGGAGAGATGGCTCAGAGGTTAAAAGCACTGTCTGTTCTTCCAAAGGTCCTGAGATCAATTCCCAGCAACCACATGGTGGCTCACAACCATCTATAATGAGATCTGGTGCCCTCTTCTGACATGTAGGCACACATGGGGGAAGAACACTGTATAAATAATAAATAAAATCTTTTTTAAAAAAAACTATATATGTGTATTTATACACAGAATCACATATAATCACATATATAACGTTTCTTGGGTTTGGTGTTTGGAGTTTGGTAAATAGTTAACGATAGATTCCCATGGCTTCTTCAGACATCTTGTTGTTCCTTTACCCACCTCCATCCTCCTTCTGTATTTATCTCCCTCCCCATTCCTAAAAACCCTCCCCCTCCTCCTGGGTTCCCATCTTTTTTATCTTTTATCTTGCTGTTCCTCACTCTTGCACGGCAAGTGCTTAACTGCTGAGCTATCTCTCCAGCCGTACTGTGGAAAGTTCTGGTGACGCCTCCTGTGTCTGCATCCCTCAAGAGAATGTGGCCCCTAATCTTCTTTGTTGTGTCCTTATGTCATTTGGGTACAATCACAGAATGTTAGTGTTCCTCCCTTGGAACAGTTACAGGGATATTGGAAGTTAGTTTTCTAAAAGCGCGGTACAGTTCAGTAGTGAATATGCTTAGTCCTGGGCTCTTTGTGCAAAGTCTAAACTATTTTTATCTGGCAGCTGGTTGGTCTGTGGTGTCTGAGAATGCATCCCTTTCTCAGGATTTTCCAGTTTTCTGAAGCACAAGCTTTGAAAGCACGCCTCACCACCCTTTGGTTCTGCTGGAACCTGATGGCTCTGACTGTTCTACCTTTGATTTTATTGCTTTGTGTCTTCTCTCTTGCTTATTGTTAATTTGGCGAGGGGGAGTATTGATCTGGATTGTTTTCTTTACCAAGAGCCAGCTCTGGCTCTACACATTTACTTAACCTCCATGGCACCAGTTCCTGCCTGCTCTTCCTTCTTCCTGTCTGCTGCTTTGCGATTGGCTTCCTCTTGTGTTTCTAAGCCCCTGACATGTGCATGATTAGGTTTGGGGCTAAGATCTATCTGGCTTTATTTGTAAACATGAGTGCTCATAACTATAAACCTTCTCCTTAGAAATTCTTCAGCTGTAGTCCAGAAGTTCCAGTAAGCTTTACTTTTATTTGACTGTATGAATTTTTTTTAATTCCCTCTCAGACTTTTTCCCTGAGTCACTGGCCATTTAAGGGTGTACTGTTCAGTCTCCCAGTAAAATATATGCAGCTTATGTATTTCCTTTTGCTATTGATTCCTAGTTTTGTTCCACTATCATCTGATGAAATTTTAAAAAAAGAAAGAAAGACAGAAAGAATTGAATTATTTGGTATTTGTTAAGGCGTGCTTCGTGCCATAGAATTGTGATATTCTCTTAAGAAAGGTCCATAGGCTGGTTTGGAGGACGTGTACACAATGTCTCTTGCACAGACTGTACTGTAAGTGTGTGTTAGCCTGTCTGACACATGGTGTAGTTAAACTGTGATGCTCCCTGTTGGGTTTCAGTTTAGATGGCCTATCTAATGATGAGATGTCATACAGATTATGGTATCAGGACTTGCCTGACCTTTTATGCCTATAGCTCTTTATGAAATCAGGGGCCTCAATGTACACACACACACACACACACACACACACACAATTTATTACACCTTCTTGATGAATCGTTCCCTTCATTAGTATGCGCTTGTCCCATCTCTCCTAACTTTGCTTTGAAGTCTGCTTTATCAGACACAAGAAGAGCTACCCCCGTTTGTTTCAGCTTCCACTGACTTAAGACTTCCCACCCTGACTCTTGGTCTGCAACGTCTTTACCAAGTGATGTGTGTTTCTTGGAAACGAGACAGCTGGATCTGGTTGGTCTGCTTTCTCTTTACGACAGTTAGCCACTCTGTGTCTCTGTTGTGAGTTGAAAGCACTTGCAGTTACGGTTATCGCTGAGGAATGCTTACTGAGTCTTAGAATTCTCCCGCCCGTCCTTCTGACTAGCTGGGTTGTCTGCTCTTTTCCTTCCCCACTAATATATGGACAGGGGAGGGAGGGAGGGAGGGAGGGAGGGTGTGTGTGTGTGTGTGTGTGTGTGTGTGTGTGTGTGTGTGTGTGTGTGTGTGTGTGTGTGTGTGTTTTCTGGTATGCTCTGTCCGACAAAATGGTTTCCTTTGTTTGTGTTTTCCTTTCAGAGCTCATCCCTCCCCGTGCCCTGTGGTTGGGGCTGCCTTTCTTCCTCTTCTCTGCAGCTAGGGGATCATGAACTGCCTGCGTCTTGCAATGTTCTTGTCTCTCCATCAGTTGAAGGGGGCCTTTGCTGGACACAGCGATTTTGGCTGAAAGCACAGTACTTCCAGGCTTTGAAATTATCCCTTCTTGCTTTTCTGGCTTTTAGCTTGCTGATGAGATCTGATTTTATATATATATAAAACTTTTCTGAGTTGTTGGGGGTTTTTGGTTTGGTTTTGTCTTACAATTCTTAATATTTTCAAAACATGTTTGATATGTTGACTATAAAATGTCATAGAGAGTTCTTCTCTCGGATGTCTGTTCTTTCAGATTTGGGGTTTTTCTGTCAAAATCTTACCGAATATTTGTTCTCTCCTATGGCTGATGTCAGTTCCTTCTCCCATCCTATGTGTTCTCTGATCTTTGTGTGTCTCCTGAGGTCTCAGATGTTGTGACTGTGGTGTTTACTTTATGTTCCTTACTGATGCTTGAGTGTGACCTCCATTCCATAACTCTTCCCTCTGTTTTGGTTGAATCTATTGATTTTGTTTGTTTATTTGTTGTTGTTGTTTTTTGGTTGGTTTGGTTTTTTGAGACAGGGTTTTCTCTGTGTAACAGCCTTGGCTGTCCTGGACTCTCTTTGTAGAACAAGCTGGCCTTGAACTCACAGGGATCCTCCTGCCTCTGCCTCCTGAGTGCTGGGATTAAAGGCGTGCGCCACCACGCCCTGGTGGTTGACTCTATTGGTGAGGCCTTCCATGTGTTTTTATTTGCTTCACTGAGTTTTTCATTTCTAGAATCTTTCTCTCACGACCCAAAAAAGACTTCAACGTCCCTAATGACTCGTCCCTCTGTTGCTGTCTCTTCCATGTCCTGCACCGACTCGTCTCTGTACCGTCTGAGGTCCCTGACGTTCTCACAGGTTGTGGGATTCTCCATGCAGCACTTTAACCACTTTGGAGTCTTCCGATTAAGTAGCTGAGGAGCTACAATCCTTTGCTTCGCTTCTTCGAGTTCTTTTATTTCCATATCACAACACATACACCTGTTGGCTCGGACACACTCTTACTGCATAGCCTATTCTTAGGGATCAGTCCCCAGCCACACGCAGCGAGGACAAAACCAAGGCATCCAGTGAGTGTCCTGCTTCCTTTGCCAGCAGCATGTGCAGAGTCGAGTGCAGCCTGCCTGTCTTCGTTCTGGGCCTGCTCATCTGTTTCTTTACACTCCTGGCACTCGCCACTGTCTCTGTGGACCTGCAGAGCTCCTCCTCTGTAAAATAGAACATGTTTTCCCTCTCTTCCTCTCCTCCGGGGACTAGGAACCAGTGGGAGCTTCCAATCTTACCCAGAAGCCTCTCTGCAGCCACATTTCATTTCATAGTGAATTCTTCTCCCAGTAAGATACAAAATGAATTTAATCTCTAGATTTTCCAAAACTACAGAGTTAGAAGATAACCCCGTATTTTTCTATACTGTATATATCCAGTGGCATCATGTCCTTAGCCCACTGTCTGCTGCTTTAACAGAACACCTGAAGCAGGCTGCTTTATGAAGAACAGAGGCTTCTTACAGTCCTGGAGGCCGGGAAGCTCAGGACCAAGGTGTGATGTCTGGTGACGCTGCTCACATGGCCCTATGCTGGAGGGCCAAAGGACAAGCTGCCAGGCAGGACCACTTGGGTGGTAACCACCCCCATGCCCGTATCTGTGGCACTGCTCTATTCACAGGGCCTCCTTTAGGTCACACCTCTCAGCCCTGGGGACTGAGTTTCCACATGGGAACTGTGGGAAACACTTGACACCACATCATCCTGTAAAAAAAAAAAAAAACTGCCTTCCAGGGCTGAAGTACTCAGTTAAACTGAGCATGGCATGGAGGGCAGGAGGAAGTCGCTGGGCTGAAATGGAATGGCCTGTCTGTATTGAGTCTCCTAGTGACCATCTCAGTAGTAGAGGCCACTGGGCTTGGCACATCTGAGCTCCGGCTTCAACCCCTAGTACGGCCAGGGAAAACACCAACAACAATAACAAATAGTTTTAAGTGGTTATGCGCTCATCAAATCCCAGCCGTGCTATTAATACAAGCGGGAAGTAGGTTTTGTTTTCAGAAGCTAGTGGCATGTTTTAATTATTTTCCTGGAGGCACAAGCATAATGAGTCGTCAGAACTTGCATGGTTGTGCAATTTACTTAAGACTAAGATGAGGACAAGAGGCGGCCTGCACAGCACGCAGGCTCTGTCACCCAATGGGGAACAGGCGTTTGGAGACAGCCTGGAACAGAGGTGGACAGGAAGTGTGTGGGTTCTCAGAGAGAGGTGACAACAATACCAAGTCCAAGAGCACTGGTAGGCTTCGCCTGGATCTTTCCAGGCTTTCTGTTGATTAACAACACTTGGACCAGTTCACTCTGCTGTGAGAGCCTTCCTATGATGCTGAGCTGTGAGGACCTGTTCTCTACCCAGTGGCTGCCAACAGCAGCTACCCTGCTGACACCACACACTGCCACACATTGCCAGAAGAGACTCACTGAGAGATGAAGCTAAGCCTGCCTGGCTAGCAAACACACCCCTCGCAGCACACTCCCCTGCCTGGTTAACAGACACACCCCTCGCAGCACACACCAACCTGCCTGGCTAATGATCACACTTTCAATAGCACTTTTTTTTTTGAGGGGTCCCAGAGTAAGGGCTCAGAGTGAGCATGAACCTTGGCCAAGCAGTTTCACTCTTTAAGAAAATTATGAATTCACCTTAACAAACTCATGGGTTTCTAGGAAAAGGCTATTACAGAGAAAAATACTTAATATAGAGATGTTTTCATTCTGAAAATTCAGAAACAAATTCAATGCCTCTCATGGGTAAAAGAAATTGTATTATGCTCATACAATGGGATGCCTCGGGTATTTAAGGATGGGAGCGATTGTGTCTACTTAGCACAGAATGAAATGAAAACAGAAGGTAAGAAGAGTACCAGCCCATGTCTGCATTGCACACATGCACACGTATGTGCAGAAGAGGGTCTGAGAATATGCACCACTCCTGCAAATCTATGTTCTGGGGGTCAGAGTTCCTCCCTGTGGCCCAGAAACTCCTTACACGGTGAGAGCTCCTAACCCTCAATACCTACAAACTCAAGGCTCCACAACATGGTCTCCACAACATGGTCTCCACAACATGGTCTCCACAACATGGTCTCCACAACATGGGCTCCACAACATGGGCTCCACAACATGGGCTCCACAACATGGGCTCCACAACATGGTCTCCACAACATGGTCTCCACAACATGGTCTCCACAACATGGTCTCCACAACATGGTCTCCACAACATGGTCTCCACAACATGGGCTCCACAACATGGTCTCCACAACATGGTCTCCACAACATGGTCTCCACAACATGGTCTCCACAACATGGGCTCCACAACATGGGCTCCACAACATGGTCTCCACAACATGGTCTCCACAACATGGTCTCCACAACATGGTCTCCACAACAAAGCGAACATTGTACAGGGACACCCGTGCGGTCTCTACAGACTGTCTACTGCTTTGGCTTCCCTAAGCAAGCCTCTCACGTGTGGTGCCAAAATATCTTTTTCTGGTTTCCAGAACCGTTCCCTCGTGACACAGGGCAGCTAGGAACAAGGCCTCGATTCACTGTGCCCACCACAGGGCCTGAGCTCACATCCTCTCTCCACCTCGGGTTCCTTGTTTGCAACACTCACACACACAACCGTGTAGCAGGACTGCTGTGAGAATATAGTCGTACATGTTACGTGCTGACAGCAACGCTTAGACACAGTGTAGCTCAACAAATAGCTGCTAGTCTTTGCTGTTGTTGCTTTATATTAAAAAGTCATTACCAAGGAAGAATCCTACTGACACACGGGAATTCAGCATCCTTAGTATGGAGCATCAAACTAGTGCGTGCACACTTATGTATGCATTTATATAACACACAAGTATGCACTCTGTCTCTCTGTCTCCCCCCCCCCCCACACACACACACTAAAGTCTGAACAGATTTGACAAGATTTCTAAAGCAAAGATCTATCTGTGGACTAGGTCAGGGAAAGAATTGGGAAAGGACTATTAAAATCATAGTAGTGCTTTCAATAAGACAGCACCTCTTTGCTCCATCAGCTTAAAAAAAACAAACAAAAAACAAACATGAAAACCGCTTTAAAATAGTTTAGTCTAATATGGGTATGCTACTGTGACAGATTTTTCCATCTTCAACCACAATTCCAGGCTTACTTCCCATAGTCTTTATTTTCTCAAAGACTAGATTAATGCTGGGCCAGGTGAGGCCTCAGACACAGACTTCAAAAAGCAAAATTCCTCCTCGCTGGCCTCTGCCTGCCCTCCTTTGGCCCGCTCCCTTTTGTCTCTCTAAGGCGGGCCACAGAAACTAGCATTTTCCTTCTCTTAGGTAGGTCACAGAAACTAAACGTGTACTCTAAGTTTCCTTCAGTTTTAGAACTGGCTGTAAAGCAGTACTCTTAATCCATTTTGCCTGGAAGAGGACCAGACCATCATTTGAGGAAAGTCTTACTGTATACCAGGAGAAAGGCACGCAGTCCACAGGACAAGAAGATTCTGACTAGAAAGGCCATGCTGGCTTTCCTGTTCAGCACTCTACCCTTAGAGAGACCTTGCTTATCCACTCACAGCTCTGTGTCGTCAAGTCTCCTGAACCCCCAAAGGATGAGGCACAGAGAATTTTGGCAGCTGAAAGCAGTGGTCCAAAAAAGTGGACAAGAATTCATCCACATCTCAGAAGGAAGGTGCCTCCAACTCCAAAGGGACAGACGCCCATACACTTGGGACATGCAGATCTTGTCCTCTGTATTTCTTTGGCAGTTTTGTCAAAAGTCTGTTGAGACATTGTTTATAATTTAAGCCTTTCAAGCCCTGTGAGCTGCTCTCACCTGAGCCTAATGAGGGGTCACTGGGAACCCATGAGAGGGTCTGTGGGAACCCATGACAGGATCAGTGGGAACCCATGAGAGGATCAGTGGGAACCCATGAGAGGGTCTCTGGGAACCCATGAGAGGGTCACTGGGAACCCATGAGAGGGTCACTGGGAACCCAATCAGTGTCTGGTCAGTCCTGGAGTTCTGAAGGCCTGGACTTCTGGCTTTTGCCTGAAGTGTGTACAGCCCTGTGCCTCAGCCCATTAGCACCTTTGCTGACTCCAGGAGACAGTGTTCAAGAAGACAACAGTGGTGCCCTCTATAGAACTACCTACTTGCACCACACACACACACACACACACACACACACACACACACACACACACACTGAGGGATGGCAGGAGTGATCTGTGGTGTGAGGGTAAGGTAGGAGAGAGATTGAGTTGAGCGTGAGTCTCCTTTATATCTTCAGAACGGTTGTCACCCAATGCAAACAAGCAAAACTCAGGTTACATTTACTACTACATGACTAGACCAGAGGTGCTGTGATGGTGGGCTGTGACTGGTCACAAGTGAGACTCATCATTTCTTGTTCAGAACGGCACCAAGCAGAAAGAAGTCAGAGGATATCACATAAAAACACAGCACAGAAACCTCCAGAACGTTCTTGCCTCTGTGCTTCTTCTACATCTCTTCCTGAGTGGTGGAATAAGCAGGTGTTGGTGAAGCCCTGTGGCCATGTCACATTTCACGTGGCAATCTGGATAAAGCTGAGCATTTCCTTCACTTTCGTAAACTTTGATTCAAGTTACCAAAGCATACAACGCAGGGTGAGATGGGATTTGCTGAAATCCCATGGCCATGAACACTTTAAAATAGCAAAACACGAAATGGTGAAATGTTGTTCGGTTTTAGACAGTAATTTTAGATTCAGTTAAAGAAAGAAATCCTGGGGGCTGGGAGATGGATGGCTCAGGCGGCAAAGCCCCTGGCAAGCAAGTGTAAGCGACTAGGTTTGCATCTCCAGCACTCTAGCTCAGTGGCACACTACAGAGCGGGGGTGTGGGGTGTCGGGTGGGGGGGGGGGCAGTGGGAGGGTTGAGAGCATTCCAGCCAAGTCAATGAGCCACAAGTTCTTCGAGAGACCCTATCTCAAAAAATAATAATTGGAGAGCAGCTCAAGGAAGACACATGACGGTGACCTCTGGCCTATGCACATAGATGAACACTCCCCACAAGAACAAGTACACACACCATATGCACACATGCATGTATATACCCCCATACATATGTACATATGCACAATCATCAAAGGAAAGGATTATACATTACTTCTTTCTTCAGGCATTTGGAGAACACACAATATGTGGTTTTAACTAGGAGGCATTCCTATACCAGCAAACCCAGGAGCCTGGGTTGTTCCTATAACCTTCACCAGCTGACCTATCAGCACTGGTTTTCTCACACTTCACACTGTTTAAGCATTAAATAATGGCACTGGTGACGCCCGTCAGGATGTCTTGCCTTACAGCCTTCTTCTCTCATGGGTCCCAAAGTCACAAAAAGCCAAACATAATGCACAAAACTGCGCCAGGATGAACCGGAAGCCAGGACGTGTGATGGGACAGCAAACGGACCCGCCCTCACCCATCATACCTTGAAGATAGTCCAGACAGGGCTTTCTTGAGAATCTCAGGGGTCCTGTCTGAGGATGGTGGGACCTCAGGAACATCAGAGTCTCCTCTGGCATCGAGATCTCCATACCTGTCATCAATATCTGTTTCCTAAAATTAAAAAGGAGAACTGTTTGCAACATATTAATATATGTGTGTTTTTATAATTTCGAGACGAGGCCTCCGAGCATCCCCCGGCCGGCCTGGAACATGTCATCCAGCCCCTGTAGTCCACGTGCTCGGTTTTAGGTGTGTGCTACGATTCCTGGAGCAAAGTGTTCTTTTTTTTTTTTTTTTTTTTTTTTTTTTTTTTTTTTCCAGTTTTTTGAGACAGGGTTTCTCTGTGTGGCCTTGGCTGTCCTTACTTTGTAGACCAAGCTGGACTCAAACTCACAGTGATCCGCCTGCCTCTGCCTCCCGGGTGCTGGGATTAAAGGCGTGCGCCACCACACCTGGCACCAAATTATTCTTTTAAGCAGTATGTGCTTGCCGGTGCACTCTCTCGTTGCTCGGTGCGCCAAAACTTAGTTGCATAATCTAAGACAAAGACACTACTACTAGCCTATGTGGAATGTGCAAGTACTACCATGGTTTCTTGCTAAGCAAGCTTTATTGTCTTTGGTTAAATTCCAGAATAAAGGATTGCCTTAACCAGAAGACAGAGGAACAACTCAGATTACTTCTATAAGCCAGATATTTACCGACAGAACCAAACATTTACTATTTGCTTATCAATGGGAAGAACAGGGTAATTTCTGTAGATTCTAATCAGCCGGTTCAGTCTGGCTTTATTTGACTAATATCCCAGGATCAACAAGAAGAAGACTCTGCTGGGCGTAGCGACGTGAATTTTAACATCCTTCACTTTTATGAGATCTCAGCAAAGCAGGTCAAATGGATACTGTATTTTTCCAACAGATAAACAGTGGCTAAAAGTGTTACTTTAGTTGTCAGATTTAAGTACTTTGATACTTAAGTTGACTCTTAAAAGTGTGCTGCGGGGGCTGCAGTGATGACTGAAAGGTTGGTTCTGAGTTTAATTCCCAGCAACCACATGGTGGATCACAACCATTTGTACTGAGATTTGGTTGCCTCTTCTGGTGTGCAGGTGTACATGCAGGCAGAACACTGTATACATAATAAATAAATAAATAAATTTTTTTTTTAAAAAAAAAAGAGTGATGCATGTAAGTGTCATGTTTGTGCTGTAGGCCATGGGAGCTCAGGGTCTCTGTGACAGAAGCCACCAGAGAACCCTCGGGACGGGGTGGACGAGGCACTTGTAAGAACAGGCATGGAATTCGCAGTTAAAATTTTGACATAGCCTTCCCGCATTTACACCCCTTCGCCCTAGCCCACCACACTCCTGCAACCAACAACCTTCAGTAAAGAGAGTGATCTAGAGACCACAGGGAGCCAGTAACAGGGAGCCAGTTGCAGGGAAGAGGCACATTGCTAACAGACATGGACCAGAGCTGAGCAGAGGTCAGGCAAGGAAACAACTCAGCCTTGGTCAGCGCCAAAGCTTTGGTGAATTTCACCGCTGTTTTAACTGCACCTACATCCATTATAATGCTGAGGCTGTGGCAAATTCAAACAAGCAGTAAGCTACTAGGATTAAATAAATCAAGTCTTCCCATCCCTCAGGGGGGCTTCCGAATTAAATTTAGCCTTTAGGCTATGTTTTCAAACTTCATAAAGCAAAAATAAAACTTCAGTTTACCAGATGCAACTCTGTTATAAACAACTATAAAAATTAGATGTGTCACTGGGCCAAAAATCACAAATGAGACAGACACGATCGCAAAACAACTTAAAAAGAGAGGTGCTGGCTGGTAGCGAGGAGGCTGACATCAACGCAAACAGAATCTGTGCACCGGTGGCCAGAGAGTGGGATCGCCTAACTCCGCAGCGATGGGACCGAGCGCTGCTTTTTCTTGTCACTCTTTCTAACTTCAGTGATATGGAGAGGTGGAAGGGTAGAGATGTCAACGGTGACTACAGATGTGACCCTCTAAAAAGAGCACAAGACTGGGGAATCCACCCTACCAAGACTTAAATGAACAGTCTGACACAAGGCCAACCCTGTGACCCCAAGGGAGCGGGGTTCAAGTTTCTGCTTGGAAATAGAACCATTGGGCTGGGATTCAAATCCTTCTCCTCAAACGAGCAACAGTTTTGCAAAAAGTACCTGAGTATAGCTGGCAGTGACAGGACTGTGGCTCCTGCCTCGCCTCCTGTGCTGGCTGGTTTAACTGTCACCCTGACCCACCTTGGAATAAGCTGGAAAGAGAATTTAAGTGAGAGATTATCTAGATCAGACTGGCCTATGGGTATGTCTCTGGGGGCTGTCATAACTGCTGGTTGACTTGGGAGGGCTCAGACCACTGCAGGCAGCAGCAGTCCCTGAGGTGGACCCCTGTGGTGGTCTTAAGGAGAATCCCCATAGGCTCTTATGTTTTACATGCATGGTTGCCCCACTTGATGAAACTGTTTGGGAAGGATTAGGAGGTGTGCCACTGGAGGTGGGCTTTGAGGTCTCAGAAGGCCTGCCAGGCTCAATTGCTCTCTCTCTTTTCTGCCTGCTACCCCAGGACCAGGATGTAAAGTTTTTAGCTACTGCTCTAGTGCCATGTTGGCCTGCTGCCATGCTCCCAACCACGATGTTTGTGAACTAACCCTCTGAAATTTTATGCTCCCCCCACCTCCCAATGGCTTGAATAGGTATGGCCCCCAGAGACTAAGTGTCTGACTCATAGGCAGTGGCACTATTAGGAGGTGTGGCCTTGTTGGAGGAAGTGTGTTACTGTGGGTGCAGGCTTGGAAGTCTCCTAAACTCAAGATGAGCCCAGTGTGGCACACGGTCTCCTTCTGCTGCCTTCCGGTCAAGATGTAGAACTCTCAGCTACCTCTCCAGCACCATGTCTGCCTGTGTGCTGCCATGCTTCCCGCCATGATGATAATGGACTAAACCTCTGAAACTGTAAGCCAGCCCCAATGAAATGTTTTCCTTTGTAAGAGTTGCTTTGGTCATGGCATTTCTTCACAGCAATAAAACCCAAAATAAGACACCCCCAACTAAATGGTTTCCTTTATAAGCTGCCTTGAACATGGTGTAATAGGAAATTTTATTCTCTGTTTTCAATTGTTGTCTCCAAGGTTTGCTACCTTCTTCTGCTAACTTAGGCCTAGTCCTGGAAGCTTCTAGCCTCCGTACAATCTAACCTAGGCCTAGAATGTTTTCGGCCTCTGAGACTTAATGTTTGCCTGTTCTTACTGAGCTCATAGCTGGCTGGTTCAACTCAGCTGTTCTGGCTCAAACTCCTCTCCCAGCTGACTTATTCAATCTGGCTTCTCTCTTGGCCTCTGAATTGCTCTGCTTGGCGTCAACCTATCTCCAGCAATCTACTCTAATCTTCTGGCTCCTTCTCATTCTCTGGCTTGTTCTGTCTTGACCTGTGTCTAGATTGTTCTCTCATTCAATCAATCTCTCTCTCTCTCTCTCTCTCTCTCTCTCTCTCTCTCTCTCCTCTCCCTCTCTTCCTTTCTCTGTCTCGATTTCTGTCTCTCTCTCTCTCCCTCCCTTCCCCCTCTCTTCTTCTCTCTCTCTGTCTCTGTCTCTCTCTCCTCTCCCTCTCTTCCTTTCTCTGTCTCGATTTCTCTGTCTCTCTCTCTCTCCCTCCCTTCCCTCTCTCTTCCTCTCTCTTCTCTCTCTCTCTCTGTGTCTCTGTCTCTGTCTCTGTCTCTGTCTCTGTCTCTCTCTCTCTCTCTCTGTATTGGCCCTTATTTTGTCAAATCTTTCTGATTCCTCACCTTTTCTGCCTCTCAATTAGGCATCACTTTCAAACATAGGCACTTCCCTATATAAACAAGATAAAAGAAAAACTCACATGATCATCTCCTTAGATGCCAAAAAGCATTGACAAAATCCAACACCCATTCATGTTTAAAGCCTTGGAGAGATCAGAGATCAAGGCACATGCCTAAACGTAATACAGGCAATATACAGCAAGCTAATAGCCAACATCAAAATAAATGGAGAGAAACTCAAAGAAATTCCACTAAAATCAGGGACTAGACAAGGTTGCCTACTCTCTCCATATCTCTTCAATATAGTAGTTGAAGTTCTAGATAGAGCAATAAGACAACAAAAGGGAATCAAGAGGATCCACATTGGAAAGGAGGAAGTCAAAGTATCACTATTCGCAGATGATATGGTAGTGTACATAAGTGACCCTCAAAATCCCACCAGAGAACTCCTACAGCTGATAAACACCTTCAGCAAAGTGGTGGATACAAGATTAATTTTTAAAAAATCAGTAGTCCTCCTGTATACAAATGGCAAACTAAGAAAGAAATTAGGGAAAGTACACCCTTCACAATAGACACAAATAATATAAAGTATCTTGTAACTCTAACCAAGCAAGTGGAAGACCTGTTTGGAAAAAAATTCAAGTCTCTGAAGAAAGAAATTGAAGAAGATATCAGAAGATGGAAAGGTCTCCCATGCTCATGGATTGGTAGGATCAACACAGTAAAAATGGCCCCTCTTACCAAAAGCAATCTACAGATTCAATGCAATCCCTATCAAAATACCTACATAATTCTTTACAGACCTTGAAAGATCAATTCTCAATTTCATATGAAAAAAAAAAAAACCAGAATAGATAAAACAATCCCGTACAATAACAGATCTTCTAGGGGAATATAGAGCAACAGCAATGAAAACTGAACGGTACTGGCATAAAAACAGACAGGTGGATCAATGGAATCAAATTGAAAACCCAGAAATAAACCACTCACCTATGGACACTTGATTTTGACAAAGAAGCCAAAACCATACAATGGAAAAAAGACAGCATCTTCAACAAATGGTGCTGGTCTAACTGGATGTCTACATGCAGAAAAATGCAAATTGAACCATATCTATCACCCTGCACAAGTGGATCAAAGACCTCAACATAAGACCAGACACACGTAGCACACGCCTTTAATCCCAGCACTCAGGAGGCAGAGGAAAGTGGATCTCTCCGAGTTCAAGGCCAGACTGGACTACAAAGTGAGTCCAGGACAGCCAGGAGTAGACAGAGAAACCTGACAAAAACAAACAAACAAACAAAACACACACACACACAAACCATAGGTGCTTCCTTCTACAAACTAACTCTACCTTCAGTGTTTGGGGTTAAAGACGTGTATCACCACACCTGGGCCTAAGCTTTTCTTTACCAGAAATGCGCTCTCTCCCAGGCTGGCCTTGAACTCAGATGTGTTTGTCTCTGACTCCTGGATTAAAGGCATAGTTTGGATTCCAGCAGGATCACACAGACCTAGAGAGTCTTTGGATATGATCTCTTGCCAGAGCAGCCATGTTCTGAACTAGCATTCCTCTACACATGGTTTTTCATCACAGCAACAGAACAGTAACTAAGACAGGACTGATCTGTCTCAGAGTTTTAAGAAAGCTGGCTAGCCGGCAGGCAGGCAGCATGAGTGCGTTTGTTTCTTTCTGCTCTTGACTGTGTACGTGGCTAGCTCTCTAGGACTCCTGCCTGTGATGGACTGAGAAGTCCAAACTAAAAAAAAAACTCTTTCTCTTAGCAACATTGCTTGTTGTAGGATTTTTTTCCCCCACAGCAACAGAAATGAAAGCAGAGCACCTCCCTGCCCTGTGTGCTGCTCACTCTCAGCTGCATTCCTTGAGATCTGGGTTTAGCATACACCCCTTCGAGAAGCACACTTCATCCTAACTAAAGCATAAAAGATAATTCCCAAAGACTGCACATTAGACTGGCATTACTCAAACGTCAGAACTGAAAGCCCAGTACGGACCCTCTGTTACAAAGACGGTGGCCTTGAAAGGCCATCGGGGGAGAGGATGAAGAACGCTTCAAGCGACCCGACTGAGCGCTACCTCACTGAGGCATGCTGAGTAGGTTCGAATGGTTTTTGAAAAGCAAAATGAAAGCTTTTTGCCAAGCCCGTAGTTAACGCCGGTTCTCAGACATCTCTGCATCTTGGGCCCAAGATTCCAGAGCATGCATACAGCTTTCCTTTCACGTCTCCACACCAGGGACCTGTGCCCTTAGCTCCAATTTCCTGCCACATCTATCCGGGCTTCCATGAATAGCACCGGGTTTGCAACAGAAACGATTCCCCTATCTCTTCTACACCAAGCCTGCTGCCTCATTCCTTGCTCCCTGCTTTGGAGAAGCCACAGCCAAAACAGGGAACTGATCAGTCCAGGCTCCAGCCAGCAACTCAGCCTCTGGAGAG
This sequence comes from Acomys russatus, assembly GCF_903995435.1. NCBI lineage: Eukaryota > Metazoa > Chordata > Mammalia > Rodentia > Muridae > Acomys > Acomys russatus. The sequence continues at coordinate 24,660,677 of NC_067164.1, read as the reverse complement.
CAAGATGGCACAGTGGGTGAAAGTGAGTGTCAAGCAGGCCCAAAGACTTGGGTTCAAGCCCCAGAACGGACTCCAGCGTATCAAAGTAAACTACATAAACAAAACAAGCTGGCCATCCATCTTTGGGGCACGTATCCGGCCTGCACTGAGCCCACCTTTCGGCTTCCCTTCTACCATCATCAGCCCTTCTGGCATCACCCTCTGCCCTGAGCCTCAGCCTCCTGTCTGCCCACTAGAACCTGCTGTGCACACTGCAGCCAAGACGATTTTGCAAAGCCACACATCAGATGTCATCACTCCCCTGCCAAAAGACACCAGGGTGAAGCCAAATCACTTCGTGCTGTTTAGGCTGTTTCTGCAAGGGGACCCTGATCTTCTGGGCGTGCTCCCCGATGCCCCACATTTCACCTGTCCTCCTCTTTTCCTGCGTGCAGATGCTTCGTCTCTATGTGAAGTGTAAAGTTACACCCACCCCTCTCTTGCTCCTTCTCCTATTTCTAAGCTCCCTGCCCTATGCCTCAAGCCAGCTCCTGCAGGGACATGGTCTGAAGTCACCCACAGGGCCACTTCTTTAGCGTCGTCTTCTCTGACTGCCAGCTCCAGGTTAGCCAGTCTTCAACTGCGCTTCCAGAATTCTCGGTTTGCAAGTACGTATTTGTTACCAATCCACATCCTTCGCGGAGAGAAAATGCTGACCACAGGCACCACTCCTGATTGCAAGGAGCTGGCACTGGGCAAGCACATGCCGAATGAACTAACTCTGCTGGCTCTGCTACGACTCTGCTACACTAAAATAAGCTGTCACCTCCTCTCATGACGGGTAACCTCTATAAGTAAGTCACCTGGCTTGGGACCCACGCTGTATTTAGGGAAAATGAGGACTTCTGAGTAGGGGGTACGTTTCTTATTCAACTATAAAGCTCAAATAAAGATGTGTCTGCTACCCAGGTGTAGTGGCGCATGCCTTTAACCCCAGCACTCAGGAGGCAGAGGCAGGTGGATCTCTGAGTCTGGTCTACCTACTGAGTCTTCACACAGCCAGGACTATGTAGAGAAACTCTTGCCTTAAAAAAAAAAAAAAAAAAAAAAAGGCCCGCCATTCCGTCACTTACACGCCTTCGTCTTCTAACGTTTGTGCCAGAACCGAAAAGGAACCTACAGTTATTTGCACAGGAAGAGTCCTGCCAAGATGTCTATTGGAATGCCGATTAAAGGCTTGCACGAGGCTGAGGGCCACATAGTAACCTGTGAGACCAACACTGGCGAGGTGTACCGAGGGAAGCTCATTGAAGCAGAGGACAACATGAACTGCCAGATGTCCAACATCACAGTCACGTACAGAGACGGCCGAGTGGCACAGCTGGAACAGGTGTACATACGCGGCAGCAAGATCCGATTTCTGATTTTGCCCGACATGTTGAAAAATGCACCTATGTTAAAGAGCATGAAAAATAAAAACCAAGGCTCAGGGGCTGGCCGAGGAAAAGCTGCTATCCTGAAGGCCCAAGTGGCTGCAAGAGGAAGAGGACGTGGAATGGAATGGGCATGGAAACATCTTCCAGAAGCGAAGATAATTTCCTCTGTTGAAGGGAACTTTGTCCTTTTTTCTCTTAGGTTTTGGGAGGGTTACATGTGCATATGTCCTAGGTTTTCTTTTGATATTTCTCTTTGTATCAGAGAAACTGTTAAGCTAAATAAAGTGTGGTTGTTTAAAAAAAAAAAAAAAAAAGTCTTCTACTGATGTCTGAAAGCCAAGAATGACGTACCTGATCACCTGCAAGTGTGGCTCCTACAGTGAAACTGGATCTGGACCTCAGGAGTGAGATGTTTCACGGGTCCTGGTTCACTTCCTTGTACCATCACCAAAGGAAGTTATCACTTCCACTTCACAAGTGAGAGGTAAATCAGCAGAGCACCCAAGTTTACACAACTGTAAATGTGCCCCAAATCAGTCTGCACAGGAACGCTGAGCCCAAAAGTAGCGGACAGGCATGCCTTAAAAACAGAAATTTAGTCTAACTTTAAAATGTTAGGACAGGAAGAGCCAAAGCAACTCTGAAAGAAGAAAGGACAGCCAGCGCTCATGTGCAGGGGGGCTCATGAAGCTGGTCATCAAGACTGTGTGGCTCTGAAGCAAAAGACAGACTCATCAGAACAGAGTCCAGAAGGAACATATGTGCTCAGCTGATTCTCAACAATGCTGGAAAGACAATGCAGCAGGGAGGGCTGGAGTAACTGCAAATAGTCGTCATCATCGTCATCATCGTCATCATCATCATCATCATCGTCATCATCACCATCATCTTCTTGGCCCAGATCTTACAACATATACAAAACTTAAGTAACAATGAAACTTTAAAAATTCCATAAAATCTCTAATGTTGGTCCCAGAAGATGCCTCCTAAATATGGTAACAAAAGCATGACCCGTAAAAGAAAAAAGAAAACAAAATTCATTAAATTATTTTTGAAAGACACTGCTAAGAGAATGAAAAGACAAGCCAAAGACTAGGACAAGGCCTCTGTCAATCACACAGCTGGTGATGGCCTGACAGCTAGGACAAGGCCTCTGTCAATCACACAGCTAGTGATGGCCTGACAGCTAGGACAAGGCCTCTGTCAATCACACAGCTGGTGATGGCCTGACAGCTAGGACAAGGCATCTGTCAATCACACGGCTGATGACAGCCAGACAGCTAGAAGAAGGCCTCTGTCAATCACAGTTAGTGACAGCCTGACAGTCGTCTCAACTCTCAAAGTTCATAAGAACACAGTCAACAATTACAAACCAGAAGCAAATATTTTAGCAGACATTCTCTGCCAACAACAACACACAGATGGCAAGTGAGCACAGGGAAAGATGCTCAACATTATTACTCATTAGAGAGACAGAAATCAAAACCTGCAATTGAAGCAGGCACAGAGCACACCAACCAAGTCCCAGCAGGCTGAGGCCAGAGCACTGTGAGTCTGAGGCCAGTCTGGGCAACACAGACACACACACACACACACACACACACACACACACACACACTCACCCACAACACACACACACACACACACACACACACACACACACCAAGTGGTGTTGGAAACTGTGAAATATGCTGCTGATGGGAGTAACAACTTCCGGAAAAGCTTGCCAGTTTCTTGGAAAAGTAAATGTATAATCTACAGATGACCTGGTCATTTCATTCCTAGGCATTTTCTCAGGGAAGATGAAAGTATGTATCCTATTGTTTGTGGCTATGCATGTAAATGCTCTCCCTCCCTCCCTCCCTCCCTCCCTCTCTGTGTTTATGTGTGTGTGAGAGAGAGAGAGAGGGAGAGACAGAGACAGAGAGCCTCCCTCCCTCCCTCCCTCTCTGTGTTTATGTGTGTGTGTGAGATAGAGAGGGAGAGACAAAGAGAGAGAGAGAGGGAGGGAGGGAGAAACTACTGCTACATGGGTCGTATGCCTGTATCTTTATAATAATTATACTAACTAGAAAGGTGTGGGACATGCCTGTAATCCTAGCTCTTAGGATATGAAAGCAGGAGGAGCCAGAGTTCAAGGTCATTCAAAGCACAAAGCACAATGGAGTTGTGGCAAGCATGAGAGACATATGCTCCTGCTTTTAAAAAAAAATCAGAAAAAGAAAAGGGTGGTGGCGCACACCTTTACTCCCAGCACTCAGGAGGAAGAGTCAGGTGGATCTCTGTGACTCGGAGGCCAGTCTGGTTTACAAAGGTGAGTCCAGGATAGACAGGGCTGCAGAGAAACCCTGTCTCGAAAAACCAAAAAGAAAAAAAAGCCAGACAAAATGCAAAATGTACATACAGCATGCACATGAGTACATACATGCCTGTATAGCATTCCACTTGTGTAAAATCAATCCCAGGAAATGTAAACCTAAGTTATCGTGTTAGAAAGCATAGCAGTGGCATGGAGGGATGGGGAGAGAATAGCAAACAGGAGACAGCTCCCAGGAGCAGATACTGTTTGTTATTTTAACTGCAGTGATGCTACACAGGGAAAACCAGGCCAGAACTCATCAGACTGTACCTGCTATGGGCTGTCTCCCGTCCGCAAAGGCAACACCCTGGGCTGCCTCCCCCTCCCTTAAGACCATACCCTGGGCTGCCTCCCCATCCCTTAAGACCATACCCTGGGCTGTCTCCCCCTCCCTTAAGACCATACCCTGGGCTGCCTCCCCCTCCCTTAAGACCATACCCTGGGCTGCCTCCCCCTCCCTTAAGACCATACCCTGGGCTGCCTCCCCCTCCCTTAAGACCATACCCTGGGCTGCCTCCCCCTCCCTTAAGTCCATACCCTGGGCTGCCTCCCATCCCCCAAGGGATGCTGCTAAATGGCGATGTGAGTGACAGTACTGAGAGAGGCCACATAGGTGTAGAGACTTCATGACTGGAACTAATGCCCTTGTGGGACATGGACAGATGATCTCCCCCCCCCCCACCATGTAAAGACAGCAGTGCCCTCACCAGGAACCAAAGCAGACAGAAATTTGGCCTTCCAGCCTCAAGAACTGTGAGAAACAAATTCCTGTTATTTAATTCGACCAGTCTGTGACACTTTGTTATAGCAACCTGAACTAAAAGCATAGCACTTTGTGTTCAATTTAGTGAGCATCCCTGCAGATTCTGAAATCAAGTCACCCACAGAGGGCTAAGATTCTTCCTGACAGTGAACACTGAAAAGATAGGAATGCAGGCTAACACCAGGTAGCAAAGGATATGGTACACTCAACACATTCAACATGTAGTCAAATGCCCCCGGTTCCACATGGTTTAGAATTACACACAGATTAGGCTCTCAGCCAGCCTAGGAAGATGTTATGTTACAATGCAAGGGAAAAATACAGCGATGAAATTTGCCAAGCAGCCAACTTCGAGATGGAGAGGTTACCCTGGATTGTCCTGTGGGTTACACATAAGCACAAGAGAAGAGAACTGAGGAGCCTCTGAGGAGATTTGAGAGCAGCAGGAGTTAGCGCGAGCAGTTCTGAGGACGGAGGAAGGGACAAGAAGCCATCATGTGCAGGAACACAGAGGAGCAAGAAGGGGCAAGGAAATGGGATTTCCCTTAAAAGACTCTAGGAAAATAGTCCTGCCAACACCTTGAGTTCAGCCTGGGAGGCTCACTTCAGAGAGCTGATTACCAAACTATAAGACAATAAGTTGGGGCTAGAGAGATGCTCTTCCAGAGGTCCTGAGTTCAATTCACAGCAACTACATTGTGGCTCACAGCATCTATAATGAGATCTGGTGCCCTCTTCTGGCTTGCAGGCCTACATGCAGGCAGAGCACTATATACAAAATAAATATTTTTTTTTAAAGGCAGTAAGTCTATGTTGCTTTGAGCCACTGTTTGTGGATACAGAAGTTATCAGAAATGAGATATCAAAACAAAGTCTCAGCCAGTTTGTGCCGTGCCAGTGAACCCCTCCAGCAACCCCCCCCCTCTGCCGGCGTTTACATGGCTCTCTAGCCTCTTCACCCGCCACAGTTACACCTACCCAGAGTGACCGTCATGAACTCAAGCCCAGCCTTTCTGGCAGCCACAGCTCTTGCCCTCTTCTGCCATGGCAGTATTTAAATTCCACCTGATCTTGGGGTCTGTTCAGATGTCCCTGCAGTTTTGGCTCGCTGTAACCTTTCCCTGGAGATATACATCATTCTTAAAATTACACCGTGTCTAACGGTGTCATTTATGTAAGTCTTAAATCCCAAATTAGAACTAAAGATCCCTGAAGGGCTAAAGGAACAGGGTAGCGGAGAAGCTCAGACAGACAGCAGACGGTTTCCATTCAAACACTAGTTAGGACTGTGACAGCAGATGTGCACTTCACCTGAGATCTTATTAGTGCTCTGCCAGAGACATCACCGTTTTCTTATCCCATCAGAAAAAAGCAAAAACAAAAACAGTCTATCAGCTAAGAAAAACTTTGCCTACCTGCAGGAACCTGCTGGGATTCTGATTTGGGGGAGGGGAGCTCTAAAAGAAGTACTGGGAACAGTAAGAAACTCAGACTGTGGATCTGGGTTTTTTTAAAGATGGGTCTGTGTTGCCCAGACTAGTCCTGTGCTCCTGGGCTTAGTGACCCTCTCATTTCAACCTCCCAACTAGTTGGAAGTGCGGGTGTGTGCCACTGTGGCCAGCCAGCTATCCAAGACTTGTTAGTTTTGAAGCTTGTTGTGCCCATGCAGGAAGATGTCCTTAAGAGACATGGGCTTAGATAGGCATTAATCCCAGCAATGAGGAGGCAAAGGCAGGAGGATCAGAGTTCAAGGTTATCCTTGTTATGCAGCAAGTTCAAAGCCAGCCTGGGCTACACAAGTCAGTGTGTGTGTGGCTGTTCCCAGTGAATGTCCAGCCTAGCCTGGGCTACACAAGTCAGTGTGAGTGTGGCTGTTTCCAGTGAATGTCCAGGCCAGCCTGGGCTACACAAGTCAGTGTGCATATGGCTGTTCCCAGTGAATGTCCAGCCCAGCCTGGGCTACACAAGTCAGTGTGTGTGTGCCTGTTCCCAGTGAAAGTCCAGGCCAGCCTGGGCTATACAAGTCAGTGTGTGTGTGTGGCTGTTCCCAGTGAATGTCCAGGCCAGCCTGGGCTACACAAGTCAGTGTGCATGTGCCTGTTCCCAGTGAATGTCCAGGATATCTGCAGCTTATTTTCAAGCCATTCACCAACAAATACTTGCATACCCTAATGAGAGGGCAAAGCAAACTTAGCAAAATATTTATAATTATTTAAAACTAAGGGATGCATATTGATTGTAAAAGTAACTTTTTGGGGGGTTTGGTTTGGGGTTTTTTGTTTGCTTTTGGTTGTTGTTGTTGTTGGTTTTTTGTTTGTTTGTTTGTTTGTTTGTTTGTTTTTCAAGACAGGGTTTCTGTGTGTATCCATGGATGTCCTGGAACTCACTTTATAGATCAGACTGGCCTTGAACTCACAGGGATCCACCTGCCTCTGCCTCCTGAATGCTGGGACTAAAGGCATGCACCACCACGCCCGCCTGTAAAACTGACTTTTATTCGCTTAATTTGATTGTCACCTCCAAGATTTACTGCCTCCTTCTGCTAGCCTAGGCCTAGTCCTGGAAGCTTCTATCCTCTGTACAATCTAGTCTAGGCCTAGACCGTTTTCAGCCTCTGAGGCTTACTGTTGAATAAGCTCACCCTTTCTAGTTCTGGCTGTCCTGTTGAACTCAGCTGTTCTCGCTCAAAGTCCTCTCCCAGCTGATTTACTCAATCTGGCTTCTCTCAGCTTCTGACTGAATTGCTCTGCTTAGCCTCAAACTAACTCCAGTGATCTGCTCTAATCTTCTGGCTCCTTCTCATCCTCTGGCTCATTCTGTCTTCACCTGTGTCTAGCTTGTTCTCTCTTCAGCCTGTCTCTGGAAAACAGCTGCCTCTGAATTCCACAAACTGAACTGCCACAAACTCAACTCCATTGCACTGCCTCGCAACTCACAGACTCGACCTAACTGCCTGAAGAGAACTGACTAGAACTCTGAGATCTGTATGCCTCTGTCTCCTGAGTGCTGGGATTAAAGGTGTGTACCACCACCTCTTTACCTGAAACTTCCTCTAAACCAGGCTAGCCTTGAACTCAAGAGATCTATTTGCCTCTGACTCCTGAGATTAAAGGTGTTTCTGTATTCTAGATGATTACACAGGCCTAGAAGATCTCTGAGTGTGATCTCTTGCCAGAACAGCCATGTTCTGAATTAACATCCCTCTACAATTGATGATAATTAAAACTAAACAACACACTGTTTCAGGATGCAAACCTATGTGGTAAATCTATCAGAAAACGGAGTAAAAAAGAAAAAGAAAAAGTTACCCAGGTGAGTAGCTGGAAGGTTCCAGGCATGAAGACTATTAAATATAGTACATGTCAGTCCATGCAAACAGGAGTACCACAGGCAGAATTCTGGGGAGTGCCACTTGCACTGACTCCACATGCACCTGACTCCACATGCACCTGACCACACATGCACCTGACCACACATGCACCAGTCTCCACATGCATACCATCCCATATGGCTGCTACAAGACTCCACCTGACAGTAAGTGGGTGAAAGAAAATAACCACAACCACGAAAGAGCCCCGGTCTAAGCTTGTTTCCTTATCTGGATTTCTGCATAACAAGGTGAAATGTTAAATCCAAGAGGAGCGTAGTAAATGTTTACCACCCACTGCACCACCTTGTATTTGAAATAACCCACTTGGGACAGGAGGATGGCACGGCAGTGAGGCCTCATCTTATTGCCAGTGTTTGGTGCCCTCTGGCCAGTGAGATGGGATTCAGCACCCCACATCCAGCTCTCGGCCAGCCAGCCAAGAATCCTGACACACGGGGACTGCCACCAGAGCTAGGAAGCAACCTTAGAGGTCATGAACATTTAACACAAATAAGGGTTGGACTCCATTTTGCGCACATCAACGTTGTGTTTAAAACAGACCTAGCCAGGCATGGTGGCACATACCTGTAATCCCAGCACTTAGGAGGCAGAGGCAGGTGGATCTCTGTGAGTTCAAGGCCAGCCTGGTCTACAAAGTGAGTCCAGCACCAGAAGGGCTACACACACAGAGAAACCCTGTCTTTTTTTTTTTTTTTTAAGATTTATTCATGTATTATTTATACAATGTTCTGCTTGCATGCCAGAGGAGGGCACCAGATTAAAGATGGTTGTGAGCCACTATGTGGTTGCTGGAAATTGAACTCAGGACCTTTGGAAGAGCAGCCAGTGCTCTTAACCACTGAGCCATCTCTCCAGTCCCGAAAATCCTTGTCTTGAAAAGACCAAAAATAACAAAACAATAATATAGAGTCTAAAATCTTGTTCTGACAAACTCTTAAGCAGACAGAACAATCACTAGAAGAATAACTTGAACCCTTCTGTGGGAAAAAGAAATTATCAAGACAATCAATCCAGCAGCCCTCAGAAAACCCAGATCCACTGGTTCTCTTGGGAGCTGAGGGTACATCATGCTGAGCTCTGACTGTAGGAGACCAGAGTGTGACAGTGAGGAGGCAGAAGTCCTTGAGCTGGATGCGCTGAGGACCCAGGGACAGTGGCGGCTCTGAGAAGCGGTCCTGTCATCAAAGGCATGTCCAATCTATTAAGGAATCGCACGTGAAGGTACCTGTCTCATAAAGGGGAGACGCCCAGCTACCTTCCTACCTGGGATTTTACAAAAGAGCAACCCTTGTTCGTCTTATATGTCAGCCGTGAAGGGTGACATTTGGGCTGAGCCTTGCTTAGAGAGGCACTTGACAGTCATTTTCCCAAGATGCAAAACCAAATCAAGGCTCAGAACCTAAGTATGAAGATCCCGAATGACCTGTTTCCTTGCACGGAACTAAAGTATTTTTAAACAGTGTTTTCAAATACAGAAAAGTTGATGGAATGCCAACCCCTGCGATTAGCTGAGTCATGAATGGACATGTAACTCTCTCTTTTACAAAAAGGCACCCATATATGTCCATACGTAAACACAAAGAGTAAATATACTCTATTAGCGTACATTAGTGCTAGAATATCTTTACACAGCCACGTTCTGAGACTGCTCTGAACTGTCCCACTCCCTTCTAGGGAAGATGCTTATCTTCCAGGAATGGACCAAAGTGACCAACACAAAGGGAAAGGGGAGGGGCGTGGGAAATGTGTCCCCTAGAAACGAGAAGGGTGACACATTAAGGGCCTGGTTAATACTTAACAAGGATGCCCCCATAAACATCATCAAGATGGAACAGGAAGAGTGTGTGCTTCCCAGCCTGCTGCTGGCACTGTTAGGGTAAAGCAAGATTCTTGTTGAGAGAGTCGATGGTTGTTGACCAGAGTAAGCACTGGAGCATCACTAATTAGCGAGGGCACAAAGATACAGCCCTGTGCATCTGAAGTGACAGCGGGCTCCACCCATAGAAGCACACTTGTTGAGAACCAATGTAAAGAAGTCTGGAGACTGTCCCCTCTGGATTCACAGCATGCTGGGTACATGAAAAGAAAAGACCTCTAGGGTGGAAAAAAAAAAAAAGCCCAAATATGGAAAACGACTTTTAAGTGGCTCAGTATCAACCCTTGTCTCCCGACAGTTTAATGTGTATACACCCATAATTTCAAAACTGCCTTTAGTGGCAGAGCCCACAGATCCTGCACACGCTCACTCAGGAAGGCCCAAGAGGGAACTTGTGAAGGTCACATGAGGGAGGACAATGAGGAGCTCCTTCTGTTTGGAAGACGCTGACCTTCCTCAAAGTCCTTGCTGGCTGTTTCCACACAGTTGTTTTTATGAAGGCTCTCAACCCATCCCAATCAAGCCTTCACACTGGAAGGCACGCCTTACCCCACTTCTCGGTTACATCACATCCACTTTCCCACTGTGAGAAGGCAGCTGCTTTCCCCCTTGGCTATTACTAGGAACATAATGAGGAGCAAGTAGACAACACTGAAGGACTCTGTGAGCTAAAGCCTTGACCTATGAACCGCGCGGATGTGGCCTGTGACGATCTGCGACCAACTGAATCTGCACTGTGCTTGATAGATCCATTAGCCGCTTCCTGGTCATTTAAGGTCCTGAGCCTTAATAGGAGCCCCTGCCAGTGTGCTCGGCTTGAGCTAACTTGTTTCTAGCATCCTTTCTAAGTTCCTGTTTGACTGACAAAGTGGAAGGCCCATGGCAAGCACACGGGTCTTCTGTCTTCTGCTTTTCCAAATGGTTCTGTACCTGCCCTCTATCTTTGCTCTGTTTTTCCTGAAGAAAAAAGCACGTGCCTTAGCTTCCTTTGCTGGCATCTACGTATCCCCCTGTGTTCTCCATGCAGTCCTGCCTAGTGCTTAGGCCTGGGCACCAAGTCCGCACCTCATCTCTCAATGACTTCTTTCCAAGACACTCCCTAATCTTCCCTCATCCATTTTTTATCAAAAAATTTTCATACAATTTGTTTCCCCTCCCTCTACTGTTTCTCTCTCTCTCTCCCTCTCCCTCCCTCCCTCCTCCTTTTTCTTCTTCTTCTCCCCCCCCCCTCCACACACACATACACACACCAATCCCACTGAGTTCCTTTCCAGCTGGCCTGCATGGGCCTGCTTGAGGTACCCAGTGACACTCTATTGGAGAGATCTGGTCTTCCCTTGCTTAGGGGTGGGAGGCTGTGTCCATTCCCTGTCTCGGGGACCCCACCTGGCTGTGCACATGCTGCCTCAGTCTCTGAGGAGTTCGGGCCTGCCGTCAGTCCTGGACTGGGTCATCTGTCAGATCTTTCCACCTCCTCCTCTGCATGGCTCCCTGAACCCTGAGGGGAAGAGATCCCGTCTCTATCCCCTTCACTTCCATTTCCCAAGGGCAGTGTGCTCCTCTCACTGTCCTAAGGGAGAGCCCGGTCTCTGGCTCAGTGTAGCCACTGAGGTCTTTGGCTACACTCTGTGTGCGGCTCAGCCTGTATTCTACAGCACTACGGATGACATTTTGTAAGCAATCCCTCCTCTTTCAGTGCCCAGGATCCTCTGCATCTTGGTAATTCCTTACATCCCTAACTCCTTTCTAACATGGACACACGTTCATTTGTCCCACCAAGTCTCAGTCCCACCATCATCTTTCTCTCCACTATAGGGCACCAGCTCCCCTAGACTGACTCGTAGTGCCATCAGTCCCCCTGAATAGCTCCACAGTACCCTCCTTCCCAGGGGTCCGCCTTCCAGTACTTTCCAGATCACTGCAATGAATATGCTAACGTCTCTGCAGAACTTCCCAGTGGAGAGCTAGATGCGGTGGCTCACACATAACCCCCACACTGGACTATGCAACTACTACAGGAAACGAGACTTCAAAGGAAACCAATAACCAAAACAACAGCAAAGCCATGTCCAGTAGCTTCCCGGAGTCCGTGAATAAAGAGGGACATCAAAGGCCACAAGGCTGTCAAGCGCTTGACCTCCTCACCTGCCAACCAGGCAGTGTGTATGCTCTGGGGTTTCTGATGTCTGTGCCCTGCTCCTAGCATGCCCAGCCAAGGAGCACCTCTGCACTGACTAGAACACCCTGCCCTAACCCCGGTCCACTTGACTGACTCCCCAGGCTTGGTTACTTCCTACTTCAACCCTCACATCCTCTTAGAGCTTCTCCTAGCCACTCAGGCCCTCCATGCTAACAAGGTTGGTTTTTTTTTGTTTTTTTTTGTTTTTTTTTTTTCTTTTGCTGGCTCTTAAACGGAACAGCACTTAAAGAGTTTCGATGGACCAAATATTAACCAGCCTCCAACGGGTGACTGACTTAAAAATAGCCCTTGACCTGGAAATATAGGTGTGTTCAAACACACACCCTGATAAGAAAGGACAGACAGAGGGTACAGCTCCACGCCTGAGCGCTCGGCAAGCCAGGGGCTCCTGGAGCTGGGACTCTCCAAGGACAGGATGTCAGCAGCTCGAACACACTCACCCTTGTCAGGGGTCACAGATGGGCATGTTTCATCTCAGAAAGCAACAGCCACCAAGATATGTAACAATGTCAGCTACCAACACAGCATTTATAAACAAACAAGCTGACTGGGTAAACAAGTCACCACAGGAGACGATGACTCTGATGAGTCAGATGACACCTGTTCTAAATACATTCTGGTGTTTAAAAATAAAAAAAATAAATTTTAAACCCTATTTTATGCACTGTTTTCCATCTCCAGAACATGTTTTGTCTTAATAAAAGCTCATTAGCTTCCTCCAGTTAAGGAAGTCGACACAAGGAGGCTGGTATTTCGTACATTCTAAAGGATACCAGTGCTAAAACAAAATCCCAACCTAATTAATTCTATTTTTGGTCTGGTTTCCAAGGCAGTTTTCAGAAAGGCTGTTCTCAGCCCTTTGCTCCCAGTTTCCAACCCTCTATAGCTGAAAAACTGTGTGTGTGTGTGTGATCCCTTATCACATGTATGTATTTCCCAGACTCTTCTCTTCATACCTGTCAAGAATAGGAAAGAAGACGCAGACCCACTGTCTCCTAAGTTTTGGTCCTAAAATCACATTATTTATTGCTTCCATGTTATTGCAGCACAGAACTGGGACTCAAGTTCCATCAAGTTTATCAGTGTAAGTTTTAGAAGCAACTCCCGCCCGAGTCAAGCTGCCAGGAGAGTCAGAACAGCACAAAGCAGAAGACAGAATGGGAAAATTAGGTTCTAAGGCTCAAAGGCCCCGAACTTGACCTTTGGCTATCCAAGGCTACCTGAGAGGAGTTTTTTGTTTTGTTTTATTTTTGTTTGAGCAGCTGAGGATGAGTTGATCGTCCTGAATGACGCCTCTCCCCTCACCCCACCCCACCCCCTAGTGCTGGGATGACAAACAAATACCACCACACCATCCTCCACAAAAGAATTCTAAGAACGAGTCAAAAGTTTTGAGTTTCTCAAGCGAAGTGGAATTCTGTAAACATAAACTTTTATAGCAAATATATTCTCTGCCCCAATTTCCCAATCTAGTTCATGCGGTCGTAAAGCTTCATTTTTATTTATTTATTTTTTTCTTCTCCAAAAGTTCTTATTGGAACCGGCTTATCAGAAAACACGGTTAAACTCTTGACTCTTTCTAGCTTTGACTATAATAGTGGAAGCATATCTGCATATATTCAAATACGAAGCAAGGTAAATCTATTTTAAAGGAGGGAGGGGTGTGAAAAAAAAAGTCTGGAATTGGCCTGTTCTGATTAAATGAAATCCCCTGGTGGGACAATAGCCCTGTCTGTGGTACACTCCCATGGTGTTCCCAGCGTTTGACAGCCTCAACTCTCCAAAATCCATCAGCCCGGAAAAAGAACAGAGAAACGAAAGCGCAGCTTGGAGTAGCTCCAGAAGCCTGTCTGCGTCAGGCTCCAATGACAGGCTAGAACCCAAGGTGCCCGTCTTAAGTTTACTCCCAACTTTGTCGCCCTACGGAGGAAAGGCGAGAGAGGTGGCAGCCACTAAACAGCCAGAGCGCCTGCGGTGACGGGTTCCATCCAGACCCCAGAGCGAGGGGATGGGGTCAAGAAGCTAAGTGCAGTGAGGTTCAAGTGCGACAGTCCCGGCCCCGCTCGCCCTGGGGGATGCGCAGGACCTCCCCCAGCGGCACACTCGCTCCGGGGGCGCCGCCCGGCCCCGCCGCACTCACTTTGTCGCTGGTGCTCTCCGTTTCGTGGTCGCCCCCGGCCGCCTCTCCCTCACGGGGTGGCGGCACCCCAGCTACCCCGGGGCCGGGGCAGCCCCCGCGGAACCGCAGCTCCAGCATGTCCCGCTCCCGCGTCGCTGGGCTGGCGTCGTCTAGCGCCCCGCCACCGCGGAGCCGCGCCGGGTCACCCCCAGAACGGCATCAACGAGCGAGCGCTCGAGGCCGCCGGAGGGGGGTGCGGGGCGGCGCGGACGGGCGGGCGGGCGGGGACGCGGCGCCGTTGCCAGGTGCGCGGCTCCACGCACTGGCTTCAGAGGGCGGAGGAGCAGCCCGGCCCTCCCTCGCGCCTCGCGACCGCGCCACCCAGCTCGCCCGCCCGCCCCACCTTCCCGCCGCCGAGCTCCCGCAGCACGGTCACGCGCCGCAGGCCCCGCCCCACCAGCCCCTCCGCGCTGCACTGCAGTGCCCAAGGCCCCGCCCATATCGGTGACGTCAGCTCCAGGACCACGCCCAGGCCCCTTTGCGCAGGTGGGGCCTCGGAAAGGTGCGCGCAGGGTTGGGCACCTGGGTCGGCAAGCCAGGGGCTGGAAGGTGCGGAGGCGATCCCGGGCGACTGGAAGCCTTAGACTGCGCACGGACATTAGATGGAGTTCAGCCGACTCCTTCAAGGGACTCGGCCCAGCTTGACACGCAGCGGCGTGGCGGAGCCTCTTAGGCGTCCCCAAGCAGAAACTTGCTGGGCAGGACAGACCCGTTGGCTCCGCGTTCCAGCCTGTGCTTTGCCTCCTCGATTCCTGGGGATGAGTTGGCCAATAGTTTAAATCTCGTACCCAGGTTCTGTACTGAGGAAACTCGAGTTTTTGAATTTCACACAATGTTCTACCACGGGGTCCACAGAAAGTCTTTGATGCTAGGGCTCCGCGTTGCCAAGGACCTTGGGACAGTAAAGCTGGAACAGGATGGACAGACACCTGATCTGAGTTAATTCCAGGCTAATCCTGTTAGCAGGTGCTTAGTTTTCTTGACATGCATTTGAGAGCTAGACTTAAAGGCCAAAGTCTCTCACACAAACATGTAATTCACACAAACTGGACAGAGGAACACCTTTATTCTAATAAGTCAACAATTTCCTAGGTCATAACTGACAAAGTGAAAATAAGTCATGTGTTAGTCATAAATTCTAATAACCAGAAAAACTACATTGCACCAGAGTAGTGTGCAATGAGAAACAGTAGACCCACATTACCTTGCTTGGACAAACAGATCTCTAAAGCTGTCAAGTTCCGGGCAGGCCTGGTGGCTCACGCCCTCCCAATACTCGCAAGGCAGAGGCAGGAGCTTCACTGTGAGTTCGAGGCAAGCCTGGTTTACACAGTGAGTCTAGGACAGCCAAGGCTATACAGAGAAACCCTGTCTAGGTAGGGGGAAAGCTGTTATGTTCAGTTAGGGTTGCCAGCATCATTTTCCAAAATTACAATTTCTTGGTAAGCAGAACTTTGTAGCAAAAATGGTGGTAGAGGGTCCCCTAGGACTCAATGGTTAGAGATACTTGCAGCTAAGCATGATGACCCAAGTTCAATCCCCAGGCCCTACATACACGGTGGAAGTAAAGAATTGCCACCAGGAAGTTGTCCTTTGACCTCCAGGCACACGCATGCGCGCGCGCACACACACACACGATAAATATGATTTAAAAGTAATGGAAGATAAGAGAGTAAGTCCTCTGAGTGATGGATGTGGTGTGGGTTTTTCTGTAAGGAACAGAAAGAAGACTTCAAGTAATTAGGTTAATTGTTTCCTCTTTCTCTCTGCCCCTGCCCACCTTTAAAAACTACTTCCTGATAGGAAGGTCAAAGGTCAGCAGAAGAGGCTATAGTGGTATTGGCTCCTACCCAGCAGAAAGGAGGATTCTAGCTCCTTTCAACTTTCTTCCAGGACGTTGGGGAGCCAGAGTTCTAGCCCCAGTGGCGCCAGTTATCTCTGTGTCCTCTAGTAAGTGGGTAAGCCTATGTCCCCATCTGTAAAGTGAATAGTAAGGAGTTTGTTGCCCAGTCCCTTCAAGTGGTTACAGTGTCAAGTTCTGACCCTTTCTTACACTCAACATCCCTCCCCTCCCCCAGCCAAACCCTCAGTGCTGTTCCTTTTCTTTCTTCTCCCTTTGCAGTAGGAGAGGGGGAAAGCCTACTGAGAGTGGCAAGAGGGGATGACAGAAGTCAGTGAGTGTAACAGAAAAACAAAAAACAAAAAAACCTGTCCTCCTCCACCCAGGGAAGAGGGGCAGCGCAGACCCATCACAGTGTTCCCCTTCCTTTCCCCCCTTCCCCCCCCCCTTTCCCTTCCCCCACCCCGCCTTTCCTGAGCTCTGCCACTCCCTGCATGTCAGCGGAGATGGTAATTTATTCCTGTCTTGATTATAGTTATTGACTTTAGTTGAATGATCGATGGAACCACAGACCGAGGGCTCGCCGCGGAGCCGGCCCCTCCCCTCAGACAGTCAGCAGGGTTTCTTGAAGAAACAAATGGGTAGGGATCTATAGTCTGGTGGAAAATTATTCGGTGTTTACGTTTTGACTTACGCGGTATGGCGGCTGTTCTTGGATGTCAACGTGACTACTTCTGGAATTACATCTAAGAGGGATTTTTCCTGATTGGCTCATCTGAGGTAGGAAGGCCCACCTTAAACCTGGGCCACACCTTCTGGTAGTAGCCTCTGTAGAGAACAAGGAAGAAGGAAGCCCTTGCTGTTTGTTCAACCCCTGCTCACACTGGCAAGGCCATTTCTTCACCATTATCAGAGCCCACTTCTTCGGAATTCCTGAGCATACTGAAGACCAGCTGAGACATCCAGCCTTGTGGGCTGAACAACTATCATATTTGTGGACTTTCCATCAAGAGACAGCCATGGTGGACTATTCAGAACACGACCTATAAGCCACTCAAATAAATTTCCTTTAGATACATAGACAATAGAGAGATGATAGATAGATATTCATTTTGTCAGTGCTGTTTCTCTAGAGAACTCTAACTCACATGGATATCCACTTTTCTTCATTTTCCACTTGACCTGTAGAAAGAGATTAAGTTTAACATGTATTAAAAAGAAGTTCTAAGCCAGGCATGGTGGTGCAAGCCTTTAATTCCAACACTCTGGGAGACAGAGGCAAGCTGATCTCTGTGAGTTCGAGGGCAGCCTGGTTTACAAAAATGAAATCCAGGACAGCTAAGGCTACACAGAGAAACCCTGTCTCTAAAAACAAAACAAAACAAAACCAAAAACAAGTCCTAGTAATAATTTTTTGTTTGTTTGTTTGTTTTTCAAGACAGGGTTTCTCTGTGTAGCCTTGGCTGTCCTGGACTCGCTTTGTTAGACCAGGCTGGCCTCAAACTCACAGCGATCTGCCTGCCTCTGCCTCCTGAGTGCTGGGATTAAAAGTGTGCCCCACCACGCCCAGCTCTGTAGTAATGATTTTATACTTTACCTAAAATATATTACAATGTATTTAGCCGTAACTGGCTTTATTGCACTTTATGTTTGCAGACTTTTTTCTTTTCTTTCTTTTTTTTTTTTTTTTTTTTTTTTTTTTTCACTTGCTGTGTTTGCGTTCTATGAAACAACCGTGTCATATAATGATTCCTAAGTCTCACCTGTCACTCTGGCTACAGTTTGACCTGCTTGAAGGGTTTCCAAGAATCCCTGAGTCTATGGGAAATGCTGGGCCAAGGCACACTTCTTTGCTAGTTTCAGAGTTTCCACTGCAGTGGTCTTGGACCTTTTTAGCTGCTTTTTTTTTTTTTTTTTTTTTTTTTTTTTTTTTTTTTGCTTGTTTTGTTTTATTTTTAGAAACAGGGTTTCTCTGTGTAGCCTTGGCTGTCCTGGACTCTCTTTGTAGACCAGACTGGCCTCTTAGCAAGGGATTTATTTGCTGGGGAGTGTGGAAGGGAGTAATGATGTTGTTATTTATATATTGTCTGTTATAGTTGTGGTCTTAGCTTATCCTGTTGCTCACAATAATAGGAACAGGAGATGCAGAGACACCCCGCCGCCCCCCCCCCCAATTTCTCCTTTATGATGGCCTCCCAAGGTGTCTGCCTCTTAGGTGAGAATTTGAGCTTGCTTTCCACAACAAAGGTTATGAGGCACTTGCCTGGACCGTCTCCAACTTCCAAGGGAAGAAAAACCCAGCCTTGCCGAATGTTTCTGCTTGCCTGGCTGTCCTTCCTGTAGCGTTTGTGACTTGGCCTATCGTCCCTGCTGCACCTTTCAGCTCTCTATGTAAGTTGAAGGTAAGCATTTCTGATTTAAGAGGGAAGGAAGTGAGCACAAGAGGAGGGAGAGGGAGGTAAAATAATAATAATAATAATAATAATAATAATAATAATAATAATAATAATAATATAGGTGGCTTTAAAAGCTACAGGAAATAGTATGATTAACTATCAAAAAAGGGGCGTACCCATAATATGTGTAACTAAGGCTATGAACATGTATGTATAAGGTTTAATGACCTCTTCTCATCTAGGCTGACAGTGCTCCCTTCAAGAACCAAGGACCACTGTGGTGGTTTGAAAAAGAATGGCCCCCACCAGAGCCAGCATGGTGGCGCACGCCTTTAATCTCAGCGCTTGGGAGGCAGAGGCAGGCGGATCTCTGTGAGTCCACTACAGTCACGTCTACACAGAGAAACCCTGTCTCAGGGGCAGGAGGAGGGGGCGGGTAAGAATTGAAGAGCTGGAGAGCAAGGCGGTTCAGGCCTTTAATCCCAGCACTCGGGAGGCAGAGGCACGCGGATCTCTGTGAGTCCACAACAGTCAGGGGCTACACAGAGAAACTCTGTCCCGAAAAGAAAAGAAAGAAAGAAAGAAAGAAAGAAAGAAAGAAAGAAAGAAAGAAAGAAAGAAAGAAAGAAAGAAAAAGAACGGCACCATATGTTTATAGATTTGAGTACTTGGACACCAGAGAGTGTCACTATTTGAAAGGATTATGAAGTGTGGCCTTGTTTGAGAAAGTACAAGTACGTCACTGGAGGTGAGCTTTGAGGTTTCAAGAGCCCAAAACAGGCCCCATGGCTCTTTCTTCTTCCTTTTGCCTGCTGGTCCAGATGTAGAACTCTTCCATCGTGTCTGCCTGCGTCTCACTGTGCTCCCCCCCACCCCCCACCCCCCCAGGGATGATAACGGGCCGAAGCTTTGTTTTTGTCTTTTGGGGTTTTGTTTTGTTTTGTTTTGTTTTCTGAGACAGTGTTTCCCTGGGTAGCCTTGGCTGTCCTGGACTCCCTTTGTAGACCAGGCTGGCCTCAAGCTCAGAGCGATCCGCCTGCCTCTGCCTCCCGAGTGTTGGGATTAAAGGCTTGCGCCGCCACCACGCGTGCGCACAGCGACAGGGAAGGCTTTGATTCCAGTCTTGCGAATGGAATCCAAACTGGGATTAACTGTATGGGACTCATATATCCAATCAGATGGCAGCTTGTGTTTGGGAGGTGGGGCTGCAATGGGGGTAGGGGGTGGGCAAGACCGGTATATAAAGTTACAGAGGAGCCACTCAGTGAGCTGGAGCCTGAAGTTAACAGCCTGGTTCTGCTGGGATCCGGAGATCCTGAACTCAGCTCATCGGTGCTCAGAGCTGGTAGGTCACTTCCCTCCAATGGAATAGGCCACCCAAAAGAGAGAGAGTAGACCCAAGATAACAAAGTAACATATGTATGTATGTATGTATGTATGTATGTATGTATGTATGTATGTGGATTTATTTCTGGATGTCTATAATTTAAAAATACCTTTTTATTATAATGCAGTTTTGTATTCATTTGACATAACTTTAAGTAATACAGGATGGAATAACAACCCCGTTTCCTAGTTTTTCCCAGGCAGGTTTTTTGTTTTAGAGAAAACATGGGTAGGTTGGGTGTGTGTAAAACTTCCCAACCTCTGTTGTTTGGGGACTTGTCATATAATCTATGTCTGATTGCCACAAAAAGATGGTATCAGCTTTCAGACTGCTGGGGACCCCTTCCCAGTGGGGATGGGACTGAGTACAGCATTGGTTGAGGTTGGATGAAACACAGGGTGTACTTGGTGGACTTTGTTTTTGTTTTTGCCTTTTGGCAGGGGGGGGGGGCGGCAGTTATGGAGACAGCATTTCTCTGTGTAACCTTGGCTATCCTAGACTCACTTTGTAGACCAGGCTGGCCTCTAACTCACAGAGATCTGCCTGCCTCTGCCTCCCAGGTGCTGGGAATAAAGGCATGCACCACCATGGCCAGCTCAAATTTTGTTTGCTTGTGTGGCTCTCCTGGAGTCCTTTGTAGACCAGGCTGGCCTTGAACTTTGAACAATCTGCCCACCTCTACCTCCTGAATGCTGGGATTACAAGCATGTGCCACCACACCCAGCCCTTGGGTGTACTTGTTTGCTTGTTCGTTTGTTTTGGTTTTTCAAGACAAGGTCTCTCTGTGTAGCCTTGGGCTATCCTAGACTCACTTTGTAGACCAGGCTGGCATGGAACTCACAGAGATTCTCCTGCCTCTACCTCCCAAGTGCTGGGATTAAAGGTGTGTGCCACCATGCCCTGCTGCCCTTGGGTGTACTTGTGAGAGGCTTCTTATGCCGTCAGTGAGAGTTTGGCTTTGAGACCACCATTAAAAGCAATAGCTTAAGCTGACATTACCACCATTACCAAAGCAATAACTCTGACCATGGGTGGTTCTGGTGATGACAAGGAAGTTTTCTAAACTTTATCATGACAATATATTCTTAGCCTGTTGTGGTGGCTCACACCTTTAATACCAGCACTCGGGAGGCAGAGGCAGTTAGATTACTGTGAGTTCAAGGCAAGCCTGGTCTACAAGGTGAGTCCAGCACAGCCAAGGCTACACAGAGAAACCCTGTCTCGAAAAACAAAACAAAAATATATTAAAAAAAAAAAAAATATATATATATATTCTTACTTGAATGCTTCCCAGGGCGCCTTCTGACTGAAGAAGACCTTGCAGGATGAGTGTTCAGACCCCACCCAGACTCCTGACGCTGGCAAGGCAGGCTCTGCTGAAATATGAGGCCTTGGCGATTTCCGATGTGGAGAAACTGCCTACGGAGGTTTTCCCAGCACTCTTCAAGGAGGCCTTCACTGGCAGACACACTAAGATCGTGACGGCTATGGTGGCAGCCTGGCCTTTCCCCTGTCTCCCTGTGGGGGCATTGATGAAGACCCCTGACTTGGAAACCTTCCAGGCTATGCTGGCAGGAGTAGACATGGGGCTGAAAAGGTTTCACTCCAGGTTAGCAGTAAGCCAGAACTGTAGGATGGAGCACGTGGAGTACAGGGAAGAGCCTGTGGGGTCAAGGAGAATGGCTTCTTCACCCGTGCATGGGAGGCTTCCGGTGGGATTATCAGGCAGGATGCAGAGGCCTTGACAGCCAGTCTTGGCTTGTACTAAGGACATTGACTATGGACTGGACCTTAGAGCAGACACAGCCGCCCAGTGGAAGGAGCCGCCCTGGTGTTCCCATGCCCACTAATAATGGGACCGAGGAGAAATAGAGAGCAAGTTAGTGGAAGGAAACAGTCAAGTCTACGTATGGAGCTCAGGGAAAGCTTCCGTAGCATGTGTGAGGGCAGAGTTTAGAGGTATGCAGTAAAAGCTGACTCAGTCTTGGGTCTTGTCATGTAGCTGATGTTTCATGTGCTTTACCCACAGGAGGGGAAAACTTCAGGTTCTTGACTTGAGGAACAAACAGCATGAATTCTGGAGCATCTGGGCTAGAGCAGAGGATGGGGGCTGCCCAGCAAAGACCCTGCATAAGAAGCAAGTAGTGAAGGTTCTTCCCAGATACGCACTGAGGCGGCGTCTGAAGGTGATGACAGAACCTTGCCTCAGGTCCCGACTGGATGAAGAACAAGCGTGCTTCTTGCAGTGGGCCGAGCAGAGAAAGGGCTCCATTAATTTCTGCTGTAGGAAGTTGAAGATCTGGGCTCTGCCTGCCCATGATATCATTAAAATCTTGAATATTTTCCGTCCAGAGCACATTGAGGAATTCGAACTGAGCACAGAGTGGAATGCGTTAAGGCTGGCACAGCTTGCTCCCTGCTTAGGCCAGATGAGCAATCTTCGCAGACTCTTCCTGGCACCCACCTGCAGGAATGCCCTCAAGATTGACAACAGGGTGGCAGACATAGAAGAATGTGTCTGGAAGTTCATTTCTCAGTTTTCTGAGTTCAACTGTCTCCAGCATCTCCGCATAAGTGGCATCTACTTGCTCAGAGGCCGCATGAATCAGGTCTTCGGGTAAGCAAGGATGGCGGGCTAGGTCAACAACCAGAGCAAACCTCTCCCTTTTACTTTAAGGATTAGTGGTGCACGGTGCTTGCCAGTCACCGGGAACTAACATGTAGGACTCAGGCAACTATAAAAGTTACTCCTGTTTCCATGTGTAGTGAGTCACGGTCTCAAATGCCCACTCATGAAAGGGGAGGGCTTAGGTGGGATAAAGGGTACGTCAGATGTGCTAAGGATGGGTTGTGATTCTTGGAATCATGCCCAACCAACCAATGAAATGGAAAGGGAACAGGAAGGGAAGAGCAACAATTAGGAGTCTGAGGGACTCACCAGTGTGGAGGTGAGCTCTGTGCTCAGATCTGTGAGAACAGCCTCAGTCTGCCCCAAACTTCCCATGGGTGAAATGCTTTGAGCCCCAGCAGAGCTGAGTGCTTGGGACAATGGGGATGGTGTTGGGGAGTAAATGACAGCAAGAGTGACTGTGCAGAGGCTGTGAGGTAACCCAGAGTCCACTGAGCCCACAGGAAATGTCCCTAGATCCTCTCAGGACTCTCATGGGTTGGAACTTCTCCTGTGTGCTTTCTGTGCTTATGGGCTGAGCCTGGTTATGGCTTGAGAGTGAGGAGGCCAGGAGAGAAATTGTGGGTTTGACTTGACTGAGCAGTTTCCAACAGGAAGCATCTTAGAGCTGGAGCGGTGGTGGCACACGCCTTTAATCCCAGCACTTGGGAGGCAGAGGCAGGTAGGTTGATGTGAGTTTGAGGCCAGCCTGGTCTACAAAGTGAGTCCAGGACAGCCAAGGCTACACACAGAAACCCTGTCTCGGAAAAAACAACAACAAAGGAAGCATCTTAGATAACATCCTTGATCATTTGGTCAAACTGACCTTGGGGCACCTGGTTCCTTCTACCTCTGGGTAAATCCCACCCCACACTCGCTAACAGCATTTGCCACAACTAACAGCCTGGTCTGTCCCTAGGTGCCTGATGCCCTTCTTGGAGACCCTCTCCATTAGTCACCACCAAATCTCCCAGCAAGATTTGAACTGCCTCACTTGGCGTCCAAAGCTCTTTAAGCTAAAACATCTGGACATGAGTGGTGTGGTCTTACTGGCTTTGGATGTTGTACCTCTCGGAGTTTTCCTAAAGACTGTGGCAGGCACTTTGCAGACCCTGGACTTGACGGGTTGTAAAATGAAGGACCCTCATCTCACTGTCCTCATTCCTGCCCTCAGCACATGCTCCCAGCTCATCAAGGTCAGTTTCTATGGCAATGATTTCTCCATGGCCATCCTGATGGGCCTTTTACAGCACTCCGCCAATTTGAGCAAGATGGATGAGGAGCGATACCCCGCCCCTCGGGAGTGCTGCCACAAGCGGGGTCAGTACTCTATAGGGAGGTTTGTCCATCTTTGTGCTCAGCTCAGGAGTACACTCAGGAGCATCAGGGAGCCCAAGAGCATCTCCTTTGCTACAGATACCTGCCCTAAATGTGGGGGGTGCTCTGTCTGTAACCTAGAGTCTATAACCTACTGTGGCTGCTTGTGAGAAACAGGAAAACACGGCTACCGGATTTGGAGAAATGGAAGGCTTGGCACCCGGCTTCTCATCCTGGGTGCCGAGGGATTGTGACTTTAGACACTGCTCAGATTGTTGGGAGAGAAAATGATGTGTGGTAAGTTGTATCTTGGAGGCTGAAGTTGCCCTGGAGAACAACGGGACTGTGGGAACAGGGGTCATTTATAAATGGCCGTAGCCATAATAATGCCCCATTTTCTGTATAGTGTGATATCAATAAAACAATTTTCTTCTACATTGGAATACTTGTTGAATACATAGAACATGGGCTATTTGCTTAAATGTCATTGCTTGTCTAAATTCCATAAATGATTTAAATTTAAGGACTTCTCAACAAATGCTCTCTGGAGAGAAGTAAAAATAAACAGACTATTGGCGGTAATGTCAACAATCCAAAATCTGGCATAGATGGATATCTCAGCCAGGGTGGGCCACTCTAGGTACAGAGGTGTTTTGAGACAGGGTTTCTCTGTGTAACAGCCCTGGCTGTCCTGGACTTTGTAGACCAGGCTGACCTCACACTCACAGAGATCCGCCTGCTTCAGCCTCTCAAGTGCTCAGATTACAGGTGGCATTGTCTTAAAAACAAAAAGAAGGCAGGCATGGTGCTGCACCCCAGGAGTGCACTCCAGCACTCGGGAGGCAGACGCAGGTGGATCTCTGAGTCTGAGGCCAGCCTGGTGTACAAAGTGACTACAGGCCAGCCTACATAGAGAAACCCTGTCTCAAAAAACAGGGTGAAAAAAAGAAAAAGAAAAACAACCCATGGATGAGCGAGGTCGTTCACAGGCCAAGAGCACACGCTGATTCTTCAGAGGACCAAAGCCTGATTCCAGCACTTAGATCAGGTGGCTCTGACACCCCGGCTTCAGGTGACAGGCACACTTCTGGCTAATACACATCAGTACACATGTCATTTAAAAATATATATTAAGATAGTAAAATAAAAATGTTGCAGGATATTTGATTCCATTGTGATTTTGACATTGTAAACTGTTAAAAAAAAAAAAATCTGTCTCTGATCCTATTGTGGTCCCTGAGACTGAACTGGAAATCCCTGTTCCCTGAGGTTGAGCCCTGACACGCCTTTAATCCAAGAACGTTCTGTTTATTGTAAATAGGTGATTAAGGTGTGGCTCAGCTAGCCTTACACACACCTTTAATCCAAGAGCTATCTGCACACAGGAGTTAATAAAGTTAACCCTAGGTCAAGAGGTGGAGCAAGAAACCAACTGACAGAGATTAAAGAGTAGGTGGGGCTTTGAGTTGAGTATTTAAGACAGCCTGTGGAAGTAGAGGCTTTGAGCTCTTGAGCTCATGAGCCTTTGTTTTTTTTTTGTTTTTGTTTTTGTTTTGGTTTTTTTTTTTTTTTGTTTTTGTTTTTTTTTTAGCTTTTAGCAAGCAAGCCTTTGGCCTTGGGTTTTTTGCCCTTTTCCTCCTGGGCTGTCAGCTGAGCTAGTGAGCCTTCTGAGCCTTTTCCATTGGGACATGAGCTAAGTAAGGAAGTCAGCTGGGTGCTTTCTCTGGCCCTCTGAGCCAGCAGGTTTCACCCCAGCATCTGGTTCCTGAGTCTTTGATGATAAAATAGAATGATCTGGATTTTCATTTAACACAACATTAAAAAACTCAACTTCCACAAAATAGAAACAGAAGGAACATTGCCAAACGCATTCCATATGGCCACAGTCACCCTGATACCTAAACCTCACAACAAAGACTCAACAAAGGCTAATTTCCCTCATGAACATGAGCAAAAAAACTCGATAAAATACCAAATCCAAGAACATGTAAAAAAATCATCCACCATGATCAAATAGGCTTCATCCCAGGGATGGTTCAACATACGAAAACCCGTCAATGTAATAAACAAACCAAAAGAAAAGGAAAAAGAAAAGCACATGATAATCTTACTAGATGAGGAAAATGAAGTGAGTCCAGGCTGGGCAAAGCTACACAGAGAAACCCTGTCTTGAAAAACTAAAATATATAAATAAATAAATAAAATTGTTTTTCTATGTTTATTAATTAAAAGAATTTTTTTTTGTGTGTGTTTATTCGAGACAGGGTTTCTCTGTGTAGCCTTGGCTGTCCTAGACTCAGTTTGTAGACCAGGCTGGCCTCGAACTCACAGGGAACCGCCTGTCTCTGCCTCCCGAGTGCTGGGATTAAAGGCGTGCGCCACCATGCCTGGCCACTATTCAAAATTTTAATCTTTGCATACATTACATTCCAACTGCAGGTTCCCCTAGCTTTACTCCTCCCAGTCCGCTCCTCTCAGATCTACTCCTCCTCCATTTCTCTTAAAAAAAAAAAAAAAAGCAGGCTTCCCAGGGATGTCAAAAGAGCATGAGATAACAAATCACAACAAGGCTAGGCATGAACCTTCATATCAAGGATGGGTGGGGCAACCCAATATGAAGAAAAAGATCTCAAGCACAGGCAGGAGTGTCAGAGACACCCCACACTCCCACTGTTGGGAGTCCCACAAGAACACCAAACTACACAACCACAACGTATTTGCAGAGGACCTAGCTCAGGGCCACATAGGATCCCACGATTGTGCCTTCAATCTCTGTGAGCCCCTATGAGCTCTGCTTAGTTGATTCTGTGGGTTTTGTTTTTTCATGGTGACCTAGACTTCTCTGGTTCCTAGAAACCCCCGTACCCCATCCCCCCACCCTATCCCCGATCTTCTCCAGGGTTTTCCTGGCTCTGCTCATGTCTGGCTGTGGGTCTCTGCATCTGCTCCCATCAGTTGATGGACAATGTCTCTCTGATGACAATTGGGCTAAAAACTCATCTGGGAGTATAGCTGAATATCATCAGGAATCATCTCGGAGACTTTTTTTTTTTTCCTCTTTCTTTTTTGGCCAGTCATATTTGATTCTATCCTGAGTCTATAGACTGCCCAGCCTCTGGTGTCTGGCTATCTATGTAGTATCAGGCATGGGCTCTCTCTCATGGGGTGGGCCTCAAGTTTGACCAGTCACTGGTTGGCTAGACCTATAAGTTCTGTGCCACCATTATCACTGCACATCCTGCATAGGAGGGAGGGGGCAGGGGGGCATAGTGTAGGTTGAAGGTTTTGCGGCTGGGTTGATGTCACAGCCTCATTGCTGGGAAACTTGTTTGGTTACAGAAGATAGCTGCTAACAGCTCTGTCTCTCCCATTACTAGATTTCAGTACAGTCGCTCCTGTAGATCCCAGGGAGTTCTCACTGCACTGGGTTCCTACATTTCTCCAAAAATGCTTCCCCACACATACACATGCAATTCCAGTTGTGTCTCCCAGTATTATCTCCCGCCATCCCCTCTCCATTGGCCTGGACTCTCCCGCTTTCACCCCTACTCACCCCCCAAAATCTATTCTAGTCCCCCTTCCAGGGAGATCCATGCCACCACCTTGAGCCTGCTTGTTCCTTAGCGTCTCTGGGTCTGTGGACTGAACAGTGATTGTCCTTAACTTAACAGCTAATGTCCCCTTATCAGTGAGTACGTACCATGTTTGTCTTTCTGGGTCTGAGTTACCTAACTCAGAATTAATTTTTTTTTTTTTTAGTTTAATCCATTTGCCTCCAAATTTCATGATGTCATTTCTTTAAACCTCTGAGCAATACTCCACTGTGTAAATGTACATTTTCTTTATCCATTCTTTGGCTGAGGGATAGCTACGTTGTTTCCAGTTTCTGACTATTTTGAATAAAGCAACTATGAACATAGTTGAGCAAGTGTCCCTGTGGTATGGTGGTGGAGTGTCTGTCCTTTGTATATATACCCAGGAGTGGTATAGCTGGATCTTGAGGTATATGAATTCAAAATTTCCTAAGAAATTGCCGTATTGATTTCCAAAGTGGCTGTACATGTTTGCAGTCCCATCAGTAATGGAAGAGTGTTCCCCTGTTCCTCCTTCTCCACTTCCTCCCCAGTTCTGTCACTTGTGGGTTTTTGCTTTGTTCTGTTTTGGTTTGGTTTGGTTTTTAGAGACAGGGTTTCTCTGTGTAGCCTTAGCTGTCCTGGACTTGCTTTGTAGACTATGCTGACCTTGAACTCACAGTGATCCGCCTGCCTCTGCCTCCCGAGGGATGGGCTTAAAGGTGTGTGTCACCACGCCCAGCTGTCGCTTGTGTTTTTAATTGTAGGCATTCTGACGGGTGTAAGATAGAATCTAAAATCAGTTTTGATTTGCATTTCCCTAATGGCTAAGGAAGTTGAACATTTATTTAAGTGCTTTTCAGCCATTAGAGATTCCTCAGTTGAGAACTCTCTATTTAGCTCTGTACCCCATTTTTAAATTGGGTTATTTGGTTTGTTGATGTCTAGTTTCTTGAGTTCTTTGTGTATTTTGGATATTAGGCCTCTGTCAGATGCAAGGTGAGTAAAGATCTTTTCCCATTCTGTAGGCTGCCATTTTTGTCCTGTTGATGGTGTCTTTTGCCTTACAGAAGGTGTTTAGTTTCAGAAGGTCCCATTTGTTGATTGTTGTTCCTTGTGACTGTGCTGTTGGTGTTCTGTTTAGGAAGTTGTCTCCTGTACCAGTGAGCTCAGGGTATCTGGTTTTATGTTGGGGGTCTGTGATCCAGATGGATTTGAGTTTGGTGCAAGGTGATAGGTATGGATCTATTTAAATTCTTCTACATGTAGACATCCAGTTAGACCAGCATCATGTGTTGAAGATGCTTTCTTTTTTCGTTATTTATTTCTGGCTTCTTTATCAAAAATTAGGTGGCCATAGGTGTCTGGATTTAAATCTGGGTCTTTGATTTCATTCCATTGATCATCTTGTATGTTTCTGTGGCCATACCATGCATTTAAAATTTTACTAAGGCTCTGTAGTATATCCTGAAATAGGGGCTGGTGATACCTCGGGATGTTCTTTTATTGTATAGGACTGTTTAGCTATCTTTGGTTTTTTTTGCTTTTTGTTTTTTTGGTTTTTGTTTTGTTTTTGGTTTTTCGAGACAGGGTTTCTCTGTGTAGCCTTGGCCATCCTGGACTCACTTTGTAGACCAGGTTGGCCTTGAACTCACAACGATCCGCCTGCCTCTGCCTCCCGAGTGCCGGGATTAAAGGCGTGCGCCACCACGCCCGGCTGCTATCTTTGTTTTTTTGTTTTTCCACATTGTTTCTCTCTTTTTTAAAAAAAATATTTATTTATTATGTTCTGCCTGCATGTACACATGCACACCAGAAGAGGGCACCAGATCTCATTATAGATGGTTGTGAGCCACCATGCGGTAGCTGGGAATTGAACTCATGACTTTTGAAAGATCAGCCAGTTCTCTTAACTTCTCCAGCCCCCTTGTATTAAGTTTCTTATTGTTCTTTTAAGACCTATAAAGAATTGTGTCAGAATTTTGATGGGGACTGTGTTGAATCTGTAGATTGCATGTGGTAGGGTGACCATTTTTACTATGATAATCCTACCAATTCACTAGCTTGAGATATCGTGCCATCTTCTGGTATCCTCCTCAATTTCTTTCTTCAAAGACTTGAAGTTGTTGTCATACAGGTTTTTCACTTGCTTGGTTAGAGTTGCCCCAGGATATTTGTCTCAGAACTTTCAGGTATGCTGTTACGTTGCTAGTATGAAATATCTCCAATTAAAAACATTTTTAAACTTCTTTTTTTTTCAAGACAGGGTTTCTCTGTGTAGTCTTGCCTGTCCTGGACTCGCTTTGTAGACCAGGCTGGCCTTGAACTCACAGCAATCTGCCTGCCTGTGCCTCCCAAGTGCTGGGATTAAAAGCATGTGCCACCAAGCCCAGCTTCCAATTTCTTTATGTAGGCACTTAGTGCTATGAATTTTCTTTTTAGGGCACTTCCATTGTGTCTCATATGTTTGGGTATATTCTACGTTCTTTCCATTAAATTTTAGGAAATCCCTATTTCTTTATTCCTGCTTTGACCTAGCTATCATTCAGTAGAAAGTTGTTTAGTTTTTATGAGTTTATAGGCTTCCTGTTGTTTCTGTTGTTGAAATCCAGCTTTAATCCAGCATAGTCTGATAGGATGCAGGGGGCTATTTCAGTTTTCTTGCATCTGTTGAGACTTTCTTCTTTCTTTCTTTCTTTCTTTCTTTCTTTCTTTCTGTGTGTGTTTCGAGACAGGGTTTCTCTGTGTAGCCTTGGCTGTCCTGGACTCCCTTTGTAGACCAGGCTGGCCTCAAACTCTCAGCGATCTGCCTGCCTCTGTCTCCCAAGTGCTGGGATTAAAGGTGTGAGCCACCACCGCCTGGCCTGAGACTTTCTTTGTGACCAAGTATATGATCAGTTTTGGAGAATGTTCCATGCAGGGCTAAGAAAAAGGTTGTTCTTTTGTGTTTGGGTGAAATGCTGTGTAGCTATCTGTAAGATCCATTTGGTTCATAATGTCAGTGAGTTCCAATATTTCTCTGTTTAGTTTTTGTCTAAATGACAAAACTGTTCATTGGTGAGAGTGGGAGGTTGAAGTCCCCCGCTATCAATGTGTAAGAGTTGATGTGTGATTTCAGCTTTAGTAATGTTTCCTTTACAAACATGGGTGCTCTGTGTTGGAGGCATAGATATTAAAAATTGAAAAATCATCTTGGTTGATTTTTCCTTTAGTGAGTATGAAGTGGTCTTCCCCATCTTTTTTTTTTTTTTTTTTTTTTTTTAGTTTAAAGTGTATTTTGTTAGATATTAGGACGGCTATACCAGCTTGTTTCTTAGGTCCATTTGATTTGAAAACATTTTTCCAATCTTTTACTTTTTGTTATTGAGGTGTTTCTTGTATGTAGCAGAAGAATGGATCCCGTTTTCACATCTATTATTAGTCTGTGTCTTTTTATTGGGGAACTGAGTCCATTAATATTGAGAGATATCAATGACCAATGATTGTTATTTCCTGTTATTTTGTTGTTTTTGGTAGTATGTGTGTATGAGTGTATGCATTTCACTTTTTTGGGTTTTGCTGGTATGAGATTATTTATTGCTTGTATTTTTGATGGTGGTTAACCTCTTTGGGTTGGAGTTTTCCTTATAGTACTTCTGTAGAGCTGGATTTGCGGATAGATATTGTTTACATTTGGTTTTGTCATGGAATGTCTTGTTTCTCCATCTATGGTTATTGAAATTTTTTCTGGGTATAGTAGTCTGGGCTGACATCTATGGTCTTTTAGAGTCTGAAAAACATCTTCCCAGGTCCTTCTGGCTTTTAGAGTCCCTGTTGCAAAGTCAGGTGTAATTCTGCCCTTATATGTTACTTGGCCTATTCCCCTTGCTACTTTGTGTTTGTTTGGTTTTTGAGACAGGGTTTCTCTGTTTTCTTGGCTGTCCTGGACTCAATTTGTAGACCAGGCTGGCCTCGAACTCATAGTAATCTGCTTGCCTCTGCCTCCCAAGTGCTGGGATCAAAGGCGTGCGCCACCAGGCCCAGCTCCCCTTGCTACTTTTATATTCTTTCTTTGTTCTGTACATTTAATGCTTTGATTAGTATGTTGCAGGAGTATTTTCTTTTCTGATCCAGTCTGTTTGGTCTTCTGTAAGCTTCTTGTATGTTTATAGGCATCTCTTTCTTTAGGTTGGAGACATTTTCTTTCTTTTTGTTTTGTTTTTTGTGTTTTTGTTTTTGTTTGTTTTTCGAGATAGGGCTTCTCTGTGCATCCTTGGATTGCTGGACTCACTTTGTAGACCAGGCTGGCCTCAAACTCACAATGATCCGGCTGCCTCTGCCTCCCAAGTGCTGGGATTAAAGGCATGCACCGCCACCGCCCAGCCAGGTTGGGGCATTATCATGTATGATTTTGTTGAAAATATTTTCTAGGCCTTGGAACTGGGAGTCTTTTCCTCCTTCTATTCCCATTAACTTTAGGGTTTTTTTTTTTTTTTCCCATAATGTTCTAGCTATCCTGGATAGTTTATGTCAGGAATTTTTTTGTATTTAACATTTTCTTTGACTGGTGTATCTATTTTTTCCTATCGTATCTTCTATGCCTGAGATTCACTCTTCCATCTTTTGTATTATGTTGGTAATGCTTGCATCTGTAGTTCCTGTTTATATACCTAGATTTTCTATTTCCAGAACTCCCTAAGTCTGTATTGTTATCATTTTTATTTCCATTTTTATGTCTTGGACAGTTTTATTAAGTCTTTCATCTGTTTGTTTTTTCTTGGCTTTCTTTAAGGGATTTATTCATTTCCTCCAATTTTTTTTTTTTTTTTTGTCTTTGTTTGTTTGTTTGTTTTTTTCAAGACAGAATTTCTCTGTGTAGCCGTGGATGTCCTAGACTCATTTTGTAGACCAGGCTAGCCTGGCCTCGAACTCACAATGGTCCACCTGCCTCTGCCTCCTGAGTGCTGGGATTAAAGGTGTGCACCACCACACCCGGCTGTCTTTTTCTTGATTTCTGGTTTTTGGTTTTTTGTTGTTGTTGTTGTTTTTCGAGACAGGGCTTCTCTGTGTCCTAGACTTGCTTTGTAGTTTTTCTTGATATCTTTAAGGAATTTATTCATTTTCCTTTAACAATTCTATCATCTTTATAAAATTGGTTTTAAGGTCTTTTTTGTGTGTGTTTCATCTGTGTTTGAATATTCAGGGCTTACTGTAGTAAGATAGCTGGGCTCCTGTGGAGACATATTGTTTTGGCTGTTATTGTTATCTTTTTTTTTTTTTTTTAATTTATTTTTTCATTATGTATACAGTGCTCTGCCTGCATGTCCACCTGCAGGCCAGAAGAGGGCATCAGATCACATTATAGATGGTTAGCTGGGAATTGAACTCAAGACTTTTGGAAGAACAACCAGTGTTCTTAACCTCTGAGCCATCTCTCCAGCCTGTTATTGTTTTCTTATACTGGCACCTAGGCATCTGGGTTTGGAGTGAATATTCATACATCTACGGGCCAGAGTTCTTAGTTTGTCTTTGTTTGATGGTGTTTTTGTTCCTTGGTTTCTTAGTTTCCTCTCTGGTCTTCTGGCCGGAGTGACCTGCGATTGAGTAGACGGTCTCTACCTGAGTTTGGGGGTGTATTTCTGATGGCCATCGTGGCCTCTGGTTGAGCAGGAGGTCTTCTGGGGGTCTGGGTGCCTGGGTGGCCTCTGGTGGAGCAGGGGGCTTTGGTAAAGGGTGTGCCGGGATATGTCATGAGGAAAGGAGGAGACGTTGGGGGTAGCTGGGTAGGTGCTGGGGGAGTATTGGTGGGCTCGTGGGTAGGAGCTTACCTGGGGCTCTAGTGTGGCCTCTGGTGGAACAGTGGGCTCCTTTTCCATCTTATTAACATAGTCTACATATAAAAATTTATGAAAATATAAATAAAACTGGAATAGGGTAAAGATTTTATAAAACTTTGAAAAGTTATACAAAAACACTAAATATAATGTTAATAACACTGAACACAGAATGAGAACATCCCAAATGGCAAAAATTCATAAGTTCATGAATTATGCACAGCCTACAATGAAATATGCAGCCCTTAAAGTTATGTTTTTGAGAAAAATGTCAGTTTCATAATCACTAACATTAAGAGAAAAAACACATAAATCCTATGATTGAAAATATCTGTCTACCCACTCACAGTGAAAACGTTAGATAATATGCTGTAATATTAATATAGTCATATGTAAGATCCACTGCATTGAAAACAATCGCTTGTGATGTGTCATTGCTCCTAGTTTTCTTTATTTCCTTCCTCTCTGTAAAGAAGCAGCAGACCTCCTTTCCTGTGTGTTTGGTGTCCTCTGCGTCTCTTCATATCCCTCTCCCCCGCCTCTGGTGTCCACTATTTGGATCTGTTCTTCTCTGAGATTGCTGCTCGTGCTGCCTCATATGGGCAAGAGAATGCTGGGCTTGTCATTCTGTGTCTGGCTGAACACAGCACAATGACTTTCAGTTCCATCATGCATATGAAAACATAGAGTTCCCTCCTCTCCCCTCCCCCCTCCCTTCCCCTCCCCTTCCCTTTTCCTCCCTTCCCTTCCTTCCTTCCTTCCTTTTTCTTTTTTCTAAGCTGATCAATATTCCAATGTGTAAACACATCACGTTTTCTTTACCCATTGTTTCACTGGACTGCAACTGGGGGAATATATGTTTGCCTGACTTTGTTGAACGGGTTATTTTACAGCTCTGTTAGAATAAAACTTAATCTTAAGAAAGACAGTCATGTGTGTGGTTTGTATTTATGGACTATAAATATAATTTGTCTGATAAATGATTTTAAGTTAAAGTCCTTTTTGTTAAGTTCTTTGACTTCAGTATTCTCTCTGGTTCCATGGCTGAGGGCAAAATAAATGCTTTTTACATGATTATAGTCATATGAAATTATGGTCCTCACTGTATTTGTAAGTTATACTTTATTTGTAACAATGCACTTTTGTTTTCACCTCGAACACTTTCAAAGTCAGATTTCAGTTTTAGGTACCTCATAAAATACATACATATGCACATATATAAACTATACATAAATATATTAGAAACACATACTTGAAGTTAAAGAAGGGGCTGGAGAGATGGCTCAGAGGTTAAGAGCACTGACTGTTCTTCCAGACATCATGAGTTCAATTCCCAACAACCACGTTGGTGGCTCACAACCATCTATAATGTGATCTGATACTCTCCTCTGGCCTGCAGGTGAACATGCAGGCAAAGCACTGTATACATAATAAATAAATAAATAAATATTTTTAAAAAGAAGTTAAAGAATGCAGTATTAGCTAGAGTATATTGTGATATAAAATCTGTTTTCTGGCCGGGTGTAGTAGTGCACATCTTTAATCCCGGCACTCGGGAGGCAGAGGCAGGTATGGATTGGTGTGAGTTTGAGGCCAGCCTGGTCTACAAAGTGAGTCCAGGACAGCCAAGGCTACACAGAGAAGCCCTGTCTCAAAACAACAACAACAACAACAACAACAAATCTATTTTCCTATGCCCTTATTCATTTAGATCAGCATACAGAGCAGGTTGGAAATATATCTCACTCAGTTGGTAGAGTGCATGACCATCATGTGTGAAGCCCTAGACTCAATTCTACATAAAAGACATGGCAGTGCACACCTGACATCCTACCAGTTTAGGTGTTCCAGAGTTACATATTTACTTTGGAGCCAGCCTGTGGTGCATGAGAACCTGTCTCAAAAAAGTTTAAGAAGGGGCTTGATAGATGGTTCAGAGCTTAAGAGCACTGTCTGCTCTTCCAAAGGTCTCAAGTTCAATTCCCAAAAACCACATGGTGGCTCAAAACCACCTATAATGAGATCTGGTGCCTTCGTGTGGCAGGCAGGCACACATGTGGGCAGAATACTGTATATATAATTTTTAAAAATCTTTTTAAAAGTTTAAGAAAACTCAAGTACACCCTATGAGCATATATAGGGGGAGGAGGTCCCCCTCAGTCATAGTACTAGGGGAGGGGAGTAGGGGGAAAGCAGGAAGGAGGAAGCAGGAATGGGAGGATACAAAGGATGGGATAACAATTGGGACATAATATGAATAAATTAATCAAATATAAAAATTAAAAATTAAAAAAAAGAAAAATCAAGTACTTTACATGCGTATATACCTTACGTGATGTGCTATAATATGCCTTTTCATTAAATATTATGCTTCAAACAGTTTTGAGTTAGGTTACAAATACCCATTCTTCCAATTAGTATATATGTACAGCGTATATATATATATATATATATATATTATATATATATATAATACAGTATATATGCATATACGTATAGTATATATGATACATATATGTATCAAAATTTGTTTAGCAATTCCTCTGTTGGTGACCACATAGAGATTTCAGCAATCTCATTATTATTAAAGCTATGCTGTACATAATTATAATGTACATTTACTGCACATACCTGAACATAAACCCCCAAGAGAAGCACAGCTTTATAGATACTTAGACAGGGAGTGATAAGGTCGAAAGCCTATGTCACTGCATAAGACTGTCCCCCAAGCTGCCATCTGCAGGAGTTCGGCTGGCTGCTCGGTAAGGATCATAGCAGTTGAGCTTCTTGACTCCCTCTTTTGGGAAGGAGGGTCTGAGGAAGGTCATGGGTCCCTCGCCTGAGTATCCAGCCACCCATCCCAACTTGTCGTGTGAAAGTCCGCCATCATTGCATGTGGCCTCAGGGTCTCTGCCTAAAGCTAGAGGACACAAGGTAGGAAAGAATTAGAGGAAGGGACAGCCACGGAGGAGTCATCATGCAGACATGCATGCTGGGTGCAGACTTTCTCATGTGACAGCTTTAAGGTCATCTGTGTTCCTGTGTGTAACCCCTTACACGGTGCTCTGTGAGTAAGCCTAAGAAACCCATGGTGGGGGGAGGGGCAGGAGGGGGTCTGGAGAGATGGTTCAGCAGTTAAGAGTACTGTCTGTTCTTCCAGGGGTCCTGAGTTCAATTCCCAGCACCCGCATGGTGGCTCACAACCATCCATAATGAGATCTGGTATCCTTTTCTGATATACAGGTGTTTGTAGAGGCAGAACTCTGTGTATGTAATAAATAAATAAATATTAAAAAAAAAAAAAACCATTGGTTCCCCAGAGTGAACTTGGTGGAACCACACCTTTTTGGTTTTTTGAGACAGGGTCTCTCTGTAGCCTTGACTGTCCTAGACTCACTTTGTAGACCAGGCTGGCCTTGAACTCACAGTGATCCACTTGCCTCTGCCTCCAGCACAGCCAAGGCTACACAGAGAAACCCTGTCTTGAAAGAGAGAGGGAGAGAGAGAGAGAGAGAGAGAGAGAGAGAGAGAGAGAGAGATGCTGAGACTAATGAAACTAAGAAAAAGAAAAGCCGAGGAGTTTCTTATATTAAGCCACAATGTTTTAGCATCAGCCTTACTTTATTTTCCACCAGACACACCCGGTGCTCTGATGACACAGTGTGACTAGAATGGTTACAAAGAACAATTAGATACATAGATACACACAATGGTAGAGCACTTGCCTAGCATGACAAGGCCCTAGACTCAAGACCCAGTGCTGCCCACACAAACAGCAGCTAGAACTTCTACAACAAACTAGCTAAGGTAATTTCCTACCAGATGTGGTAGAAATCCACTGGACAATATCTAGGATTGTGATACTGTCTTTTGGCTCCTGGCCTGTTTCTAAGCACAGTGGATTACTCAACAATCAATTCAATTTTTTTTTTTTTTCCGAGCCATGGTTTCTCTGTGTAGCCTTGGTTGTCCTGGACTCACTTTGTAGACCAGGCTGGCCTCGAACTCACAGCAATCCACCTGCCTCTGCCTCCTGAGTGCTGGACTTAAAGGTGTGAGCCACCACCACCCGGCCAATATTTATTTTTACAGCTCTAATTATTGTTGTTTTTATTTACCACTAGATTTTATTGTGGTTCCGAGACTCAAACCCAAGGCTTTGTAGACAGTAAGCAACCACTCTGCCCCTGAGCTGCATGTCCTGTCACTTCCACTCTGTTTCATCTCTTTTACATTTTAGAAACTGTCAGGTGTGGTGGCGCATGCCTTTAATTCCTGCACTCAGGAGGCAGAGCAGGTGGGTCTCTCTATGAGGTCAACCTGGTCTACAAATGAGTCCAGGACAGAGAAACCCTGTCTCAAAAAACAAAACAAAACAAAACAAAACAAAATCTAACCAAAAAACAACAAAACAAGAACATTTTAGAAACTATCTATTAATATAATTTAATTGCACCATATCTGAAAACCAGGAATCCTAAGATGGCCTTAAGGACATTATTCATTTACAATTGTTAATTTAGTTTCTTTTTTTTTTTGTGCCACATGTTATCCAATGTATACCAAGAGACAGAATCCCTTCCCTCTTGGGACTTATACCCTTGGGGTACCTAGAGAGTGTCAAGTATGTCTGTGATGTCATAGATTAGTCAATCAGCTTTCTGGATGAAAGCATGGAGAGAGTCGAACAAGGCTCAGACAAGGATCAGTAAGGGAGGGGTGACAGAAATGAGCAAGAAAACTTTGGGAGTGTTGGGTGGTGAGAAAGTCTATGGAGAAACAAGCAAGTGGATTACAGAGGAGTGGTAGGATGGGACGGGGATGGTGCAGGGGTATTCTAGTTTGTTTAGAGTGCTAAAAGGAGACAAGGAAGAGAAGGGGTGAACTGTGCAGGTGACCCCAATAAAAGACGGTGCAGGCAGAGAACACAGCAAGAACAAATCAGCTTACAAGTAAACAAGGTTCCTTGTGGCACTTTCTTTTTCTTTTCTTTTTAAAAAATTTACTTACTTTTTTTTTTTTTAAAGATTTATTCATTATGTATACAGTATGATCAGATCACGTTATAGAAGGCTGTGAGCCACCATGTGGTTCCTGGGAATTGAACTCAGGACCTCTGGAAGAGCAGTCAGTGCTCTTAACCACTGAGCCATCTCTCCAGCCCCGTGGCACTTTTATATACATTTCATTTTGATAGGTCCTCCCCTCCCTCCCCTCCTCCCTCCTTCCCATCTTCCTGCCCTATACAAAGAACTTTTATTTTCCTGTTTCAGTTGTTGTCTGGGAGGCTAACTGCCTTCATCTGCTAACCTAGGTCTAGCCCTGGAAGCTTCTAGTCTCTGTACACTCTAACCTAGGCCTAGAATGTTTTCAGCCTCTGAGACTTATTGCTTAATAAGCTCACCCTTACCTGTTCTTACTGGGCTCAAAGCTGGCTGGTTCAACTCAGCTGTTCTGGCTCAAACTCTTCTCCCAGATGATTGATTCAGTCTGGCTTCTCTTTTGGTCCAGGATTGCTCTGCTTAGCCTCAAACTAACTCAGCAATCTGCTCTAATCTTCTGGCTTTTTCTCATTCTCTGGATCTTTCCATCTTCACCTGAGTTCTCTCTCTCTCTCTCTCTCTCTCTCTCTCTGCATTGCTCCTTAAGTAGCTTCCCTGTCTTCCTTCTCCTGAGAGTTGGGAGTATCCTATTTTCTGTCACTCAATTAGATACCACTGAACTTTCAACCACGGGTTCTTCCTTCTACAACAAACTATTTTTACCTTCAGTGTTTGGGATTAAAGGCCTAGGACCTAAGCGTTTCCTTACCTGAAACTTGCTCTCTACAGGCTGGCCTTGAACTCAGACCTGTTTGCCTCTGTCTCCTGGATTAAAGGCGTGTTTGTGTTCCAGCTGGATCACACAGACCTGGAAGGGCTTTGGATGTGATCTCTTGCCAGAGCAGCCATGTTCTAAATGAACATTCCTCTACACTGCCCACCCCCCACTTTCTCCATTGTGTCGTTTCTTTCCCAATATTGTCTTTCCTGCCTCCTCCCCAAAGCCTCTTTTTTGGTGTCTCACAGGCCCCTTTCTAAACTTTCCTGATCTTTACCCATACTTACTCCCACCTACACACATAATTTACAATTATAAGCTGGAATCTGCATATGAGAGAGAACATACGGTGTTTGTCTTCCTGAGCTGGGGCTGCTTGCTCAATATAATGTTTCCCAGTTTCATTCGTTTCCCTTCAAATCTCACGTTTTTTATGGCTGAATAAAAGTTCACTGTCTACGCACGGGTCACATTTTCATTATCCATTCACCGATTGATGGACATGTCAGCTGAGCCCATCTCTTTGCTGTGTGAAAATGTCAGCAATAAACATGGCCATGCAACTGTCTCTTGTGTGTGATGTAGAATTGTTTTTTGGGTATATTCCCAGAAGAGGTATATGGCTGGGTCATATGGTAGTTCTATTTTGGGCTTTTGAGAAGCCTCCATGCTGATTTGCACAGCTGACACACAGCTTACACTCCCACCAGCAAGGTCCCACTTTCCCCATAGCCTTATTACTTGTTATCTGTTTTTTGTTGTTGTTATTGTTGGTTGGGTTTTTTGTTGTTGTTGTTGTTGTTGGTTTTTTTTTTTGTTTTTTTGGGGTTTTTTTTTGTTTTTGTTTTGTTTTTTGAGACAAGGTTTCTCTGTGTGTATCCCTGGCTGTCCTGAACTCACTTATGTAGACCAGGTTGGCCCCAAACTCACAGGGATTCACCTGCCCCTTTCTCCCTAGTGGTAGGATTAAAGGCATGTGTCACCACGCCTGGTTTCTTTCTTTCTTTTATTGAGATAGGGTTTCTCTGTGTAGCCTTGGCTGTCCTGGACTCACTTTGTAGACCAGGCTGGCCTAGAACTCATAGTGATCCACCTGCCTCTGCCTCCCAAGTGCTGGGATTAAAGGTGTGCGCCACTATGCTGGCCCTGAGATTCCCCCTCCTCCCACTACACCCAGCATTGTACCCTGTATTTTGTTCTTAGATTTTTCCACTTAATGTTTTCAAACTGCTATTGACCATAGGTAGCTGAAACTGCAAACATAAGCACACAGAAAAAGTGGGGTGACTTCTGTATAAAAGGGTCCCTTCCTGTGACCTTGGCAAAGTTATCCACCTTCATCCAGGTTAGTGGTTCCTCTGCCAAAGGTGACAACCAGAGCAGTACCTAGTCACTGAAGTCATTCTGAGGGCTAAGTGAGTGACTTGTAAAGGCACCGGTAAGAGGAGAGCACAAGTGACCGCCAGCTGTTCATCTTCGCAACAGCAGCCGTGCTGGATTCAGAGTAGATATTTGTTGTCTGAATAAATAAATGACAAATGGTGCTGTTTATTCCCCTATTTAGCTTATTAGTGGGTATAAATTCCATGTAGGTAAGTCTATGGTTCTGATTAGCAATAGGCACACTTTTGTTGTTTTGTGGTGTGTATGTGTGTGTGTGTATGTGTGCATGTGTGTGTGTGTGTGGTGTGTGTGTGTGGTGTGTGTGTGTGTGTGTGTGTGTGTGTGTGTGTGTGTGTGTGTGTACAGGTTCCTGTGTACATGCATGTGGAATCTGGGAGAAAACATCAGTTAGCCTGCTCTACCTATCGTTCACTGCTTTATTCCTTTATTTATTGAACATGAGGTTAGGCTTGCGGCCAGCAGGCTCCAACAACCCTCCAGCCTCTGCCCCAGCCCTCCACCCACCATGTTGGGTCACAAGTGTTTGAGCCACACACAGCTACTTATACAGGTGCTGGGAAATAAATTGTTGCCTACTGAACCATCTTTACAGTCCCTACATTGGGTGTCCTTTGCTGTCAAAGCATAGAAACATACTCAACCTATTAAAGTAAAAGAATCCCAGTACTGGGGTTTGGGCTGATGAATGGATCTTTTCCAGGCCAGCCAGAGCTGCATAATGAGACCCTGACTCAAAAAGAAAAAGAAAAAGAAAAAGAAAAAAAAAAAAAATGGGGGGAGGGGGAATCTCAGGGCCAGCATAGTGGCCAGCCTACCTCAAAAAAGATGGTGAACGTCAAAGAAGCTCCTTGTGGCAAACCAGCCCCTGGGGAAAATGTGCTTGTATCTGCCACAGACAGAATTCTGCCTAAAATGGGCAAACTTAAATACAGGCAGAGTCAACGGCCAAACTCTGCCAAGACAGGCTAAGCAAGTCCTCAATAGTTCCTGCTTCACAAATATGTCTGTCAGATATACTGGGCCAGAAGGCTGAAGAAGATGCTCCAATGTTAGAGTTTTAGGTGAATGTTTAGGCAAGAAACTATCTCTCATTGTTTTCATTTTGAAAGCTGCTAACCTGCACTTCCTGTTTACTCAAGTAATTAAATTTATTCCTTCTCAAGTCTCCAGTGGGGTTGAAGACCAGATAATTAGTTTTAAAACTAAGCTTAGTTGTTTAGGAGTTTGGAAGATACTTTAGGTCTAGATAAATGTTTTTAGGTTGATAGATATGAACTTTGATAGATAATCATTTAAGCTCAAAACTTTAGACTCACCAAGATAGAATAAATAATATTTCTTCAAAGTTACCAAATACCTTTTGATTAGACATTATGTAAGTAAGCCCTAGTTATTGGTTTTTATAATTTTTCATAATTGCTCTTACTGTATATTTATTATTAGTAGTATTATTATTATTTGGGTTTTCAAGACAGGGTTTCTCTGTGTAGCCTTGGCTGTCCTAGACTCACTTTGTAGACCAGGCTGGCCTCGAACTCACAGCGATCCACCTGCCTCTGCCTCTTAAGTGCTGGGATTAAAGGCATGTGCCACCATGCCCGGCTCTCTTACTGTGTGTATATATATATATGTATATTTTGTTTGTTTGTTTTTGGTTTTGGTTTTTGGTTTTTCGAGACAGGGTTTCTCTATGTAGCCTTGACTGTCCTGGAGTTGCTTATGTAGACCAGGCTGGCCTCGAACTCACAGCAATCTACCTACCTCTGCCTCCCAAGTGCTGGGATTAAAGGCATGCGCCACCACGCCCAGCTCTCTTACCGTATATTTTTAAAAGTGGCTTTTTTATATGACATAAAGAGGGAAAAAAAAAGAA
This sequence comes from Acomys russatus, assembly GCF_903995435.1. Classification (NCBI taxonomy): domain Eukaryota; kingdom Metazoa; phylum Chordata; class Mammalia; order Rodentia; family Muridae; genus Acomys; species Acomys russatus. The sequence goes on along the minus strand of NC_067164.1, from coordinate 24,618,404 downwards.
AGAAAAAAGTGGCTTTTTGATTTAGACAGAAAAGGGGAATTGTTGGAGGTTGGTCTGATGTATTTTGGTGCTAGTTACTGCTTGCTGTCTCTGTGCTGACCTGTACCTGGCCTAAGAGCCTAATCTGTTTGAGGAATAAAAGGCCCTCACACCTGGGCAGGACAAATGGGATGGGCGTGGCTAAGGTTCCCAGGCTAGGGGAGACAGAGAGAATGTTGGGAGGAAAGAGAGACCAAGGAGAGAAGAAGAGAAGAAGGCTGCGCCATCATGGGTTAGGTGAAGGAGAAGCACATGGCCGGTGTGGATGGAGATTTGGCCCAGATGATGATAATTAACAAATATTTGGAATTATGGATGGGTGGTAACTTGATAGAAATTATTAGAAACAGATGACATGGGAAGTAGCTTAAGGAATTAATATCTACCCTGCCCCAGATTAACTAAGGCTATTTTAAAATATAACAGGTGTCTGTGTCTTGATTGATTGTTAGTGGGTTAGAAAATACTGCCACAATAACCATTATTAGGCTATACTTGTAAATTAACTACAATTACCTTACAGGATATGGCCTCTTGGTTAATTTTTTAACTTTTTTTATTTTTTTGGTTTTTCGAGAGACAGGGTCTCTCTATGTAGCCTTGGCTGTCCTGGACTCACTTTGTAGACCAGGCTGGCCTTGAACTCTGCCTCCCCGGCGTGGGATTAAAGACATGTGTCACCACGCCCGGCCCCTCTTGGTTTATCTTAAATGCTGCCCTAAATACCTACTTTAAAGATATACTTGTTTTCCAACCTAGGTCCATCAGACATCTGGAGACGGTCCCGTGGCTCTACATTTGCCTGTCACCACTGCCACTGTGGAATAGGGCAGTGGTGGAGGAGGCGAAGGGAGGCATTGGGAAAGCCAGTGCCTGAAGATGTGGCCTGACAAGCTGAGCTTTGTGAGTGGCTGGCTGCTAGCAGGTGACTGTGGTAAAGCCTATAATCCAATGGCCTGGGGCATGGGCTTTCCCAGCATGCAACCCTGGCTTCTGATTTTAGCTCTGATACCTGCTAGACATCTGGCTGGGGAAACTACTTAATCTCTACCAAGCCATTTCTTCATCTGTAAAATTATAGGAACAATACTTAGAGACCTCATAACGTTGCTGGGTGAAATTCCTACCTACCCAATACTTTCTGTGTACAGCAGCATTTGAAGTTTGTTCTTTACCCTGGTGGAATTGCTAATTACACGAAATTAGCAATTCCATACAGGTGCAATAATGCTGGCCCAGCTGAGTGGGAGGAAAGGCTGGTTTTAAGTGTATCTGGTGAAAGGGTAGCTCAGGAACACACCATTTCTGCCCCTTACCTGCAGCTGCTCCTACTGCTGGGAGAAATCCTGCAGCACAAACATACACTCCAGGAGGAAGAGAGTCTACCCTCTTGGTTCCACAGAAAAGACTGAACCCAGAAATTTCACTTTCTGTCTACAGGAAAAACCCATACGAGAATGCTAGGAGTCTGGCTCTGGCTGCTGGGGTGTCCCCCATACCCCCTTTTCCCCCCCACCCCCCATCTCCAGGATCCTTGTCTAGCCAGCTGAAAGGAGCAGTAGCTTAAGGCTGATTCGTTTCATGGCTCTTAGAATTATTTTGATTTTCCTCCAAATATAAGCGGCACTTTATGGGGCTTTAGCAGCTGGCTTTCAGGTGCCTATTTTCCTTGTCAGGTTCTGGATTTTTATAAGAAAGTAGAAAAGTGGAAGGTATAGAATATTGACTGCAAAAATAACATATATCCTCAAACCCACAAAGTTAACCATATACCTATGGAGCTTAACCTGTAGCCCCTGGTGATTTTACATTAAAAAAAAAAATGTATATGTATGTGTGTGTGTTCGTATACCTTAATTCCTTTGTGCTTTCACTTTTTGTTTTTTGTTTGAGACAGGGTTTCTCTGTGTAGCCTTGGCTGTCCTAGACTCACTTTGTAGACCAGGCTGACCTGGAACTAAACATCAATCCGCCTGCTTCTGCCTCTCAAGTGCTGGAATTAAAGGCATGCGCCACCGTGCCCAGCTATATGCCTTCACTTTTTTAGTATCTCACAATTTCCCCCAAGAACTTTGGGGAACTGGACTGCATGTAGGATTTGCCCTCCCTTCTGAAGACCAGCTACCGATGCAGCACCCCACCGGGGTCTGCTGAGAGGGTCTTGTGGTATCTGTGTCCCCAATTCCAGGGTCACCCACTCACACTGCCCCTGAGAAGTGTGGGCTTCTGGTTCACGAAGCCTCTGTCTGCTGGGTTGAGAGGCACTACCCTCCTTCTGCAAGTGGCCATCACCCCTGCTTGGGGATGTCTGTTTTTAATGGTTCATGTCCCCAAAGAAAGGGGTGCCAGCCCAGCTCCCTTTTCCACCATGCTCAGACCCAGCGATCTGACGTATAAGTGCCATCATTGCGTGGATACAGGTGGGGAGGCAGCTCATCACCTATGCCATCCCTCACCTACTGCCACTAAGCACTAGACCAGGTTAGACCAAAGCGGAAATAGACACCTTCCATCTGCAGTCAAAGGGGGAATATTAGTTGTAAAGTGGTACCCTGGTTATTGAGAACTAGCACAGGCAGATGCTCTACAGAGAGCTTTACTCGCGCTTTAAAAAATCCTTATAGGAGCTGGGCGGTGGTGATGCACGCCTTTAATGCCAGCACTTGGGAGGCAGAGGCAGGCGGATCGCTGTGAGTTTGAGGCCAGCCTGGTCTACAAAGCGAGTCCAGGACAGCCAAGACTACACAGAGAAACCCTCTCTCGAAAAACAAAACAAAACAAACAAACAAACAAAAAATCCTTATAGGGCACTAGATATTGTTATTAATTTTTTGTGTGTGCAAACTGATCTTCATGGAAGGGAAAGATAAGGGACCGCCAATGGTTTCACTAAGTCATCAGCAAGCCCCGGGGCCAGGCCAGGATTCTGAAGTAACAATCTGGACTTGGTTTTGATTCATCACTGGTTTCATTTTCTGGATATCAGTATCTTTCCCGCCCTTAACTCCGTCATTTTCCCCCAGGAGGCAGTCTCTGGTGTTCTGCCTCCCCTGCAGTGGAAGCCGACTGGACACGGTGAAGACTAGATTCAGAAGTCTGATTCGCACGGCTGCTTTCATTCTGTCCTTTATCAGTGGTTTGAGTCTGAGTCTGAACACCTGTTTGCCAGCAGATAGTGGTATTTTGGGGAGGCTGTGAAAGCTTTCACAGAAGAGACCTGAGGAGTGGACGCAGCTTATAAAGAGCGGGCCTTGGGACATCGCGCCTGGCCATTGGCTCCTGCCTCTCTCTCTCTCTCTCTGATTTGAGGCAATGAGCCCTTAGAATGAGAAAAGGGGGACATTAAAGCCCCAGTTTGAGGGGTTTTCGAATGGCTTTTTGCTCTAATCAATAGGCGGTACTTTCTGTTTCTTTGTGGTTTTTGTCCCTAGCGCTTTGAAATGCAGCTCATTTCCCTCACATGCAATGGCTTTCTCTCTGTACCTGCCACACCACGAAGAACAGAGGAAACTGACACCCAGTCTTACTCCAGATGATCAATATTTAGCAAGATCTGACTCCCGCTAAAGTCAGGGGCCTCATAGACTCCTCTAGACCAATAGAAAAAGGGAGATGGGACTCACCAAGTGGGATACCCTACACTCAGAGAAAAACCAAACTCCGTGTAGAGTTGCTGGTCTCACCAGCTGGGGTGGGGTGGGGAACGGGATGGGGTACATTCTTCCTGAGAAGCCTGTAATTCCTGCCACTGAACTTGACCTTCACTTTGCACTGAGCTGCTTTTCCTGTCCTGGTTCTCCAATAGGTAAAAAGAAGCCCACTTATAAGAGGTGCAGAGATAGCTGGGCGGTGGTAGCACAGGCCTTTAATCCCAGCACTCGGGAGGCAGAGGCAGGCGGATCGCTGTGAGTTCGAGGCCAGCCTGGTCTACAAGGTGAGTCCAGAACTGCCAAGGCTACACAGAGAAACCCTGTCTCGAAAAAACAAAAACAAAACAAACAAACAAAAAATAAAAAGAGGTGCAGGGATAAAGACGGAGCACAAAGTGAGGGAATGGCCAGGCAATGACTGGCCCAACTTCCCTGAGAGAGAGCCCACCCCTGACACTATTAATAATATTCTGCCATACTTGCAGGCAGGGGGCTAGCATAACTGCCATCTGAGTAGCCTCGCTCAGCAGCTGATGCAAAGACCCAGAGCCAAGCATTAGGCAGAGCTCAGGGAATCTTGAGGAAGAGGGGGAGGAGGGCCTGAAGGAGCCAGAGAGGTCAAGGACACCACAAGAGACCTTCGGAATCAACTAACCTGGGCCCATAGGGGCTCACAGAGACTGAACTGCCTACCAAAGAGCATGCACGGGAATGGGCCTACGCCCCCTACACATATGCAACAGATGTGAAGTTTGGTTTTCATGTGGGACCCCCTAACATCAGGAGCAGGGGCTGCCTCTGACCCTGTTGCCCGCCTTGGGATTCATTTCCGCATAACTGGATGAACGGCCTCAATGGGAGATGACGCTCCTAGTCCCACTACAGCACAATATGCCACGGTGGGCTGGTATCCATGGGGGCGTCTACCCTTCTCTGAGGAGAAAGGGAAGGGGGCGAGGTGAGATGGGGGGACTGGCAGGAGGGGAGAAAGGGGAAGCTCCAACTGGGATATAAATGAAATTAATTAATTAATTAATTATGGCCTGTGGTGATGTGGGATTTCTCAGCCACTTGCTCCCACCTCTGTGAATACCACTCTGCCATAACCTTTCCTATTAGGGTGGACTCAAATATCCTAAAACTGGAAGACAGAATTAACCCTTCAGCTCCTGTCTGATCTTGGTACCGCAGAAGCAACAAATACAACTGTCTTATGCTGTGCCCAGTGTCATGTCACAGCTCAAAGGTGGTCAGCCTGATAACACAGGAAATAGAAGCTTCCAGCCTATTTCATAAAATGTGTGAGGGTGTCTTGGATGTCTTACAATTCTGTTTCTTTTATGAGCTGTCAATTAGTACTCCAGCATTTTTGTTTTGTTTTGTTTTCAAGACAGGGTTTCTCTGTGTAGCCTTGGCTGTCCTGAACTCACTTTGTAGACCAGGCTGGCCTCAAACTCGCAGAGATCGACCTGCCTCTGCCTCCCGAGTGCTGGGATTAAAGGCATGTGCCACCGCCCTTGGCTCAATCCTCCAGCTTTTAACCACATTCATGATCCTACCTGCAGACATTGGAGCTCCCAAATCATCCATCCCATAGAGGGCAGAGCATGTGTTGGTGCTCAGTGGTAGGGAAAAGTTCTAAAACTGGCTTTTCTGCTGTAACAGTTTAGTGCCAACATTTCCAGCCTGCAGGCACTGTTCACCCACCTGCCTCCCAGCCTCCCCAAGTCCAGGACAGCCAAGGCTAACACAGAGAGACCCTGTCTCGAAAAACCAACAAAAAAAAAAAAAAAAAAAAAAAAAGAAAGGAAGAAAAAGAAACCAGATTTGGGGGTGGAGAGATGGTGCGAAGAGGTTAAGAGCATTGTCTGTTCTTCCAAAGACCCCAAGTTCAATTCCCAGAAACCACATCGTGGCTCACAACCATCTACAATGAAATCTGGTGCCCTCTTCTGGCATGCAGGCACACATGCAGGCAGAATAGTGTATAAATAATAAATTAATCGTTTAAAAAGATAAGTTAAATTAAAAAAAAAAAAAAAAGAAAGAAACCAGATTTACTTTCAAATTACCCAGTGAGGGAGGTAGAGGGAGGAGAGTAGGTGTGTAGATTAAGGACATTGGCCACATGTCAGTCATTGTTAGAACTGACTTGGTGCAGTCCTATTTTTTCTATTTTTGTAATTGTCCACAATAGATTTCTAATATATGTTTTTTGAGACAGGGTTTTGTCTGTGTAGCTCTGGCTGTCCTGGAACTCACTCTGTAGACCAGGCTGGCCTCAAAATCAGAAATTCACCTGCCTCTGCCTCCTGGGTGCTGGAATTAAGGGCATATGCTACCACTGCCTGGCTTAGATGTGAAAGTTTTAAATCAAATTAATGCTTAACTATCACCAGCAGATTCAGTTTTTACAGTGTGTTGAAAAGCCATAATTGGTTTACCAAATAGCATAGTAGTGTGAAATGAAAATTTCAGACTTTATTGTGATATTTCTCTTTGTTGATATTTGAGAAAAATAATAACACTTTAAAGTCAATCTATTTGTCTCCCTCCAAGACAAAAAGAATGACAGATAATAAGAACCCATTAAGGGTAGGGCCAGGATCTGGGTGTGGTGGCACATGCCTGTAATCCCAGCACTCAGGGAGGCAGAGGCAGGCAGATCTCTGAGAGTTTGGGGCCAGCCTGGTCTACAGATCGAGTCTAGGACAGCCAAGGCTACACAGAGAAAATCCATCTTGAAAAACAAAAAGAAAACAAAACAGAAAAATAAAAAACAAAATAAAAAAAAGTGCGGCCAGAACTCTTGTTTCTTCAAGCAGGAGACTGAACATGACTGCGAGGTTTGCCATCAGCTTCCTGTCCTGAGGGTGGGCCAGGAAACAGACTCAGGTGGGAAAAAAGGTTGTGAAGCCTCTTGGTTCTTTTTGCACTCAGAAGGCAAAGGGCCAGGGAGTTGTCTGTGCTTTGCTTTGTTCGCCATAATACCCCCTTGATTTGTAAAGTCAGAGCAGCTTACAATGGACACACAGAGAAGAGTTCAAAGCTATATGGCTGTAAATACAGGAAGAAGATATTCCAAATAAAGCCATGAAAATGAAACAGACAATTAAAGGGTCTAGTATGGAGCTGGGACTCTGTCCGTGGTTAACATGGGGGAGATGTTGACTGCATTTTTCATTAAGTTCTTATGCTTATCAGAATATGGACAGGTCTGCTTTTCCTTTGTTAGCTCCAGCTGAGGTGCATTCCATATTATCTTTCTGAATTAACCACTGGGCCTCTACAACTTAAGTGAACAAGTGTAGGATGTTCCTACTCACTGAGATACTATTTGGCCCATACAAATTGTACCTGGGCTTTCAACATGGATCATTGATTAAAGCTGCTTGATGCTGAACCTGAGTTTGATACCCAGGACCCACATGGTAGGAGAGAACCAACTCGCTGAAAGCTTGCTCTCTGACCTCTGTGTGCTGTGGCATGGCACACCTACCTGGCAACCCTCCCACATAAGCAGATGCATACAATAAATCTCGACTTGACACTGGAAAGCTGCAAGTCAGACAGTCTTCTCAGCCAGGTGTTTGCCCTGAGACCGTCAGGCAATCTTAGGGCTGGGAGTGTAACTGAGTTGGGAGGGCTTCAGGCAGTTTCTAACACTTTAATTATGGAAAATTGTAGGATGTACAAAGGCAGAGAAAGGTAATGTGAACATCACCACAGTTATTATGCTGCTTTATTTTTTGTTTACGTGTGTGCACGCGCACGTGCGTGCGCGGTGTGAGCATGAATTTGTCCATCTGTGCATGCCATAGCATATGTGTGGAGGTCAGAAGCTTTGGTGGTTGGGTCTCTCCTTCCACCACATGGATCCCGAGATTGAACCCAGGTCTTCAGCCTTGTCAAGCACCTTTGCTCTATGAGCCATCGCTCCAGCCCTGTTATCTTGCTTTAACAGTGACTCCGTTACTATTCTATTGCACGAAGAGACATCGTGAGCAAGGCAACTCTTATAAAAGAAAGCCTTTAACGGGGGCTTGCTTACAGAGAGTTAGTCCGTTACCACTGCAGGGAGGACGCAGCCTGGTGTTTGGGGCAGTAGCTGACTGCTTGCATGCTGATCCACAGGCAGAGAGACAGAGGGACACTGGTCCTCACCTGAGAAATTGAAACCTCAGAGCCCATCCCTAGTGACACCCCTCCCTCAACAAGGCCACACCTCTTAACGTATAAGCCTATGGAGGCCTTTCTTATTTAATCCACCACGAGTAGTGACCAGCCATGGCCAGTTTCCTGTACCTATATCACCATCTACCACCCTGCCAGTCCCTATTGTGTGCATCCCAAGAACCACGAAAGACATACTTGGGAAAACTAAAGACATACCGAAAATCTTAGCTAGAAAGGTAAAACACAATTTGGAAAAACAGTCATTTAATACCAGGGCAAATATAATTCTAAAACTAGTTTCTTTTCCCAGAATACTTGATCACTGACAAGACATTTTCAAGTAATCAATGTAAAGAATAAATACGACCTTGTCCCATTTTATTTTATTTTATTTTTATTTTTTAAAATAATTTATTTAATTTTGTCCTATGTGCATTGGTCTGAAGGTGTCAGAATCCCTGGAACTGAAGTTACAGACAGTTGTGAGCTGCCATGTGGTGCTGGGAATTGAACCAGGGTCCTTTGGAAAAGCAGACTGTGCTCTTAACCACTGAGCCATCTCACCGGCCTCCACCCCCCACCCCAGTCCCATTTTAAAGGTAGGTGAGCGAGGCTCCGAAGCTGTACCTGCAGTCAACCATGCATCGCCGAAGCTGAAACTTGTCTCAAGTTCAGGTTAACGCTTCTGCAACACTCCTGGCAGCAAAGGTCAGCGGCGGATCAAATTTGTACGACACTGTCATTATTGGTGACCCTTGGTCATGGATGATAGAATGCCAACAGGACAAACTGAGGTAGAGAGAGTCTATGAGCTCGGGAAACAGAGGCCGTTCTTGGCGTCCAGGGGCTCAGGCAGACCAAGCGGTTAGAAACCCACCCCAGGCTGTGTCTTGATTTTGCTCTCACTTATTTTGTTCCCCTCCTCGGGCAATTCATGGCCAGCAACAATGACCCCCAGTTATTCCAGACTCACGTCCTCCCAGGCCGTCAACATGAGCCATCTGGGTCCCACTGCCCATCCATGGGTTATGAACTAGTGGAGTTCTAGCTAGGCTATGCCATGTAAAAGGAGGTAAAGGTGAACCAGGAAAGAATAGCAATAAAACCCAACCAAGCAGCAGCCCAAATAAGAAAACAGTCGAAAGCGTGCCAAAGGGGTTGCTAACAATAGGACTGGCACAAGCCAAAGGTGCGTAAAGGGAGGGCGAGTTCATCCTTCAGTGCCTTGCACATTGCTTACGTTGTTTTGCAACAGGCGTGTAAAACACTTATAGGTGACTGGAGCGATGGTCGGCAGTTAAGAGCATCAGCTGCTCTTCCAGACAACCCATGTTCAATTCCAGCCTCCACAGGGCTGCAAATAACATCTCTCACTTCAGTTCCAGGGCACCTGAGGCCCTCTACTGGCCTCTGCAGGTACCAGTTATGCAAATGGTGCACAGCCATACATGCAGGCAAAATATCCATACTCAATAATAATAATAATAATAATAATAATAATAATAACAACAACAACAATAACAACAACAATAATGATTTATAACAAAAATATTGAGAAGCAGAAAGAGCAAATATTACTTTAATTCATTAAAACTGGTCTAGAAGCTTTACCTACTAAATTAACTAAGCATGGTTCTAAAAGCTGAAGACACATTGGTAAATAAAACATTAAAACAAAATACACTGGGAAGAAGCAAAACACTATTTGCAACAATGAAAACTCGAGAATTGCCTGAGAAATTGCTAATATTAAGATTTATTAGCTGGGTGTGGTGGCACATGCCTTTAATTCCAGCACTTGGGAGGCAGAGGCAGGTGGCTCTCTGTAAGTTTGAGGCCAGCTTGGTCTACAAAGTGAGTCCAAGATGGCCAAAGCTACACAGAGACCCTGTCTCAAAAAAAAAAAAAAGAAAAGAAAGAAAGATTCATTGTTAGTAATGAGGCCCACGAAAAATAAATTCACATATACAACAGCTTTCTTGGCAGCAGGAACAGCATCATTAAAATATATGATGGAATAAATATAACGATTTGGTAGAAGAATGTTTTTAGCTTAAAAATCCAAAGCCCGTGGCCTTAACTGTTCTTACTTGCTAACGTTGTTTCTAGTGGTGCTCAGCAGTGTGCTTGCGCATTTCTTTTCTCGTCTTCCAGTAGTGTCAGCTGCATCGAGGGAAGCATGTGCCACAGATTGGCTCAGTTGGATCAGTCCCTCTGGAATCTGGAATAAATAAGGGGACATAAAACCCTCAAATCTGTTACATGGGCTGTTCTGCCAGTCAGAATTCTGGGGCCACCAGAATGATGTCATGTCACTCTCCCTGTCTGATTGGCGGTTCTGACCGGGCCCACTTTTGCCTAAGTCCCATAGAGCCAGTGTCTGCTCTGAGGAACCATTTCTGCTACTTAAAGCAGCAACCTTTTTCTCAGCCGGTTTTTACAAATTCATCACAACTCAAATTCCAACAGAACAAATAGGCCAGAGACAGAATCTAGGTAAAGTAAAAAGGGTTTGGTATGGAAAAAAAGAAAAAAAAGCCTTCACCATTCAATAATGGAGAAAAGGACAGAATGTAGTAGGAAAAAATTGCAGTTTTGAAAAAAAAATATTTCCCATAATTTCACATGCTTAATCAACTAAACCTCATGCCAGGCATGGAGCCTCACGGGTGTAACCCCAGCTCTTAGGATGCTGAAATAGAAGGATTGCTGTGGGTTCAAGGCCTGCCTGAACCACACTATGAAGTTCCAGAACAGCCTAGGCTACAGAGGCCCTGCCCTAAAACTGAAATGGGGGCAAGGGCGTGGAAGATGGTTACGTGGGTAGAATGCTATTGACCAAAAAAAAAAAAAAAAAATGAGGACTTGATTTCAGATCTGTAGCACCCACATAAAAGCTGGACAGTGTTGCATGTCCCCAGCGCAGGTAGGGTAGAGGGTGGGCGTGGGATGGGGAGGGACAGAGCCAGGTAGATGCTGGGAGCTCAGCAGAAAAGGCAAGCTCCAGGTTCACTGAGAGACCCGTCTGAAAAAATTAAATGGACAGTAATCTTTGAGGGTACTAACATCACGTATAGGTGAACTCATGTGCATGCACATCACACACACACACACACACACACACACACACACACACACACACACACGTATAAGAAAGATAAAAGGAAAATCCCAAGTGGATTAAATTCATCATCACCACCACCGCCATCATCATTGTCTTAGTTGCTATTACATTGTACAGTGAGAGACCCATAGCCAAGACACCTTATAAAAGAACGCATCAAACTGAGGGCTTTCTTACAGTTTCAGAGAGGGAATCTATGGCCATCTGCTGGAGAGCAATCAGCAGGTAGGCATGGCACTGGAGCAGTAGCTGAGAGCTTACATCTGATCCTCAAGTTGAAGACAGAGAGAGAGAGAGAGAGAGACAGAGTGAGGGGGCGGGGCTTGACATGTTCCTCCAACAGTTCCACCCACTAGGAACCAAGTTTTCAAATAGATGAGCCTATGGTGGCCATTCTCACTCACACCACCACAATGATTACTACTGTCATCGTCATTATTATATTTGCAGTGTCAGGGATTGAACCAGGAGTCTCTATATACACTGACCAGTGTCTACCAATGAGCAACAACTCAGCCCAAAGGTTAAAGGCTTTTAAAACGTTGCTTTGTGGTGTACACTTGTAGTCCATTCCTCGGGGGATACGTGAATTTTCTGACAAAGATAGGCCTGCTCCAAACATTGCTTAAGTCAAGGGTGAGTCTTTGAGGCCACTTGTGACTATCAGGCACAAGAGCAGGGAGCTGGCCACAGTTGGTCCCACCATACCTTTTAACTTCTTCAAGTCTAAAGTGTGTCCATGAACACATACCATTTTAATTTTAGTTTGTTTATTTTGCAGTGTTGGGGATCAAATCTAGGACTTTGCAGTCCTTTTTGGACAAATCTCTGTTTTCACCTATCTCTATTTCTTTTTCTTCTTTTTCATCTTCTTCTTCTCCTCCTCCTCCTCATGTTGGTGGGTGGAAGAGCACTTTCCACAGAAGACAACTGTAGGAGGAAGTTCTTTCTTCCCACTTGTAGGATCTGGGGGTTGAACTCAGGTTATAAGGTTTGGGAGCAAGCACCTTTACCCATGGAGCCATCTTGCTGGCCCTCACCTCTGTGTATTCTTGCTGTATAGCTTAACAGGTGTGTGTGTGTGTGTGTGTGTGTGTGTGTGTATGCATGTGTGTTTTAATCCTGTGTTTTAATTTTTAAAAAATCAGAACCAAACACAGGGAAAGAAAACCTACCCTTTCTCCAAGCCTACAGAGAGAAGGTATGAGCATTGAATGCGTGGAGTCCTTTAAAACCTAAGGAGATTATTTCTGAACAAACAGGCTGGTTACCAGTTAAATGCAACTCAGAAATCAAGTATCAGGAAAGTGGAAAAGTATCTGTGGGATTTGTCAGCCAGAGGGTATAGGTAACGGGAGGAGAGGCTGTTTTGAGTGCTTTGTTGAAATGAAAACCAGCTTTGAGGTTTGAAAGGTAGACATGGACCAGAAGCTCAGAGCTCTTACTCTGGTAGCCCAGGTGGAGAGCATGCACATCTGTCTGAATGGCTGTGTTGCTCCTCCCACAGGGCCTGGGTGAGTGGGAGACACGGAAGGTGAACAGAGGGTGTGTCACCTTATGCCTCTCAGTAACTTCCTAGGTAAATTATGTTCACGTGGTTCCTTAGAGGAGTTCCCAGAATCATCAGGGATAGATGAAGTCTTTCCCCTTGTGTTTGCTGAAAATATTCACACTATGTTAAGTAGGTTTATAAAGTTGGTATGAAATTTTTTATTTCAGCTTTAAAAGGTGTTCACATGGGTTTTTTTTTTTTTAGAAAGTTAAATTCTGTAGGGGAGGTTAAAGTCCTGAGTGCATGTGTATTCAAGGATCCCAATGCCTTCCTCAGACAAGTCTTCCTCTGGTCCCACTGACAAGAGTGTGCGCATTTCCACCATAGCTTTCTCCCCCTCAATGCTTATGGCCTGAAAACTGCTCTCTTTCAGAAACTAAGCTTACAGAGATCAGCCAAGCATGCCTCCTTGTTCAGCGGTACGCAATAACCCCGCCTCCTCGCTTAAGTGTATCCAATAATCCTGCCTCATTGTTTATCTGTATCCAATAACCCCACCTCCTGCATGCAGCAACCCCGCCTTTTTGTTCAGCTGTATATAATAACCCCGCCTCCCACCATGTTGGGTCACAAGTGTTCGAGCCACACACAGCTACTTATACAGGTGCTGGGAAACAAATTGTTGCCTACTGAACCATCTTTACAGTCCCTACAGCTTTATTGTCTGCACATCCTGCATCTCTGTGACCTGTTTATATTTTTTTATATCTTTCAGACTTTAACAAGTACCATCTAAGCCACTTCAGGGGCACTGGTCGCTGGTGGCAAGGGAGTCACTCTGCCGCTGCTGCTGATCACACCATTCTTCAGGCTCCATAAGTACATGTGTGCCCCTTATTCATACACATTGTGTGTGTGTGTGTGTGTGTGTGTGAGAGAGAGAGAGAGAGAGAGAGAGAGAGAGAGAGAGAGAGAGAGAGAGAGAGAGAGAGAGAGAGAGAGAGAGAGAGAGAGAGAGAGAGAGAGAGAGAGAGAGAGAATACTATTAGTAATCCAGCCCAGTACATTTACACAGCTGCCATACTTTGTGAAATCTCTCATTCAGATTCGTTTTGTCATTTTACCTAAAAATGAACTTTTTGCCATTTTACCTTTCCAGGACAGAATCAGGGGGAAATATGTGTTACGTTTAGTTCTCAGATCCATACACCTTTAATCCGTATTTTCCCATAGCCCTTATCTGTTATGATGTGGACAGGTTTTTGGTTGCATTGTGTTTTTGTATGGCTGGAGATGGCATCCCAAACCTTGTGTGTTTTAGGCAGGTGCTCTTCTGTTGAACTTCACCTCTGACCCTGCCTTGGTAGTGTCAAAGGTTACTCTCCCCCCTTTTCATGAGGCAGAGCATTCATTGTCCTGGCTTTTCTGCTTGTCTTTGTGGTCAGCATGCATCAACAGCAGGGACATGCCACGTGTTCAGACTCTTCGGTCACACCACAGCCATCTGCTCCTCTTGGCCAACTTTACCTGAGCTCAGCAGATCAAGAACTAACCTAGCTTCTCCGCTGTAGGATTGTTAGTATACCCTTGCAGCTAATATGTGGGAGGCGGGAAGACACTTGTCCTCATTAAAAGATCTGCCGAAATTTGAAGTCATTAATGTACTTTGCTTGATCCGCTCTCACAATGATGGCTGTGAACTCCAGCATTCTCGTGCTTACTAAAGTGCCCCTAACAGTCCGCTGTCGGGGAGAGCCTGGACTAGTGACTTTCTGTCACTGGGATAGATAGCCTGACCCAGAACAAATTTAGGAAGAGGGGGTTGGTTGCTTTGGCTCATGGCTCCAGAGGGAGGAGCCATCATGGTGAGGACAGAGGAGGAAGCTGGCTCATCACCACGTTTTATTCCTACACAAGAAGAGGAAAGAGTAGGGAGGGAAGGAGGGAGGGAGGGAGGAAGGAAGGGAGGAGGCGAAAGGAGGAGAAGAGGGAGAGGAGGGAGAGAGGGAGGAAGAGACAGAGAGAGAGAGAGGGAGGGAGGAAGAGGGAGAGAGAGAGAGAGAGAGAGAGAGAGAGAGAGAGAGAGAGAGAGAGAGAGAGAGAAATGGGGAGGGGTTTTAAACCTCAAAGCCTGCCCACTCCCACTGACAGGCTGCCTCCAGCAAGGCCTCCTCTCCTGAAGGCTTCCTATCCCCCCAAATGGCACCACCCAAGGGAGCAAGCGTTCAAATACAGCATACGGAGGGCATTTCTCATTGAAGCTGCCAAAGAAAACATATATAAATAAAATCTACCATCTCTCCATCTTCTCTCTAATCTATCTATCTTTCTAACTTACGGACTCAAAGATTCTTCACTTTTCTATGTTTTATGGTTGGTTGTGTTGGTTTCTCAGTGTCTCAGATGTGCCAGGAGGTGTTAGCGTTCGGGTCCTGCGGCTGCACATGCTGTTTTGCCTCATTTCATATCTGTTCTTCTGTGGCTTTAGGGTTAGTGACTGCTTCTTCCTACCTGAATGGCAGCTGCTGAACATGGCAAGGGAACTGAAGCTGAGGAGCAGGGCATGCTGGGACTCTGGGGCAGGCAAAGGAGAATGTCTAACAAACACATTTGCTAGTATGAGAAAAACCGGCTTTGAGCAGAAGTAACCCAGTGGCTCTGTGAACATAACAGAGGGGCTTGAGGCCTGGGGCAGGCAGCCTGGGTTCGCATTTCAGCTTTCACTTGCTTGTTGTATACTTTTTCCCATCTGCACAATGTAATTAGTAGTGGCTCAGTATAAAGTAACGCAGAGTATGCAAATAAGCTGTGTTCGCACTGAGGAAGAACCTATGCAAATAATCTCCTCACACATCCCGGGTCTTACTGCCAGCTTGGCTTGCTGCAGTCTTTATTGCTGTTTTCATTTTTCTTGTTTCAAGTGAATGAAAAGGTGGACCCACTGATATCTTCAAGATGAAAGGAATTCTGCTATATCAAAACTCTGATATATCGTTTAGTTTTGTGAACATGTGCGAAACGTAAAAGCTCATTTGGAAACAACTTTTGTTTATAGGCAGGGGTAGAATTTTCTTTTAGTGCTTTTGAAGCAGGGTCTTGATATGCAGCCCAGGTTGGACTAGATCCTGAGGCAATCCTGCCTCAGCCTTCCCTAGAGCCACCATGACTAGCTCTAGAAACGAAAATCCCCAAGAAACAAACCAACCATAAAAAACAAACCTAAAGGCTGTTCAAAGAGCAATAATAAAAATGTTCGCTAGGGGGCGCCGTGACAACAAATTATGTGACACTCCTTTAAAAAATATTTATGTAAACGTCATAGCTTATTGATAGCGCCTTTCCTGTGAAGTGAAAACTGGCATGACGGTGTACTTTCATCCTACCACAAATGCAACAGCTGGCTGTTTTAAAGATAAGCATTACTATAACTTGGAACGAACAAATATTTACTGAGCTCTGGACAGGCCCTAATGTCTCTCATTCTGTCTCAGCCAAGGGCTAAATAATCAGTAGATGTATGTGGGTGAGCAAAGTACATTAGACACATTAAATGATGAAAGAAGAACGAGCCATTTATAACACTTGTTAGTGTTCTCTGAAACGATAGTGCACGTGCTCTGTAAAATAAAAAAAGCAAATGAAACTCAAAGCGTTAGCACCTCTGTGCGGGTTTTCACGTTTCAGTGAACAAGCTGTGCTTTGGAATTAAATAGAAGCCCACGGTTTGGAACTCACCATAATTTTCAGTAAACAAAGAAGGCAGCGTGATAGTAGGACCGCCTGAGCGTAGGGTCCCCCTTTCCTCCTCCTTGGCTGCAGGTCAGTGCGTCTGTAGCCACCTCTCTAAAAAGAAGGACACCACTCAAAGGTCGATGGTTCTGATCTGAGCCCCCCTCCGGCCCCACCCCCTTGTTGCCAACAGACAGCTGTGAGTGGGTGGCGGTGAGCATTGACTTAACTTTTCCGAATCCCGGCAGAGATTGTCCCTAGTCTGCTTCAGGAGAGCTTCCTCGCACCTGAGGCAGTGTCACTGATTTATGCAGGAGTTTCTAATGTGCAATTCATTGCTTTTGTTTGAGGTTTGTTGTTTTTGAGGGGGGGCAAAAGAATAGTTTCTTGATTGGACTGAGCTGAAGGGTGTTGGAACTGGCTGTGTGGCACCACCTGAAGGGCAGAGGCACTGCAGCTCATTGGCTCATTGTATGAAGCAGAGGCGGCAGCAGAGGAGGACAGGTGAAGAAGGTTAAGATTTTGTACTTGTCGCTGAAAACACTTGCGTGCACTGCGGATGGGTGCCTTCTTGAGTGGCCGCTCCGGATCGCTTGCCCAGGGAAGCCTTTGTTTGAGATGTTCTTCATACCCACTGGATTGTGTTGAAAATACAGGGTTCCATGAATTCAGTGAGAAGGAATTGGGCGAGGGGGAATCCCGTTCTCAATAGCTTTAAAAACAACAAAACACCTGATACTTTAAGAAGGCGTGGAAAGACCTCTGCCCCTTCAACTCACTTTTAGTTGCTGAGGAAGCGGAGAGTGGTGTGACCTTCCATGCTCATGGATTAGCAGATTTGTTTGTTTTTGGTTTTGCTTTTTTGAGACAGAGTTTCTCTACATAGCTTTGGCTGTCCTGAACTCACTCTGTAGACCAGACTGGCCTTGAACTCATAGTGATCTGCCGCCTCTGCCTGTCTGAGTGCTGGGATTATAGGCATGTGCCACCATGCCCAGCTGGATTAACAGATTTAATTTTGTGAAAAATGGCTGTGTTCAGCATAATCTCCATCAAAATCCCAACAACATCGATGCTACACAGAACTAGAAAGAAGAATCCTAAAGCTGGGCGGTGGTGGCGCACACCTTTAATCCCAGCACTTGGGAGGCAGAAGCAGGCAGATTGCTGTGAGTTCGAGGCCAGCCTGATCTACAAAGTGAGTCCAGGATAGTCAATGCTACACAGAGAAACCCTGACTCACAAAACAAACAAACAAACAAACAAAAAAGAAAAGAAAGAACAATCCTGCAATTCACACGGAGGCACAGAAGACCCCAGATAGCTAAGGAATCCTTAGCAGAGAGGGCAAGTGGGGGGGGGGGGTAGTGACACAGTATCCAAGCTCAAAATATATTACAGAACCATAGTAATAAAGCCTGGATGTTACAGGCACAAAGACAGACAAGTAGAAATACAGTGAAATAAAATAGATAAATAAACAGTGAAATAAAACATAGGACCAGAAAATAAAGCCACTCAGTTACAGTCACCTATTTTTTTGATAAAGTTATAATGATCATATGTTGGAGAAAAGATTTCCTGGGAAAACTTTCCATGTGTAGAAGAATGGAATTAGAATTACACAGCTCGTTTTGAACACATTTGAACAATTCAAAGTAAATCAAAGACTTTAGTATAAAAAAGACCTGGAACTGTACAGCTGCTAGAGCAAGACCTAGGAAGAACCACTTCAAAATATAGACAGGCATTGTCTTAGTCAGGGTTTCTATTGCGGTGATGAAACACCAGGACCAGAAGCAACTCGGAGGAGAAAATGTTTATTGCATCTTACACTTCCAGGTAAAAGACTAAGACTAAGGAACCCGGAGGCAGAAGTAGATGCAGAGGCCATGGGTGGAGGGTGTGGAGGGTGTGGAGGGTGTGTGTGTGGGGGGGGGGGGCTGCTGCTAACTGGCTTGCTCAGCCTGCTTTCTTATAGAACCTGGACACCAGCCCAGGGGTGGCCTGGTCCACAGTAAACTGGCCTTCCCATAGCAACTATTAGTCATGGAAATGCACCACAGGCCAATCTGGTGGGGGCATTTTCCACACTGGGGGTTCCTCTTCCAAAATGAGTCTAGCTTATGTTGACATAAAACTAGACAGCTTTCCTGAGAAGCCTCAACATCACAGGAAATAATCCCAAGAACTGACAAATGGATTTGCATAAAATTTAAAAACTTTGGAATAGAAAAGAGCTACCTGGAGAAACAGGCCGCAGGATAAAACAAAAATCTTTTCTGGCTGTGTATCAGATGGAGTTACTATTTATACCACACAGAGAAATGCAAAGCTAAACACCAGAAAATCAAATTGTCTAACCAGATCTTTTTTTCTTCTTTCCTTCCTTCTTTTCTTCCCTCTCTCCCTCTCTCTCTCCTTCATCCTTTCTCTCTTTCTTTTTGTTTGTTTTGTTTATTTGTTTGTTTTATGTTTTGAGACAGGGTCTCTCTACACAGCCCTGGCTGTCTTGGAACAGGAACAGTTGGATTTGAATACACAGAGATCTACCTACCTCTCTCTGGCTCCCAAGCGCTGGGATTGAAGGAGTGAGCTACCAAGCCCAAAGGCAAGGAGGAAGAGGAAGAGGAGAAAAAAGAGGAGAAAGAAGAGGAGGGAGAGGGAAAGAGGAAGAGGAGGAAGGAGAGGGGAGGAGGAGGAGAAGGAGGGAGAGGTGGTACCCTGGCTCTGACTTCAGCATGTGTGAAGAGCCTGTGTGGTGGTGACCTCCCGGAGTCCTCTTCCAGGCCCTGTCCCATCCCTCTTTCTCTCAGCCCATCCATTAAGCCACCAAGATTTATAGCTCTTCCTCTGGGCTGCAGTGTGGTACTGGTGGGCTGGGACATCATAGAAAACTAATAAAATCTGCCATAGAGCCTGTTGCTCTGTAGTATGGCCCTATCCAGGCAGGAACGATGGAAGGATACAGGATTAGACACCATCGAAGTCTATCACAAGAGAGCCAGAACATATTTTTGGTTCAGTTTGTTTGCTCTTATAGGAGGTGCTACCCAGAGAGCTCCCAGCCCTGGGCTGGAGTTAGGAGACAACCAGCAAGAAAGGATTAGTGCCTGGAGAGATGGCTCAAAGGATAAGAGCACTGGCTGCCCTTCCAGAGGACCCTGGTTCAATTCCCAGCACCCACAAATTGGTTCACAACCAGTTGCGACTTTAGTTCCTGGGAATCTGATACCCTCTTCTGACCTCCATGAGCACTACATGGGTGTGGCACATAGACATACACTATACACGCAAGCAAAACAGCTATACACTTTCGAAGAGAGAGAAAACAGAGAATTAGGATTGGGAGGCAAAGGTTGCAGAGTAGAGGGTCTTTGGCCCTGGCCTATACTCGCCTTGTAACAGCCTGGCTCTCCCTCCCCACACATGCTTGTACATGGTGCTCTTCTGTTGGGGACTCCACAGCGACAGTCGAGGCACAAGTTCTCTCCCCCCGCAACTTCTGTTTTCCTTACCATGAGGCTAGTGGGGATCCTGAGAGAAGAGGAAGAGGACTTAAAAGGGATGGGAAGTGGAGAAGCCAATGAAAACATGTGAGAGCAGCCTAATGGTTCCTACCTATGGGCAGGCACTTCATGGAGAGACCCAGTGAATCAAAACCCCACGGTTCCTACTTCAGCCAGACTTTCTCTTACATATCACCACCAACAAGTTCTCCTTAAAACCCTTGTAAAGCCAAACTTGTAACTCAATCCCTTTTTCCCCTTCCAAAGATGAGGTGTACAGGATACTGATTTCAACAGGCCTTTACAGCAAGGGGGACTCTGAAGAGCAGTTGCTGAGCAGTTGCTGGAATGGCTGACCTGCTCTGATTTTAAGTGTGAACACGACAATGCGGTGTTTTAATTCTTAAGAAATACCCTCCTTCCGACATGTACAGTGAAATAATTGCAGATATAATGACGCGATGTCTGGAATTCACTTCAAAAAGAATTGCTTCCAATAGTCCCATGCTTATGGAGATGGGAGTGACTGGGGCATGGATGCAATAAACTTGGCTCTGAGGTGGCGGTTATTGATGCTGGATTCGCAGTATGTGGAAAGTCGGGTCATTACGCATCCTTTCTGGACTTTTGCACCAGTTTGAAATTTTTCATAATAAAAAGTTAAAAACAAATCACATGCCAAAAAAACTCCCAAATGTAACTGTCATTATTTAATAACTTTGAACTTAATGTGGACCTAAGACGCTATCTTTCACAAGAAAAAAATTTGCAGTTTCAAGTCTTTTTCTTGATGATCGGGTCTGAACGTGTTAATCAATGCTGCCCTGTCATAGCCCCTGACATTAGAAAATGCTGAAATGTGATTTTTAAGTCATAAAAATGTGCTCATAGTAATAGCTCCATCTTTTGCATAATATTTAAATCAATGCATTGATTCCCAGTTGCCTGAGACCCTTATTTCAGTAACAAAATAAACGATACATCGTTCAGGAAAGTTGGATCCATTTGGGTTCATTTGTGCTCAAAATCTGAGGCTAATTAAGGCTTGCCTCTCAGCTCTGTCTAGGCAAAGTCATCAGGCGGCCAGTGAGGCCGGTCCCTCCCTCCCTCCCTCTCACTCCTCTCCCCGCACCCTTTTTTCGCTCCTTCCTTTTTGCTCTCCCTCCTAGTTGCTCACTGTGTTAATGAAAAGAGAGATTACCTGAGCTGGGTGTGGTGGTGCGGGCCTTCCTTTAATCCCAGCACTCCGGAAGCAGAAGCTGTGAGGATCAGCTGTGAGTTTGAGGCCAGCCTGGTCTGGGATGGCCAAGACTAACACAGAGAAACTCTGTCTCGAAAAACCAAAGGGGGGAAAATAGAGGGAGGGAGGGAGGGGGAGAGAGAGGGAGAGGGAGAGAGAGAGAGAGAGAGAGAGAGAGAGAGAGAGAGAGAGAGAGAGAGAGAGAGAGAGAGAGAGATTACCAGTCACATCGATACCTGGCCTTGTCTCTTTGAATATCTGCAGATAAAGAATTCCTAATATATTCAATGTCCACAGACAGCTTTGTTTTTAAAGTTCCCCCAAATCAAAAGTTCTTAGCTTTGCAGTCTCATTTCCCTCTCTCTACTCTCTGTACCCCTTTCAGCAAAACCCTCCTGTGCCTTCCTGAGTTAGCTACAGCCAGCCAGTCAACACCATCAAAATCAGCAACTCATCCACCTTGACCCACTGGCAGCCTGGCACAGCACTGGCAGCACCTGGCATAACTCTTCACCCAGAAGCCTATGTAGGAAATGTTTAGACCACGACCCTCTCCGGGTTTTTCCTTCCGCTTCCTTCCTTGGTCCTTCCATGTCAGCTTTTTTTTTTTCTTCTTCTGATTCTTCCTTGCTCTCTCAGGCCCAGGTTTCAGCCTTGAACTCCTCTCTTCTCTGCCTTTACTCATCACCCTGGTAGATTATTGTCTCTTAGGCTCAGCTCCAAATGTACAAACACAGAAGCTCTGAAGAGGAGCCGACGCCGTGCTCTCCCACCCCCCCCCCCGTCCCCACCCCTCCCCAGTGGCACTGTTGTAGTCATTGCGTGAGCACTCCACTTAAAATTATACCCCTGCTCTGTCCTGCCCAGCGACACTGCCTACCAGCTGGCACCTCTCCAGAATTCTGCCACCCCCATACCCTCATCACAAAGGAGACTAAGCTTCCAGCACATGAGCTTTTAGAGAACACACCCAGCCCGTACACCCACCAGCCACTCCCTTTCTATTCTTTAACTCATTAGAATATAAACTCTACATCAACACCTGGACAGCGTTTTGTTCTTTTTTTTTTTCCCCCTTTCTGCTTTATTTCCACTGCCTGTGTCAGAGCCTGACACATGGTGGATATGTCACTACTTATTGATACTACCTGATTACACAAGTCAATCACTGACTACTTCCAATTATTCTTCTGTAAATGTCATATATAGATATTAATAAATAAAACCAGCATTTAGGAGGAGTTTGGTAATAGCAATGGTTGAAAGTGAAGAACTCAAATTTAATCTTGATCAATTCCTTCCTTCCTTCCTTTTTTCTAGTCTTGAACCCAGAGCTTTGCACGTGCAAGCCAAATGCTTTACCACTGAGATGTGGTCCTGGACAATGTCTACGTTTTCATTGAATTTTAACAATGAAAATTATGTTTTCCCCTTCGGTTGTATTTGAGCTTAATTACGGGGAAGTGATGGTGAAGACAGGGGAGACTGCCACTTAATACTGTCAACTCAGAAGGATCTAGAACAATCGGGGAACCAAGCCTCCAGGCCCTTCTCTGACGGGGTGTCTAGATTGGGTTAATTAAGGTAAGATCCACCCACCCACCCACCCTGTGGGTGGCCACGTGCTGAGGCTCCAACCTGAGGAAAAAAGGAAAAAGACTGTTCGACTGAGCACCAATAGTCACCTCTGTCTGCTTCCTGTCTGTGGGTACAGTGTGGCACCTCACAGATCTGCTGCTGATTTCCCTGGCACGATGACTGAGTGTGCTGTGCAAGTGTGAGCTCAAACAAATTCTTCTCTCTGTTGCCTCTGTCAGGTGCCTTGCTGCTGTGATGAGAAAAGTCACCCTCTCAAGCCCCTCCCCATTTCTGCCATCTGTATAAAACAATGCACAGTTTGATATAAAACCCTTTATACATATATATACATTATGACTCCCCTGCCCCAGGCCTCATAACAGGAGTCAGGGGTCATGGGTCAGGGATCAAAGATGAAGGGAGAGATGCAGATGGAAAGTAGCGCTGGGTGGACTATAGAATTCTTTTGTTTGTTTGTTTTCAAGAGAGAGTTTCTCTGTGTATCCTTCACTGTCCTGGAACTCAGTACATAGACTAACCTTGAACTCAGAGATCTGCCTGCCTCTCTCTCCAAAAGATTTCAGAGGAGAGTTTCTGCCCCCTCAGAGAAGAGAAAGCAATACCACAGTGACATCCCTTACTCCTCACCTCTGTGTCCACACAGACTGCGCCCCTCACATTACCAGCTCCCAGGTTGAGTCGGTGCTGGTTGCATTCGTGCCTCCCTGGCCCATGCCCCTCCTGGCACTGCCTGCTTTCCTTTCCCCTTTCCCTGTGTGCCGTGCACACTTGTTTTTATTAAATTGTATTCCATTGGCTAAAAACCTTTTGTGTGCTTCCATACCCCTAATGCCTTCATTCTCACTAAAAATTCCATTTGCAGAACCAATTTATGCTAAGCCCAATTTCATGGCACTAGACCCAGCTACTTGATATGAACTAAACCTTATGTTTGTAAAGAGAAAATATTGGTTTCTGATAGAGAGCAGCATCGGGGTGTTTCATATTCCAAGCATCTACGGCATCAGTCAGGCTAACACCACAACTCACAGCGCCCGGTACCAGTGATACCATAAGTTCTTCAGGTGAAATTCCAGCAAAGGTCCTTTGCTTATTCATAGACCCGGTCCAAGCCAGGTATTCTTTATGTCTGAATGATGCCCCACTTCTCTCAGAATGGAATCACGTTTGAGAGTTGGTGTGGTCATTTGCATGGCTGAAATTCTTATGCCTTTAATGAACAGGCAGGGAGATATGTCCTTATGTAGTTGGTGGCATCTTCTAACTTTAGAAAGGAGTGCCACTGGTAGGAGCTGCTGAGCCTCTGAGCTGGAGGTAGGGAGCAGTGATGCCCACCTCAGTTCAGTCTTGGCTGCTCCATTGGCACCAGTTGGGAGCAATCTTTTCCTTTTTTTTTGTGTGTGATTTAAAAGTTAAAAGCCAGGTTTGGTGACACATACTTGAAACTCCAGCACTTGAGAGACAGAAGCAGGAGGATCCTAGTACGTTTGAGGTCATCCTAATCTGCAGAGTAAGTGTCAGGCCAGCCAAGAGTATATAGAGAGACCCTGTCTCATGACAAAAAATGGAAGTAAACTAAAAAGAGGGACCAGGTCCCTCGTGATGAGTGTGTAGTGGTGTATGCACAGGTCCCAGGGCCTCTGCTGTGAAAGAAGCCTCTGGGTCTTAAAGTTGTAAACAGGGAGCTGTGGAATGTTTGTTTAATTTTTTTGAGGCAGGGTTTCTGTAAGTAGCCTTGGCTGTCCTTGACTCGCTTTGTAGACCAGACTGGCCTCAAACTTACAGAGATCTGCCTGCCTCTGTATCTCAGAGTGCTGTGACTATAGCCATGCGCCATGCACCTAGCTTCCTGACTATTTTCTTTTCTTTTCTTTTCTTTTTTTGAGACAGGGTTTCTCTGTGTAGTCTTGGCTGTCCCAGAAGTCACTCC
The DNA here is from genome assembly GCF_903995435.1 of Acomys russatus. Lineage (NCBI taxonomy): Eukaryota > Metazoa > Chordata > Mammalia > Rodentia > Muridae > Acomys > Acomys russatus. The sequence continues at coordinate 24,593,916 of NC_067164.1, read as the reverse complement.
GTAGACCAGGCTGGCCTTGAACTCACAGCGATCCGCCTGCCTCTGCCTCCCAAGTGCTGGGATTAAAGGTGTGTGCCACCACGCCCGGCTGCATGCTTCTTAATCATTTTCTTCTTTAGCATTATTTAGCCTCTTCCTCTTTGTTTTCTTCCTTTTAACTTTCTACAAAAATGCACAAGGACATCTGGATTAGAGGGTCCTAACGCATGCTCAGAGGTAAGATGGCTTCATTTAGCTCTTATTTGTAACAGTCTCTGGCCAGAATGTTCTTCCTGATGCCCTCCACCCACAGTTCTGGCTGACTGGGCCACAGGCATGGTCCTTACAGCTTTAAGTATGACTGTCTTATATGGCTAACTTTCTTTTCATGTGTAAGAGCCAAAATTACCCACGGGTTCCTTTAAGAAGGGGCCATATTGAAGCCACGTGCTGTGATAGATATCTGCCCCTAATCCCAGAACTCAGGAGACTGAAGCAGCAGGGTTATGAGTTCAAGGCCACCCTAAGGAATTTAACAAGTTCAGGGCTGAGCCAGGGCTCATAGCGAAACCCTGGCTTAAATTCTTCCTTCTCCGGAAAGAAGGGACCGAGTGTTTTTGTTATACCCCTCAGTGTGCAGCTGATTTGAGATAAAAACTGAAAGTGCATCATTAAAGTAATAGATAAATATTCTAGCAAAGGAAAAAACAAACAAACAAAAACCAAACCAACCCTAGTATTGACAATGTTGAGGTGGAAGAGAGCTTGTCATGCAGTATCCAAACATTCCTATTGGAAAGGTTGTGGCCCTCCCTGGCCCAGGTGAAAAGACCCGACCCCAGGGACCTCAAACCCTCCAATGACCCCAGTTTGCTTGACTAGACCAACTCCACGACAGGCTTCTGGTTTTCACTCTGCCTAACTAGGCCAAGTTTCTAACAATTCCCGGAAAAAAAACACAAGTTATAGACAGCTCATGGACAGCTCATGTGCAGCTAATCGGCTTATAGGACAAAATGACTAGACGCCATGTTTTTATTACTTCATGACCTTGGTCCCATCCAATCAAATTAAAGGCCAACTCCTGAGTAAGAGCCAAAACCTCAGTGATTCAGAAGTCCCCAATAACCAAACAAACAACCAGTCCTGAATCCTCTCATAAACTCTGACTCAATTCTGTCGTCACAGATCCCTCCAACCCTCTATAAATTGAGCCTGCGTGCTCATTTTTGGGTCGCCCTCTAAAGGGAGGCGATCCTAGCATGCTAGAATAAAAAACACTCTGATTTTGCATACTGCCTTGGGGTCTTTCTTCAGCAAATCACGTGAACCCTAAGACAGGGAAGTTCTTAGTCTCTTTATCCATCACATATACTACTACTAATAATAATAATAACAATAATTTATATGTCTAACAACAAATTGCTGAGGCTTGCTGGACAGTTGGCCTAGTCTAATCAGTGAGTTCAGGTCAATGAGAGACCTTATCTCAAAAAATAAGGTGGATGGCACGTGAGGAACTACAATTGAGGTAGACTTCTGCCTCACCATGCACACATGTGTATCTACACACACACACACACACACACACACACACACACACACACACACACACCACCTAGCACTTTAAGACTCTTACCATATGCATTAGTATCCACAGGAGAAAAAAAAGGCAGCATTCAAATATTTTTTTACAAGTATCTAAACCTTGAGGAGAAATATCACAAGGTTTCATTGCTGTGAGGAGACACCATGACCACAGCAACTTTTTTTTTTTTTGAGACAGGGTTTCTCTGTATAGTCTTGACTGTCCTGGACTCACTTTGTAGACCAGGCTGGCCTCGAACTCATAGCGATCCACCTGCCTCTGTCTCCCGAGTGCTGGGATTAAAGGCGTGCGCCACCATGCCCGGCGCCACAGCAACTCTTATAAAGGCAAATATTTAATTGGGGCTGGCTTACAGTCCAGAGGTTTTAGTCCAGCATCGTCATGGTGGGAGGCACGGTCGCTCACAGGCAGACATGGTACTGGAGAGGAGCTGAGAGTTCTGCATGTAATCTGCCGGCAGCAGGAAGGACAAAAGGAGCCACTAGATCTAGCTTGAGTTTCTGAGACCCGCCCCAAAGCCCACCCCCAGTGACACACTTCCTTTAACAAGGCCACACCCACTCCAACAAGGCCACACCCCCTAGTAGGGCCAGTCCAGATAGGCCTGTGGAGGTCGTTTTCATGCAAACCAACCACACCTGACGGTCCTGTTCAGAACTTCAGTGATAAACTTTATCGTGGCTTAGGGTATGAGAGGTTTGCTCTTTTCTGTTTCCACATTTCGTTACATACCTGTTTGATTCTCGCGGCCACAGTGCCTCAGACCAGCATCTGTATTAGGCAGATGTAAGACTTAAATGTGACTAACCTACTTAGTATTTTTAATTACCCCGTCCTGCATGTTTTTGAGGGTCCAGGAGCAGAACTAAAGAACCTTGACATTGCAGAGCTCTGCAGAGCAATCTCATGGGCCCAGGGTTATTCATTGTACGGAGTCCTGCAGCGTCTCCATCTTCCTGCTCTCATAGATGCCATAGTAAGTCCATTTATAGGATGAGTTCTGAGGAAAGTAAGGAAGTTTAAATCTTTTTTTGTTTTTGTTTTTGTTTTATATGTACAGGGTCTTATGATGTAGCCCTTGCTGGCTGGGAACTTGTTATGTAGACCAGGTTGGCCTCAGACTCAAAACTCTGTTTGTCTCTGGAGTGCTGGAATTAAAGGCACGTACCAACAACCTGCCTGGCTGGAAGTTTAAATCTTGATGGAGTTTTTATAGTTTGTCATCTTTCTGTAATCAGATTTTTACTGAGAGGCAGAATGGGAACCCAGTAGGACATCAATGTTTTTAGGCTCAAATTCTCTGCACAAAGTTTCCTTCTTTCTTTTTTCTTTTAAAGATTTATTTGTTATGTGTACAATTTCTGCTTGCATGTGAGCCTGCATATACACCAGAAGAGGGCACCAGATCTCATTATAGATGGTTGTGAGCCACCATGTGGTTGCTGAGAATTGAACTCAGGGCCTTTGGAAGAACAGCCAGTGCTCTTAACCTTTGACCTATCTCTCCAGCCCTGCACGAGGGCTCTTATCTGGGGGACAGCAGAGAGAGTATGGCCCACAGACTTTATGGCTCTGAAAGAATAAAAAGGGCCAGGCTGTGGTGATGTACACCTTTAATCCCAGCACTAAGCAGGTCTCTGAGTTCAAGGCCAGCCTGGTCTATAGAGTGAGTTCCAGGACAGCCAGACTTACGCTGTCTTGAAAAAACCAAGAAAGAAAGAAAGAAAAAAAAAAAAAGAATAAAAAGAATTAAAGTGATATTGTTATTTTTCTATCAGCCAATTCCATCTTATTTGCAATAGAAAGCATAAGGCAAACAGGAGAGACAGTAGACAAAGGGAGCCATGTTTTCCTATTGATTTCTTACTTTGGGTGTGTCTGTTTTTCCAGACAGGGTTTCTCTGTGTAGCCTTGGCTGTCCTGGACTCAATTTGTAGACAAGGCTGGCCTTGAACTCACAGAGATCTGCCTTCCTCTGCCTCCCTGAGTGCTGGGGTTACAGGCGTGTGCCACCTTGCCTAGCTGTTTTCTTAGGTTTTTATTTGGTCCCAGGTCCCTCTCTACATGTATCTTTGTGCCCTGCCCTTCAAACTTCCTGGGCCACCCAGTCTCAGGTGAAGACAATAGTGTGTTCTGCTAACAGAACACACCTTAGTCTTGTATCTGTATGCTCAGTCCTTTTATGAAATCCCATTTCTCTCTCTCTCTCTCTCTCTCTATATATATATATATATATATATATATATATATATTTTTTTTTTTTTTTTTTTTTTTCTAGACAGGGTTTCCCTGTGTAGCCTTGGCTGTCCTAGACTCACTTTGTAGACCAGGCTAGCCTCAAACTCACAGTGATCTGTCTGTCTCTACCTCCCAAGTGCTGGGATTAAAATCATGCACCATTTTTTTTTTCATATTCCATAAAATTCTCCAATTACTAAGCACACAGTTCAGGAGCTTTTACTAAATTCACAGTTGTGCAATTATAACCCAATTGTCCTGTACCCCCAATAGAGAGTCACCCACAGCCCTCACCACGCCTCCCAGTAGCCACTAGTTAGTTGACATTAGAATCTTCCTCAGCCCCTCCTTTCTGATCTCTGGAAACATGGTTGGGTCACCATACCCACCCAGTATTTGTTTCTCTGGTCTTTGCTTGCACAGCAAATGTTTTAGTCACTGAGCATTTCCTTGGGCTTTCATTCTTTTTTTTTCTTTCAGAATATGAAAGTTTATTACTGTGTTTGCATTGTCAAAATTTATGATCTTGGTCTTTCCTTCTTGCCTTTGTACAAGGCCAAAAGAGACACATTGGCTACTTTAACAACCTTAAATCGGACTCCAGGAATATCACCTACAGCATGGCCTTTTCGACCAAATCCAGCACCCAGAACTTCATCGTTTTCCTCAATGAAGTTCAAGCAGCCATCACTGGGCACGAACGCCGTAATCTTCTTTCCATTCTTGATGAGCTGCACCCTCGCACACTTCCGGATAGCAGAATTTGGCTGCTTGGCTTCAACCCTTCCTTTTTCCAGCACAATTCCCTTAGCATGAGAGGCACCTCCAAAAGGATTGGCCTTCAGGGCTGTGCCCAAGTGGGCTTTCTTGTATTGCTTATCATGCTGCTTCGGGTCACATTGGTGACTGCGGAGCTTCCTGGCAGAACGGAGATCACGACACTTGGCCATCTTGCCGGCGCCACGGGCCCGAGAGAAAGAGAGAGGTGATGCAGGCGGGCTTTCATTCTTTTTTTTCTGAGTAATGTTGACTGCAGCTATATTCACATTGTATCTGTTCATGCATTGGTTCATGACTTCTCCGGCTGCTTCCACCTGTCTAGTCCATGCTATGAGCTGTCATGTGAGTTAGTCCACCTTCATTCCCAACGTTTGAGACAGATGGGTCTGTGAGATGACGAACATAGGCTGCGGTGACTTTGGGTTCACACATCAGTGGTTGGAGTTAAGTTTCTGAGTCAACGAAATGACTAATGATGTTCTTGTCACATGTTTTGGGAATTAAATAGGATGCTATGTGCTGCGGGGGGGGGGGGACTTAAAACTCTATGATATGAGATGTCTCAGTGAAAGCATGTGCTACTCTGAGGGTATATTTCCCTGCTCAGCTCGGTTAGGGCTGTATCAACAGTTAACAGTCAGAGTAATGGCCAGGAGACCAGATGTCTGCACTATATGTCCTACAAAAAAAGTGAACTTTTCAAGTTTGCCAGTGGACATTTATATATGGAGCAAACATTACTATTGAGCCCAGAATTTACTATTTTACATACAACCAGAGCTACATGGTTTTTATAAACATTGAACTATCCTGGCAAGTAACTTCAGTGTACATTAAGAACATTATGCACATTATTCATAGATGGTACCTCTCAGCTGGTGGCGTCCATCTTTGGATCTCCACAGCCAGCCAGCGTGAGTAGCTACAGTGTTTGTTGTGATGCTGCGGATGAGTGTAGCTAGTGCACACTTATGTATAGACCTGGGTGATATTACAGCTTGTCTTTCTGTTAGTGTTTCTCCAATAGTCGAGGCTCTCTATAGCTGTCTCTTCACTTTTATAGCAGTAGTTTGTATTACTATAAATGCCTATCAGGGGCCAAAGGACCCTTAGCACATATTCATTGTATAAAGGTGGCCTTCTGGGGCTGAGAACAACTTTTCTAGGCTGGTTTGGTCCTTGCTATCCTTATGTTTGCAGAACTCTCTGAACTCCATCGATACATACTCTCTGTTGTAGTGAAAACCACACAAATAGTGACTTCACACAGCCTAACAGTGCTCTTTCCTAAGGTAGAGAGAAGTGGACCTGACAGCCAACCTAGATGGCCTAAAAGGTTTTCCCTATAACATCCAGGTCCATATATAGAGACATTGGGTTCTTTTTTTGCTCTCCAGAAGAAACTACTAGACCGTGCTAGAACATTGACACAAGCCTTGCTAACAGCACAGGGGAAGCAATGTGGAAAATGAGCATCACCGGCTGAAATGAACTCCCTGTGAGGAGTTCTCCTTCCTAGATTAGGTTTTGCCTCTGCCTGCTACCTCACCCATTAGATCTCTACTGTGCAGAGCAACCTGGGAGTCCCGAGGTCCCAACTGAGAGAAAGAACAAAGGAGAGAGAATTGGTGGCTCTGTCTTTGAAGCATCTTCTTCCTTCCTGAGGACAGGCTCTATTACAGATGACAGGCACCAGGAAGTCTTGGTTCCTCTGAGAGAATTTCACCTTTTTATCATACAGGGGTCTTGTTTTTTTGTTTGATTTGTTTTGGGTTCTTGATTTTTCAAGACAGGATTCCTCTGTGTAGCCTTGACTGTCCTGGACTCACTTAGTAGACCAGTCTGGCCTCGAACTCACAGAGATCTGTCTGCCTCTGCCTCCCGAGTGCTGGGATTAAAGGCATGCACCACCACGCCCAGCCCACACAGGGGTCTTTCATAGCTCCCAGCCATCTCTGTGAAACAGCTCCACGCAAAGATACCGAAAGCAGAAAGCAAACATCTTTTCAGAAGAGCGGCTGACTTATTAGCCTGACAAAGTACTAATTTTAAACAGAGTAATTAACCCATCTGAGGTCACAGCTGGGAAGGTGTGCATCAGCAACAAGAAGCAGAAAGATTTCTTTCTACTTAAAACTTCAGGCAGGTAAACAGTATGTCTGGCTGGGCGTGTTGCACACCTGTGACCCTACGTAACAGTACATCTAGCTGGGCATGGTGCACACCTGTGACCTTCGGCAACAGTAGGTCTAGCTGGGCATGGTGCACACCTGTGATCTTAGTACTTAGCAGGCTGAGACAGGAGAAACACAAGTTTGACACAAGGCTTGTCTCCAAGACAAGTTTGACACTCTGAGTTCAAAGCCAGGCTGGGCTACATCAAAAGATGACATCTCAAAACAAGCCATCAGAAAACCAAACAAGACAGCCATGCATCTTTTTCAACAGCTAGGGAATCCCTTCCAGTTAGTGGATACGTGTGCAGGGCTCCTTTGGACTGGTTGATACTTGTGTAGAACTGACTGACAAATGGCTTCGATATGGTGCTTACTCAAATACTCATAACTCCATTGCCTGAAATGAGCAACTGAAGATCTTCTTGGTAATCAGTGGGTCACAGTGAATTTTTTTTTTTTTAAGGTTGATTATTTTGAAGGTACCTGACTCTTGAATGGCATTTTGAGAGCCAATCTAGATTCCTTAAGCAGCTCTATGATTAACTGTCCAGGTGGATTTAAAGAACAATGATTTGGGGGTGGACGGGAAGGGGCTCCCCTTTCCTGAGGAATAGGGGAGGGGGAGAGGGGAGAGGGAGGGCGGGCAGGTGTTACTGGGAGGAGAAGAGGGATGGGGCTACAGCCAGGACGTAAAGTGAATAAACAAACGAATAAACATTTTTAATTAAAAAAAGAAAAAAAGATGTGAATCTGGCTTGTGTGTATTTAGAAGGAAAACGGTTTAAAAGGGCCAGAAGTGGCAGTTCATACCTATGTTCTAGAACATAGGACGGTGAAGTAGGAAAACCACTGAGAACATCTGAGAGTTCAAGGCCAGCCTCAACTGCAGATGAGACCCTGTTTTTATTTTTATTTATTTATTTTTTTCAACTTAAAAAGTTATTTATTAAATAATTTAAATACAACTAAAAGTACATTTAAGGGCCGGGCGTGGTGGTGCACGCCTTTAATCCCAGCACTCGGGAGGCAGAGGCAGGCGGATCACTGTGAGTTCGAGGCCAGCCTGGTCTACAAAGTGAGTCCAGGAAAGTCAAGGCTACCCAGAGAAACCCTGTCTCAAAAAAACAAAAAAACAAAAAAGATAAAAGGACATTTAAAAGTCCAGCATTATTAGATCCCATTTGAAATGTTTATTCTGAGATCAAGAATTTAGCCAAACATTTGTGACAAGGGAAATGATAAAAACTGAATAGATATGAAAACATTTTTTTTTAAAAAACATAGAACCTGGTAAATTCAGAACAAAAAAAACCAAAGCCAAAACAAAACAAACCACAGAACTATTAAAATATGAAACCAAAGCACCGCACACCTGTCTTAAACTGCAGCTGGTAGACTCCGGTGTGGGCCAGATTCTCTATGTCCAAGCTAGTAAACAACAGAGAAACACACCTTTTCAAAATACTGAGGTTGCTCTATAGAGTAACTTTTGTTACTTGCTTTTTTGATAGGGAGTCTCATGCATCTCAGTCTGGTCTTCAATGATCCTCCTGTCTCTACCTCCCAAGTGCTGGGATGGCAGGCATGCTCCACCAAGCCTGGCTTATGTCCAGGGTCATTTTAGAAATAGTATATGTTTGTTGTGTGTAAATTATCCACATTCATCAGAACATATTTTTCATATGAAAACATCCACTTGCACTTAGCGGAGGCAAAACAAAGCGTAATTTAGACATCTTGGTTTGAGGATAAGGGTGGCTCTGACGGTTCTGCTACACCGCAACATCACGATCACCAAGTGTACTATCAAAAGATAGTTACTTTAAATTTTTTAAAAAATAATTTTGTTCAAAATGTTTTTATACTTTAGGGTAAAAGGAAATATAAGATTCTTGCCCATAAACGATGCTGCTTAGTTTCTATGCTAACACAAAAAGCAGGTGAGAGGGAGGAGTCCCACAGAAGAGCCCTCTGGGGTCCAGCAATTCCAAGTGGTGTCACTGAGCACTTCCTGGGAATGCTGGGCACTACAGATCTGGCAGTTGCTTCTGTTGAAAAATGCCCTTCTGCCCATGACAGCCAGCAAAGGCTCTCGAGCAGCTCACCTGACTTTGGCAGTCCATAGCAGGCCAGCAAGTGAATGAGTCTGCAGTAGAGATGAAGGCTTTTATAAAAAGAAGTCACTCTGTGTTTTCAGGAAGAATCGAGGGACGACGCGGTTCACCCAGAACCAAAATACGCATTGCTATTTAGATCCCAATTGTACAAATAACAGGAACCGAATGCAGAACTCCAGCTTACCCTAGTCTCTCCATAGTCCCTGCTTGTGAGACCCTATTTTTAAAATAATAAAAATTAAAAATAGATCTCTTGAAAGCCTGGACTGAGAACATAGCTTAGTGGGGAGGCAGAGGCAGGCGGATCACTGTGAGTTCGAGGCCAGCCTGGTCTACAAAGCAAGTCCAGGATAGTCAAGGCTACACAGAGAAACCCTGTCTTGAAAACCAAAACCAAAACAAAACAAAACAAAATTATGACAAAATTAAAATTATTTTAAAATTTAGACACTTGACTTGTGTATAAGTCAAAATCAGAGCTTATTTTCAGAGCTTAATTTCTTATTTTAGATGGTCCAAAATCTTTTTTCCTACATGAGACATGACAATTTGCAGTATTTAAGTTGCTTTCCCATGCCTTTTTAAAAAACATGACAATTTGCATGTTTCAAGCATTCAAGTTGTTTTCCCATGCTTTTTTTTTTAAAGCTGGGCATGGAGCCCAAGTCTTTGAGTGACAGGCTGGGTAAGTGTTCTACCTTTAAACTACAGCCCCGCATACATTTAGACTTATCCTTAAGGCAGAAAAACAGATAATATACCAATTACAACCATGGATGGTTCTGGAGGCAGATTGAAGTGTGTGTGTGTGTGTGTGTGTGTGTGTGTGTGTGTGTGTGTGTGTGTGCGCGTGCGCGCGCGAGAGAGAGAGAGAGAGAGAGAGAGAGAGAGAGAGAGAGAGAGAGTAAAAATTCCAGTATTCCTATTTAGCAATCTTGACAAGAATTCTTAAACATCTCTGTTCTACAAACTTCATTCCATATGCAGATGTTTATTTTGCCTAATTTGTAGACTTATTGAATTGGGGCCATAAAATACTTAGAACACTAAACACTTATTGCTGCTGTACCTGTTACTGTGTCACAGCGTGCTGAGGAGTAACAGTTAGTAGACGGGGTTGATGGTAAATGGAAAAAATCAAGAACGGGACCTGACACTGGAGTAATCACCAGACAAGATTACTTACTGTCTGCTAAAGTGAGCTGAGCCCAGGCCTTCCTAAGTCAGCTCTGACTCTGCTTCCACAAGTAAATAAAGGCAATAAAAATGAGCTTAAATGTGCAACTCTATCTACTGCTGTATGATCTCAGCAGTAAGACCAGAGAAGAAAACAAGGAAATATGCCGATCGCGGCGTTGCCTGCGAAGATAGGTTTGCGGCGTGCTGCGTTTGGCCGTATGTGCGCATGTATGTCCTCTGAGCTTTCCAAACGTGCCCAATGAACAGGTTAGAAAAGAAAAGCAGAAAGCCAACACAATTCTGATCAAGGTGATAATGAAGCCAAGTAGCAGCCAGGCGGTGGTGCAGGACTTTAATCGCAGCACTGGGGAGGCAGAGGCCTGCAGATCTCTAATTTTGAGGCCAGCCTGGTCTACAGAGCGAGCTTCAGGACAGCCAGGACTGCAGCAAGAAACCCTGTCTAGAAAAACCAACCAACCAAACAAGTAAATAAATGTTCATTCTCGATCGCTACACAGGGATACCTTGTATCTGAATTGAAGCTGACAAACTCATCCTTCACATCATGAATTTGGCGATTTATTTAGAAATGAAGCAAATACTAAGGAATAGCACAGTTACACACAGGCGGGCTGTGCCCCCTGAAAACCGAAGGGAATGGCCGCCTCTTCTTCCTTGGCGTTAGAGAAATGCTAAGAATTTTTTTTTCCACAAGAGGGCGATAACTGCACAGGGTTTCACAAGAGCCTGTAGGCCAAGCGGCTTTGCGGGAAAAATTAACTTTTTCCTCTTCCGTCTGGACCAAGGAGTAAGAAGCTGCACTGGGGAGACGCCGGCGGCGAGGACTAACACCCACCCACTCAGGCGCGCGCTCCCACGAGAGAAACCGGTTTACGGAGTCTATTAAAAAGCACGCTTCTTGCTCATACTTAAATATGAAAACTTGTCTATCATAACTGTTCACATCAGATCAAATTCGAGGCATCAGACAGGTCTAGCATTTTCTTCTGTGTGTTAACTCTGGAAACCAACAGACATTAAAAAAAAAAAAAAAAGCGTATGACTCTCCACCTGTTCCCATATTCCAGAAGATATACCAAGGTTGTGAACCAAGGGTTGCAAACAGGCGGGGGGGGGGGGGGGGGGGGCAAGAAGAGAGGTGATTTTCATTTGAAAAGTGATGTCTTTGCATTCCTACGTAAATCTACTTTGTCGCAGATACTTCTAGATACTTTGAGGTTTGATATTTCCCATCTTCTAGGGCTTTTTAGAATCCTTTCTTCGGGCGCTCCAGTTCTGGTTCTCAGGGGCTAGCGTGCTGCAGCTGTTTTGTAGGCTGTGGGTTGCCAGGAGGGTTGCCCCCTAGAAGGCTGAAGCAAGTCTGGGAGAGGAGTTCTGAGTGGTTTGGTAGAAACACACGCTGTGCATCTGCTGGCGCTTCCTCACAGGCGAGCACGGAGGGAGTGCTGAGTCCCCCCATCCCCCCCCCCCCCCCCCCCCCCCGCGCCCACCCCCCGCCAGGGCCTTCCGTCCTTCCTGGGCGAGGGTTGTCTGTTTCCCTTTTGCCAGAACTTCGGTCCAGCTCGGATTCCCACCTCTCAACACTTAGGCACAGCAAAGAGACCAATGTATATGGTTCCTCTTCCCAATCTGCTCCTGAGACGAGTCTGGACCAGCTTGGGGGACATTCCTGTATCTTCCTTGTATTTCTACGCAACCGGCTTTGTTAACATTGACTTAAAACTAATCGTCCTCTTATTCAGCCAGAACAGGCCTCAATCCTCAGCGAAGTGGAGTGGTTAAAGTCTTCCAGAGGGTTTGACAAAACAAATGCTGAAGACACTTTGTGTTGTTGTTGTTGTGTGTTTAAATTGTCGGTTGTTTGCTCGAAACACCCACACTCTCCCCTTTCTCCTCTCCCTCTTTTTATAGCTATATCCTTCCTACAGCACCCTCGAGCACCCCGACATTTGACACTAATATATCCGGGGCAGAACTAGTGGCTTCTTTGCCTAGTCTAAGTACAGTAGGCTGAGGTTTCGTTCTCATTCTTCCTGTTTGTCACCCTGGATTTAATGATGGTTCCTTTCTCTTACAGCAGAAGTATTAGTCGCGCATGGCGCGGGCTGCGTCAAATGTCAAGGAAGAGTTTGGAGTCCAGAGGACCCCACAAGCTGCAGAGGCCGGGAGCATGCTGCAACTGGAAGCTGGGTACCCGAGCGCCACTGTCTCTCAGGCTCAAAATTCAAGGGGTGCACCACCTTCCTCACAGCTATCCTGTAAACCCTTTCTGCAACCTCGGAGTTGCCAAACAGCTTGCATTTATTTTAAATTAAAATGCAAACCATTCGCTTTCAAGCACAGCCTTGCCCTTTCCGAGAAATATCTGTATACATATAGAAATATAGCGTTGCAACGTGCGGGGACATTGCTTCATCTGCTACTTGTTTGGAAAAGCCTGGCTTTATTAGGAAGTGTGCGAAAAGAACTTGGAAGCCCCGGGGAGAAAAAGGAATCTGGAATCCCCAGAGCATTTGAAAGCAGCAAACACTGAGCCAACCAGGCAGCCCAAGCACATCTGCTGACCCCCATCCAGGAGTGGAGGGCAGGGTGATCTCTACCCGATTGAGCCCAGCAGCTCATTCTCCTGGGATGCTAAGGGCATGTCCGGGACACAGCACTCCTCTTTTCAGAGGCCCGCAGAGTTAATCCGGAAAGCATGCGGCTGCAGCTAAAGGACGTGGGCACCTGGATTCACTCCTCAGGGATCAAGGTACATGGGCCCCATAATTTTTTATTGTTACAATTAAGAATCATACTATTTTAATCACTACAACATAAATGACACTTATAGACTCAACAGATGAGGTGGCTTTGCAACTACGGAACACAGTTGACCAATCTCTCTCTCTCTCTCTCTCTCTCTCTCTCTCTCTCTCTCTCTCTCTCTCTCTCTGTGTGTGTGTGTGTGTGTGTGTGTGTGTGTCCTTTTGTTTTTCTCTCCGGTCTCTTTTTAAAACTACCCCTCCAATACCAGATACTAAATTCTCAAATGAGAATATGATCAATTCTAAATGATCGATTCTAAAACTACCAACTCTTTCACAGTTACAGCATTTACAAAGGTAGATACTCTTGGAGCAGCGAACTTGGAAGACCAGTAGGTTAGTTTTCTCAGTTTCCTACCTATACCCTGAGAATGCCCTTCCCAGAGGACCTGAGCCGATTGCCCAAGGCCCAAAATTCAGTGCAAGCTGACCGTGTGCCACCAAAGAAATGCTGGGAGTATTTTGTGAGGGAGCCAGAGCCATCGAAATTCCAGCGCCAGAGACAGAGCCCGGGAACCACTGCTGCTGTCGCCTCTGAAGCCTCCCCACGAATTTGGCTGGCTGCTCTTCTTGGGTTTAGGCATCAGAGGCAGTCCCGGCTTGGAAGAGCAGACAGCACATCTGCTCTCTTTAGAGCCTAGAGGCTGGCTTAGCATATCTCTCATCCACGCAGGACCCCACCTTTCCTAGGGTCAGATCCTAAAGTCTATGAAAATGATGGTGTTAACTAAGTCTTGAAGTTAATAAAGGCTGGGAAAGCCAGAGGAAGACAAATACCATTTCCCCGACTCAGAGTGAATGAAAGGAGCAGAAGACGATTAACCCGTCAGCTTTGCTCCCACAGCTCAAACACAAGCCCAGGTTGCCACCCGTAAAACACTCACGCTTGGAAAGGTGAGCGGACAGGATTAAGGCCGCCTGCTTGGACGGCGCCTTGACATTCAGAGCCAAACTCCCCGGTGCTACTCAGTTTTCATTCTTGGGTCACTTACTGCGTCTATTTCTGTTTTCTGAACCTTACATTTGGACTCAATGATCTCATGCAAATCTTGTTCTGACACTTTCTACCCTCCGCACTGCTGTATCAACTGCTCGATTTCTCAAGGTGCAAGTTTTTTTGTTTTTTTCTGTTAGGTCAACCTTGACCAGAATTTAAAGACCAGACAGAGGGAGCAAATGCCTTTTGACTATTGCTCCTAATCCCAGCCTAGAAGTCGGGGCATCTCTAGCTTTCTCAACAACCCAGAGTTGAAAACTTGCCCAGACGCTCCTTGGCCAATTCCAACAGCTTCCTGTCTACCTCTGTCTAAAGTTTCCCGTGAATTTTAGTCATCCTGTCTCTTGGAAACCCAACTAATAATAATTGAGAAGGTTATTTTATTTTTTAAAATAATTACCTCAGTCCTCCTAGGTTTAGACACTAAGCAAGAGATAAATATTCTCATTAAGCTGGTTTCGTCGCCCAGAGCACTGAGACACCCCCCTCTCACAAGTGATAATGAGAGGGGAGGGCGGTGGGAGCGCGGAGAGGGCTCAGGAATGAAATCAAAATGAGAAGAAACAGAGAAAAGCAGGAGATGTAAAGATAGGAAAGAATGACCCTCAGGCCTGCGAAGGAATTTAAGGACATCTATAAGCTTCAGGAGCAACAAATTAATTGACACAATTCTGGAAGAGCCCAGGTGGCCTTTAATTAATCCCTTCAAAAGAAGAGACCCGGCCTGGGATGTGCCGCCTGCCTGTTCCATTAGCTCCTTTTCGCAAGGGTCTAGACGCTGTTCGAGGTGAGGCGCCTAGAGCTGGTGGGGGAAGTGTGGGAAGATGACGCGAGCTGGCGTGGGCGGAAGGGACGAACACTGTTTTTTCCATAAAAGGGCTGCCTTTTCATTATTCCTCTCTTTAAAAAGTAATACCCTCTTCGTCCCTGCTCCCTCCTCCTCCTCCTTTCCATCTTATTTTGCACAATTAATTGAACCCGGCCTCCGGCCGGGGGCTGGAACTAGTCTTTTCTCCAGGCCCCTCCCCTTTTAGTTCCGCCCAAGGGACGCTCTGAGGGCGGGGATTAGGCAGGCGCGGCCTCACGGCTCCCCAACCTCAACCAATCATAAAGCGTGGCGCCCCAGGATGGGCGTGCCCTCGGAGCGACGCCTTGCAGAAGCTGAGCTCTATTGGAGGCGGTGGTTGCGCCCTAGACCCGCGCCCCGCTCCTCAGTCCCGCCCCGCCGAGCCGCCCGGGAGTGACGTCCTGAAAGTTCTCATTTTGGCCCCCCACCGCCCCTCCCTTGCGTCCCCCAGCTAAAGAGCGGCAGGGAGGGGGGCAAATGTTTTATTACCTTTGAGAGCTTCATCCGAACTGTCAGGCCCGGAGGGAGAGGAGAGAAGGGAAGAGCCGCCGAGAGGGTCAGTTTGGCCAGAGGACAGGGCTTAGAAGAGCCAAGCCTGGAAAGCCAAGGAGAAATGCTAGAAAGGCCAGAGAAAGGCGGAGAGTGAGAGAAGGAAAGGGTTCCGGGGGGTGGGGCGGGGGTCTCCCGGTCTGCTTGCAGAAACGGACGGACGATCAGAGCCGGAACCTAACCGGCAGACTTTTCACACATAAGGTTTTTTTCTCCCCCTCTTTCTTCCTTTTCCTTACGGCTATTCCGGTGCCGCGTGGCCCAGAGGGGAAGCAGGCGCGTGGGCGCGCCAAGTCCCCAGCTGCCGGAGCGGTGGCACTGCCCTTTCTGGCGCAGTAGCAAGGGGCCCGCGGAGGTGGCGGGCTGTGCTCCGTGCCTCGAGTGGCGAGTGCGAATCAGCTGCGCAGCGTCCGAGAGGGCCAGGCGTCCGAGCGAGTTCAGAGGCGCGCACTCGGCGGAACGCGGCTCCCTTTGAAGCTCCCCAAAGCAAGCAAGCCAGCCCCTATTCTCCTACATCAAAGTGAACGCTCGGTGGCTCCCAACCTTGTTGCAAACTCTCGAGGGCTGTCCCGGGTTTGTTTTGCTGATTTCCCGCGGGGGTGGAGAAGATGAGAAGTAGTGCACTCTGAGCCGGGAGCGAGGGACAAGCACTGGGATCGAAGCCGGGACTCTCGGAGCCAAGGCAGCGCCGAATCCGCCCCGGCTCCCGCCGCCTCCCGCGGGGCGCTTGGACATTTCTGCTGCGCAGCTCCGACAGCGGCTCCCGGCGTCCGCTGCCCCGGCTCGATTGGCAGGTCCTCCGAGTAAGCAGAGCCGCACTTCGCTTGCGCGTCCCGGGTGTCTCGGGCTCTTCTGAGGCCCGGCGGGGCCACCGGCCTGCTCGGCTGCGGGTTCGGGCCTGGCTGTGGGATGTTAGCTGTGGGGGCGATGGAGGGCCCCCGGCAGAGCGCATTCCTGCTCAGCAGCCCGCCCCTGGCCGCCCTGCACAGCATGGCCGAGATGAAGACCCCGCTCTACCCTGCTGCCTATCCCCCGCTGCCCACCGGGCCCCCCTCCTCCTCGTCCTCGTCCTCCTCGTCCTCGTCGCCCTCCCCGCCTTTAGGAGCCCACAACCCAGGCGGTTTGAAGCCCCCGGCCGCGGGGGGCCTCTCGTCTCTGGGCAGCCCCCCACAGCAGCTTTCGGCCGCCACTCCGCACGGCATCAACGACATCCTGAGCCGGCCCTCCATGCCCGTGGCCTCGGGGGCCGCCCTCCCTTCCGCCTCGCCCTCGGGGTCCTCTTCCTCCTCTTCTTCGTCCGCCTCCGCCACCTCGGCCTCTGCGGCCGCCGCCGCCGCTGCTGCCGCCGCGGCCGCTGCCGCCTCGTCGCCCGCAGGGTTACTGGCCGGCCTGCCCCGCTTCAGCAGCTTGAGCCCGCCGCCGCCACCTCCTGGGCTCTACTTCAGCCCCAGCGCCGCGGCCGTGGCCGCCGTGGGCCGGTACCCCAAGCCCCTGGCCGAGCTGCCGGGTCGGACGCCCATCTTCTGGCCTGGGGTGATGCAGAGCCCACCCTGGAGGGACGCACGCCTTGCCTGTACCCCCCGTGAGTACTACCGCTAGCCCGGGTCCCTGCTTCCTAAGTCTGCTCTCGGGTAGCGGCCCCTAGTGTGCCTGCGGGTCCGGGTGGGTGCGTCCTCCTGACCGCTTTGGTAGTTTGGAAGTGCCAGAATAGCACGAGGTTGGCAGGGCCCTGGGCGTCTAGCGAGGGATTCAGTCTTTCCTGAGATCGCCGAGGCTCAGGCAGGCCTGTGCTCCGCCGGAAAGCATGTGTCTGGATAGAACACAGCTCAGTGGGCGAGTTTTTGTCTGGGCTGTTCTTGAGACTGACCGGGTTAGAGATATGGAAAGCGGGAAAAGGCCTCTGCACCCTGGCTTTCCTGGTTCTTTCGTGCTAACCAGCCCCACTCCCGAGCTTTCAGAGTCTGACCCGTGTTTTCCGCAAACCGGAGGGTAGGCAGGGTAGCTCCCCACCGTCCCAGGAAAAGCAGGCACACGCTCGCACACATCCTCCCTAGACGTCTTCAGCCCAATTTTTGACATCTCCCTCTCCCATCCCCGACCTTGTCCACAGCTAACAAGCCAGTGCCGAGGTCCTCAGAACTGGACGAGGAGCTTCAGGCCGCTTTCGCGGTAGACCTGGGCTTTCCTACTCCTGGGTCCCATGGTCTTGGGCATGTTGGAACTAGGTGTATTGAAGAGGCATTTTTAGCGCTTAATAGTCTAACGCAAGAAAGAGAGAGAGAGAGAGAGAGAGAGAGAGAGAGAGAGAGAGAGAGAGAGAGAGAGAGAGAGAGAGAGAGAGAGAGAAATAGGACATGTGACGGGACACAGACCAGCAAAATGTAGCGCCCAAAGACTTTGTCTGGGCCAACTCAGTTGTTCCAAGATCTGGCCAGTCTTCTGGTTAGTGAACCAAAGCTCCTAGAAGGCTCCTAGCCCCCAGATGGCGTTCAGGACCCAGCTCGGCTCCGTTTCTCGCTCTGTTTTTGCAGGTGACCAAATCCCTGAAGTTAGTCCGAGTCCCTGGACCTTTCTGCCCAAAGCTTAGCAGCATTAACTAAGCGAGGCTCTCGCATGAGGCGACTCTTGGGGCTATAGAGGTGTGAGGGAAACACTATCCTATCGGTTTTGATCGGTGTTGATCGTAGGGGTCGCTAAAGCCATTGTCCCTTTCCGCTTCTTCCTCAAGCCCGCAGCGGCCTCAGACCAGGGATGAATTAGCTCTCAAGCGTGCAAAACACAAGGAGCCTTTTGTTGCCCAAAACGGGTTAGGGAAGTGGCCAAGGAAAACAAAACGAAATACAATATAAAAATTTAAAAGTTAGTTACCTTCATGTCAAACTACGTGTCTTCCATCCGCACAGGGACTGACCCTGGAGGTGAGCTAGGGTGACCTTTCTCACGCATTCCTGCCTAGTCTAACAGGGTGTCCCATTTCTGCCGTGTACTCTTTAGCAGTGGTCTAACTAGCTATTTGGCAGAAAGTATTTACTGCTGTTCCAGCTGCACCTGGCTTTGACAAAAGTAGCTGGCAAAAGAAAGCGAGGGGTGCTCTCTGGCGCGCAGGCCACAGATCACAGCTCTTTTTACTATCAAGGCATAGCTTTGCTAAGTCGCTCCCAGCTCCCGCCCCCAGCTGAGCACTGTAACGGATTGTTTCTTCCTTCCTTTTGTTATTATCCTCTCTCAGATCAAGGATCCATTTTGTTGGACAAAGATGGGAAGAGAAAACACACCAGACCCACATTTTCTGGCCAACAGATCTTTGCCCTGGAGAAGACTTTCGAACAAACGAAGTACTTGGCAGGACCGGAGAGAGCCCGCTTGGCCTATTCTTTGGGGATGACAGAGAGTCAGGTCAAGGTGAGTGGACCTTTGACACCTCCAGGGATGGCTTACCCGGACCTGCGTGTGTATCCACGCACACGCGCCTGTATATTCTCCCTCTCCAAACTAAGAAACCAGGTGGAGGTGGGGGTGCGCTCCGCGGAGCCTGGGGAGAAGTGGAGAGCAAAGGAGAGGGGTGGAGGTTGCACAGGCCCTGGGGTCTTCTGGAGGCAAACTGTTGATGAACAAAAGAAATCAAGTCCCCGCCTTAGAAATTAGGCTAATCTAGACAGCAGCCTGTGCTGGGGGGACTCGCTTTTTATCAGAGAATAAAAGCATTTAAGGAAATATCTCGGAGAACAGATCGAGCCGATTAGAAAGCTTGGTTTATTTTATTTGTAAAGACACTCAAGCTTTTGTTTGTCCATTCAGGCTCCACTAGATATAAAATTCCCTAATGGGGAGCAGCAGTATAGTGTTTCTATATTAATTTGTAGATAAAGAAAAGTAAATGAATCCAGAGGAATTTAACGCCGATAAAAACTTGCTGTGGGCTTAGATAAGGATGATCATTTTGAAACAGTACTTTTCCAAAGGAGCTGACAAGATTATGTATTATAAGACTAAATTCTGTTTAAAGCAAGTTTGTCTGCAGAATTAAACTGTTGCACTTTATGACAACAATTTATAATTAAGATGTCACTTTGCTTATAATTGAGTTGCATTTCTAGGGAATCAAATTTTAGAAATCTCTCCCTGAAAATAAAAGGATTGAGCCAGCTGGGTAAATTTAAGCTAAGCTGATGGTTTCCTAGTTTTCTCTGTTCTCTACCGTGGATTTCAGTTTGTTACATTTGTTCCTTTTGCATGTGGGTGGGTGGATGGGGGGGCTGTGCCTTTAGTTAAGTCGTGTGTTGCTCATTAAGGAGCAATTTTATTAAATCTTCTACTAAAGGTTTACTTTCCTGCTAGCCAAGCACTACACAATATATTTTGGCCGAGATTTTTCACCTGGCCATTAGAAAACCATCACATTTGAAATTATTTTTGCAGTGGGTGGCAAGAGAGCCGACCACCTTAATCTGGAGGTCTTCATTTGTCACCATAAATATGCCCCTCTGGCCAGAAGTGAATTATGATAGCAATATAAAGAAAATCACGTTCTTAACAATTCTGGTTCTCTGGATAAAATACAGAACAGATGAGAAACATAAGCAGAGGGCAATTCAACATCTTTGGAACGTGTTTACTGCTGTTCTTCAGATTAAAATCCATGTGCCAGACCCATTTCAAACATCACAGGTTGAACATATGTGTATTTCAAATGAACGTCTTAGGCGGGAGCAATATTAAGCTAATATTTGAAAGAATAGGCAATATAGTAATAAAAAAATAACGTAAATGGCAACCTTTTGATTTAAAAGCAGCAAATGGTGATATTTCACCTTGGGTTTCATGAACAACCTTGAGGGTGGAGATGAAAGAAGCTCAAAGCGCTAGCCCCACCGTGGTAACAATTCTGACTGAGCTGTTAAATATTTCCATGCCCTTGTATCATCACGTCAGTGGGGTGAGGCTTTTATTATATCAGAATACTTTAGATCATGTGTTTTAACTGCTGTGGAGAGGAAACGGGGATTTACCAAGGAAGGGTTCGGGCCTGAAATGAGCGAAGAGTCAGGTGTCCAAAAATGAGAAACAGAGATAATCAGATTTCATGTTGTGCTCTCCCGTAAAATCACAAGGCACTGTAGTTGTTTTAAAACTTTTTAATCTACGAGTACAATTAAAGACTGAACCCCACCGCAACAGGAAAACAAAGCAAGTTTTCCGTTTCCAGTTGGGACATAAGAAAAGCAAGTTTATTTTTTAGGAAAACTCGTTCCAAGTCTTGTTTTTACTCTGTCCTAGAAATGCTTTACTGGTGGCCTCAATGCTCTTGTGTTACTATCGCTATGGTAACGGCGGTAGGTTAGTGAGGCCACCAGACTGACTTTGACGCCGCCGCCTGGACCAGAGAGGCCCGCGAGGGAGGGTGGCGAGGTGGGAGCCAGGGGCTTCCAGCACTCAATTCTTCCTCGCCTGCTTCTCCCTTCCCCTTCCCTCTTTCGTCTCTCAGGTCTGGTTCCAGAACCGTCGGACCAAGTGGCGGAAGAAGCACGCCGCCGAAATGGCCACAGCCAAGAAAAAGCAGGACTCGGAGACCGAGCGGCTCAAGGGAACTTCGGAGAATGAGGAGGAAGACGACGATTACAACAAGCCTCTGGACCCGAACTCTGATGACGAGAAAATCACCCAGTTGCTGAAAAAGCACAAGTCCAGCAGCGGCGGCCTCCTGCTGCACGCGTCGGAGGCTGAGGGCTCGTCCTGAGCGCGGCCGGCACCCGGGTGATCCCGGTCACCCCGACCGAGCCCCACAGCCGGTCCCCCCAAGCCCCTGCTGTTCGCCGGGCCTTTACTATTTTCTAAGATGTACATATCTATTTTTTTAACCTAGAAATTGTGGCGGGGGGTAGGGTGGGTGGGGGCGGAAAGGCGCGTTGATGAAGAGGAAGGGAGCCCCCCAAGTGTATGGCGCAAAACAAAAACAAACATACAAACAAAAAATAAAACAAACCCGCAGCCGAACCCACATCTCCGTGGCTCCCCAGTACCCTTCCCACCCTTGATGTCAGGGTCCTCCCGCCCCCAGGCTTGGTCCCTTGCTCTGCTGTCCCTGAGCGAGCTCCAAGTCCTGTTTCTGAAAGGTCTTCAGCCACTGCCTGGTGGGAATCTCTGGGCCACGAGGGCATCCTCCACCTAGGGAAAAGGGACGCTCCCCACGCCCAACTACTCTACGGACCAAGTAACCTGTTGAACGCTCTATGTAAATAAATCGTGAGTCACACTGACTAGAAGTTACTTTATTGTGAATATTTAAAATGTCAAATGCTTTTTGGAATTTGGTATAAAGAGATGGACCTTTTCTCCCGTTGGTTTAAGATATATCCACACCACTTGGCCGCCTTTCATTTTAACTTGGAAATCTCAGAAAATAACACCACCATCATCACCCTCTTGAGACACCTCCCGACACTTCTGAGACACCTCAGGCTCTGGATCGTTCTGAACCGCTTTTCTCCTTCACTGATTCTCGCAGTGACGGCAGATCTTGCTGGGCCCCCCGGGCACCCCCAGCCACCACCCCACCCTCCCCGCCCCAGGACTAGAAGCCTGAGATCCCGGGACCCGTCAGCATCTCACACTAGCCTCTGGGGTCCCCTCCGAAATTGCACAGTCGTTTGTTGCTATTTATTAGTGATTTGAAGGAAATATTGGGGAGGGAGGGGCTACAATGTCTTGTATTTAATTTAACTCCTTTCTGATAAAAGTGCGTGTTAAAAGTAGATGGTGGGAATTGTTACAAGCGCTCTGGCTCCGAACATAAAAATTTCATTTAGTTGCTGTAATTGAATTCGAAGTGTTTTGTATCATAAGAATACTATAGAATATGTAAATTGTTTTCTTTTAAAGCTAATAACGGTGATATATTAGACTCTTTAACATTTATTAATTTATACGAGAAATTCGGTTTGTAAAGAAAAGGCAGCCCCTTTGTGACACCCATGAAATGTAATGCACTTTCTGTTTCAAAGGATAAAACGAATTAAAAAAGGCAGCAACAACAACAAAATAGTTTGAAGTCTGTTGCCTCGAATGAATGGGTACAGGTCACCTGACTTCATCAGATCTCAAATAAAATTCAAGAGTGCACACACACGTTAAATCAGCTTCCTGGTGAAAGAGCTGTTGCTCCTCCTCCTCCTCCTCCTCCTCCTCCTCCTCCTCCTCCTCCTCATCATCATCATCATCATCATCTCCATCACTTATATGAAGTCACACCTATCCCCTCAGCGTGGAAGAATGAAGAGACAGCCATGTTCTCAGTGCTTAACTGGGACTGTCTAGCGGGGAGCTCCTGATTTCTCTGCTAAATTCCACCCACCCCCTCGCCCCCTTTGCTAGGAAGCCCCTGGGGGGATCTAGGAAGACCTCGCCTCCTGCTATTGGAGGCAATAGCTCGGCCAACCCCTGATTTAATTAGCTTAGGAGAGGCTGGGAGCTGGGAGCAGCCCCTTTGCATTTGACCAGAGCACTTTCTACAGTCACCTAGCGGACTGTAGAAAAGTCAGGAGGCCCGAATTTGGCAGACACTACAATGAATGCAAAAGAAAGCTTCCTTAAAGTATCCTGGCAGCCTTTCCCGTTCCAGACACAATGCCCTGAGCTTCTCCAGTGAGAAAGTGTGTTAAGGGTTAGAGTTTGGGGAGTTACTTCCTTGACTTTTTGAAAGGGTGTGTGTGTGTGGGGGGGTATAATCTGTATTTTGTTTTCACTCAGTTATAGGTCCAAGGACATACATTTTCTCCTTAGTGGTGCAGGTTAATGAGTTTGAGTCCAAAGAAGACAGATCAGTGAAACCCCATTCTTTAGTGCAGGGAAAGCAAGTGTGGGAGTTGTTTGGTTTCCTGGAGAATGCATGTTTTAAACACTATTTCCCCCTTCCAGAATGGAATAGCTAACAGGAATTCTTGTGGCGTATATTCCTGATGGCAGGGTTCATTGGAAAAGAAAGAAGGAAATCATTTCCATTTGTTGTCTCCAGTTTGCAAAGTTCTCTTCAAGTTTCAAATCCATTTTGGTTACTGTGTTCATAGCGAGACTGAAGCATTCCTCTGGTAGAGAGGCAGCTGGATTGCTGAGAACACTTTATTCTGTGGGAGGGACAGAAGCTTAATACTGAGAGCAAGCAGGAACCCTTTTCTCTTCTTTTCAGTATTCTTCCTTCTTTCTTCCTTTATGCTTTCTCCCTACTCCACTCTTTCTTCTTCTTTCTGTATTTTCCCCCTCTCTAACCTATCAATTTCCCCTCCTCTGTCGATTTCCCTCCCTCCTTTCTTTCTCCCCTCTTCCTCAACCTCCTTTACTCTTTTCTTTTTGAAAAAGGGCACACGCTTGCTACTTTGCAACTTTATTACAACAAATAAAAACCCCCTTTCCACTTTACTCTTGTCAACTTTTAACCTTTCTGCTGCCCTTTGGAAAAGCCAGGAAAGAAAAAGGAGAGAGAGAGAGAGAGAGAGAGAGAGAGAGAGAGAGAGAGAGAGAGAGAGAGAGAGAAAATCACGCTACAACTAAAAACATTGTTTCTGAATAATGATTATAACAGTAACTAATACTGGGAGAAATGACATATTAATCAGAGCCATAGAAAACTTTTGAGTAAGATGGAATGTGTTTCTCAGGAAGTAAATCACCTGAAGGCTGACAGTGTTTATTTCAGGTTAGACATGTGGAGAGAGGCCTGCCAGATCCTTTAGAAAGCTTTCTCTCTGTGCTCTGGTCCTTAAGTTGTGAACACATGGAGGGGGCTATGGCCTCCATTGCGCCCCCACCCTCCAAGTTGGCTGTGGTGGCAAGGAGGTTCTTCAGGGAGCTGAGCAGGCAGCCCTAGGCTCTGGGGCCAAGCCACACCAGCATACACTCTTTTTTTTTTTTTTTTTCCAGTTGACTGCAGCAGTGACTTCAGGTTTCCAGTTAATTTACTTCCATCCCAAACTCCAGCTGGCCACCAGTTACCACTGGCCCCATACAGCTGGTAGGAAGGGAGAAGTGGCTAGGAAGGTACCTCTTCTAAGTCCCTTTGTCCCTTTGTGGGTTTGGGTTCTTTCTAAGTCTGCAAAAACACCAGCTCTTCCTAACAGCCTGATGGGGAAGCTGAGGAGGCACTTTCTTGCAAAGCAGCTAAGGAGAAGAATCATTTGGGGTTTATGTTCGGCTTGTTTTTGTTTTTGTTTTTTTCATCTTGGCTTAATCTTTTTTTTTTTTTAAATAAACATCTGATGAAGGCTGCCAAACTAGCCTTTACAGCAAGAGTTTCATGATTGAAAGGAAAAAAAAAAGTCACAAGAGACTTGACAGACCACCACTTTTATAACTGAAAAAAAAAAAAAAAAAAGAGGTGTGTGTGTGTTGTGCTTGAAAGAGATGGAATGGCGTTTTGATTTTGTTGTGGGTGTGTTTCTTTGCCTAAAAAGAAAGGCAATGAAGAGGCCCGAGGGATGGGGACACGAAAGGGAAAGGAATAAGCCATGCTCCAGGATTCACTGCTCTTGCTACATTCTCTGCCACAAGAGCTCACTTTTACCATGCAGTGATGAATTTTCCCCTTTGGTACACATTCAGGATTCTGAAGTCAAGCCCATATGCTTTCCTTCCAGAAGCTGGGGGTGGGGGTTATTGGATGTTTCCAAGCTTGTGAACATTTGAATCCACGTTTCTTTTCCCTACTTGAGGACAGTGGGGAAGACAGAGGACTCAGGGTACAGGCAGTTTGTTCTGGAGGTCCTGCCCTTTTTGGATGTGCTCTATGCTCTGTGTCGCAGAGACTAAGGGATGGCACTGAAATCTTCTGTGGTCTAGGGTCAAGAGATGAGGGTGGCGTGAAGCCTGCACTAACTTCCTCCCCTTTAGGGTGGTGGAGAGGACTAGCAACACACACACACACACACACGAGAGAGAGAAGAGAGAGTAGAGAGATTAGAGAGAGAGAGAGAGACAGAGAGAGACACAGAGTTAGAGACAGAGACAGGGAGAGACAGAGGAGCTGATGAGAGAGAGAGAAGAGGAGAGGAGAAGAGAGAGAGAGAGAGAGAGAGAGAGAGAGAGAGAGAGAGAGAGAGAGAGAGAGAGAGAGGAGAAGAGAAGAGAAATTCCACTTGGGAACTCCTAGCACTGAATAGCTTAAAGAGACAGTGGCTCCTTTGTTAATGCTCAACAATGGGATGGTGTAACAACAGAGGTAAGTGTTGATTTCATCTATAAACTCTATTTTAGACTAATTTGAACAGCTTTCTCTGCTTTCAACACTCCCTCCCCCTTTAACACACACACACACACACACACACACACACACACGTGCAAGGAATCCTTATCCCCCTTCCTCTGAAACATTTTTTTTTCCTTTTAAGCCTAGTCTTCAGTGTATTTCTTCCCTTTTCCTCAGGAAAGTGGTATTTTGTTCTGAAGCTTTTAGATGGCTACTTCAGAGAGCTGATGCATCTTCTCTGGTAAGAGATTTCTCCCCTCCCCACCCCACTACCCCCTGCTTTCCCCTCATCTGTACAACCCTTCCCTTCCCTATTTCTTTTGCTTCTCTCCTAACTTCCCCTCTTTTCACAGTCTAGTCCCTCCCGACCTTCCCTCCCCCTCCTTTCTCCTTCCTTTCCTTTGAGGCCCTCTTCCGCTGGTCTCAAACTGGAGATTCTCTGGTCCCCCTCCACAGGAGTGCCCGCCCCTCTTAAAACACAGTGCCACAACCCTGCCTCGTTTATTAATGGACAGTTAATGGAGAGAAAGGGAGCTGTGGCCAGCACGAATGACTGCCGGGTTAGGAGGGGCTGAGACTGGCTTGAAGTTGATCTGCAAACTGGGGAGTTGGTCATGGTGTCTGAGCCCACTCTCTGCCTTCCCATCCAGCCCCAGGGACCGGAAGGTGAGCTGTCTAGATGTGCACCTGTTTGCTTTGAGGCGGTTGGAGCAGGACTGAGTAGCACACTGAAGACTCTGAAAAGCATCACCTTCTCATGGTGTTTGGTATGTGCTGAAGCTCACCTGAAGTAGGAGCCAGGATATCCGCTTTGATCTGAAGGGCTAGTCTAGTTCAGAGGAGGATTCATTGAAGGTCAGATCCTTTCTCCTTTGCAGGGGGAGTTAGCTACCATGCAGTGTAGACGGGTGAATATTATCGTCGCTATAGACTCTATAATGTAGAAGATGCCTAAGATTTCTGTAATGCTACTGCCTTCACATTGCCCGAGAAGGAAATGTTGAGGCATGACTACACTATTTGGCACATACAGAAAGTTCAGAAAGAAAGGCGGTGAAGAAGCGCTTCTCATCTCTGTGCACAGAGTTTTGTTTGGTCAGGGTACATAAATAGTGAGAAGGGGAAGTCAGGTATTGTGGTGGGGGAGGGGTGTGGGGGGGAGACAAACGTTCTTGTATTACCAGAATGTTAAAGTTCCTGGGAGTTCATTCACTTAGTTGTTTTTTTTTTGTTTGTTTTTGTTTTTGTTTTTGTTTTTGTTTTTTTTTAACCATAATGCATAGGGAAGGCATAGTCATCTTCAGGCAAATGCCCTTGATGAGCTTTGGGTCTCTCTTTGGAGCCTCACACACTGTTGCCCCTCAGTCGTGTCCCTAATCACCAGTGGCAGTTTTGGTTTTTGTACTTGATGGTATGAGTAAACCACCTCTTCCCTGGGGTTTCCTTCACTTGATCTACAAGGGGTTGTCAAGTTTTCTCCCCAAATCCAATGAATTCAAGAGACTGGACGGGGCGTATGCTAAGAGCTTTCTTTTTTTCTTCTTCTTCTTTTTTTTTTAAATCTTTGCCACAACCACAGGATTATACACTGTATGAAAGTCTGGTTAGGGGCGAATCTTATCACAGACGGCTGCTACTCTGACTGGTTGTACAGTATTGTTTAAATGATTTGTACTTTCCTTCCCTGTGCCTCAGTGTTCTTGACTCTACAATAGGGGTGACGATTGCACCATCCTCCTAGAGCTGTTGGGAGAATGAAATGTGTCAGTTGATAGGAAGCTTGCACTTGCGACAGAGCCTGACACAGGTAAGCCAAGGAAGCCAAACACTTATCATCACGGACCTCACCATTTTCATCACCAGAAGCAGCTGCGGCAGCACCAAGAACTGTGTGGCCCACGGTGACTTTTGATGATCTAGGATTCTGTCTTGAGGCAGGACCTCCATGGAGTTTAGCCTGACTCTCCTGCTTTTCTGCTTCCTAATGCTAGGAATACAGACCAGCACCACAAAATGCTTTATGCAAGTTTGAGAATCAAACCCTGACTGGCAGGCAAGCCCTCTACCAGCTACATCTTCATGCCAGTGCTAAGGCCCAGCCCATAATAGTTATAAGGAGTATAGCCCCTCCAGCTCAGGGACAGCCAACATCTGGATAGCAGTGCTCTTTGAGCCCCCAGGTCCTGGATTCCTGACCCACAGACAGTATGCCAGACAATAAAGGCTTATTGTTTTAATCCATGATTTTTTTTTTTTTTTTTGGGTAGTTTGTTATACAGCACAGATAACTAAGTGTCTGGCAGATTTATTTTTTGTTCTTTAGATAAAAAGGAGAATCTTGAAAGAAAAGACTTGGGGCATCATGACCACTTAAAGCTGTTTGAGCTGCAGAATGGGGTGAAAAGGAAGAACCGCTTAATTTCACTACAACAGCATTGGAGAGCCAGGGATCTTTATTTCCTTTTCTTTGCTTTTTTGAAAAAAAATATTTATTTTATGTGTATGTGCGTGAACCTGAGTGTATCTACAGATGTCATCACATCCAATCTCTCTTTTTTTCCTCCCTGCACAAGAATGGCCTCACAATGTTGTGAAACTTCACTACGTTGCTTCCTGTAATACTGTGTGCAGTCTGGCTATGTGCAGGATAACATTTTCATCACGAGAGCCCAGGCACGGAAAGAAGCAGGCTGGCTTTGTAAGCTTGGGGTTATAGGAAAAGATCAAAGATATATTTTCATGGGCTGGAGAGATGGCTCAGAGGTTAAGAGCACTGTCTGTTCTTCGAAAGGTCCTGAGTTCAATTCCCAGCAACCACATGGTGGCTCACAACCATCCATAATGAGATCTGGTGCCCTCTTCTGGTATGTAGGCACATGCAGGCAGAGCACTGTATAAATAACAAAAAATTTTTTTAAAAGAATGTTTAAAAAAGAGATATATTTTCATTTATTCTTGCTTGGTTAGAATCTGAGGAACACACACACACACACACACACACACACACACACACACACACACACACGAAAATAAGCCTGACTTTTAAGTTGGGACTCAATGTTTGCAAGTCCCCCACTCCCTTACCTTGCTTTCCTAAGTAGAGGGCAATGAGGAGAGAGAAGAGTGGGAGAGCCTTGTTTCCTGAGAAGAAGTGAAGGGAGGGAGGCAGCAAACTCCCAGGAGAACAAAAGACCTAGCTGTGAGGCTGGAGAGATGGCTCAGAGGTTAAGAGCACTGTCTGCTCTTCCAAAGGTCCTGAGTTCAATTCCCAGCAACCACATGGTGGCTCACAACCATCTGTAATGTGATCTGATGCCCTCTTCTGGTGTGTAGGCACATGCAGGTAGAATACTGTATAAATAATAAATTAATCTAAAAAAAAAAAAAAAAAAGAACACAAGTCTCTCTAATGCTCCCTCCTTTTACAGGAGCACTAACTTGTCTACTTGTTGCTGATTGGCTCTACTTTGTAATTTGATTTTTAAAAAGTGTAAAAATAAAAGAAAACAAATTGATAAAATTATTCATGATGCGTTCTTGCTAAGTGGCCCAAACTAGGCTGAACTCAGGAGTCTCCTGCCTCAGCCTCTGGAAGGGCCTAGCTCATACACTCTAGAGCTACACTCCACTCCCAACAAAACAAGCATTGAGCAGTATGTATGGGGGAGGGGGTGGGGGGGGCTAGGAAAAGAGTAATGCCAGCAAGGCACAGCTAAGGGCTTGCCTTCATCAAAGAAGCAGTCCCTGTATCTGCCCAGGGAGTCTGTGGAAGATGATTACACTGAGAAAGGGGTCTAGAGGGGTAAATATGATACCAGCACGTGGTCATGATCCTCTATTAGACAGACTGCAAGGCACAAGTGTGAGTGCAAGGGTCACAATCAGGGCCCTTGCTTTCAGCACACTTAAGGTGACCGACAGCCAAAGATTCATGCTCCACCTGAAAGGGGTTTGATGGCTTCCGGGTGGACAGGGTTTTAGTTTTACGTTTTCAGTTTATCTGTGTGTTACCTCACTAGGGAGACAAATGTGCCTCAGACTAGAAAGGTCACAGTGTGTAGCAGCTTGGGTGGCACAGAAACATCAGTACCCACTTGGAAAACAGAAACCTGGAGTCGTCACTCTGCCAGGACAGGGGATTATATGGTGCTTGTTGACTATTGTGTGGGTCTCATGTACTTCGGGTTGGTTTCAAACTTGCTATGGGGGTCTCCCTGCCTCCACTTGCCTAGGGCGCACCCCACATCCAGTTTTATGTGATGTTGGGACTAAGTCTAGGGCCTACACAAGCACCCACTAACTGAGCTACATCCTCAACCCAAGGAACATATCTTGATCTTGTATACACACACACACACACACACACACACACACACACACACAATCACACACACACACAACACTCACACAATCACACACACCCTCACACACATATTATGTACTCACACGCACAATCATACACACACACACTTATACACATATACTTACACATATACTCACACACACACACACACAGACACACATGCACGTGTGCACCCCGACCCCTACCCCCACACACTGGGATGAAAAGTCACAAGGAGTGTTGCATTCTCCTGAAGGTTTTAGAGAAAATGAGAGAAACTTTAGTGCAGCTCTCGTCCCTCCCATCCTGGGAAGGAAGTACCATTCAGGCCCCTGAAGTCTCTTCTACAGCTTACTGCATTTATACATAGCAGACGAGTTATTGTAAAAAATGAGACGAGGTAATGAGTTCATTGTGAAGGTGTTCCCAGGGAGAAATGGAAGATCAAGAAATGGGACTTTGACTCATTCAGAGTTACTTTAAAATAAAAGTTGCAGCAGGGCCATTTTGTAGTATATTTAGTACTCTTCAAGTCACATGGGTTATGATTGCACAAAGGACAACAAGGCAGAAGGAGGAAGCCCCCCACTCCCACAACCCCCCCCCCACTGTGAGAGCCATGTCTCACTTGGTGACCCAGGAGAGTGTTTGAAAGGGCAAACTTTGATTTCCTGTAATATTTTCTTTTTCGGACCAAAAGCTGGAATACTAAACAGTAGCACACCTAACTAATCTCTGCAAGTTCTAACTACAGGTCCCAATTCCTGCTGAATCTTCGCTGGGGACATTTATCTAAGCCACCCTCCGAGTCGGCCACAGGCAGTTCTAGTGCCTAGAAATACCAGGAAGCTGTGGAGAGCTCTGTGGAAGACTCATATGTTGAAGGATTCTTGAGGCTCAGGAGACCTGAACTCAGAGGCAGTCCTGGTAGGCAGCTGAAGATGACTCCCTTCAACCTGCTGGCCAATGTCCCAACACTAGAAAGGCCCACAGCATCATTCTCTGGCCTTCAGGTAAACTTAAGAGTAACTGTGCCCACACAGGGTGTGTGTTTTCCCACACGTGATGGATTAATCTTTCAGTTATTTTTCCTTAGGCACATTTCTATCAAGCTAGCTTACGGTAACAGCCACCTTGCTCTGGAGGGAAGCCGAGAAAAAAAAGAAAGAAAGCCCTGAGATAGAAAGGTCAGGAGGAAGCTGAGAGCCTGGCTCTCTAACAGACCATAAAGGAAATGAGTGCTGGTGTGTCTTCCTGGCTCACTCACACAACTAGAATCAGGGCTGTCACCTTCCTTTAAAGAAGTTGTTTCCCTATCCTGTTCCTCTGACCAGAGATTGTCATGAATAAAGCCAAGAGGGATAAAAAAAGCAAAGAAAGGGAAATCATTTCCTTTGGTCCAACAGAGGGGCTGGCGTATCTCATGTGGGAGGACTCCCTCCATCATTGCTTTCATAATTTGGGGTATCTCTTGATGTCTCAAGGACAGGGGTGCCAACACACTTTCTCTGGTGGCTGAGGACGGATGCTGGACCTTTTCTTCCAGGGAACAGAGAACTGGGAAGGCTCTATGCCATGCTGGGAAGGCGCAATAGGTTGAGCCTGGCCCAAGCAAGTCTGGGATTCTACCCAGAGCCCCATCTGGCAGCATCTGGTTGCACGGATTCACAGAGAAAAGGGGATTAGAGTGGCCAGAGTAGAACTGGGTACAGTAAACCACCTTCCTTGGTTTAGCCTTACACCCCAGCACTCCCTTTGGATTCAGGGCGCGCCCCCTGCAGGCCTGGAGGACAGTGCAGTTACCTGAGTCTGGAGCCCTTCTAGTGCCTGCTGTGCACACTGAGGCCGCGGGTGTCCACACTGTTCCCTCTAGATCAAGGTCTAAATCGCACCCTCGACATGGCCACCTCCCATGCCATCGTCCCTGCCTATCTCTGGGAAGGATTAGTGCTCTGGAACTTCCCAAGGTCCCGCAGCTCTGGCTTGGGGACCACCGCTGCGCATCTTCAAGTACCAGACCCTAGCCGGTGTTCCGTGAGCTGCTGCGACACAATACATCCACGTGTCCGCGCGCTCCTTGAGGAGTTTCTAGCCTTCCCCTCCCCCCCTTTTGCTTGTTTCTACACCGGGTAGTAAGGGCGAGATCAGCTAAACTGGCTCCTACCGTTTCTCACGCCGTAAATGACACAGAGGAGTGTGTACACAGAACACGCTTGTTAATTCGTCCTCTGTGGGGTCCTTCCTTCTCCTCTGCAGCTCCCACCAGGTTTGTTTTTAGAACAGATGCATGTTGCTGGCGCCGTCCACCAGCTGTCGCGAACATAAGTTACAAATCTCCGAGAGGGACAAAAAAACATCTGCTCTGAGGGGGTTGGGACTCGAGGCGAGGCGTTCGGTATCCAGCAAGACCCGCCCGCGCCGCACTTTGGGTGCTGGGTCGCAGGTGCCTGCGTCAAGCCCAGAGGCTCAACCTCGGTCCTCAACCTCACTCCTTTTCTTAGGTTCAGGAGGAGGACTTGTGCCTCCAATCTCTTTTTTCCCCTGCTGTGTGACCATTTGCCTCTGTGGCTATAGCGGACGCAGCCGGCTGGCGCGTGAGGAAGAGACAGGCATCGAGCGACGGCGCGCTACTTGCGTCTCTACCTGAGAAACCCGCGAGCCAAGACCCAGAGCCGGAGGAAGCGAGTCTGGGCGGCCTTCAACTTTTAATCAATTCAGTGTTTCTGTTTATTTTAGGTAGGTCGTGTACATAGTGGGGATACATACAGTAGGATGCACACAAAGCGGGCGTTTGCAATCCGCAGGGGCTTTACCTAAAGTCTCACCCTCCGAGCTAGGTATACACAGTCCCTAGTGCATCCCCAAGTTATCCACGCCGCCGCTCAGCGCTTGGCACGCAGTTTGAGGGTGGGGAGGAGATAGACTTTCCTGTCCACTTCAAGTCGCATGTAGCCAACTAGAGGTTTGCTGGTATCAAATGCTCATTATGACTACCTTCAAATTTAATGTGGATGAGGGTATATAGTAGGGCCTCATTTTTCTTTTCAATTCTCGATCCCATTTACAGCTAACGTTACTAATGGTTAATAAACTGTGGTTTGCGATCGTAATATCGGTTCAGCGTGGTCACAATAAATGTCATCATATGCAAGACAGCAAAAGTACCTTACGGTTGTGCGCCGAACTATATCGTTCCGGGCTTTAGCCCCGGGTGCACTAAAATAACCTGTTGACACACCAAAGTGCATCCCTGTAATAACCTTCTCCGTCATTTATTAAAAGTCGTGTCAAGCAGGCTCGTATAATTCATCTCTATGCAAATACATCAATGTCAGGCCATTAGTGTATTGCTCAGGTTTTTATTAAAGTGCATTCTTTTTAATTCAGCCCCGTAAAATACGAGCCCCATTGCTCAAGAATTATAGCAACTATTAGAGTAACATATGGGCGACACGCACTCAGAAAATAAAAGGCAACAGATAAAGTGGCAGGGTCACACTGCGGAGCAAACACTTAACAAAATGGCAATAGGTAATAGATTTTGTTTCCTCCGGGGCCTTTGGTGAGAGGGTGTCATAGGCACGGACACCTCCTCCGAAAAGGCAGACTTCAAGTCATTTTTTCTCTTCCGGTTTAATCCCAGAGCCTGCCAGCAAGGAATCCGGATCCTGTGAGCAAGCCAGGGAAGCAGTAACTAACTTAACTAACTTTCTCTCTGTGGATTGCTTTTCGTTCTTACCCGAGATTTCCGAACCCACCAGAGAATACTTCTGTGTTTCTTAAAGGAAGAAAAAAAAAAAAAAAAAGCAAAAACAAACAAAAAAACAAACAAACAAACAAAAAAACACAAAACCCTCCAGATTTCAGTGCTCAATCTGCAGGAGACACCTTTGCTCTCTAACCACTCCGAAATCTCGTCTTTAAGGTGGCAAAACCTTCTGGAGAGGCTCTGGGATTTCCCTCCCCACCTGCACTGCGGAAAGAGACGGAAAGAGGATGCCCCAATGAGCTTTCCTGTAAATGTTTCTCTCCTGTGTTGAAGGCCCGAGTAAGGGGTGGGGGTAGGGTGGGGTGGTGGTGTTCCACGGGAATTACTCACCTATAGTTGAAAAAGAAGCCTGTGTTTTAGCTACCTGCCCTCTGCCTGTTTTCCCTCCGTGCTCCAGGCCAACCCAGGTGTCATCAATGAGGAGAAAGCACCTGGTCCTAGAGCAGTGAGGTTATTTTACATACTAAGGTCAAAGGAAGGCTGCTGTATAGGATTGGAGGGGGGGGCTGGGCCCCATTTTAGCCTGCTCTGGGGTGGGGGAGGAGGGGATAAGGAAGAAAGGGGGGGGAGGGAAGAGGAGAGGGAGATGGAAAGAGCAAGAGGTCACTACAAGTTAAAAAAAAAATTTAAATTGTGATTACAGCAGTTTTCAAAACCTTTCCACCAATGCCACTTAAATTCAAAAACTGCACAGAGCACACCCAGAAAAACTCCCGAAGAACAATCTTCCAGATTTAATGAGAGAGGCCCACACCCTCATCACCCCAGCATGGTAATTGAGCAGATCTATTAACTTGTTACACTAGATTTGTTTAAAGAGACTATTACACAGTCATTTAATCAATTTGTTACACTGGAGGTCCTGACTTATGAGACACTTGCCTTATGATTCCTTAATGACTGAATTAATTTGTTTTAATAAAACCAACATTGTGTACAAGCACATTTCTAGAAATGTAATTTTGGAGATGGAGCAGTCCAATGCTTCATCCGATTAGGTCCCTCTCTATGCTTTATCGGAGTCTGTACTTTCTGACATAGCTGTGTGTGTGGAGTATTTTTCTTCTTTATAGCGCCATTAATTTAATATGGATCATTAGTTCTTTATACACATGCATGTTCTGACAAATGTACCCAATGAATAATGCAGCTAATGTGCTTAGGCCCAAATGCATCACATCATAAACAGAGGCCTCTGTAAAAATAACAACAATGAAATAAAGCCCAGGCTGCAGGCTCGGTGGTCATCGTCTGGGTAGCATTCTGAGTTACATTAACGTCTTGTTTTGCAGAACAAGACATACTTGGCCCCAGGATTATATCAACATCACCAACTGGGCCTAACTACGCTAGTGAACACAAATAGATTTATGGTGAATTAAGGTTGTCCTGAGAGCAGACACAAGACAAGAAAATCGGTTTGGCTCTTGATGGAAACTGACGTGTGTGGAATAAAATGTAAATAAACAGAAAGTCTCCCAGAAAAAAAGGCCTTGATGTTATTGATTATGTAGAATAATTAGGACATTACAAATGGTGATGCTCTCCAAATAACTGGCCTTTAAAACTTCATTTCTACAAGAAGAAACGGCCAAGGATCTGAGACAGCACAGGAAGAATGGGGCATGGTCCAGGGCAATCAAAAATTAATAACAGAGTGGCTGGCATGATCAGCTTGTAAGCAGTAAGTAATATAAATGGTAACAGAATAAGCCAACAGTGGAGTCAAACATTTGAATGTGGAGAAATATAAGCCAGAGTGATGGCCTTTCCTGAGAACTAGTGGCCTCAACGTAGGCACAAAAGCTAAGTATTGATTAAGTAAGTAGCTTAACAATTATTACGGGGAAAGGGGGAGAGCTGCAGATATTTTCAATAAAAAGAGGCCTTTCACATATTTCTTAACAATGTCGGACAGGCAGGCATTTGAGCTTGATTTCAGCACGAGGAAAGACTTCAGACTGTGCACACATTAACAGTGCAGCTGAGTGCTTTGGTGCTTCCCATGTGCCTCTCAACTGGAAATAAACATGTGGTTTTGATGAATGCAATTTATAGATTAAAAAGATATGGCTACCTCTGTATCAGAAACAATTAAATTCTAACATGCCAGTGAGGCTCGCACAGAAAAAATTCATAAAGTAATAACAAACAAACAGACCCACAATCTACCAAGACTGCAATGGAAGGCGCAGAAATCAGGTGGGCTGTGTCTTGGCCACGGTTAAAGTCATGCAGTGTTATTTATGGTTGTGACTCTGTTTTGAATCGAATCTCTCAAACATGGTTCTGTTGATAAAATAGGCCTGGTCATTCATCCTAAAGTCTGAATAGCATGAAAGATATCGCTGGAGTTTTGGGTTTTGAAGTGCGAACATTTTAATACGAGAAGGAGTTTTTTTTTTTTTTTTTAGGAATCAGACAGTCACTCAGTCCTGGCGTTTCTACATTCTGCATTTATCTTTTCCGTGTTGTCCTGGCTCGGTGATTTCTCTGCCTGGGACAGGGATACTGACGATGATAAATCAGTGCTGCTTAATTAGATCTGCCTTTACTTTGTTTTAATGTGAGCTGGAAATGTATTTCTTTAGTTTATAAAAAGGAATAATTTAATCTCTTCATAGAATAACATAAGTGGTGTGAAATCAAAGATCAAGGCTAGACCCCTTTAAAAAATTAAAAAAAATTTTTTTATCTTACCCTAAAACATTTGTGTAATCTCTTACCTTCTTGTTTTGGCAAATGAATTATATGCACTTCTTCTTATTTATAAGTAGCGAATGCCAAACGTGTTGTCTATTTATTGCTAAGTAAATGAATTTGACCCTTTGCCCATTTCTCCAGATGCTATTTTTGACCATCCTAAAAAGCCCATTTAAAGTCAACAACATTAAGCATTTGAGGTGGCAAGACCCACTCAAGGTCACCTTAATACTGGCAAAAGGTTAATTAGACACTGTGTTCAGCAGGGATGACTTTCTTACTCAGGCCATCAGAGTAAGCAGGGACACTTTCCGAACTTTCCAACTTTCTTTCTTCTATCTTTTTTTTTAAATTAAAGATTTATTTATTTATTATTTATACAGTGGTACTCATATACACCTGCAGGCCAGAAGGGGGCATCAGGCTACATTATAGATGGTTGTGAGCCAACCCTGTGGTTGCTGGGGATTGAACTCAGGACCTCTGGAAGAGCAGTCAGTGCTCTTAACCTCTGAGCCATCTCTTCACCCCCCTTTCCAACTTTCTAGGTTTCTTTATTTCTTAAAACAAAACAACAACAACAAAACCCCCAAAGTTTTGTAAATATAAATTAATTTCAGCTTTGAGCTTCTTCCTACCAATTTTAGTAATACTTTCCATTGATTTGGTGCTTGCCATGCTTCACGTGTCATGTAATATGCTTCACAGCATCTCATGGGACCTCTCAGCAGGCTCCTGAGATAACCATGTTCCCACTCTGCACACGGGGCTCCCGAGGCTCCAGGCCAGCAGAGGCATTGCTCAGATGTACATTCAGGCCCGAACTGCTGTCCTGTGCTGCCGCCTTCGTGAAACCTGGCACACACGGCATGAAAGAGCATAACTACCGTTTCACCTTATTTTCCAGTTGCTGTTTCCCACAGTTATTTGTTTTTATTTTTGATATTTTCAGTATGGGAG
Source organism: Acomys russatus (assembly GCF_903995435.1). Lineage (NCBI taxonomy): Eukaryota > Metazoa > Chordata > Mammalia > Rodentia > Muridae > Acomys > Acomys russatus. Next base: position 24,556,608 of record NC_067164.1, on the reverse strand, counting down.
CGATCTAGTGCATGCTAGACAATCATTTTTACCATTGAGCTATACTTCCAGCCCTTCTGTAGTTTCACGTGATGGAAGAAAGGTGGCCTAGGAAATATTCGCAGCTATGTACCTTGGTTCTCAGAAAAATGAAGTGAAGATGTGTACTCACCCAATGCTAGACTTCAATACGTATTGAAAACAATGATAAAAAGCACTGCTAATGACAACTGGTCCATGGTGTGTATGGCAGCAAACACAGTCTTCAATCTCCATGGTTAAATCAAGACAATCCTCTCAGCAACTAGGAAGCCTAAGGACACAGGCTGGCTGTCTCTTAGCCCCTGGAAAAGGTAATTTGGGACATAATCCCTAGTGGCTCCTGAACATAACCAATTATGCTCAAGGATGGTGTCTCACCAGGCGCCGCCATTTCTAGAGTCCTTCCTCCTTGTATATGGGACTGATGGCTCTGAGGACCGCAGAACAGCTCCTGTGGGTGGATTCAAGATGTCGCTCTGGAAGCTTTGGAACTAGGAGTCTCCAGCTGAGTCCCTTGGGGAGTTATTATTGGTCCTGGGTCTGGGGAATTTGCTCCTCAGTGCCGTGTATTGTGTTATGTGTGGGTCAGTTTGCTTTTCCACACCGCCTGCCTCCCCTGCGCAGGCTGAACTAATAGTCTCTCTGTCTCTGTTTGCCTGTCTCTGTCTCTCTCTCTCTCTTTTTCTGCGTGCATGTGTGTGCATGTACCTCACCCATGCACACTGGCGTACATGCTTTGGAAGGAGTGCAAGGTTAAAAGAATGGCCAGCAAGTTGGCCACCTGAGTTATACTTTCAGCAATGTTCCTTCTTGGTTTTTTCCTTTTTTCTGTTTTCCTTCCTCCTTCTTTTTCTTCTTTTCGTGTGTGTGTGTGTGTGTGATACCTCTCCTTCTCCTCCTCCTTTTCCTTCTCATTCTCTGAGACAGAGTTGCTGCATAGCCCAGCTTGACTCAGACTTGCTATGTAGCCCATGCAAACCTCTAACTTAAGCCCCTCCTTCCTCGGTTTCCTGGTTGGTTATAGGGCCTTTCTGGACTAAATCTTTAGAAGCAGAGACAAATGCCCTGTTCTAGTCTAGTCTTTCTTTACCTACACTGTATTTTCAGCTTGTCTCTGAAAAAAAAATTTTTTTTTTTAGCCCTTGCCAGGCACAGATTTCAAGGACAACCTTCATAGACTGTTTCTATTTCCGGGGTGCTGAATATTCATCAGGTATTATAGGATACTTTTTACTGCAATGAACTTGGGATCAGAGGTCAATGGAGGTTCTCTCTTCTGCTTCTCAAACAGCTTCAGTGCTGGACACTCTCTGGGACAGGATCACAAGGAACACGGAGGAGGAGACAAGCTGAGTCAGCCAGGGAGCAACCGAGTCAGGCCCTGGTGCTGTTGATGGAACCCAAGGCCTTGATCACACAGCAGGCAGTTGACCACTGGGTTACTTCCTTCTGTTAAAATGCAAACCAGGCAGCTGACCACTGGGTTACTTCCTTCTGTTAAAATGCAAACTAAAGATAATGAACACGCCTATGACTGATATTCTGAAACTCTCACGGTGTCCAACAGACAGCTTAGTTCTCATTCGTCAGCTATGGCTATCGCTAAAGTGCATTCTGTATAGGGCTCCCACACAGAAGCCATAGCCTTCTGCCACTCTGGGAACCGAAGAATGTGCTCCTTGGTCTGCCCCACCACAAAAGCAGCAGATTTCTTTTCTTAGGTCCGTATGTTCAGACTGTGTAAGCTGGGTCCTCGGCCCACTGCTCTCCAGCCTGGTGGAGATGAGCTGCCAGGCATGGTGCTCCAGCTGAGAACTACAGGGTAGAACTGGCTCCTAAAGGGGTCCTCTCCTGGCTTGCCTGCTCCTTCTGCTTTGGGGCCTAGGCCTGCTCCTGTGCTATTTTCGTGGGCTCTTATGAATCACTATATCCTACCGTACAGTATGCAGACTGGAAGCAAGATCTACACTGCATGGAAATGTGGCACCTTTGGTCCTTATGTTTTATGGCACGGCTGAATCAAATGGCACAACATGCGCCATGTTTGCCACAATGCCTGGCAAACAGTACATGCACACTGACTGGGTAGTCCTGTGGCTTTTCCATTGTTGGCAATAATGCCCTGTTTCCGTGGTGACAACGGCAACTATAATCCTAGTCAGCTTCATCCTGAGAGGGACCTCTGAATTCTGAAGTGTCTTGCTCTGAGTATGGTGGAGGGGCTGGCATTTAATTTCGGTACTCCACAGACGCAGGAGTCAGTTTGAAGATGGGTTACTCGCCCCCCCCCCCCCACCACAACACACATTCATTTTATAGGGTAGCAATAAACATGGCTGTATCTCATTAAATTTAATGAGCCTTCATAAAATACCTATCACATTCTGAAGGTAATGAAAGAATAGCTTTGATGGTTAGTAAATAAACTGCCATGGGCAGTCTCATCACATTCTAAGGCTATAATTAGGTACAGGAGACATAGGAAGGGGCTGTGGCTTTGCGTGTATGTGTGTGTGTATACATGTGTATGTGTGTGTGTGTGTATGTGTGTGTGTATATGTGTGTATGTGTGTGTATGTGTGTGTATGTGTGTGTGTGTGTGTATGCGTGTGTATGTGTGTGTGTATATGTGTGTATGTATGTGTGTGTGTGTGTGTGTGTGTGTGTGTGTGTGTGTGTGTGTGTGTGTATTAAAGGCAAGGCAAGGCATGGCTAGCTTTGATGCTTATGAGGGCCCATGATGCAGTGCTTCTCATTTAGGCCCGGCTATCCTCGCTACATCTTCGTCATGAGACGTGATTCAACTGATTGGCTTAAAACTTGCTAAACAATTTTACATATATCATGTCACTTATACTGAATTTGAAAACTATTTATTGTACTAGGTTAGATGGAATAATTTATCTTATAACCATAGAGGTAGAGCAGATTGAAAAGAGCATGCAAATTTATGTAAATAGTCCTACAAATTGAAACTCTTCTGATCCAAGAGCCTCAGTAGTTTATGAACAGGGTGGTGACATTGTAAACCAGAAGTTGTTAGTCTGTGCCCCACCACCTAGAGGGTCTTGGATATGTGAAAAGTGCATGTATGTATTTTTCTAGGCAGAGTCCCTAGTAGTCAGTAGCTTCTCAAAGGTGTTCACTACTGAAGTAAGACTTGTAGCACAGAACATGCGATAGTGTAGAGATAGCCATATTAAATAAATAGGAAGGATGCCTGTTTTTCACAAAGTACTACTTTATTAGAATAAAAAATTGCTATCCATTTCATAATCTGGTTAAAACAGTAAGTTTTTTGAGAATTTTTTGCTTCTGTTGTGTATGTTTTACACATATGGAAATTTCTCTTTTAACATTAAGGTATTCTTTAGTGTACAAAAACACAAACATCCTGACCTCGCTCACATCTCCCTCTGCTATCCTCTCTGCTCCCTTTTCTCCCCGCAGTGCCTGCTGCCTCGCCCCAAACTTCCCCCTGGTTTTTTCTGCTTTTACACCACACTCACACACAAGGACAGGTTGTCTCTTTCCGCTTAAGAAAGAAAACACACACTTTACATCACACGCACATGCATATGTGCACACTTAAATCTAGATTATGAATATGAAAGAAAATGCGCTATTTATCTTTCTTGGACTAACTTATATCATTTAACTTGATGACCCCCAGTGCTATCCACTTTCCTGGAAATGGCATAGCTTCAGTCTTCATGGCTGCATAAAAATCCATTGGAGATATGTATATCCCATATCTTAATCCATTCATCTGTTGATGGGCATCTAGGCTAGTTGCTCATCTTGGCAACTGGGACAATAAACTGCGGCAATAAACACCGATGTGTGAGGACCTATGGCCTTCAGTCTTAGAAGAATCCTTCAGGTACATACCTAGGAGTTACACTGGAGCTTTTCTACATTGTTTTCCCTCCTCAGATCAGTCTTTTGCTCTCAGGAGCCTTTTTTAAAGATTAATTTTATTTATATCCATGGGCATGTGTGTGTGCGTGTGTGCTCACAGATGAATTGGGTCCCCTGGAACTGGAGTTATGGGTAGTTGTAAGTCACCACACATGGGCGACGGGAACTGACCTCAGGCCCTCTGCTCCAGCAGGAGCACTCCTAACTCAGCCATCTCTCCAGCCCTACTCTCAGCAGGCTTTTCAGCCATCACTTTCAATCTGTATGCTTTGCAGGGCTAGATATTCAACCTGGGTCTTGTATAAGCCACCTGAGCATGCTACCAATGAGCCAAATCCCAACCTTTTTAGTTAGTTAGTTAGTTTTTTAAAACAAGGTTTCTCTGTGTCCTGGAACTTATTCTGTAGACTAGGTTAGCCTGGAACTCAGAGATCTGCCTGCTTCTCTGAGTGCTGGGATTAAAGGCATGGACCATACTGCCAGGCCTTCACCCAGCACCCCCACATGAACACACACACACACACACACACACACACACACACACACACACATACACACCATCTCAATTGCAGCTTCTCCTCCTTCCTCCTCTTCCAGTCTCTCCATCTCACCTCACCTCCTCCTCATCAGGACACTGTTCAATTTGGCCATTTGTGTTCTCTGTCTCTGTCTCTTTCTTTTTTTAATCTATCTTTCTTATCTATCTATCTATCTATCTATCTATCTATCTATCTATCTATCACCTATCTACTTAAGATCTATCCAATATCTGTCATCATCTTTGCTGGCTGGTCTTATGTCAATTTGACACACAAACTAGAATTATTTGAAAGGAAGAAACCTTAACTGAGAAAACGCCTCCATGAGATCTGGCTGTAGGCATTTTCTTAATTAGCTATTGGTAAGGGAGGGCCATCCCATATTAGGTGATTTCATCCTTGGTGGTGCCAGGTTCTGTAAGAAAGCAGGCCGAGCAAGCCACGAAGAGCAAGCCAGTAAGCAGCGCCCCTCCATGGCCTCTGCATCAGCTCCTGCCTCCAGGTTCCTGTCCTGTTGGTGTTCCTGCCCTGCTCTCCTTCAGTGATGAACATGATGTGGATGGTATAAGGCAAAGAAACTCTTTGCTCTTCACCTTTCTTTTTGGTCATGGTGGTTTTTTGGTTTTTTGTTTTTTTTTTCAGCAACAGAAACACTATCTAAGACACCATCTACTTAGCTTTCATCCAGCTATCCAATTTCAGTCCCACTTATTTACATGCATGTGCACATATATGAGCTTTATTAATATAAGAATATAGAGGTCAAATTATATAAAGTCCTGTCTGATATAGTTGTCACGAATCATTTCCTTTTTTGGATGATAACCAACCTATTTTTAAATTATTATTATTATTATTATTTTTTTTATGTGTATGGGTGTTTCACCTGTATGTATGTCTGGGCACCATGTAGGTACCTGTGCATATAGAACAGAGCACCTGATCCCCTGGAATTGGAATTACAGGTGATTGTGAGCAGCCATGTGGGTGCTGGGAATTGATTCTGGGTCCTTTGGAAGAGCAGCCAGTGCTCTTAACCACTGGAATATATCTCTAATCCTGAAAACAACTTTTTAAAAAAAAATTAAGAAAAGTCTTCTTAATATAATATTACCAAATTATTCTCAAAATGAGGCTATCTGTTCTTAATTTCAAATTAGGTCGATATTCTCAAAATGAAGATATTTGGGTTCAGTCATATCACGGGGAGTCGGGGTTTAACTAGAATTGATAAAAGTAGTTTTTATTGTGTTAAAAACTATAAACTTACTGGGCAAAGCAGAAAAATAGAGGGTCTTTCTCTTTTTACCCCTTTCTTCCTCTGCCTGCCTATTTGACAATTTCATCATGACTGGTTGTCCATCCTGGTACCAATAAGTGGATGGTATTACTTGAGAAAATTCTCTTCCTTCCTCCCAGTGCATTGGGCCAGCATCGTCCTCCCACCTCCCAGTGCACAGGGCCAGCAGCATCCTCTCCTTAGGAGGCAGAGATTCTAAATAATTGAACCTATGGGTTTATATTTTCCATATGCCCTCACTTCTTATAGCTCCAAATGAAAGCCTCACTTGCCAGTTGGAGGCAGAGTATGGCCGTGATTACAGTTGTATCCGAAGGCTCAGCTGGAGTAGACATACTGGATCCCGTCTGGACAGAAACTTCAGTCTCTTCTTTGTGGCTGGGTCTACTTAACGAAGCCATGGAAGGACCCAAGTGTTCTATGCTTTTTTCTCTGACCATCAGTCTACCTGTTGGATGGCTCCTGCCTTGAAACAATGCGTGCATTAATTTTTCAACTGTCTTTGACCAGATGGACAGACCCATAATTCGACCATCACATTAGTAATTGAAAGATGAAAGAAAAAATATGTTTTCCTCATGAGTTTTGTTTTCTGAATCCTAATGACTCAAAACGGGCTAAGCAAAGATTACTGCTTTGCCTTAGTATTTCCTGTTCCATAAAGAACAAAATAGAACAAAACAAAAAACACCCAGAGTTGTCTATCTTTGTAGTAGGTACAGAGGTGAGTCCACTCCGGGTCCACACTCCTCTCTTGCACCAGTAAACTGATATGTGAGAAATGGTCAGAGACTGTAACGTCAAAGTGTGTGTGCGTGCTGCAAACTATTAGTTATGTATAAAATAATTATTAGTTTATTGTGGCAAGGTTATAATTTTTGTTATATTATAAATATCACAGATTCATTTTTTTTTTTACTACCACAGCAGTTTCTGAAGACGTGTAAGCCCATAGTGTTATTACTCTCTAATCTAGTTGAGGTGATGAAATAGTGCCAAAACTCTCATTGCAATTTCATTAGCATATTCATGAGTCGCACTTTTGCAGTGTTGCAGAAACAACACAAATTGGTTTGCGGATTGTGAACTCCCCTTCTCTCTTCTCCTCTCTGGGAGCTCAGGCTGCAGATTAGCAAATCAAGTTGGCTTACTAACTTCTAAGCACTAAATTGCACAACTTTTGTGGGTGCCACCATGCCCTGCTTCTTTATTTCCATATTTTATGATTCTTTTATTGAATTCCATGTGAGTGGACATAACTGTCTAATGCAAATGCAAGAACTGGGGTTTGAAAGATTTGAAAATAAATGAAAGTTCTGGAAAAGTCATACTAAATTGTTCTGCTGGCAGAAGAGAACATTTTCCTTCTTTCCTTCCTTCCTTTTTTCCCTCCCTCCCTCCCTTTCTCCTTCCCTCCCTTCCTCCCTTCCTTCCTCCTTCCCTCCCTCCCTCCTTCCCTCCTTGCATCCTTCCATTCCTCCCTCCCTCCCTCCCTGCATCTTTCCCTCTCTCCCTCCTTCCCTCCCTCCCTTTCTCCTTCCCTCCCTCCCTCTCTTTTTCTCTCCCTCTTTCCCCTCACTTTCTTCCTTCTGCTTTCCTTTCTTTCTTCTCTTTGTCTTTTCTCCCCCAACTCCCCTCTTCTTTTTGCCTAAATGGGTTTTAAGTGTGGCATGCGCCTCCTGAGGAGTCCTCTTCTTCCACTGTTATGGAAGTTCTGGGACTCACACTTTAGGTAATTTGGCTTACTCAGCAAGTGCCTACACCCCTTGAACTGCCTGTAAGTCCAAGAGTGCTCTTAGAGTTGGCCAAGACAAGGCTTGTGGCTCACCATGCCAGGTTCAGGTTTCCACTTAATTCCACAACCCCTTCTGCATCCAGATACAATTATGGGACTAAGTTTAAGCCAATGCAAAGTATATGGAATTAGCAGAGTGCGTTGTATCTGCACCTGAGTCACAAACACTGACAAAACACTCCCTCCAACTGTAGCTTCTGGTCAGATGTCAAACCCTTGGGGGTAACTTTGAAAGCCACCATTGAAGATGACAAAATCTTTCAGTGTCCAGAGCCCTGAATGGCCCTGTGGAATTCCTGCCCCACCTCTTCTCTCCGAACATAAATAAAATAATAAACACTGTCTGTGATTTTCTACTGATACTTCCGGTTTTAAGCTTTGAAAACATCTAGCGTTATGAAATTAATATGGTGACATTTTCAAAACAAGGTTTATTTCAGTTATGTATAGGTAAGTGTGGATCTCTGTGTGGGTGTGTGCAGGTGCATACAAGTGTGTGTGTGTGTGTGTGTGTGTGTGTGTGAGAGAGAGAGAGAGAGAGAGCACAGGATCCCCTGGAACTGGGGTGACCAGAGGCTGTGAACACCTGTCATGGGTGCTAGAAACAGAGGAGGGGTCCTCTGCAAGAGCAGACAGTGCTCCTAACTGCTGAGTCCTGTCTGCAGCCCCTTCAGTGTATCTTTGTTATATAGATTCCACACTGTTTAAGGAATTTGATAATATTATTGAACACTTTATTTGACATGAGGAATGGACCTTTGAGCTTTAAGCCACACGCTTCTGCTGCAGCTCCTTTGGCTGTGTTCCTGTGTTTAGCTTCATTTCACCCACTTTTATGAGTTACTTACCATAAGGGAGCATCCTATAACGAAACAAACCCTGTTCTTCAGTCTTTCCTAGTAAATTAAACATTCAGGAGAATGTTTTGGAGCTTATTGAAGCCACGAGTACTAGGCTGAGTATTAGAGCCTACCATTTTGTTAACTAGAAAACCAGAAAAGCCAGCTTTTCACAGAACACATTTTAGAAGACGAACATTGGGAATATGAATAATTTCTATAGCTTTTGTGGCGCGTTTGGCTTTTCTAGTTACTCCAGCCTTCATAGGAGTGTGCAACCCAGTGTGTGTTTTCTCGGTGCTTTGAAAGCTTTTGATAGATTTTTTTTTTCTGAAGAGGAAGCTCACTTTTTAAGAGGGAAAATTTTTTGTATTGTATCACAGGGAAAAAAAAAAAAAAAAAAAAACCAGATCACTATTAACACATTGAAAAATTCATCTTCTCCTAACCTTAGCAGGCAGTTAAGGAAAGTCCCCAAGGTGACCACCTTTTTTATGCTATACTGTTGCTGATATATATATATATATATGTGTGTGTGTGTGTGTGTGTGTGTGTGTCTGTCTGTCTGTCTGTCTGTCTGTCTATCTATCTATCTATCTCTATGATACCACCAGAATTGGTGTTGGGGACTGGTGGGGGATAATGAGATAAACTGAAGAGTTATTACTGAAAACACATGTGGATATCTGGTGTAAAAGTTGGAGCTGAATCCCAGAGGGAAGCTAATTCTGGGGTTTTCTAGTTTATTTGAAAGACTTACCCCAGGGAATCAGGATGAAGCTTACAGACGCTGTACAGTGTCCTTGGCATCACCTCCCTCCTGCCAAAACAGACCTCATTACGTTTAGAGTTTAGAGCTATTCTGAGCAGGCAAGTCAAGCACGAGGTAGCTCATGCTTTTACACATTTGGATTATAAATTGTTCCATGGGAAGACTGGCATAGGCACACGCTGTTCACATGATATAATGCAACATATCTGATTTAATTAGAGCTTGTTTCTTGGATGCCAACCTCTTTATACTGGAGGAAGATGGAAGAAAACCCTCAGAAGTGTTTTCTTTCTTTCTTTCTTTCTTTCTTTCTTTCTTTCTTTCTTTCTTTCTTTTTTCTTTTTAAACAATTTAATCAACAGCTGTAGAGTACATTCCCTTTGCTTTCTTTCAGGCTTTAATCGATTGCCCAGTTTAAGTATGGGAATACTGCTTGTTAAACTCCCTGACACACGAGTTCTATAACAAAACATCAGCACACCCACCGCTTGCATTCCTAATGTTGTTGTTTTTTTTTTTTTTTTTTTGTCCAGGGTGCAGCAAATCCAAACAGCTGCTTCCTCGTTTGTGCAGTTCTGCCAAGAGACCACACTGGTTTTCTTTAAATCGGCGGCTTTGGTAAAGTTTTAATTTTCTTTTCTTGGGTAGATGAGGCCTGGATTACTTGATAGAAATAATACTGTTGAATCTGTGGCGTGGAAGAGTGCGGTTCACAGTCACAGCTGCCGCCGCCTTTGGGATCAGGAAGGTAGTGACCTCTGAACCTTCAAGGAATAATGTGGAGAGGTCTGATGTGAGAAATCATGGAGACTCATAAGGGAGTGTTCACATCCTCTTGGAGAAAGATGCCTTGAAGGGGAAGAAACCGTTTTAGTTGACAGTTCCACCCGTACTGAGACAAACCCAAAACGGAAGGGATATATGAGCTTAAAGCTTTCATCTTTAAAACTGTGTGGGAAGTTACAGAACCATGAGAAAAACAAAGGGGTTAATTTCCTCTCTTTGCCGTTACCATTTTTCATTTTGATACCGACTAATGTTAAGTATGAGGGACTTCACATCGTTTCCTGTCCCAGTCACTGTGACATGTCACTATACCACCTAATAGGCCCTTCTCGTGCACATTCAACATGTACTAAGTAAGGAAGGACCATGTTTACAGGTTGTAAATAGGTGTGGTGATGTAGCCGCTCCTTGTTGGTGTAATACGGCATATGTACATGCAGAGTTCTAAGAATGACTCTAAATGGCGCTTGTAGACTCCTCTCTCTTTTAAGCCCGGTGAGACCTCTATATATGGTTAAATAGCACTCTGATTATTTCTATAGCAGATTCTGTAAAACAGAGCTTTCCTCTTCTTTTTTTTTTCTACTTATTTTTTTTTTATTAATTTATTCTTGTTACATCCCTTGTATCCTCCCATTCTTCCCTCCCTCCCATTTTCCCCTTATTCCCCTCCCCTATGACTGTTCCTGAGGGGGACTTCCTCCCCCTGTATATGCTCATAGGGTATCAAGTCTCTTCTTGGTAATCTGCTATTCTTCCTCTGAGTGCCGCCAGGTCTCCCCCTCCAGGGGACATGGTCAAATGTGAGGCACCAGAGTACATGAGAAAGTCATATCCCACTCTCCACTCAACTGTGGAGAATGTTCTGACCATTGGCTAGATCTGGGTAGGGGTTTAAAGTTTACCGCCTGTATTGTCCTTGGCTGGTGCCTTCGTTTGAGTGGGACCCCTGGGCCCAAATCTGCCTATCATAATGTTCTACTTGTAGGTTTCTAGGACCCTCTGGATCCTTCAACTTTGCTATTCTCCCATGCTTCTCTCATCTAGAGTCCCAATAGGATGTCCTCCCCTCTGTCCCAGTTTCCTGGTAAGTGAAGGCTTTCATGGGACATGCCCCTTGGGCTAGTATGCAGATATAATTGAGTATATACCATTTGAGTCTTTCTGCTTCTGGGTTAACTCACTCATTATGATCATTTCTAGCTCAATCCATTTATCCACAAATTTTGGGAATTCCTTGTTTTTAATAGCTGAGTAGTATTCCATAGTGTATATGTACTACAGTTTCTTTATCCATCCTTCTACTGAGGGACACTTAGGCTGTTTCCATGTTCTGGCTATTATAAATAAGGCTGCTATGAACATGGTTGAACAAATTTTCTTGTGTGCTGGAGCATCTTCTGGGGTATATTCCAAGGAGTGGAATAGCTGGGTCTTGAGGAAGCCCTATTCCCATTTTTCTGAGATAGCACCAGATAGATTTCCAAAGTGGCTGTACTAGTTTGCATTCCCACCAGCAATGAAGGAGTGTTCCTCTCTCCCTACATCCTTGCCAGCATGTGGTGTTGCTGAATTTTTGATCTTAGCCACTCTGATGGGTGTAAGATGGAATCTCAGAGTTGTTTTGATTTGCATTTCCCTGATGAGAGCTTTCCTCTTCTGATGAGCAGAAGACCTTTGAGAGACTCAGAGGCTGACTCTTATTTGGGGGAGACCCTGCCCTCCTCCTGCTGTGACCTGCTATGGACTGGTCTCCTCAGAAGGAACGTGAGCAGTTACAGAAGAGCAACTGGCAAGTAGGAAGAACAGACGACTTACCGCTATGGCCTTAACAAAACCTATCCTCAACAGGAACATGAGCTGTGTATAATGAATATGCATTGCCATAAGTCACAAAGTTTAGGGAAATTTTGCTATATGGCATCAGAGCCCTGACAATGACTGAGAACCAACAGAAGTCCCAGTTGCTTAGATAGCTTCATAATAATCTATACCACAGGTGCCAATTCTCCCATTTTCAGATTTCCCATCTACATTAGCTTCAGGGAGATAAAAGTCCAAACAGACCGAATTTCAAAATTATAGAAATGTAGTTATTTAATCATTTAAGTGTATTTGCTGAATGCTGTCGTGTACCAATTACTGTTCTTGGAACGGAGGATAAACCTGTAAACACAGAAGACAAAAACATAGGCAGCCAGCTTTTTAAAGGGGGAACAGGGGAATTAATAGGCATAATAATAAACAACTACATAGTCACATAAGGTACTAAGAATTTTCTCAAATTTTACTCAAATTTTTAATTAATAAATTAGTTGTACATATTGATGGAATTTAGTGTATTTGCTTACATGCATAGAGTTTTTCTGTTTCTCACAGAAACTGATTTTTTTCTATTAGATATGCATTTCTGTTGTTCTTTTGCTGTCTTTTAAAGTGAGTATGCGGGCTGGAGAGATGGCTCAAAGGTTAAGAGAAATGGCTGTTCTTCCAAATGTCCTGAGTTCAACTCCCAGCATCCACATGGAGGCTCACAAACATCTATAATGAGATCTGGTACCTTCTTCTGGTGTACAGGCACATACAGGCAGAACACTGTATACATAATAAATCTTAAAAAAAAATGAGTATGCAAACCCACATTTCTGCTCTGAAGACTAAGGGATCCCACAAGCTCACTGAGATGCTAATGCAAAAGTTAGGATTAGTGCTTTATCATCATCATCATCATCATCATCGTCATCATCATCTTAAAATCCTAACCTCTAGCCCTAAGGAGCCAAGATTCAAGTCCTGAGAGAAGGACTCCAAGGTCCTTATTCTTAGTCACCGAGGAAGCTTATCCCCAAGTCAAGCTTCCTATGCCTACTGTGCTTGCTGACCAGAGAGGTGAACAGAAAACATACATTTATACCATCTGTGTGGTCTTTCAGTGTTTATGCATATTTTGAAAAAAATTTTTTTGAGTCAGAGTCTCACAGTGTAGCCCTGGTTGGCCAAGAACTTGCTTTGTGGACCAGTCTGGCCTTGAACTCATAGAGATCTGACTGTTTCTGTCTCCAGAGTGCTGAGATTAAAAGTGTGTGCCACTATGCTCTGTAAACAGTTTCTTTTCTTTAAACTATTAAAAAATTATGAGCTTGCACGTATGTATGTATGTATGTGTTCCACATCTATGCCTGGTACCTGTAGGTCAGAAGGACACTATAGGTCTCCTCAAACTGGAGTTATAGAAGATTGTTAGCTGACAGGTGGTACTAGGAATTGAACGGGGGTCCTCTGCAAGAGCAGCAAGTACTCTTAACTGCAAAGACCTCTCTCCAGCCTCAGTACTTTGAATACTTGCTTATTAGTATTAGTTCCCCCACCCTCTGTCTCTCTTGGTTTCTTTTCCTCTGTCTGTCTGTCTGTCTGTCTCTCTGTCATGGGTACCCCCTCCTTTTCTCTCCACTTCCCCCCTTTTCCCACAATAAATCTCATTTCATACCAGATCTGTTGTGTGGCATATATATATATGAACAGAGCTAACTGGGAATGACAGGGCTCTTGAAACCTCAAAGCTCACTCTCAGTGACACACCTCCTCCAACAAGGCCACGCCTTTTAATCCTTTCCAAATAGTTCCCATCAACTAAGGACCAAACATTCATGTGTACGAACCTGTGGGAACCACTCTCATCAAACCAACACAGACTCCATCTCAAGTACATCTTGTGCTGGTCATCACAGCTTTGGAGAGATCAAGAGAACAACAGTGGTGTCACACTCTGATGAGAGGAATGCCGTACCTCACTCTACTCCTCGCCCCAGTTCTTTATGTCCTTTCTACCCCATTTTCCATGACGTTTGCTGAGTCTTTGGATGTTGTGGTGCAGGTACAGAAGCTCCGTCCGTGGCTGCTGAGCATTCAACCTTCCTGTTGTCCTGGCACAATAGCCAGTGAAGAATCTGTAATTATCCCGGGGCTCACTGCCCAAACTGGGCTTCTCTGATGGCGATTTAGCATGTTACATGCATTTCTGCTGTCCTAACAGCCTGCTTTGAATGGTTGCTGATGTCTGGATCTGTGTCTTATGTCTTGTAGAGAGAATTCTCTCACATCTAGCCGTGTTCTAGATACAACTTGGTTTATCATTAATATGATAAAGCCAATTTATCTGAAAATGTCTTAAAATTGCACATGCGCACGCACATGAGACATGAGGAGAGAGAGAGAGAGAGAGAGAGAGAGAGAGAGAGAGAGAGAGAGAGAGAGAGAGAGAGAGAGAGAGAAGGGGGGTGTTCCCCCCAGGTTGGTTCACTTTTTGAAAGCAAGGATTTCCATATTAGCGATCTTCTTTCCACTGCTATAAAAAAAAAAAAAAAAAAAAAAAAAAAAACTCTTTCCAATTTCAATTGGTACCCTGGTGTCCTAGGGTTTGATTAATGAGTCCACTCAAGCTGTCTACTCCATTTAAAATGATAATAAGTTTGATTGTGTTCCCTTCAACCTTTGTCACTAAAACTAAACAATTTCACTTTAAGAAAGTTAACCTCAAGGCTGTGCTGGCAACTGCCTCTTCACCATCCCTGAAATCATCTTCCTTTAGAGCTTTTATTCTGTGTGTGTTGGGGTATAATTTATGGATTGATAAAAAGCCACACAGTCCTTCCTTGCTTTATTTACCTTGCCCTTTGGGTAGATGTTAATATTCTTATACTCCTGACTGTGCAGGGCCCTGGGAAGGGTTTGCAATGATCTGATCCATTTCTTGAGCAGTGACACTTTGCTTTCTGATGGACTCACCAGTTTATAATTAAATGATTACCCATATCCGTATCAATACCTTTTATGGTTATGTATAAATTTTTGATGCAAAGCCTTGCATGTAGCCCAGGATAATATGGAACTTACAATCCTTCCATCTCAGCCCCTAGGGAAATGGCTGGTGTTAGAACCCTGTGACACACGCACAGGGTTATAGATTTTCAAAGTCTGCTTTAGTTTATATTAATTTTTCTTCTGTTTACTCTTTATTGGATAAAAATCTTTCTATTGCTTTGTTTTCAATTTATATCATTATATTTAACTTAAGACTTCCAGACAGCATATAATTTTGCCTTGTATTTTTTTTAAAGACCATTCTGCCAAGATTTATTTTTAATTAGAATGTTTGGTGTATTCATTTTCAATGACATTATTGACATGATTGAATTTTCATCCACCATTTATTATTTGGTTCACATCTATCCTATCTCTTACACTCTTCTGCCTCATCTTTGTTGCTTTCTTTTGCACTTGTTACTGATATACATGTATTTATTACATATATGTGTAACATACATTGTTGTGTTTAAGATTACTTACTAGCTTTTTAGTTATATAGGTTTTTAAATGTACTTGGACTTATTGCACTACTTTTCCTTAAAAATAGCAACTTCTTGGTGGCAGAAATCCACACACTACACTTTCAGCTTTATACTATGGTTCTAAAGTATCTTATATATAATATCATATAACTAATAATTTTTCTTTGGACACGGACGTATAATACCATGGCATCAAGAGCGAAGATGCAGCTCAGTGTGTCTTATTAATGCTACTTAAGTTTCAGGGATCTTGTCAAGGCATCACTTGCTCACTCATTTTTTTTCCTATTCCCTTTTCCTTCTTCGTCCATTGTGGGACTCTAAACTCTTATTTGGTCACAGACTCTGAGATGCTGTTGAAACACCCTCAATTGTGTGTCTGCTATTCAGATCATCTGATTTCTCCTGGTATGTCCACCTTCAACCACACCGATTATTTCCTTCATCATCTTCAATTTACTATAAATGCACCATGGATTTCTTTGTATGTTAGATAGCCTATCTTTTTAAATTATGGAGTGTTGATTTTTTTTTTAATCAGTTCTGTTTTTCTTGTAGGACAGACTACCATTTAATTTGTTATAAGCATATGTTGTGACTTTGATATATACTTTATATATTTTTATGACTTTGAATGTAGTTATATAACTGCTTTGAAACCTTCATCTGTTAGTTTCAGTAGAAATAATAAGCTGCTGGGACATCTTATGATTGTTCTAGTTTTTCCTCCTGACAAGGCATCATATCTTTTAAAGGTTTTTGTATGTTGAGTGATTTTTGTATTGGTTTTGAATATTATAAATTATATATTATAGGATTTTTAGAGTCTGTTACAGTCTTCTGGAGAACATTTAATACTTTTCAGGCAGTTTATTTAAGTCAGGCTCAATTTCCACTTTTTCTTTCTCTAAGTAGCAAATTAGGTTCACATTTGTGTTTTTAGCCTTATGTGGGTTCCCGATGCATGTGTGTTATAGGTGTCTTCGCCTTACATAGGTTCCTGACCCATGCTCATTATAAGTGTCTTAGCCTTATGTGGGTTCTGGACACATGCGTATTGTAGGTATCTGCCAGATATTCGTCAATGACTTCATCAGAACTGAGAACTTAGAGACCTTATTGATTCTCACTTTTTTTGGGATTTCTTTCACAACTTGCACTTTTTTTTTTTTGAGCCAGTGTGACTCTACTTTTTCATAATAGTTTTAGCATTTCTGCAAGGTAAATATTAGGTTTATTTTCAAGTTAAAATAATAATAAAAGAAAAAGAAAAGAATAATAAAAGAAACCTGACTTCCTTTCTCTTCGTGCCTGTTCAATGCCTCCAGGTAGTTGCTAAAAATGTTTTTATCTATAACTTATAGACAGTATCTTTAGAGGGTGCTCTGTCAGTGACTACCTTATCAGAGACAGAAAACATTGATAATTGACAAAAAAAAATTTAGTGATCATGTTTTCTAGAGCTCATAACATTAAAATAAAATCTTAGTGTAGATTAACAGTGGGATGGGGAGCAGCCAAGACACGCTTTATTATGTTTGAAGGGAAAACATTGTTCGAAAAGAGGCTTCGCTATGTTAAAGAGGCACACCTTCCGTGTGAAGCACCAGCAGACACAGAACCGAGAGGCTGATCTAACAGGTCAGCCTTGAAGAAGAGATGAAATCTTAAAGTGAACCCAACCAAAGTGGAAGAAAAGTAGTGATGGGACGAAGACGTGAGATCATTGAGCAGGATAAAGACGCAAGAGGCTTCATTCAAATTCACCTTATCGATAATCAACTAAGGAGGAAATGGTTTACATATTCCAATTAAAATGCCAGAGACTCACTTCTATGCTAGTGGCGTAAACTGCATTGGACAAGACGAACAGAGCAAGCTCAGGATAAGAAAGGGAGGACGCAATGCTAACCCTAGGCAGAAGGGAGCCGAGGATCCTCCCGTCAGAAGTAAAGGAGGATGCTTCATAACGATGAACGGGCCAGTTTGTGAAGAAGCCACAACAAGTTGTGCACTCAACTAACACACTGGAAGTAGGATGAGGCAGTCAGTGATTGTAGCTGATAGGAGAAGGTGGGTTTCAGTAAATCACATAGGAAAGAACAAATTAATGTTTGCTGAGGGCTGAACGTGCATAGACCAAAGGATCTGGCGCGGGGGTGGGGGTGGGGAGCGGGGAAGGCCGCCATTTTGGAATTACAAGAGTGTTAGATTGTGGTTAAGAGAGAATACGTGCCTCTGAAAGGGCATCAAAAGGTATATTTAAATTGGGTACATTTTGTAAATTGTAGTTCAGTAAAGATGATCTAGCATGTTTTACATTTGGTTGGGGACATAGCTGAGGGTGTGGGGTAGGGGGTGGGGGAAGGTTTTATGTCTAGCAATCCAAGCAACAGACAATTGTGGGGAGCAAAATGAGTGAAGTCCTCATCGAGCATTTGCGTTTGCTGTTGAAATGCCACGTCAAGAACCCCACAGTGCGCCAACCCAGTGGAGGGAGCAAGTCTTCTCGGTCCATATGTGCATGTTGACAGTGTGTGCACCCAGTGTTTACCATAGTTCTCTCCCTGAGCTATTTATGGCCTGAAGATTGCTCTCCTGCAGAGGTGGCTCCTACTGACGTTAGCTAATCCTGCCCTCTTGTTCGGTTGTATGCAATAATCCCACCTATGTTCAACTGTGTGTAAGGAATATACACAGATTTCAGGGTGCTGCGGTTTCTCCATCAGAGAACCCAGTCTGCCCAGCCCTGGCTTTTCCATGTTTCTGTCGTTTTTCATTCCCTCAGCAAACAGTGAGAAGCATGTACTTTGTTCCGTCAAAGAAGGATTTATGTCCTGGGACTTTAGGATAGATTGGTTTGAAAATTTTTGTTAGGAATTAGCAAGAAACAAGCAAGTATAGTATCTCCTCAACATATCACATAGTGTGCAAGACTTATGATCCTTGCGGGGGGGGGGGGGGGAAACAATGTCTTCTTTGATGAGCGTTTTTGAGAAACAGTGCTCTATAATCTCTACTTGAGAAGCAACATGCTCTTCCAGCCTCTAGTAAATTCTGCAGAGAACTTCCTTAACTCTACGTAAACTGGTGTTTCTGAAACTGCCAGGCACACCAGTCACCCATCAGGATATCAGGAGGATGTTGCACAGGAGCCATTTAGATATTGCCGGAGTGTCTAGTGCTCATCTAAGCCAGACAACAATGGCTAGAAAGAGACTCTGTCAGGGTCATTTCCTTATATACCCTGACCACATGACCATATAGGAGCTGGAATTTATGGGAAACAATGGGTGGTTCAGATTTAGGAATTTCAAGGTAAGAATAAGTAAAAGCTAGGAGGAGACACTTGAGAAGCTGTGCTAGCAACAGCAGCAGGAAAGCTGGGCATCTTTTTATGAATATGGAGAGCAAATTTGGCAGACAGTGGTGAGCAAGAGACGTAAAAGGTGGGCAGAGAATCCTGAGAGGTTTAGTTTATAAAACTCTTTTTTTTTTCCCCTCCAGATTTCACTGGGTTTGCTAAATGTTGGCATTGTTCAGAAGAGACAACCAAAGATCATTTCCAGATTATGAAGACTGTCATGAAATCATTTCGTTTTTATGTGTGCAGGCTTGTGGATGTAAGTGGAGGTGCCCATGAGGGCAGAGATGTCAGATCCATTGGGAGCTGGAGTTAGAGGCAGCTGTGAGGCCTCTGTCATGGGTGCTGAGAACAGAGCTTGAGTCCCATGTAAGAGTGCTGTGGGCTTTGAACTGCTGAGCCATCGCTCCGGCCCCTGAGGAATCTTGTTCTCACAGAGACAGTAGATCAGATGGTTTGCGATGAGTTCATTGTTGCCATGTCTTCAGCAAAGAGGGGACCAAGTGACAAGGAGTCCACGAAGGCTGACAGCCAACCTTAAATTATTTTGCAATGTACTATCTTCGCATCTATAGACTGGTGACAATTGCTCATTGCTCACATTGATTCACACCGGGCGGTGCAGTGAACATACAATTAATAGCTGACTCCATTGGCGGCCAGCTGTTACTGCCATAATTTACTATGAGAATGGTTTGGTCTAGGATGAACAAGAATTATACTGGGAACTGTATTTTTTAGCATTTTAAAGGTCAAACTCAACCCTTATTAATTTAGTCAGAGGTTTAGTTTCATTTAAAAGAGGGTTTTTTTTTTTTTTTTTTGCTGACACAGAGTCTCTCATATGCTAATGTGAGGCTAAGCTTAGCAAAAATCTCCTTTATCTTTGACTTTAAAGTTGCTTTTGATTTTAATGGCTAATGAAAGCCCGATTTGGAATAGGCACACACTATGTTAGAACACGCTTGGAGAAGTTGCAGAGTCTCAGACAGTAGGGCAGGCAGTGGTCACTTTGGTTGGCATATTTTAAAAATGTTTATTTTTTTAAGCAATAAGTATTTTATTCTTCTTTGAAGAAATACATAAGGCTACGCCCAAGAGATGATCACAGCATAGTTGTAGGTAAATTAAACATCAGAAGGTTTGCTGTTGCCACGTCAGTACTCAGAAGGATGAGGCAGGAGGATTGGAAGTCCAAAGCCAGTCTGGGTTACATAAGGAGACCCAAATAAGAGAACAGAAGGGAGGAAAGAGAAGGGGGAATGATGTAACTATAATCTCAAAAAGCTAATTAAAAAAGGTAAAAGTAATGAAAAAAAAAAGACAAGATAGAATACTAACAACAACAAAAGCCTAAAACAAACAATTGGACACACACACACACACACACACACACTCACACTCACAACCATAGGATAAACACATTCCCCTGTCCATCCCCCCACCCCCCTTGCCTACGCTGTATTGGCATTAACAAGAAAACATATCATGGGACTGGAGAGACGGCTTAGTGTAAGAACATTTTCTAACCTGGGTTTGAATCCCAGGCCCCCCCAAGCACGGATAGAGGACAGCTTTGGGAACCTATTACTTTCTTCCACTCTGTGGTCCTAGGGCTGATCTCAGGTCATCATGCTTGTAGGCAAGTGGCCGCAGCAAGCCATCTCTTGGCATGCTCCCGCCCTCGGATTGGTTATATGGCAGGAAACTGAAATGTTTAAGAGCGTATCATCGTGCTAGGTGCAAGCTATAGGTTTTCTGATATTTTGCGCTTCAGCAGACAGAACCTCACTTCATGCCAACACCGTCAAATTGCACAAGCTTATTCTAATTGTGAGAGAGCACCAGGCAAAAGCCAAGGTGAGTTGGCTTTAAGGGAATTAGTCAGTTCTCTTAAGTACGGCCAGAGTAATGGAAAGAAAATACAGGCAGATGAACTATTATAGATCAATTGAGATTAAAAAGCCATTGCAATCAACTGCAATGCACGATGGATAATGATTTATTTCTTGGAAAGGATATTTTTGAGATAATTGGTAAAATATGAAGGGTTCGACAGAGATCACATTCACAGTGTGTCTGTGTTGCATTCTGGGTTTTGGTTATTGATTACAGTACAGAATGCCTTTGATTGAGGAAATATGCACGTTGGGATTTAGAAGCAGCAACACGTCAGGTCTGCAGTCACTCTTGAAGGGTTCAGGAGGATATCTCTTACACATGTAGGCACACCCTCTTACACAATGCTCTCACGCGCAGGGAAAAGTAAATAAGTGTGGTAATGTCATAATTGGGAGTCCGGGTGTCTAGAAATCAGTTGTATTGTTATTTCTAAGCATTTTCTGTAAGCTTGACACCATTTCAAAATAAAAAGTTAAAATCATTCATAGATAGTTTTAAGTAAGCAGAGTCAATGAATTCCCTAGTACGTTTTTGTCTTTTTTAGTACTTTTTTTTTTTGTTGTTGTTGTTTTTTGAGACAGGGTTTCTCTGCATAGCCTTGGCTGTCCTGGACTAACTTTGTAGTCCAGGCTGGCCTCGAACTCACAGCGAACCGCCTGCCCCTGCCTCCCGAGTGCTGGGATTAAAGGCGTGCGCCACCACGCCCGGCTTTGGTACATTTTTATTTTTATGACTTTCCTCATTTACTAGCTAAGAATTCATTTACACATTCAGCGTCTTCCAATGTAATAAGCTTATCCTGAACATGGTTTCATGAAAGATGCTAGTGTATTTCACTCGGGCCAATCCCGTTTTTATACTAAAGCCGAAGGCAATTGCAGCTGTGTTAGAGGCCACGGAAACTGTACCGCGCGTGCTCCACAGAATCGCTACTGTGAACTCTTCTGTCATGACCACACCCATTTCTCCCAGACTCCTGAGCTGCAGTAAGGGCCTAAGGTCCGGCCTTTTCTTTACTTTGCTCTTTGATCATGTTGTGACTTGCATTTGGCCAATGGGGTGTTAACAGGTAAGACAGGCCCTATCCAGAGGCCAAGGTTTCCCAGAGTGTTTGCCTAGGTCTCAAAGTACATGCTCTTCCCTATAAAGACACTGTCCCTTTAGAGAGGCTGTGGACTCCGAAACCAAAATTCTTCTAAAGCATCTCTTTTGGAATCTTCTCAAGAAATGTTTCAGGAAGAGAAATGAAGTTCCTAAGATGCAAAAGTTAATTTGCAAAATGAGCAGCATCATTTTTTGAGATTTTTGAATACACATTTCCTTCCTAAATAGAATAACTGCCACCAATGTAAAGAATAACCTTTTCACTTCACCTACCCCACCACATAACAAACATTTCAGCAAGAGGCAAGCTCTGTGCTAAGCCCTAACAGTGAATGGACAAGTGAGTCAGTAACAGGGCAGCGGATGCCTCTAAAGGACTCCAGGCACAGGACAGAAACCACGAAAAGTGTAGCCACCTCCACTTAGAGATGGGAGAAAGGTACTGGGGTGGGGGAGGGGTGACCAGGCTTCAATAAAGATAGAGATAAAAATAAATCAATAATGAACAAATGAATAAATGAGTAAATAAACAAATAAACAAATAAATGTGGCTTGGCCCAGATTAGGGGTTCCCATGCCTCGTTAACTCTGAGGACCACTGCTATCTCTGCCTGCAGGACTCCTCTCCCAGACCTGTCCCTGCTTGGGTAACTTATTACCATATAGTCCCCTGCCCAAAGGGCTTTTCAGAGAACACCCTGCTTAATGATGTAATTCACCGGTTTATTTTCTATGTATCTGGAATGCATGAGCGCATGTATTCCCCTCCCCTGCCCCCATCTTCTTGTTTCTTGTGCATGCTAGATACTGAACCAGTGTGTATACTCAGTGTGCGTTCTACCACTGGGCTGCGTCGTGAGCCCCTACTATTGCCATGCTAGAATGTAAGTGTTCAGAGGACAGGGTTGGATCTACCCTCCCCCTGGTACCCTGACCCCTGGAAGAGTGTCTACCACTGATAAATATTTACTGAGGGGAGGAACAAGGTCAGAGAAGGAAAGACATGCATTTGTCTACTCTGGTGAGGAATGTGGACTTTATCCCACAGTCATCAACGGTCGTTTGGGAACTTTAAAGAGGAGCATTCGGCCCAAGAAGAACCACTCAGGCTGTGGTGTGGAAAACAGGCCAGACGGCATGCAGAACGGGTTGGAAGGAGACTGGTAACCCAGAGGCTGACCACGATGGCTTGAATTTGGGAAGTGGCAACGGAGATGAAAAGAAATTGGTGTGACCTGAAACTCTTTTGGGGTAAACAACACAGATATAATGCCTACGTGGTTTGGATTCTGGGGAAGCTGAGGAGGAGGTTCTGGTAAGTGGCCCTTTAAGTTGTCAGTCACTTGTCAGTTTTCATGGTATGGATACCACCAGGCCCAACTTCAAGATGCCAACATGACATCACAAAATGTACAGTTGATGAGTTTTGGGAGAAATCCACCCCAATTTCCCTTTTCTTTCTTTTTTTAAGACACGGTCTCGCATGTAGCCCAGGCTACCCTTGAATTCACAGCTCTTAATGTTTCTGTTTCCCACAGCTCCCAGCTGCTGGGATCGGGGGCGTGCCTGGCTCTACCTTGCTTTACTCAAGTGCCTTTTCCAAGCTACTTTTAACTGTTTTCAGCCCATTAATGGGTTAGTGGCATCCATGATGGTGCCTACATTTCTGGTTTGAGCAAGAAAATAGATGGCATTGCCACTCATGATGTGCGTGTGTGTGTGTGTGTGAACTGTTTTGAGGAATACAGTCAAAGAGTAGATGCTAAGACTTATTTGTATAATGCTGTACTTAACCTCCAATATTTTGTAGACGTTGTTCTTGACTTAAGGAGAAACACCAGTAAGGAATCGGGGCTGGGATGTAGCTCACTTATGGCACCCGTGCTTGGCTTGTGTGAAGCTCTTATCTGATCTGCAGCATGGAAAAAAACCTCTGTGTTAATCTTCAGTAGCATTAGGGATGGCACGAGATGGGGCTGTGGGAGCAGAGGCTGGAGTTAGCCAGATTAGGCCAGTTGGAGACAACAGCAGAGGGTGGGACTTCCTGGGCAGCAAGAAGAACGTGGAAGCAAATGGAATGGGGAGCTAGCGGCCTTTGTGAATTTGAGCTTTTAAAAGATTTACTTATTTATTATGTATACAGTTCTCTGCCTGCATGTACACCTGCAGACCAGAAGAGGGCACTAGACATCATTATAGATGGCTGTGAGCCACCATGCGGTTGCTGGGAATTGAACTGAGGACCTCTGGAAGAGTAGCCATCTCTCCAGTCCTGAGTTCCCAGTCTTAAAGGGCAGTGGACAACATCATCATTCTCTCATAGTTGAGGCTGTTTCCTGAGGACCTGGACCTGTGGTGCTGCTTGGGTGGGAGGGTAGAAGCCTTAGTTCTTGTGAAGGCAACTAGTGTGGAACACTACTCCTTATTTCTATATTGGGTGGTATCAAGATAAGGTAATAAAAAAAAAAGCCCAGAAGATTTTTATAGTTTTCCACATTTCAAAGATGTGCTGCTTTTGTTGGATAGATGTAAAAGTCACACAAGAAATGGAACAGCGTAGGTAGCATGCAAACAGTTGTCAGAGGGGCTTTTTATTTTATTTATTTTTATTGTATATGCATTGGTGTTTTGCCTGCATGTGTGTCTGTGTGAGGGTGTCAGATCTTGGAGTTACAGACAGTTGTGAGCTGCCATGTGGGTGCTGGGAATTGAACCCGGGTCCTTTGGAAGAGCAGTCAGTGCTCTTAACTGCTGAGCCATCTCTCCAGCCCCAGAGGGGCTTTCTTACAAGAGGACCAGGACTAACATCACATCCTGGACTGCCTATTCCAGGCACCAAGGAGAGGCTGACAGAAGGTAGGAATACATAAAAGGGAAAATTCCCATTATTACTCATCCAGAAATAGTTATGACATAAGGCAAAAGTCAGGCATTTTATTTCAAATTGCCTTCTCATTCCACCATTCTTGCTATTACATTTCCTTTTAGATTTTATTTATTTATTCAGAGTTTTTGAGCCAAGGTCTCAAGGATGTAGCTCTGGCTGGCCTAGAACTCACTATGTAGGTCAGGCTTGCTTCAAACTCACAGATTGGCCTCTGCTTCATGATTGCTGGGACTGAAGACATGGACCACCGGGCTTATAGCCTAATTTTTTAAAATTATTTTTTAATCTTCGAAAACGGGATCTCATGTAGGTCAGGCCTCAGACTCACTGTGGAGCTGAGAATGACCTTGAACTATGTGTTCTCTGTGTGCAACCTTGCTTACTCTTGGAGAATGTTGATAAGGGGAATGCCTGGTTAATGGGAAGCTGACCTGGGACTCACCGGCTTGAGTTAGTGAGATGAAGGTTGCAATACTTTCTGTGTGGCTCGGTTCTTTCTAGCAACCACCATAAACCCAAGGGCCAACATCATCCTTAGCCTGCGATAGTGACACACTTCGTGCTAGGAAGGTGCCAGGCCAGAAAGAGAGATCGAAATACCGGGAGCTACAGCCAGTTTGCGAAGACTCCTTCCAATCGCCAGATAGATGCAAATTCTAAGGCGGGTATTTGGTTCTCAGTCATGCCTTGTTAAGTAACAGTTCTTCTCCTCAGAAATAAACTCAACGACACAGTGCCTTCGATCATAAACTCACCACACCTCGTTCTTTCTTTTTTGGTAGCATCAGTGCAGAGTGGCATGGTCTTTCTCAGGATTCCCATGTTAAGCAAACACGGACCAGGCAGAGCTCCAGCGAGCAGGTACCCCTGTGGCTGAAGCTGTGTGTTTATGCATCTCCATTGATTGGATCATGACTTAGCATATGTCAGGCATCTTGCCTGACAGTCTGTTGGTTCCAGGTTAAATAAATGGCACGAAAAACTACTGTCAGCAAATAGATTGGTGCTTTGTACTTTTTATTTAAAAAAAAAAAAAAAAGATCGTAGTTTGGTGTTACTAGGTAGTGTCATTCCTACAGTTTTTATATTTCAGATTGCTGTGTATCGTTTTCCCCATTATGTTCTGTAGCTATGCTGTTTGTGTTTAGGGAATACTAATTTGTGTGCCTGTGTGTTTGTATCTAGCTAGTATAAAAGATGCATCTTTTTTTTTTTAACTTTTATTGATTGTGTGTATGTGAATGTGTGTGT
Organism: Acomys russatus; assembly: GCF_903995435.1. Taxonomy (NCBI): domain Eukaryota; kingdom Metazoa; phylum Chordata; class Mammalia; order Rodentia; family Muridae; genus Acomys; species Acomys russatus. Next base: position 24,530,779 of record NC_067164.1, on the reverse strand, counting down.
GTGTGTGTGTGTGTGTGTGTGTGTGTGTGTGCAGGCCCACAGTGAGCCTGTGGAGGTAGAAGGCAACTTTCAGGAGTTGATTATTTCCTTCTACCTCAGAAATGTTGACAAGCGCCTTATATAGAGTCATTTCACTGGTCCCAAATGTATCTCCTCCTCAATTAATTTTATTCAGTTTCGTATTTATGAATGGTATAAATTATTTTGTTTCCCCTCTATCCCCTTTCAAATGGTTATGCTACTTTCTTTTTTAAAATATGTATTTTATTAATTTATTCTTATCACATCTCAATTTTTATCCCATCCCTTGTATCCTCCCATTCCTCCCTCCCTCTTGCTTTCCCCTCCTCCCCTCCCCTATGACTGTGACTGAGGGGCACCTCCTCCCCCTAAATATGCTTATAGGGTATCAAGTCTCTTCTTGGTAGCCTGCTATCCTTCCTCTGAGTGCTGCCAGGCCTCCCCATCCAGGGGACACGGTCAAATATGGGGCAACAGAGTTCTTGTGAAAGTCAGTCCCCACTCTCCACTTAATTGTGGAGAATGTCCTGTCCATTGGCTAGATCTGGGTATAGGTTCGATGTTTACTGCACGTATTGTCCTTGGCTCATGCCATAATTTGAGCAGGACCCCTGGGCCCAGATCCATCATCATAATGTTCTTCTTGTAGGTTTCTAGGACCCTCTGGATCCTTCTATTTCCTCATTCTCCCATGCTTCTCTTACCTAGAGTCCCAATAGGAAGTCTTCCCCTCTGTCCCACTTTCCTGGTAAGTGAAGACTTTCGTGGGACATGCCCCTTGGGCTAGTGTCCAGATATAAGTGAGTATATACCATTTGACTCTTTCTGCTTCTGGGTGAACTCACTCATTATGATCATTTCTAGTTCAATCCATTTGTCCACAAATTTCAGGAATTCCTTGTTTTTAATAGCTGAGTAGTATTCCATAGTGTAAATGTAACACACACACACACACACACACACACACACACACACACGCACACACACACGCACTTATGCATGCACACACATATGCATGCACACACACAAATACAAATAGATCTTTAAACGCATTCTATAAAATGCACTTTCTTTTCTTTTAAAATATGAATATTTCCTTGCATTCTTAAATATTAAAAACCCTTTATTTTCTAATATTTAAAATAAAATTACATTACAAATCTTTTGAAAAAGATTTATGTAATCTGCTTCCCTGCAGCCGGTCCTGGAAGTCTGTCCTTCCACTTATGTATTTTATGTATATGAGTCAGATTCTATGAGAGATGGTTGTGAGCCACATGTGGTTCCTGGGACTTGAACTCAGGACCTCTGAAAGAGCAGCTAGTGCTCTTATCCACCGAGCTATCTTTCCAGTCCCCAGTAATATGGAGCCATTTTGTTTATAATTTATTTATTTAAAGACTTTTTAAAGAGACAGGGTTCTGCTCTGTGGCCCACATAGGCTGGCCTTAAACTCTCTGTGTAGCTCAAGATAACCTTAAGTGTGAGATGCTCCTTTCTCAGCCTCCCTCTGAGTGCTAGGGTTATAGGTACGCACCATCATGCCCAGAGGTTGAGCCATTTCTAAGCTGACTTCTTGTAGTTCTTGTAATATACCTGATCATGACTTTGACTGTTCTCCACTTTTGTTTTACTGCTTAGTACTAGTTCTTTTTAAAAATAAATTTATTTTTTTATCAATTTAAAATATGAATATGTGTGTGTCTCTGTATATATATTCATGTATGTGTGCAGGTGCCTGCAGAAGACAGTAGGGGGTGTCAGATCTTCTGGAGCTAGAGTTGCAGGTAGTGTGAGCTACCTGATGTGGGTGCCATTGCTCCAGCCACAGGTGCTAGCTTCTTTATATTAGGCAATAGACACATTGTCTGACATATGAATTAAGAAGGTAGTTTTTCCTATTTGTCATTTGTCTTTCACCTCCTTTATTTTCTTATTGTCATACTTTACTGTCCATATTTAGAATTCACTTCTTTCTCAGAGCTATCAACTCTTTGTCATTTTTACGACTCTGGTGCCAGTCTTTTACTTTTAGCTATCATCAGATTATAACTAAAGCTTTGCTCATCTTGATATTATCAGAGAAGTTCGATCACATTTTCTTCTAGTAATTTTTATGACTCAATGCTTACGTCTTTGGTTGCTGACTGTTTCTTTATCTCTGGCTCCTAACTGTTGAGTAAAGCAACAAACAAGTTTGTTGCAGCTATTTTACCAGTAAGGCCTAGTAATGTTTATTATCAGTCCTATAATTATTATTGTGGAAGTATTTTATAACCTGTTAGCAATCAATCAACACACAGACACCTGTTATATTTTAAAACAGCCTTAGTTAACCTGGGCCCCAATCACATGTCATTTGGTTCTAATAATGTCCATCAAGCTACCTCCATTCATAATCCCATATACTTGCTAATGTTCTTTATCCGGGCCAAGTCTCCATCCATGCTGGCCATGTGCTTCTACTCCACTTAATCCATGGTGATGCAGCCTCTTTCTCCCTTCTCCTCTGGTCTCTCCCAGCCCTGGAACCTTAGTCACACCTGTCCCATTTGCCCTATCCAGGTGTGAAGGCCTTTTATTGGTCAAACAGGTTAGGCTCTTAGGCCTAAAGGTACAGATGGATCACAGAGACAGCAAGCAGTAGTTAGCATCAAAATACATTAGACCAACCTCCAACACAAGTTTATTAGAAAAACAGGAAAATGGATTGTGGAAATGTGAAAGTGTAGGCTCAATTTTTTTTTTGGTGGTTTTTCGAGACAGGCTTTCTCTGTGTAGCCGTGGCCATCCTGGACTCACTTTGTAGACTAGGCTGGCCTCGAACTCACAGCAATCCGCCTGCCTCTGCCTCCCGAGTGCTGGGATTAAAGGCATGCGCCACCACGCCCGGCCCAGGCTCAATTTTCTTAACCAATATATTTTATTAACAACTTAGTGACTTATAACCCGACTAACCAAACAATAGCAAATGAGGATTAATGGACACAATAACAAAACCGTAAGGATATCTGTTCCGAGGAACGATTCTCCTGGCACAATCTGCAGGATTTTTTTCTGCTGGAACCTAGAGTAACCAGAACCCAGAACCTCAGCAGGAGCCAGAGCCCCGAAGCCTTCCCTCAAGCAGTTCTCTCTAGGAGCGTCTTGAAGTGCAGCGATGAACAGCCAAAACTATCCCAAGTCTCCAAAAAGCCCTGCCTCCAGTTCTGGGCTCATTTATATATCTCCTCCCAGAGTCTGTTCACGGAATCTTTTCAGCTGGCAACAATTAAGCTCCTACACAAGGTGGTTGCTCTTCTAGTGTATTAACCTCACCTGTTCTCTCACGAGACTGTTTCAGTCCTACACTTGGGACCCTAAAAAACAGGTTTATCTCTCCTTCATGAAAGGGCTAGAGAAGTTACACCTTTGTATTTCTGGGAGGGGGGGAAAGCATATAACCAAACTACAAGAAGTTCAGAATATGGGTATGCTGCAGGTAATTTGGGGAGGGCTAACTTTAGCATTATCTTGGTGTCACTGATCAGGACTTGCATCCAGCTTCTAATGTCATACAGTGAATTTCCTGATCACAGCTATAAAACTCCATGTGAGAGAGTTTCTCAAGAATTCTGTAAGTGATGAGGACACATCATCAGTTTGAGACCAGGACAGCTACTCCTATTTCTAAAGCATATTGTTTGTTCTTTGAGTATCTTTGATATAAATGAAAAGTGAAGTGGACAACTCCCATTTTAGTCCTTTGTCTGGCCTGGTAGGTCACTTCTAAGGGGGAAATTCGGCTATGCCCCTCTTTAGAAGTTTCTTTCAGCAATCTAGGCATATTTGTGAGTCAAGGAGAGCAAGGCAGGATAGCAGCTTTCTTAGAAAGGACTGGAGAGCAGCACTGTGTGGCCAAACAGATTTTAGGACTGGGATAGGACACAGAAGGAGAAGTGAAAGCGGAGCTGTTACTTCTGTCTCCTGGTCCATCTGGACTGAAACTGTGGAAGGATGTGGCACTCGCCAATATGCTCTGAAGCTGTCTGGGAAAAGGGCTGCTTTGGGTGCCTCCTTGTTTCCTCTGGTTTCTCAGTCATAAAACAAAACAGAACCCCTGTTGCTCATAGAAGAATGGATAAATAAAACATGTCATACACTCACAATGGATTTTTTTCCATCCAAAAGAACAAAACTATGTCATTTTCAGGAAGATAATTTTTTTTTCCTCTTTTGTGTATGTGGCATGACAATATAGCAAAACTGTCAAGGTAAACAAAGGGGGCTGATGGGAAAGGAGGAAGAGAGACAGAGAAGAGGCTATACGTGGGACCATGTTCAACACTCAACATTATATACATAAAAACCCTAAAAACATACATTTAATAAAACTTTGTTTGTGTGTGATTTGGTGAGGGTTTCTACTTTGTTGACAAACATTTACTTTCTTATTTTTAGCAATAAATTCTATAATGTTTATTTTTCCACAGTTTTCCTCAGAGTAGCTTTTGGAATGCTTCTTGTGTTCAAGTCTGTATGGCTCTTGAAAGTAGCACAGGATACGACATAGAGACTCGGGGTGTTTGGATTATGTAAAGGAGGAAACTGACTGTCACTTAGGTGTGCAAATGAAGGCTGGCGATGTGTGGATGCTTTGTTCAGTGATAAAAAAATGATCTCGAATTGTAGGATTTTGCTCAGAAGCTCCCGCTGTCCAGAAGTCCTCCCCCTAACTCACTCTTTCTGGTGTTTCTCCATGAGACTGTTGGATCCCAGAGGTCTTGGGCGGGGGGGGGGGGGGGGGGAATCACTAGCTACTTTGCAGCCTCATGGAGAGCTCCAGAGGGAAGGGGTGTGAATTCACCAAAGTAAGCTGATGGTGATCAATACTTTGTCATTAATGCAGGGTCGTGTTCTCCCATCTTTCTGTATTGATGCGGGACCACGCTCAGGACACGGAGAGATGGATGAACCTCTTATTCGCTCCTCTTGCAGATGTCATAGATATTTCTAGTACAAAGCAATATGTACATGTGGGATTCACCATGAGCTTACAGAGTGGGGTAACAGTATCCATGCTATCCCTGCGAGTCACCTTCACCCCCAGTTTCTTCATCTTCCACACACTCATCTGATGTATCACTGACTCCCTTAAAAAGATTAATTTATTTATATTTATATGCATTTGTATTTTGTCTGCATGTATGTGTGTGAGAGGGAGCCACATCCCCTGGAACTCCATGTGGGTGCTGGGAATTGAATGCTGGTTCTCTGGGAAAGCAGTCAGTGCTCTTAACTTTGGAGCCATCTCTATAGACTGCATCACTGACTCTTATCAGCTCCACTTCGAAAACATCCCTGGAACCATCTGCATTATCTTTGTTGTTTAAAAATTTTTTTTGTTGTGAGACAGGCTCTTTCTCTGTAGTTAAGGAAGGACTTTTAGTTTTCCCATGTTTACCTCCAAAGGACAGGAGGAGCTTGTAGACACATGACAATGTATACATGTGCCTAGATACTTTTTTTCTCCTATACACTGCAATAATTTAAGTCCAAAAACACCCTCATGTCTCATATTGGCACAGACTTCTGTTGTCTTTCAAATTACATATTCATCCCGCTACCGTTCCTTTGGTACTTAGCTGTTTCTGCAAATCATCTTTTTTTGTTGTTTTGTTTTTTGGGTTTTTTGTTTTTCGAGACAGGGTCTCTCTGTGTAGCCTTGGCTGTCCTGGATTCACTTTGTAGACCAGGCTGGCCTCGAACTCACAGTGATCCACCTGCCTCTGCCTCCCGAGTGCTGGGATTAAAGGCGTGCGCCATCACTCCCGGCTTCTGAGAGTCATCTTTTAAAAACACAAGTGATCACATAGTCCCCTACCTTTAAGATTCAAAGTGATTTCTCACTGCTTTCCAGATGAAGCCAAGCTTTGAGGATCCTGGGTGCTCTGGCTATTGTTTGCCTTCACAGTTAGGTTTTCCATTTCCACCTGATTTTACTGATGCACTCTTCCACCTTTCTAGAAGGTTCTCTGGGGGCACCAAATCTTCCCATGCCATAAAGCTCCTCCTGCATGCTTTCCCTGCGGCTTCTTCTCTTCGCTGGGAAGCTTCTCCTTACACTTCACTTTCAGCAACAAATAAGTAAACTGTAAAAACCTGACAGATACTCAGAGTTTTGTTCTGACCTTCAAGTGCAAATTTACCTCCACTGGGGCGGTCTCATTACCCGGTTCTCTTCACAGTTCTTACTGTGATTTGTAAGCACACTTAGCATTTTACTTACTTTCCTTAATTCCTTTCTCCTCTTCTGGAGTATAAACTAGTGAGGGCAGGTGAACCATTTTGCTCGCTCGTGTTAGAGAATGAATGCAGTAGTGGTTGGTAAACATGTGGGCTCAGATGTGTCCTGGATCACGTTTGCTGAATGATGGGTAAGAGAGAAAACAAGAGACACTTAGGTAGAGTTGGGAAGGAATAGTGTCTTGTCAGTGACAAGCAGGCAGCTCCATGTATGTATCTGCAGAGTAGTTTTTGACATATCTTCAGGTTCTGATGGTCATATTCCCTTGTCTTTATTTAAAGGTTGATAGGGTCTTTACTATGTGGCCCAGGTTGGTGTGGAACTTGTGATCCTTCTGCCTCCGCTGCTGAGTGACTGCAGGGATGCACGACTGATCTATGCCACTCTTCAGATACCTTTGGAGAGACCTGTGTGACAGAGGATGCTTTTAAGCACCTTTTCCTGAGACTTTTATGGCAATAGGTCCAGGCTCATGATCTTCGGGTAGGATTTTTTTTGGAGATCAAGGGGTATATTATTAAGGCCAGGACTCGAGATTTCTGCATATATCTTCTTTCAATTCTCTAGAGTTTGTAAGAAAAAGATGCTTTTCTGGGCTCCTCAGAAATCATGAACAAGAATAATTAAACATTCTAATGGAACGGAGGGTTGATTACAAGTTTGGCACCTTCTTGACTGTCCTTCTAAGTACCCATCTGGAGGATTTGGAATTCATTAAATTTAAAGCAGTTTTGCTTGCCTAATGTGGACTTCAAATGAAGGGAGGACAGAGCCTTCTCCAGCATTCTTGGAGGAGGTATAGTTTATACTTGCTCTCGCTAGACACTGTCTATTTGACATAGCAACTCCAAGGTAATATTCGGGGAGTATCTTTATACAGAGTAATGTCTTAGGAGTGCTATAAAGGCTTCTGCAACACAGATTCCAAGAGTTGATAAACTCCTGGCAAACAAATTGGGTTGATGGTAAGTAATTTCACATACTCTTGTGGCAATATTACCTAATGACATTTTACCGTAACTTTAGGTCAATTGGCAAGGAACTGGGATGGTATATAAAAGCAGGGCCAAATATTTAGTTACTCATTATTTGCTCATCTGTTATTCCACATGTCTTAATGCTCTTTAATAATGTAATTGTAATGAGTTAGAAATTTCTTAAGGTCCCACAGCAGGTTACAGTCTCCTGATTAGATCTCAATGTAATGGATGACTTCATTCTTCTGATCCTACCTTAAAAGAAGACACCGAGGTAAAGAGAAGAGATGTGTCTTTGTCTTTAATGTCAATAATAGGGTTTGGTAGAAGTTACAGCCAGCAGAGCATTGGGTGGTTGGCTCACTCTTGCTAGACATGGTCTGTTTGACACATAGCAAAGAGTCAGCCATCTCAGTTGGTAGATTATTGATCTTATTTGTGGTCTTTTTGTTCAATAATAGATAGAAATAAAAATAAATAACCTAACAGGGGAACACATTCTTCAAGGGACTTATTAGAAGAAGAATAAAGCAGCTCTGGGAAGGGTAGACAGCAGTGAAAGACCAAGAGTGAGGAGGGTGAAGGAACACTGGTGCTCTGTTTCAAGTAGCCAAGACGAATCTCAGAGGCAGAAGGTCCATCGTGAGGTTTGACTTTTCTGTGTTGCAGCAAAAGAGGCTCGGCTCAGTTGTTCCAATGCACACACACTCATCTGTTAGACCTGGTGGTGGCCTCTTCACCTATTCCTTACTTGTTCCAGCAAGTTTACCTGTTTAGTGAATAAACATGTGTCTAGGCTCAACATTATGCAGATGCCAAACACTTGCTGAATTACAGGCAAGAGAAGAGTCTGGGAGCAAACTCAAGGCTAAAAGAACCCTTAGTAGGTCCTTTGGATATGATGCAATAAAATTAGACACACTCAATCTACTTGAGAAAAAACTACTTCTCATCCATCAGGGTGACTATTAAACGCATGTGATTCTTTTTTTTTTTTTTTTGGTATACATTGTATCTAGTTATGTAAAGGTACAATCAAGAGAAGACTAAGGGTCAATGAGGATGTGGAGAAACTGGATCTCCAGTGTGCTGCTGGTGGGTTAAGTGGTTCAGGCACTATGGAAAAAAGTATAGTGATTTCTTAAAAGTAAAAAAAAGGAATTTCCATATTACCCCTTAGTTTCACTCCTGGCACCCACCTAAAGTAACTGAGAAATGGTTTTCAATAGGTATAGGCATGCATCTTTCTTCATTGGAGCATTAGTCACAGTGGCCAAAAGATGGAATCAACTCAACTGGCCACTGGCCGAGGAGCAGCTAAATAAAATATAGTATATAAGGAAATATTATTTGGCCTTAAGCAATGTTCTTCACTTGCTATGATGTGAATGGACCATCCATAATGGACGTTCTGCTAAGTGAAATAAGCCAGTCACAAAAAGATGAGTGTCCTGATTCTGTTTGTATGTGTTCCTTACAGGAGTCAAATACTCCGAGTCGAGAAATACAGCAGTGGCTGGCAGAGGTTGGAGGCCGAGAACAGGAAGCTCTCAATGATACAAAGCCAGTCTCAGAAGGTAAGGTCTCCTGGAGACACCGAAGCAACTACATGACAATGTGGGTATATCTAATATCTTGGGAAGATGAATATGATGGCTAGTTAATATTTTACAATATTAATATAGCCACCGTATTATTAAAAACAAAAACAAACTGAAGAGGATAAAAGTAGAAGGTGTAAAAGTGTTGCTTATGTGTCCCTTGTAGGTTATATGTCATGGTCTTCAGGGTGGCAAGGGATGGTTCGTGTTCTAGAGGGGTCTGCCTAAGGTTTGGGAAGAAAAGCTGTGCCCTGAGAAAGGGTGTGTCTACAGAGTGGTCTTCTTACTTTAGGCATGCAAGTGTCACACACGCGATGGCAAAACCCCTGCCTTGTGCACTTGAAATTCACCACAGCATTCAAACCCTCCACGATGCCCTGTGCTCTGACAGAATCTCCCTCATCCTTAGAGAAAGTGGACGTTTTATACCTTTTGTTTTCTTTGTTTCTTCCCCCCTCTTTCATTTGCCAACAAAAGAGTTGTCAAAAGTAATGTTTATAATAATTTAACGGATTATTTGCTTATTAGATATTAATCATTCTGCCGTGCCCAGGGACCACGCTGGTGCTCTACTGCTAGAACAGCGATTCTGATCTCAATTAGATTATGTCTCTCTCCTTTACCTCCCCATAAATCATTCCAGCAAACTGAAATTAACAGCTACTGGAGCGCATTAATAATCTGCCTCACACATTGGAAAATGCATTAGCCGGAACCCTCCCATCGCTCTGACTGTTAAGCACATCATTTTGTTTATGAAATATAAACATTTCATGGAAGAGCTCTCCCACATTTCTCTGGGCCTGTGACAGCTAAAATGATTGCACACAATTGCCAGTCAGTCATGCGCCCAAATAAAGTTTGTTTAAAGTCATGGTTCTGTGACCGCCCCATTTTCTCAGCCATTTAAAAACCTACATTAAAAAAAAAAAGTCTCCTGTGGTCATGAAAATAATAATAATCCCTTAAAAACGATACCTCACCTGAATACACTTCTTTGCAAAGCTTTCAAAGTGCCTTTACTCTGTACCTGTCCCTGGGATACTGGGGTGTCATGATTACTCACACTTTATTTTCTCCCAATAAAGAAACTAAGGCTGAGGGCTGAAATTGGTAGAGGGCACACAGCATGTGGTGGAGGGAGGACTCACTGCGGGATTTGGCTCTGCACTTTTTTGCTTCTTCCAGGGCTCTGAATTCTGTAGGGCAAAGCAGGATCTCCCAGCATCTGTGCTCCTCCTCTTCCTGTGTATTAAAATGCCTACACGCCCAGCCAGGCGTCCTTCATAGACGGATTAGTTGACCTGTCTTTATTCTAGTGGGGTGACTGCAAAGCTGAGAGAAGTCAGAGGTAAACACTCATTTTCGTTGTTCTCATTACTGCGCTTGCTCATCACAGTCATTATGCTGGGCTGTGTAGTAGCTTAGCAGCGATGTGCACAGAGGGGGTGAAATGAGACTTCATACAGCAGAGCATCTTCTCATTGCTCTGTGGACGATGTCGCTCTACGATGCAAGTTCTTAAGCATCCGCTTCCCTCACAAGAGCGAATGTCTCAGTCTTGATGGCAGAAAAGGCCAGACGGCGGCGACTTGTCTGTGGTTGTGGTGGTGATGCCCACACAGTCTCAACAATGAAGCTTACGAGAATTGCTGTGCCATCTGTAGCACTCAGAGGTGCGGACTGTAGCACCTAACAACGGCCCCAGTTACTGACTAGGATAAGCAAAAGCCGGATTTGTTAAAATGCTTTAATAAAAGATTAATTGACAATCACAACTTCAGAAAAATGTTGCTAATGTGCACGGATACCATCTCTTATTGTTCCTGTCTCTGTCTAGCACTGGGATTGTGCCTCTCGAAACTTCGGCTGGTAGGAAAACAAGGATAAAACTCATTCCATTCCTACTTCAGAATTTCCAGGAAGATCCAGAAATGTGAAATGTGAAAAGACATCATCAGAAAATTCTTAAGATTTTAATCAACTGTGGTATCATCAAGCTATCCGATGTATTCTTTTAAAGGGTGTTTTCCCAAGTTCAGAGACCTCAGGCCTCTCTTGACCGATCACAATGTCACAAGCGCTTTTCCCTTTGTCCCTCCCACCCAAGACTCACCCTCTCTTTCGTTGTCTGTGACAGTAACTGACAAGTCCCAGAAGAGAGAGAGAGAGAGAGAGAGACACCTGGTGAAATCTGAATGGATTAAAAACAAACAAACAAACAAAACTTTGTCCATTTTAGACCGCCAGTACTTTGACGTCACGGCTGGTACCACTGTGATCACACCTGCTAGTGCCACTGTGATCACACTTGGTGTGAGTATGTGGCCTGCAACAGTGGCCACTGAGTGTTTGCTTTGTGTTATCAGGGCCCGCCACTGGTTTCAGTCGGTTTCCATTGCACAGAATCTTTCTCTGTGCCTCTGTTTTCTTAGTGTCGCTCTCAGCGGGGGCTATGAGAGAAAACAACCACTCTTGACTTTTTTCCAAGGAGCCTGTTTAGATGATAGAAATCTGTGTGCTCAGAAGTGTGTCTTGCAGCAACTGGGGGTATTCTTGTGGCACTAGGAGAAACTACAGGGGTAATTCCTGTAAATGTTTCTTAAACAGTATTCTGATTTTCATTATTTTCTTCTATGTCTTTGGACTTTGCTAAAATAAAAAAAATCATAGTTGCCATTTCCCAAGGTGGAGAGGTTCCTAGAGGCTTTTAGCCAATATTCATTTGGAGGTAAATAATTACTTTTTTGAATGATGCATGAAATTAAGTAATTTTTGCACAGTCTATGCTACTCTTCAAGAAATTTTTTAATGAGTGCAATATAATAAAGCAGTAACTGAATTGGTAATATATTTGTCATTTCTGTTAAAAGCTTTTTCCTCAGCACAGCAATAGAAAAAGGGTCATTTTGCAAGTGGGCATTACGCATGCGTGGGACATACGCTATTGCGCAGTGCGGCCAAGTACCCTTTGGAGCAGCAGCCTCGATGCATGGGTAATAACCAATTTTTAAATGTCAAAGTTGCAGCCTTTTAAAGAAAGAAATCCATATTTTGGACTAAATGTCATTTCAGATAACCAAGCTATTTGAAAGCTTCACGAAGGTTTAAAATAAAAATAAAAAAGCAAAGAAGCCAGGGCCCCCTAAGATTTGACTTCGTTATTTTTGCATTTCCATAACTTGATAACGACCAAACCAAACCTTCCCAGAAAACCCAGCGCCAAATTGTGCTTTCAGCTGAGGCCTGCTGAGTCTTACTTCACTCTGGAGAAAATCTTCAGTTTAGTTATAAATCCCTGAGAATCAGGTTCTATAATGGAAATGCTGAGGGGCTTTCTGCTGTCCTGATGGCCAGAGCTGGGCTGCTTTGAAGGATGTTTATGGCTGTAATATGCATACATTAAGAGGTTGCGTTTATCTTAACCATAGTGAAACGTGATGGCACCCATAAAAATTAGCCTCAGAGATTGCACAAACTTTACTTCCTCCCTGGATTCCTCTTCAGACACTGCTGTGGAACAAACACTATAAACTCAGTCTCTTGAAGACTTTCTGCCTTTTTGGGGGGAGACATTTTATGTGGCAAGACCTCACTGGGCACCCAGGAATACCTGTGCAGGTCGAGACTCATCTCTGCTTCTCTCTGTTTTATTAAGCAACAGTTACTTGCATTTTGAGTTAATCTTGTCTAATTTTTCATGTACCTTCAGTACGAAGTCATGTACAATACACTTCAAATGTGTGGCAGGTTTATGCACATCCTGCTGAGAGGAGGGCAGCACAAGGACAGGCCCTGTTGACTCAGCCTCTAATGGGGACTTCACATGGGGACAGGATCTGATTTTTAAACGGATCTTCTCTCCTTGCTGCCCTCACATGACTATTGTTTACATTGGTCTTCCCATTGTATTTAATGTTGGAGGGATATTAATTTCATTTTTAGAACCACGGAGAAGTACGAACTGGTTAACAAGTACTACCATCTTCCTCTTCTGCCTTGCCCTCCTCCTTCTCCTCTCCTAAAGATGGCAATGGGAAAACAATCTATTAATTTTTATTTCTAGTGCATTCCTTGTCCTGTGTAGGAGAGACAATAAATCTTTGCCCCCCCCCCAATGGATAGTAAAGGAAGAAACAATACAACTTGTCAAACTGAATGTTAGTGGACCAAGCCTTTGGAAAAAAAAGAGTTTGAAGAGGGTTTTTTTTCTTTTCCTCTTTCCTTCTTGCTGCACAAAAGGACAGCTATCACTGTCACATTGTTCATCAACATGGTGTTTCTCACCTTCCTGTCTTCCAACAAAGACAGGCAATACTTGGGGGTTAGCTATGACTCCTTGGAGGAGTTAGGGACAGACACAGAGACTAGAGTGCCATTCTATATTGGTCACTTTCCATATACCATCATGATGTCTTCAAAATCTATTTGCAGCCAGAATTTTATGCTTTCTCAGGGGGAGAAAACAAAGCTATTTTGGCAACAGATTTTTATAGTACACTTTTTAAATTAAAATATAATTGCACTACATCTCCCTTCCCGTTTCCTCCCTTCATTGTTTCTCTTTACTCCCTCTCAAAGTGACAGCCTCTTTTTCTTTGATTATACATGTGCACACACTGAGAGAGCAAGAAAGCGCGCGCGCGCGTGCGTGAGAGAGAGAGAGAGAGAGAGAGAGAGAGAGAGAGAGAGAGAGAGAGAGAGAGAGAGAAGCCTTATCCCCAGGAGAGGTCAATTCTCCCTCTATCAGAAGTCATTAGTTCCTTGAAGTTCTTTGCTCTTTGCGCAGGGGTGGGAAATCTTGAGAGTCCCTCTTCTGTTTTAGCATGTCTATTGAGAGCGTCATTGTCCAGGTCTTGTTTCAGGAGACCATTTCTAGAAGACATAGTCCAAAAGCAGGCTTCTGGGTCCTAACAATCTTTCTGTCCCCTCTTCTGCAGTGTCCCTTGAGCCTTATGTACAGGAGTTACATTGTAGATGTATCCACCCAGTCTGGTCTCACCATGACTGATTGATCTCTGCATTGTGCCCAGTTGTGTTTTTCTACAATGGCCTTCATTTGCTATAAAGTGAAGCTTCCTTGAAGATGGGTGAGAATTATACTTGCCTGTGGGTGTAAGGATACACTTTAGAATAAAGTTAGAAATGATGTCGGCCTATTAAAGTGTCGGTGGTAGGCTCTCCTCCAAGACCATGACCTCACACGCCCCAGGTGGTTGGCTATGTTTCTGTACCAGGTGTGACCTCCTGCCTCTTGAGTGGCCTTGACTTCATTCAGACAGCTTTTGGTTACTGCCAAGATAGGGACGCCACTATTGCACCTGTAGGGCTAGCTTGCCATGCTGGTTATGCTGTGGCTCATAGGTGGCGCGGAAGGGCTGTTTGACTGCTTCCTCCTCTGGAAGCCTGCATAGTGCTCTCTGGTATGACGGCAGCGAGAGTAGATGAAGAGGATTTCAGGCCAACTCCAGCTCAAATCATCCCAGTCCTGTGTCCTCAGTGTGTAGTGTCTTTAGCACAGGAGGTTTATTTTCAACCTTTGAAGGCAACCAAGTGCCACAGCAGCAGCCTCTATTGCTTTGGATGTAATGGATGTTTTGTCTCTTCAGGCTTTCTTCATACGCATCATCTCCACTAACTCAATCACAGAGCTCATTACTGTAAATGGTCCAGGCATGAGACCCTGTATGCTTCGAGATCCAACCTTCGCGTTCCCTTGCTGCTCAGACTGCCCAGGGACGCCTGACGGTGAATGATGGATGAGTCTGAAATGACTGTGTCCAGTTTGAAAAGCACCCGGAAGTTGGGTGGCTCTCTGAAGTCGTCCATAGCGAGTCTGAAATGATTGTGTCCAGTTTGAAAAGCACCCGGAAGTTGGGTGGCTCTCTGAAGTCGTCCATAGCGAGTCTGAAATGATTGTGTCCAGTTTGAAAAGCACCCGGAAGTTGGGTGGCTCGCTGAAGTCGTCCATAGCATGGATACAGCATTTGGTATTTGCGAAGAGCTTTGTACCCATTTTTATAAGCCACTCCTCACACTGTTTATTTCCCTCAAGATGGGATTGAGGTGAATCAGCCAATGGATATCTAGCATGCTGCCTTTGGGGTGGGTCCTGCGACCCTGAAACACTGCACGGGATAAGCCAAGTGAAGCCGTGTGTTCTACGGCACGTTGACCAGTGCCTATAGCTGAGTCCATTTGTAGAGATGATTTCAGCTTTGCTAAGGCATGCTTTCAGTGAACAGAAGCTGATACAGTGGAGACATTTCTATGAACAACAACGGTTTTCACTCCTAGGAATATTCAAGTTTCTCAAGTATCCGATACCACACAGGGTATTTAGAGAACCAAAACCCAGAAAACAGCGAACAAATAGGCTTTCAAGGATATCATCCCCTCTCTCACCCGACTTCCTTTTTCCCTCCCTTCCTTTTACCACTGCCATCTCTTTTAATGTCCTCTGAGCCGAATCATCCAGTCTGAATTTCTGCAATGTTATTGTGACATTCTGCCAGAGGCATGCTGGCAAATGCCTGGCTTGCTTGTTGACATCCGGCAGATGGGCATGTCTACTTATACTGGTGATAACATCAGGGGTTGGAATGAAGGTTTTGTTTTTGACATTTCTGTTTCAAAATAAGGTGTTAAGTAACTAAGTATTCATGATCTACAAAGAATAACAGGTGTCTAACAAGTGCCTTGCTAGCGTGGGGTTAATGCTTTTGTTTTAATTGCCTAAGCGACAGATAAAAATCACTCCTGCAAGTTTACATTCAATAATTTAGCGCTCAGAAGGGCGCTGATTTGCCAGACAGAGAAAGACTGAGTTACCTCCGGGATTGTGAACTGAAGAATGAAGTGAGCATGTGTGTCGAGTATCTTATAACGCAGCTTCAGGTGCGTCCGTTGCTTTCCTGTCTATACGTTCTGCATAAATTTGACCAAGTAGCCATTGATCAGTACTTACGTTTCCTTCCCCCCATCCTCACCGTAACAGGAGGCATTTGAGAAATGACCTACAATTTATGATGCTTTATCAATGTTTTTACTCACTATGGAGGAAAGTGTAAGGAACATATTTCACGATGAAGTGGGTTTCTAGTTAACAGGACAAAATGAAAGCAAAGTCATAGATCAGTGTAATATGTCAAGCATGGAAAGGATTCAATTTATTGTAAATAATACCCAAGTTGCAAAGGAAATGCAGCCGCAGAAATGAGTTTATTTCTATATGTGAGAAAAGGAAAATTACAAGTACGAGGTAATAGGCCCCATTTATCCCTTGACAGAAATTCATATTGCTTGTCCTTATTCTTGCTGGGTGATGAAGGACTCTGTCTTTGGGATCTTAGGAGGCTGGGCATTCCTATCAGACTTCCAATGGCAGAGTCACAATTACTGACGCCTTCAAACTCACAACAACTCACAACTCTGATACTTGAAAGGGCCTCAAAGGACAGCCTGCCACCTAAGAAACCATTCCCAAGGTCTGCCTGAAAAATCCAGGGTGCTCACTTAAGGAACAAAATTGCCGGATGCCCCAGAGAGCGAGTGATCAAAGTCAACCCTCCCTCTTAGAGGCTGAGAGTCTGTATTGTAATATGAATGTTTTGGATGACTCTGGTTCTTGTGTGGTCAGATTTAATAGGCAAAGCAGCAACAGCACATAAATATACCAATGTGCGGGGACTGTTTCAAAAGTACAACAACCGAACCAAAAAGTTAATCTGGATTTTCCGATGAGTAGCTTTTGAGTAAACCCGTGTGATATTTGAACATGCTCGTACTAGAAATATATATATATATAGAAATATAGATATAGATTTCCATGAAATTTAAATCGATCTGATGATCTGTCTGACACTGAGTTTGAGAAATATTGTATTGGGCAAGCTGGGCAAGCACTCTGATCTCACTCAAAGCTCAGGCTCCAGGTAAAACCTTTCTGGGCAATGGTTTCACTGACCAGGCCTTTGAACAACTGAGAAGAGCTTTGTAAATTACCGACTAGAGCAAACAGGCCAGCAAAGCTTTGCTCCACACTGTTTTTTTTTTTTTTTTTTTTTTTACAAGGTAAGCGTTTTCCCACAGGAAAGCGACACCTTTAGGAACTGTGTCTTGTCAGCACACACACCATTAGCAGGGGCAGAGGTGGGGAATGGACAGGCACTTTGTCAATGAATGGGTGTTTTCCCTGCTTTTTTTTTTTTTTTTTTTTTTTTTGAGTAGGTACTGAGTTTCTCAGCCGAGGGCCACAGTTTACCATCTCTGCATTCGGTTCCAGTTAAGAGCAACAGAGTTCCTTGCCAAGCAAGTCTGGTCTGTACCTTTGGAAGGCGAGCTTTTGAAAATTCTTTGTGCAAGTACCGATCTCATTGACAGGAGGATTACGTGATCAGTGAATTTTGTATTTCTCGAGTCCAATGAATTGTTCCGGCCAAAAGATGCACAGAGACAGAAAGAGGGAGTAGCCTGGTTGTGTCAGAGTTACTATGTTCTCCATGCAGTGGAGGTCTGAACTCTGCTCCTGGACAGAGATGATTTCTGTAGCTATATACATGTAGCTATATACATGATTATAACACATACTTCATGAAAATGTTGATGGGCCCCACAAAGTATGGGGCGTCCTTGGTTCAAGAACATTCTGCTTGACTACCAAGAAGAGACTTGAAACCCTAGCATCATATTTAGGGGGAGGAGGTCCCCCTCAGTCACAGTCATAGGGAAGGGGAATGGGGTGAAAGCGGGAGGGAGGAATTGGAGGATGCATGGGGTGGGATAGCAAATGAGAGGTAATATGAATTATTTCATTTTTTCAATTAAAAAAAAAAAACATTCTGCTCACTTCATTTTGCTAGTTTCTCCAAGCCAAAGGCAAGAACTTTCATCGATTTTGGCTGCCTAGAAAGAATTTCTCACTTATATCGTCTGAGTTTACAATTCATTGCAAAGACTCCCAGATAGACTGGAAGTAAACAGAGCCTTCTGGAAAGACCCTCAGCATTAATAAGGCGCTGTTTCCCTGAGTGGGAAGGTCCATGCTCTTTCTTATCTCTGGACACAAGCAATCTAAAACCTGGAGGAAGAATTGCTGCATCATGTTTGGTCTGAACCTTTTCTAAAATAATTCAATCCTATTTTTAATTTTTTTTATGATTTTATTTTATTTTTTCAATCTTATTGACTTTATAAAAAACATTTGTTTTTTCTTTTAACCAAGCTAGCAACCTTTTAGAGAACTTTGCTTCCATTTCTGGAAATCCATAGGTGGTAAACAGAGTGGGTGGCGTGGGCTATTTATCAACCTTACATCATTCATCCGTATTACAGCCATCTGGATAAAATGTCTTAATGGCTCCAGTTTTCATGTATGAAGCACAAGACAGAAAGGTTACACGTACAGTGACTCTTTGCAGCTGATCAAAACGCAGGGACCACATGGTGCCCAGTGGTACATTTACAATGCACTCCTGCGCCTAAAGCTCAGGGATCATTGCAAAAGAGGGGCCAGAAAAAGACTGCAGGAGAGAAAGAGAGAGAGAGAGAGAGAGAGAGAGAGAGAGAGAGAGAGAGAGAGAGGAATAGGATGTTTGCCTTCAGACTGTGCCTCCAAGAAAAGTCAAAGAAGCTACAGCCATGAAATCTCACCAGTACAGCTGCTTACACATGACCCAGACAAGGATGCCACCAAAAGACACGTTAACATGGAAGGGGGATGTTCATGGGGCCTCAGCCCTAGACAAACCACTACAGGTGACTAAGGAAAGCTGAGAGCAGGAGAAATAGCCTTCCCCAGGGAAGAGCCCACCAGCTGATTATGCAATATTATATAGTTATCCACAAAACATACACACACAGGTAAAGTTATATAAACCGAACAGGCTGTATTGATATATTTAGGAATATATCTATACCTATATCTATCATACATGCATAACAAAAATCAAACAAATAAATGCCACAAATTTGAGAGAGAACAAAATGGGATGTCAACAAGAAGGGTTGGAGGGAGAAAAAAAGAAAGACATAATGTATTTATTTAGTTGTAATTTTTTTTTTCTTTTCTTTCTTTTTTTTTTTTTGAGACAAGGTTTCTCTGTGTAGCCTTGGCTGTCCTGGACTTGATTTGTAGACCAGGCTGGCTTTGAACTCACAGCAATCCGCCTGCCTCTGCTTCCCGAGTGCTGGGATTAAAGGCGTGCGCCACCATGCCCGGCTGTAAATGTTTTTAATTGAAAAAGAATTACATATTTTAATTTTAGAAAATAATTTTTTTTTTTGAAATAAGTGAACCTTTGAAAAACCTAGCATCTTCAGATCTGCTTATTCATGCTAACCATTGTGTGGCTCTGGCACTAGGTAACTAATGAACAAACGAACTGGCACCTGCCTTGCAGATTTGTGCTACACTTTGAGATTTCATTCAGCGCCTACGTCCTTTTCATATTAGACTGATGTCAGCAACCAGGATCGCCTGTCCATGTTGATCAAGGCCTTCAAGTTTCTTAGACAGAAATGCTCCATCACTGGATATTTGTAGTGGAATTTCTGTACAATGAATGCTTAGGGACACTCACGCGTTTTTCCAAGCCTTTCTGGGTCTGGCTCAATAGGTGTTAGCAGCTAATTAACGAATAATTGTATAACAGTGCTATCATATAGACCATGCATGCACTGGTAGCATGACAAATGTGGCATGGGCTAGAGTAGACATTATCTTATTATCACGCTAATTATGATATTATGCTGTCAGACACTGCTCACACACAGCCTACACGCCTTGATCTGAAGAGTCTGGAAAAGGGAACGGAAGGGTTGTTGGTGATGGAGAGTCTAGACATTGAAAGACATAATGAAAGGGTTGGAAGCACAGGGCTGCAGAAGTTTACTCGAGGAGGAGGAGGAGGAGGAGGGCATTTGAGCCTCAGACCTCTATGGTTTCTGGAATGGGCTCGTCTAGCAGCCAGGCACAGCTTGCGGGAAGACAGATGTGTTGGCGGTGGAGGACTTTTATAGCTCGCTGGTAAAGCAGGAAGGGTTAATCGTCGAGTTGCAGTGAAGGTCAGCAACTATAAGCTGAGTCTTCTGAACTCTCCAATGTTTACTGTCTCAGGAAGAGACCTGGGTCTATTAGACACCTCTCAGACAAAAGGTGACAGGCCGCATTAGACGGCCTTGAGAGACAGAGAGGACTAGATAGAGGGGAACGGCGAAGGCAGGCTCTGCGCCGCCCCAGCTAGATTTATTTTAGCTCTTATAAATAAAAACATGAGTAAGGGCCTCTCTACAGAATTATTTACAGAAGAATTTTAAGCTATGAGCGGCCCTTTCCAGGTTAAGCACGGAATGCTAAAGTTCATGACGTAGAACGACTTTGGCTACCATGGCCCCAATTTGGACAAATCTGCCATTAACAGCAGCCTGGCAGTTATTTTACTGGGGGTGACAGATTGTGAGGTAGGAGAGTAATTCGGACTATTACCCAGGTGAAGGCACGAAAGCTCGTGATATATGAAGACCACTTAAATTCATTGTATCTTGTATATCACATCTTTGATAGATTATAGCTGTGGCATTAAAATGGAAATGGTTTCTCTGAGGCCTGACAGGGGCTGGGGTGACCTATGACCTCCCTCTGAGGAATGTGACTGACCGAATTATCAGTTAAGAGAAAAATCTATGGGGAATAGACTCACAGCCAGTGGCGAGTCCCCCATGCATATATCTATCTATCTATATTTTTAAAATCTTTAGTTTGATGGAAGGCTTTGGAACCCAAGTCCCGTTTCTACCTCTTCTCCTTCACCCTCCCCTGGCGTGCCCTCCCTAACCTGGCATGACTTCCCGAGCTCCGGCTTCACACTGGCAGGGCCCCTAATATTGATTGAAAAATTGTTATTAGAGATAGTGGGCCTCCTGCATGCTGCCTGCTGATTTAATTTGGAAAACATTTAATTTTATGAAGCGGTAAGTGATGGTGCCACGCTCCCCTGTGTTAGGGAGCAGCTGGCTCTCTACCTACTCACCCGCCCAAGTCCCAGGCGTCCTCTTGGCAATCATGTGCTCCCTTCCCCTTTGCTTAACAAGTTATTTCAATTTCTAAACGAAGGCTGAACAAGGGATAGACAACATGCAAATTGAGATCCCGGCCGCCATTCACACGTGAAAAAGTTCCCCTGGAATTCCCTCAACTCGGCCCACCCCCCTTCTGTGCATCTGTCATGGAAAAAACAGAGGCCTTGTTCTCCTCGGATTGTTTTCACCAATGACCTGACACCACCATCTATAATTAATTACATCATTTACATTAGACTATTGACTAAACAAATACATAAATCATAGCCGGAGTCAATAGGTGCAGACATATTTAATCATGTTCTAAATAATGATTACTGCTCCCATAATGCAATAATTATTTTCAGCAGCTGACTTGAATTAATCTCCTGTCAGTGTGCCATCTGAAAGAGAGGGAGACGAAGATGGAGAAGGCAGCTCTGATGAGGAACTGTGGTTTTCTGTCGCCTTTCCTTGCATCCCTCCTGCAGGCCCCTGGTGCTCCCTCTCTCTCTCTCTCTCTCTGTCTCTTTGTGTCTCTGTGTGTGTCTCTGTCTCTCTCTCTGTCTGTCTCTCTCTCTCTGTCTCCCTTCATGACCTTTCCTCCACTTCCCTTTGTCTTTCTCTCCACTTTTCATGCTCTGGGTTGCCTTGGCCTCTTACTCAGACCTGTGTCTCACGTTTCTTCTTTTGGCCACCTGTCCTGGCTTCTTTTTCTCTTTACCCCTCAACATGGTCTTCCCTGTCTTCTTCAGGCTGCACGGACCATGTTTACCTTCCCTCTGTAGTTTTCATCTCGTCTCTGCCTCACATCACCTTCTGTTCTAACAGCCTGGACAGCTTAAATGTTTGAGACTCAAAGAAGGGGCTATCTTAGGAACTTACCCAGGTTATATTTCTTTCTCTTCTTTTTAACACCTTTCCACTTTGAAGCTGCAAATTGGATAAAGAGATAGAGTCATATTCTATACACCTGATATTTAAAATTTTGAGACTAACAGAGTTTGTCATCAGATGGAAGAGAGTAAACCAGGGTTTATATGTATATTTGTACATTAAAAACTTAAACTGTAATTTTCTTCCTGAAATATTTTGTTTGTGATCAAATATACTGAGTGCCATGTCAATGAAACAATGCCCCTGTCCCACCCCACAGACAGCATGAAGGATGGGCAGCAAGTCGCTCTACTTAAACACTGCTGGCTTGAGGTAGTCACAGAGAGAGAAGAGTTAACAATAAATGCAAATAAAAATTCATATACTGTCTTCTCCTTCGCATAATTCTTTATTTTTTTGTAAATTCATAGTATTGTTGCATTGAGTAGATTATACAAAAGGATGAGAGATGTTTGCTCCTCAAAGCTAATTTTAATGCCATTTCCTGAAAGCTTTTCTGCAATGACCTTTTTAATTAATATTTGTCCTCAGGGATTTGTGGAAGAAAAAATCCAGATCATGTTTCCATGCAATGGCCATCGCATTTCCTAACCTCTTTTCTATAGTCTCATCCAGAAGCTTAAGCTGTCCTGTACAGATGTACCCCAAGATGGTTAATGGTATGAGCCTAGCCAGCTTGCCCCCTTTCCCCTTGTGAACAGTGATGTCTTTTTTGGTTGTACACACACACACACACACACACACACACACACACACACACACACATATATACATACACACACACAAACACACACAAACGTACACCTTTACATACATACATAATACATGCATACATACATACACAAACACACATATAATACATATACACACAAATGCATACACATGTACATACACACAAACACACACATATACACACACATATACACACATAAACATACACACACACACACACATACACACAAGTACTCATTCCTGCACATGTACACATTACTTCTAAGGCCGTGTTAATAGAGCCACAATGATTACCTGAGGGAAGGCTTCCTGGGCAGGGAATATGAATAGTTAGGAACACAGGTAACAGAACACACATTCACTCAAAACATGTTTACTGGGTACTTATCTGATTCAGGTGCTGTGCTAGGGACCGATTACCCAGATAATCAGAGATTCAAAGGTGTTTTAGAGCATCCTTTCTGAACTCCTGGCTGAACTGCAGGTAGACAGTTTTTAACCAACAGAATTATTTATAGGACAATAAAACTGCGATTATTGGATATGCTGGAGGTCCTTGTGTGAGACAGTGAGGCCCTTGGTTAGTTTTCAGGTTTACTCAGTAGAACTAAAACCAAACAACGTGTTCATGTTAAAGAATTCACATGTTAGGAGTGCCAAACAGGTAAGGTTTGTGAGGTTATGCAGTGTAACGAATTGTTCACCGGCCCTCTGTTCCTCTGGTATTTTCCATCTCTCCACGGGCACTGTAAAGTCCTTGGACTGAATATACTGCTAAGCCTAACTCAGACAGCACTGAGAAGTACAGTCCCAAACTTCTAAATTAATCATGGCTGCCACTTCCTGTGACTCAGTGGGTCACATGAGCCATGGCATTTTCTGCCTTTCTTAGGTCTGCTCTTACCTGGAGAGATGTATTGCTTTCATGTGTGGCATCTTCTAAATACAGAGATATTTGGGGAAGATGATAAGAGCACTTATTTCAGGAGTCACAGGAAAGAACTGGGAGCACTTCATAACTCAGCACGTCAGAGACCCACACAGAAATGGAGAAGGTACACATTTTGGCTACTATTTTGAAATATTTATAAAAGTAAATGAGAAAATATTCCCCCTTTCCATCAGGACCCAGGTTATGGGCTGGTTACTATTACGTGGTGAATGAGTTATAAATAAACAATAAACAGAAATAAAAATAGCAAATATAAAAATATTGATATAAATAATGCATAAATAAAGCACAGGTGGAATGGAACTAGATATGAAATTTAATTGAGCTTGGCTTTGAGTTTAAGAAGTCTTTTGGAACCAGTAGTTCAGTAAGGATTTCAGGGTTTTATTTCCTTTTAATTTTAAATGAGTGTGTTCACAGTTGCCATCTCCTCTGGTCACCCAACCAAAGATAACCATTACTATAATTCCAGTCCACTGCCTGGGGAAAGTATTTGTCCAGAGGATGGGTTTAGACTAAAGGGATCATATGTTTTTAGTTTGAAAAGGATTGTTACACACACACACACACACACACACACACACACACAGAGGAAGACTCCAGGAAAGGAACATTCTTTTTTTCATTTTGATGTGGTCAGATCCCCAGCCTCACAGGCTTCTAGGGAGCTAGGTGTGGAGTGCTCTGTCTGCATTGAGTCCTCGACTGATTTCTGTCAGTTGATAAGGATGGCTGTTTGAGCTTATATCCCTTTTCGATGCGAAAGGCAGACAGCTAATAGATGTTCATCCTAGGCTGTAAGTGATGGAGCCAGCCTTGAGCAGGGAAAACAGAATCCATAGTCATAGGCTGCATTTTTCTTTTCGGAAGGGCTGAGGGTTGGAAACCAGGGTTCTGCACGTGATGGGTGAGTGAGCTCACTAGTGCTGAGCTCTGCCCAAGCCTCAGAGGCTGCTTTGAAAGTCAGGCAGACAGCGGAGGCGAAAGTCTACTTTCATGGTGGAGTTGTGCATTGTCGTAAGTAAACCTAGGAGAAAATTTAAGCATAGAATTTTATTTCGTCCCTCAGTTTTTCTACTCATGCCAACCATCTCTCCTTTCTTCCCCCTGATCCTGTCCAGGATACACTCTGCCTCCCAAGGCCATGGTCAATGTGCTCACATTTGTTGCCCAGGTTAGATTTTGGTACATGGAACATGTTCAACATTTTATTTATTTATTTATTTATTTACTTATTTACTTATTTATTTATTTATTTATTTATTTATTTATTTATTTATTTATGGTTTTTTGAGACAGGGTTTCTATGTGTACCCTTGGCTGTCCTGGACTCATTTTGTAGACCAGGCTGGCCTCAAACTCACAGCACTCCACCTGCCTCTGTCTCCCAAGTGCTGGGATTAAAGGCATGTGCCACCACCGCCCGGCCAACATTATGGTTGGTGTAGTGCCTCTCGCTGTGAATCTTCAAGGGGCTGGCGGAATGGGTTCAGTTACCCACGCCTTGCCTTGCATACTGGACAAGGTCTCCTATTGTGTTCCATTTTCATCATCTAAGGTGAGAACAAGAATCCTGGGCTGACAGCCCTAAATGTGGTAACAATGTCACACCCCTCCCCTAAAGGCTTGTGAGGACATGCATCGCGGAGGAAGAGGAAGAGTGATTGTAAGAGCAAGAGCTCGGGGAGATTTGAGGTGCAGCCATGTTTTCTGGACATGACAGGACCACTGAACTCATAAATGCATAGTAACTGTGATTCCCTGCACAATGCTCACACAAGATCAAGTCAGGCAACATCCCAAGACAGATGGCAGGAGCTCCTAAGCCCCCACCATTAGCTGAGGAGCTATTGGTGGTTGATGCTCACTATGGGAGGGACAGTGAGCTTTCTCCAGGGATGTGATCCCTGGTAGGATGACCATACTCCTGTGGATGTCCCACACCGATGCACTTATGGGTGGCACTGGTTAGACTCAGTAGATTATAAAAAAACAGACTTGAACTTGGAAAGAGGAAGTTGGGTATAGTGGCTTGTTTTGTGTGTCAACTTGACACACGCTAGAGTTATCAGGGAGGAAGGAGCCTCAGTTGAGGAAATGCCTCCATAAGACCCAGCTCATTTTCTGGCTTAGTGACCAGTTAGCATTTTCTCAATTAGTGATCAATGGGGAGGGCCCAGCCTATGGTGAGTGGAGCCATCTCTGGACTGGTGGTCCTGGGTTCTATAAGAAAGCAGGCTGAGCAAGCCATGGGAAGTTAGCCAGTGAGCAGCACCCCTCCATGGCCTCTGCATCAGCTCCTGCCTCCAGACTCCTGCCCTGTTTGAATTCCTCTACTGACTGCCTCCAGTCTATGATCTGGAAGACTAACCAAAAAACCCCTTTCCTTCCCAGCATGCTTTGTGGTCAAGGTGTTTCATCAGAGTAATAGAAGTCCTGACTGAGATAATGGGATCCTGGAGAACTCTGAGTGGGGAATGGGAGCATAAATTATATGATATTCTGTATACATGTACAATATTTCACAGACAGACAGACAGACAGACACACACACACACACTGAATGCATACTACTGTTGGTTACTGTAGAAATAACATATCATTTCTAATTGCTAGAAACAACCTAATTGATAAAATCCCTTATTATAAATACTTTGTAACACTAGAGGCTTGGGACATTTCATGAACCCTTTCCTATAGAGATTCTCCAGCCAGCTCTATAGGACCGGCCTACCCTTGTCTGAAGCGGCAGCATGGTACTCCTGTCATTCATTATTTCACGCATGTCAGTTGAGTAGTTTTTAAATGTTGTTTTTTTGTTGTTGTTTGTTTGTTTGTTTGTTTTAAATACTGCAGATTGAACTCACGATAACCTACCTCTGTAGCCATTGCTTGTGAAGTGCTCTGTGAGTGTGAGAGCTGAGTGTACCATCATTTGCCTGTTGCTAGGTGGACTGCTTTGTAGCGGTTGGTTAGTGCACCCGTGACGGGCTGTTCAGGCGTTCGATCCCTCCTCCTTGTCCGTGTGTTTGATCAGGTGTCGTTACTATGACTACATCAGTATCTGTGTTTGCGGTGCTGGGGCTAATGGCAACTGCTCTACCACAGCTCCATCCATAGCCTGTTTGACCAATTAATAGACAAGTAACGATATCTCCAACTATAATTCTGGATGTGCTGTTGGTCTGTCAGTTTCACTTAGTGTATTTTGGATCCATGTTGTCAGGAGCATAAGGCTTTAAGATTATCTTGGTTTGAGGAAGTGACTCACTCACCTTAAAACAAACATATTTGCTTCTGATAGTTAGGAAATATCTAGTTTGAACTGGACAGGGAAAAGTCCATGAGGTCTCAGCCTTACACAAAGAACTTCAGGGAACTAAGTAGAGCTGGGAGCAGGAGAGGTGGCCCTTCCCAGGGAAAAGCACATCTGTTGGCTGCCCAGTTCTGAATTGTCAGCCCTGAGAACACGCATACAAGTAACATTATAGAGACCCAACAGGTTATAATTAGGAATATATATGTATACAGATACATATTGCATGCAATAACAATAAATACAATATCAAGTTTGTTGGATATCAACAACCCAGTAGTTCTCTGGGTCAGTGCATTGTACACCATTTCTTTTACCTTATCTTTGTGTCTTTAAACTTGGCAGGACATTAGTAGGTATGTCCTTAAATAGTAGTCTGGTAACTGTGACCATCTGTACTTGGTGTGATTATTGATGTGACCAAGGTCATACCTATTATTTTACTATTTGTTTCCTACAGTCTGCTCTAGATTACTGATTTTTCAGTCTGATTGCCTTGGGAGTTTTTAAAAAATATATCATTTTATCTTCTTTGTTGTTATTTTATTAGGTATAAATCTTTGTGATATTGATAGCTGTTTTGGCACTTACCAAACCTATCTTTAACTGATCATGACCCACCTACCTTCCTGTGGCACCATCACATCATCTCATATCTACTTTTAAGCCAGAGTCTCACTATGTAACCAAGGCTGGCCTTAAATTGATGACCTCTTCATACTCCCTCAGGCTCTTTACTGGGAATATAAGTTTATGGCATCATACATGACTCCATTTTCATATTTACACTATTATCAGAGGTTTTCTTTTTGTATAAGGAAATGTCAGAATCTCACAGTATTTTATAGATCCTTTTCAGTACTTGGTATTGAATTTAGGGTCCTGTGCAGGCTAGAGAAATACTCTGCCACTTACTATATCTCTAGCTCTTCTTTGTTTTAAAGTTGTTGTTATTATTATTGTTGTTATTTTGTTTTTTTGATGCAGGGTTTCTCTGTGTAGCCCTGGCTGTCCTGGAACTCTCTCTGTAGACTAGGCTAGCTTTGAACTCAGAGCTGCCTGCCTCTGCCTCCTGAGTTCTGTGATTAAAGGTGTGCACCACCACTGACCGAAAATTTTACACTTGAGTCAGGGCCTCACTATGTTACCTAGGCTGGCCTTGAACTTGCAACCCCCCTGCTTCAGCTTCTCAAGTAGCTACAATTATAGACCTGTGTTACCTGGTCCTGGGACATTATTACATACATTGGTAAGCAGTTACCCTTTGAAGAAGTCTTGTAACAAGAAAAAGGGTTATGAAACCTATTTCTTTCCTGTCTTTCCTTCTCCACTCTGCTTTTCTTTTTCCTTACTTTCCTTTTTTTTTTTTTTTTTTATTATATAGTGCTGGCAGTGCTATAACTCACTTTGTAGCCTAAGCTGACCTTGGAATTGTGCACTGCTACTCTCATTGGACTAAGACCTACATGAAGATTGTACCTACTGCCCTGGAGTTGCTGGCTTTTCCTAGTCTGGCTGGTAGGAGCAATTGCTACTCCTGGTCCTGTGTGTGCACTGGGCACTGTTCCCTCTAACAGTAAACTAGGTAGGCACTGTGTTTTTCCTTATAGCCTATTGGTGCTTGCAGCAACAAACTAGCCTATTGGTGGTTATGGTAAATGACACTGAGTGGAGACAGAGATATGATATATTAGAGGCAAACAACTACAGTGAGAGCGAATCAGCATATGTGACTATCTAAGGCAAGACAGGTGGATTCAGTTTGGCTTGAAGAATGAAGGCAAACTTTTGTGGCTACAGGGAAGTGGATGAAGGCTAATGGTGAGGCTGCCATTTAGATTGCTGTTAAAGACAGTGTGGTGCTAAGACTGGAGGCTCTGGAGTCAGACAGTTCACCTCTCTCTCTCTCTCTCTCTCTCTCTCTCTCTCTCTCTCTCTCTGTCTCTCACTTCTCCATTAGAAGCCTTGGCTTCTAATCTGGGTAATGGTGCTACAAAAAGGCCAACTAACTATTTAACTAGGCTTAGGTTGGTTTTATATACTAGAAAACAGAGATCAGTGGTTTGAGAAAGATCAAATGTTATATCTTCCTGTGTGAGAGACATTATCAGAACAAGCCAGCCTCCATGCGTCTCCTTGTTAGCCTAATGGGAGATCCAAAACGGTTGCTCGAGTTTCAGCCGTCATACCTGTTTTAGGAGATGAGGAAGGAAGACACAGAGAATAGCAAAACCATCGTCATTTTCCTCAGGAACTGGCTCTGAAAGGCCAAACGACACTTCTGCTTGAAGTCCTGGTGATTCGACACTTTTCTGTGGCCATGTGTGGCTGGAACTGAATCAGAGAGGTGCCACCTTTTATCCACTGAAAGCTATGGAAAAAATGGAGAGTTTGTTGCCCAGGAAAGAAGGAGAACTGAGTGTAAAAAAAGAGGAGTTTCTCCCACACGCCTGTCATAAGCTCAACATGAGAACTGACCCTCAAATGTGTGTGAAGCACTTGGCATCTGCTTGGCCTATACCTCCCCCTCACGAGGAGCCATCTTCCCAAAGGCCATCCAAAGCAAGCCTTCTGTGGCCATCGTGTCAGAGCCATCAGGCCCATACTAAGGCATCCCTTCCCTACACCTGAGTGAGCTGGCTTCTCTTCCTTCCCCTGCAGACAGGTTACTGGGGCTCTCTGACTTCAGGTATATGACCAACAGTACGCGCCAAATCTACCCATCGCTGTCTCTGAGTATTGCTGTAATACACTGATATCTAATTGCTCTTCATTGAGCTGAAGAGCCATTAATCTTTGTTAGGGAGACATGCTAATTGTACCTGATCAACCTGACAAAATAAGCAAATCATAAAGCCAACCGAGGAGAAATCAAACAAAGCGAACATTGCGAGGACAAAGGGTCATAAAGGCCACGGGGTTTATTCGTGGTGTGTAGCTCAACAGTCGGTTGTTGACTCAAGTTCCTCCGTTTATATCTTATCTCTGGCTATTTGCTTTAAGAGTTTAGCACTCATCAGTGAGTAGAGAAAGCTGCCCACATCTGCCTCCTATGCTAGCATCAGCACCATCATTACATCCACAGTCATTACCTGCCTGTCAGCAGGAGCTACAGTGGAGGAAATGCTGCTCAGCCAGAGACAGCAAACAAAGCAGGCTTCCAGGCAAGTGCTTGTCCTTGGCCAGCCCGCGGCTGGAGAAGTGAGCTGAGGAGGCCAGTCCATTAAAAACACCGCTGGCTTGACTCATCCCTTCCCGTGACTGTGTCCTTTTAAATGTCCGTGGTGCCTATAAAAATTCCATCTTCCTCCCATGTGGTCAACTGACCGACTGCAGTGACTGTGGGCAAGGTTCTGACCCTGTGCAATTATCTCAGCTAGAGGCAGGTAACCTTGTCCTGGAGGCTAGAAATATCCAGCTCTACTGAGGGTTCATTTTTTAATCTTTGGATATAATGACGAAAATAAGCCAGGATCGAAAGACTCGGAGACCCATGCCAACTCTACTGCACACTGGACGTCTCTCTTCAGGGATTCTGAGGCCAGCTCAGGACACAGTAGATTTCCCAGAATCCTGAGGGAAGAAGATCATGGCTGACTTTGGGTCTCTGCTCTCTGTTTCCCCCTACCCCACCCCCAGCAGTATTTATTGAAGGAGTAGAGTGAGGTGCCAGGGTCCTTTTTCTAGTTCTAGATTGTCACCACAGTTTGATGGCCTTACAAAACCCATTCAGGGAGCTGGTGAGATGGTTCAGCGGTCAGGGGTGCACACACCCACCACAAGGCAGCTTACAACTCCAGCTTAGGGGAGCTGACACTATCATCTGGCCTCCATTGGTACCTGTACTCACATGCACACACCCTGTTCATGTGCATATATAAAGTAAAAGTAAACCTTAGAAAAGAAAATTAAGCCAGGTTTGGAACACTCATGTCTATAAAATGAGAAATTACAGAAATTTCACTTTATTCTTTTCTTCTTTGCTAGAAACGGACCCTGGGGCTTTAAGCATACCCCAGCAACAGACTGCCTTCTGAAACCATCCACTGGCTGAAACGGGCAACCCTTCTTGTGGTATATGCCTCTCTAAAATAGCAGTCCAGTGTGGTCAGAAAGGCAGTTTCCTTCATGGTCTGAAAGCTAGCTGGAGTCTGAGTAGCTTCTGCGGCTGATCTGAGACAAACAAGAACGAGTTTGTGGCATAAAGTTGTTCAGAGCTGAAAGAAATCACAGGAACAGGGAAGCTTCCCAGTGTGGTCTCAGGAAATAAGCATCCTTGAAGGCACGAGGGAGGCAGAAAGGAGCTATGGCCCTGGTTTTAGCAAGGCCTCAGACTGCTTACCTGGGCTCTCAGTAGTACCAAGAAATGATATTCTACATGGTTCTCTGTTTTCCATTAAAAAATTATTTTTGATTTGCTCACTCTACATCCCAATTGTAGCCCCTTAATACTTAAGGAGATGCTGGCTTGGGGAGCCATGCTTGCTTGACCAATACAAATTCAAGACTAGTTTGGTTCTGTGAAAGGTACCATTGACCTACATGGTTTCAAATGTGTCTTCTCAATTTGCTCCTCTGCTCCGAGCTGACACGAGCTGGAAGTCAGCTGAATCTGGCTTCAGGTGTTAATTAATGAAGCCTGTTCATTATTACCTTTAGTGAGATTTAAAAAAATGACCATGTAAAGGGACGCTTCCAAAGTATGATCTATGTAATGTGAGCAAGACTCTTCCTTGATTCAGCCCCGATATATTTATCTTGAATAAACATCAACCCATTAATGTTGGGGCTATGGATGCCAGTGGGGTTTTGGTACAGTCACTTTTGAGGAAATTTCACATGCCCTTGCACACTGGCCCCCGCTCTCTACTGTTAATGACAGAGTTCAGGGAAGTAGCAGGCTAATGACCTCACCTGGCTGTTCAGGAGTCAGTCCCGCGGAACCACTGTGCTCCTGTTTGTGTTTTCATGCAGGAGAAAAAGAGGAATCAGGGCTCTATCAATGAACAGAAGAGAAACAGGAAGGGAGCAAAGGTGCAGGCCAGAGAAGTCTGTGACCTGGAAGGAAAATCATAATTGGCTAGGCAGATCCACCTTATTAAATTAAACACGAATAGCCACCGATTAAGAATTTTGCTGTGGAAAGAATGTGTTAGCTCTTAATGACTGGATTTATTTACGTGTTAAACACCTTGTTTTCTTTACTGATCTAAAGTAGTAAAATTGCTTTCTTCCTGGTGAAATTTATTGCCATTTAAGCATGCCAAAAGGCCTCTCTGGCAGTCATTACAATAATCTATCATTTCTGCAACTGCCAGGATCCTGTGCAGTGGTCAAATTCAATCCGAGAAGGGTCAACAGAATTCTCCACCAAACGCCTCCCTCTTGATTATCATCAATTTACTTTTGTCAACAGAAAGGGCATCGCTGCAGAATGAAATAGAAGATCCCCTTAAGACCTCTGGCAAACACAGCTCCTGGCTCAGGCCGGCAGCAGTGTTGCTTCAGCTCTGAGGTGCTGCTTTTATGCCGCTGGTGACTGTG
Organism: Acomys russatus; assembly: GCF_903995435.1. Lineage (NCBI taxonomy): Eukaryota > Metazoa > Chordata > Mammalia > Rodentia > Muridae > Acomys > Acomys russatus. Next base: position 24,498,396 of record NC_067164.1, on the reverse strand, counting down.
TACTCAGTTGGGCCACCTCTTGGACAAGCTTGGGTGCCTGGGGGAATGGGGTACTGCCACCTGTCGGTTGCTCTCTCCAGGCCAGATGGGGGCCTAGGCAGTGGTTTCTGCTTTCTAGTGAGGCTAGTGTTTTTTTCCCAGAAGGCGGTGTTCTCTCTCCTTCTCTTTCAGCATCAGTCATATCTTGTATTCCTTGACTGCCCAACACCTCTTATCTGGGCTCGCAGATTGCACAGCTGCAGCCAGTGTTCACAGCAGGAGAGGTTTACCCCAAGAACAAAAAGAAAACTCAAGCCTAAGCAATGAACCTTCCAAGTTTTTATTTCTGTGTGGAGAAAATGAGGTGGGGAAAGGAAAGGAAAAAGTACAGTGAGCTGGGGACTCATGGTATCTTCTCAGACAAACGGATAACTTTGTGTTTCTTTTGATGGGAGTGCAGAGAGGGCACCATTTTTGGCTTTGTCTCTCCTGGGTCATATTTGATGACACAGTTTCTGCTGTGGGTTTCTTTCCTTGTGGTCGGTTGCCCTTTGTATGAGTGGGAGGTAGGAAGAGTGTCTGACGCCTTTTACCTCACATTGCCAGGCTGTGATGGTGTGTGTGTGTGTGTGCGTGTGTGCGTGTGCGTGTGCGTGCACGTGCGTGTGTGTGTGCGCGTGCGTGCGTGTGTGCATGTGTGTGTGTGTGTGTGTGTGTGTGTGTGTGTGTGCGGGATCAGCCCAGCCACTTGTTCATGGAGCTTTCTGACTTGGTTCAAATTCAGCTGGGGGTATGTCATGGTATGGCTGGATTAGTAAAATTCTTCAAAACGTCTTCTGTCCTTAATTATGGGTAAGGAGCTCTGAAGTGGGGCCAATCTTTGGCTTTTAGACTTGCATGACCAGTTATTTGTTGGGTGTTAATTTGTAGTGTTCCATCTCTGTCTGCCTTCATATATATGACACGGGTAAATCTGTATTTCTTTATAGTGAGGATTCCTTTTGGTTAAAATCTAGCTTTAGCCTTTCCCATGGTAACAACTTCCCTTCAAGTACATGGCTTAGATGAAGGATCTCCTCTTCTTTCTCCAGAGGACGAGAAGAGGGAACGGGAGACACTCTGATGCAGAGCCTTAGTGCATGTTTCATGGCTGTGGAATGTGCACGGTGCTGTCAAGTCCCCATGGTCTCTAGCAGAGCATGCACAGTAAGCAGTCTTCTGTTGTCTGCTGTACTGTGCCCTTAGCTTTTAGGTAAGCAAATCAACAAAGGGACGAATGGCCTGTTGATTGGGGTAAGCTAGCCTAATTTGGGGCAATTCACAACAGTATTTTAGTTGTTTTCTTGCTATCTGCCCACATTAGGAAATTCTTCATTCATAACACCAACCTCTCAGGTTTAAAGAAAATATTTTTTTTCTATTCACAAAAGATACATAGTCATTTGTACATGCAGAAAAATAGAAAATACAAAAGAATGAAATAAATTATTAATCTCACAGCATGGAATTAATAGTAATTAATATCTGGATATATAATTTCATAATTTTATGTATTTATGTATTATATGGTTGGTGTTTGTGTGTACACATAAAAACCCACACATGTACTATGAGCTTTATATGACTTTTATATGTCCATTCATGATTTCAGAAACCTGTAGGCAATCCAGATGCCTATCACAGTTCATCTACCCAATGGAATATTGTATGGTAATTTAAAAGAGTGAGCCAAAAACAGTATGCAAGTATAGAAGGACTTCAGCAATATAGTTTGGATTAAAAAAATGTAAGGTGCAAAAATGATGCAGCCATCATATGTTTCTCATTATTTTCTAAAGCAAACCTGCCCAGATATTTGTTTATGCTTTAGAAACACAAATATATGAGTCTAGTTCATAGGTGGCTGAGGCAGGGGCGTAGCTACTTGGTGACAGATTTGGGGAAGGAAGCCTGAGATCAAAACTCTGTAGAAATGATTGTTAAACATGTTCCTTTTATGTCCCTGTTGTCATTTCTGCTTCCAGGCTTATAATATCTGTCTCTTGGTATGACTGACAACGGAGCAGATAATTCTCTGCTGTGGGCTCTGTCCCGTACACTGGAATGTCAGCAACAGTCCCTGCCCCACTGTGCCTTCAGTGACATCCCTTCTTCCCTCCAGCTGTGATAACCCCAGATTTTTCTGCCTATCTCCCCCAGATGAATTTGCTGGAGGTTTGAGAACCACCATGCTAGGAGAATGCATATTAATAGCTATTGGCCCAGAATGGAACATGCACGGCTGGAGACACTGTTCAACCAGTGAAAGTGTCTGCTGCTAAGCCTCATGGCCTGCGTTTGAGCCCTAAAATCCACATGATAGAAGGAAAGAACCAACTTCTGCTGTCTGCTGACCTCTACACATGAGCTGTGGCATGGATGAACATTCAACGCTCCCCCCCCCAAACCAATACACATACATACACATTGTAAATACACACACACACACACACACACAAACCCAAATGGCAAACAATTTGGTTCTTAAAATTCAATGACTTAAAAATGTAAAGTGCTGTGACTACCTATACTACCAAACATTACCAGGTTTAATCCCACAGCTGACTGATGATTTCAGAGTGGGTGGAGCCCACAATACAAATCACACAGCCCAGCCCACTGAAGAGGCCGGAGACACAACTTGGAGTTTAAAAAAAAATTTATTAAATACTCCTTTGTAAAATCCACTGGCATATTTTTATTGGCTCTACAGAGCTCTGTTTCGCAACACCATGGATTCTCTAGGCAGTGTGGAACCTTCTGGTAGGGAACCCGTCCCGCTGGGCGACCTCGGGGAAGTCACCAGGCTTCATCAATCTCCTGTGAGAGAAGCACAGAGCAGTCATAACAACTCAACTGGCGAGCTAGAAAGCCTTCTGAACAAAGGTCTGTGTGAGGACAAACTCGGGATATTTATTGTGATTATCAGCCCCCCGGGGCCCTTTGAAGAATTCTGTCTGATTTGTCAGGCAGCTGCACCATGGATATGCTTGCAGTGAGCTGGGAAGGACTGGGGGTGGAGTGAGGTGGTGCGCCTGACCAGGTTGACTGTGGTGCTCCGGGGGTGACCTCATAGTTAACCCCCCCAGATGTTCAGACCATTTCTGAATGTCACTAAGGGTGTTTATGTGGTGCCATTTTCCATTCTTGGCTAAACTTTGGGAAGCAAGCAAGACTTCAGGATTTTAATGCCCACTTTATCTCGTGATAGACGTGGCGATGGTTAAAAGTAACCTGACCTTTTCACTGTTCCTTCCTGGCTGGTTGACTGACCATTCCTGTTCGCTATTCCATCAGCTTCAGCAACTCCCTTGTTTCTTCCCTTTTCAGCAGCAAATTCATCATTTACTGAGACCCTGGCCTTTTACAGTTTAGTCTTGGCTAAGCTAGCTCATTTTACTCTATCCCAAGAGAATCCTCTCCTCTCCTTTCCTCTCTTCTCCTCTCCTCTCCCCTCCTCTCCTCTCCTCTCCTCTTCTTTTCTTTTCCCCCTCCAGGTGAAGACAAAATGGTGAAATGAAAACTTAACAGAAAAATAAGCATCACTGTGCCTCAGTGTCCAGAATTGCCCCCTCGGAGCTTGTAGCAGAGGCTGAGCGTTGCCCTTACCTTCAAATAGACAGGTCATGAACTTGACTTTGAGGGATATATTCTGACTCTGACTAATTCCAAAGAGTGGGTGGATAGGGTAAAAGGAACATCAGTTTTAAATGTTTTTCAAGAAGTCCCTTCACTATTATTAGCAGTACCACTGAATTCTTTACAGCTCCATTTGCCCAAATAATTTCCTTAATGTCTATATTTCTTATCTCTCCTGGCCAGAGTCCACCCACTTGATCCACTCTTGCCCATTGAGGTGGTAATATTTACCCCAGATGCCACTGCTGCATTTTCAGGAAGGGGCAGAGGGACTGAGGAAAGGTATATATAAAACCTCTTTCCGAAAACAACTTTTAAGAGTGAGCATTAAATAACTGACCAGGCTGTTTCAATATGGAAAGTGCAGAGCAAGGTCTGGGAATATGGACTGGAGGCCAGAGAAACTTTAAGTAAGCCTGAGCGTGTGTGTTTCATAAATCTAAGCACGTGTTAGCGAGCTCCTTGTACTCTGCTGGGTAAGTCCATTCTCAAAGCTGTCTATATTTCTGTGTCATAGAATAAGACATATTCTGGGAAAGACACTGGGTGTTTGATCCATCTCGGAAGCACTGACAGCCCTGTCAGCTCTAACTAGACAGAGGGAGCAATCGTTTAGTATGGTCGTCACCACGCACAGATAAAACCATCACTAAACATGTGTTAGGTGACACAGAGACATCTCTTCAGTGACACTTTCCTGAAAATGAAGAGCCGAGGCTTGCCAGGCAGCGTGGAACACAGCAACCATGCAGTCCGCCTGCCTCCCTGTGTTAGGTGCGCACCCTGACACTTAACAAGGCGCTGTCTCTAATAGGATTAACTAAGAAATAATTGCACACAGCTTGCACCCCGCTGAGCCATCTTCTACACATGTATCGAGTATCACTTAGAAGTGGCCAGAGAACTGCTGCGTGTCACGTAAGCAATTAGTGCCGCCAACTACAGAAGCCATAAAAATGAAGACCGTTTGGAGTGATACTAAAATTAGGCAGAGGTAGTCAATTTTGTTTTTCATTTTAGACAGGATAAAGATCACTGTAGATTGTAAGCTATAAGAAGGAAGTAACTGGGTCTGACTTCTTTCGTATTTCTTCCCCAGTTCCTTGGGGGTGCATATTAACATTTAAGTATCAATACGTTCATGAATAAACACGGCGCATCGTATCAATTTTTGTGTAATTTCATTGATAAAGGGAAATATAGTCACGTTGGGTATTTCTTGCTGTCTTGGTGAATTATCAGTTAAAAATTTACCTGTGGGTTCTGCCCCTTTGCTTAGGTGCAAAGCATTCTTGACATTTGTCACACCCTGCCCTTTTAATCCTGTCATCTTGTTTCAGTCATCTTTTCCTTTCTCTGTTTCCAACTTGTCTCCTATCCCAAAGTGGCAGACGGAGCTGTCAGGGATGAGGAAGGCAGGCCATCCTCCCCAAGCTCTCTTCTCAACTCGCCTATGCTGCTCATGGTAATAGTGGGTGTGCCATAAGCCACTCATCCAAGACACTAACCTAACTTTAAAAATGTTTTAAATTAATTTATTCAGATTATAGCTCAATTGTTTTCCCCTCACTTACTAACCTAACCTTAATGTCTGGATTGTACTTTCACTTGCAGACTCATCCTCTCCGTTCTGTGTTTTCTCCTGCGTTTCCTCGCCTCTGTTTCTTCATCTGTGAAGTGCAGTATGTTGTCACAGGGCTGTGTGGTGAGGAGATGTGGTAATGCTTCCTTCAAACTGGGAAGAGCTGCATTCTGACCATTCTCTGTCTTCCTCCTTGGACAGTGATGGTGAGCAGTGATGTCAGTGGGAAGAGTAATTGAAAGGAAGAACACATCAGGAAGTCTGGGTTCTGGTTCCGCTGGACCAGGCATGTGTATTCATAGCCTCTGTAATGCCTCAGTTATGTCAAACCACTTGCATACTGGAATAAGCATCTCTCTTGGTGTGGTGTCATATGATGGCTCATGTTAGCTTTTGATAGAAGTGACCAATGGGACCAGTTGTGTCTCTTCAGTTGCTTTGGATGGATTTCGAAATCTGTCATTTTTTAGATCATTGCTTGAGTCACCTCATCTTAAGATGGTCTCCTGGATCTGCGTCTAGTCTCAACAGTTTTGGAAGAAGCCATGTTGGTTCATGCATAGAGAAGGACTCAACCAGTTTCTTTCAGTTTGAGGGCCTGGGGCCAGGGGACTTGAAAACAGAAGTCAAACAATGAAGACATCACCTCACAGCCCTGTCTGCTGTAGGTCTGCACATTTCTCCAGGAGTTGCAAATAGTTCAACCACAAGGATAAGTTGAAGTTCTGGAGAGATCTGGATCTTAGGAACTGCAGTATGTGCTCTCTAAGAGGTACTGCCAACGTTTCCATTGGACCCACAGGGAGAGCCCTAACAAGGCTTTGGAAGGCATCCACACCGAGGAAGGACACCGCATATAAATGGCACTAGCTTTATGCTAAGTCCACATATGCTCACACGGCCCACTACATGGAAAGAAGCCTTATAATCCGCGTCAGATCCTAAACTGGGTCCCTTCACTGGAAGTGCGTGTTAACCTCCTCCATGAAAAGTCCATTTCCTTTTTAAAATTTCCCTCCTACCTATCTATCTTGGAATTATCAGAAGCTTACAAATGTTACTACAAAGAGACCCTGTGTGCACACTAATTGCAGATTTGCAGTAATAGATGGTATTTGAAAATATTTACCCCATGGTAGACTCTGGGATAAACCTTTGGTAGATAGTTCCCCACTCAGTCCCTGTACTACCTCTAGGAGATAGCTGTTTCCTGTTTTTTTTCTCTTGATTTCACATTTATTTGTGGTGTGTATGTGTGTGTGTGGGAGTTGGTGGTCAGAAGACAGCATATGAGAGGAGTGGACCCAGGCATCGAAGTCTGGTTGTCAGACTTGGCAGAACACACCTTTACCTCCTGGCCAACTCACTGGTTCCATTTTTCTTTCTGTAAAGGAATCTGCTCATTCTCATATCTAGTCAGTGGGAGAAGTGGGGTTCACACACAGGCTGGGATGAGTGCATTAGGCTCCAAGCTGTTGGCCATCTTGCAGAGAAGCTGGCATTGTGTGAACCTGAGGTGGATGGTACTGCTGCCCTGCATGTATCCGAAGCAGTACACCTTTGGTAAGGAGGCAATTCAGATTCAGAGTAAATGACTGTGCGTCCATTAACAAGTAATAAGACTCTTTCTCACCTCAGGTGTCTATGCTGTGCAACGGGAACCCTATATACCACCCTTATCACCTTGGAAAATGCTGGCTGGATCATCTGCCTCTGAGTGTCAGTCTAGGCTCGAGCCCGGGTCCCTAAGCACCTGTCTCAGCATCTGCTGGATTCAGATCTTAAATAAATAACTGACATCCAAATGTTGTCCCAGAGTTTAGGAGGGAGCCAGTCATCAAACAGAGGTCTCTAGTGGAAAGAGGCAGCGTTGAAACTTGGAAAAACAAAGATCAGCCTGATGGAGTTCAAAGAGATGAAGGAAAAGGTACACTCCCGGTTGAATGTGCCCGTATTGAACTGACCACTCAGAGAAGTTCTTTTCATTTTTATTTTATGTTGGACTGACTTTTAAGAAAACAATCTTGGAAGTGTTTATTTTATAACTCTACCAGCGCCCAAGGAAATGTGAACAGCTGACTTTGAGGAAGCACAGTTGTGAATAGGACTCATTTTCAGTAAGCAGAAAGACCTCCCTGTCCTAGAGAAATGCAGCCATAGTGATCCAGGGCAGACAGGACAAAAGACATCATCATCTGAGTGGGAAAGCTCTCCTCTGATGCCTCTCCTAGCATGGGACCATTTGAAAGCACGTTGATACGTGGGAGACAGTGGAGCAGTTCATAACTTCTGATGGGGTGCAGCGCCAAGTGCCAGCTGAGGATTTTGGGAAGAGGATGCTATTTGAGACAGATGAGGACACCATGACCTTGATGGCGTGACTGTGGACAGCACTTTTGCTCTTCCTGTGGGCTCTGTGATATTTGAGCAGTTTTAACTAAACAGATTCTCCTTAGGCCTTTGCTGCTACTGTTTGAATTTCTCCAGGATGGTTTTAGACAGTTAATGGAATTGAGCCTGCTGTGCGTATATGTGTGTGCTTCTGAGAAAGGCAGAGAACAAAGCTGGGCATGAGCGGGGTGTGGACTCTATCAGTTCTCAATGCAAGCAGGCTCCTTTTGTTTGTTTTCATTTTTAAAATTTTATTTTACCTGCATTGGTGTTTTGCCTGCATGTATATCTGTAAGAGGGCATCAGGTCCTCTGAAACTGGAGTTACAGACAGTTGTGAGCCATCATGTGGGTGTTGTGAATTGAACTCGGGACCTCTGGGAGAGCAGCCAGAGCTCTTAACTGCTGAGCCATCTCTCCAGCCCCAAATATCCGAGACAGAGTTTTTCTGTGTAGCTGTGGCTGTCCTGGACTCACTTTGTAGACCAGGGTGTCCTCGAACTCACAGAGATCTGCCTGCCTCTGCCTCCTGAGCGCTGGGATTAAAGAAACGCAGCACCTTGGCCAGCTCTTGTTTTTATTTTTTAATGCACTTTAATTGCTTACAAAAATGTTGGGTTGAAGGATGAATGCCATTACTATCTCTCATTTTTGATGAAGTTTAAAATGGGTATTTAGCAATATTTTTCCTCATTGAGATTAGCATCTAACCTCAATCTACCCAGAAATGACAAAACTGGGGCCTCTGGAGACTTGAGAGCTGTGCCTTATCTTTATAGTTGTAGGCTAAGGCCATCGCTGTGGAATGTAGTGAGGTGTTATTGGTTCTGCTTGGACTTTGTAGTGATGCTGCCACTGCGTAAATATTTATTAGCCTGGAGTTCCCTCTATCCCATCATCTTCAGCTTGGGTGCTGCCTGGTTCAGTCTCCTTTTCTCCTCCAGTTTCCGCCTCAGTTACACAAGGCTCTTGACGTTATCTTTGAGCAATCTGCAGTCTACTCCACACAGAGGCCACCACAGCTGTCGACCACGGCGCCCCCTTTAGGCAGCTTCCATGATACTTTTGCAGAGAGGGTAGAGAAGAAAAACAGGTGCCTGCCACATTACTTCTTTGAGTTTATGAACGGAAGTTGTAGGAGAGCAGTGCTTCAGGTATTTGAAGAAGATTAAGATGGTAATGGGGTTGTGAGAAAGGAAAGTGGACTCAGTGTTCCCAGCTGGAATTTGATTGCTTTGGTTAAGAGGGAGGATGGGAGGGTGATGTAATATCCTACGTGGCTGAAGTAGATGTTAATGAGAGGGAGGATTGTGAGGGAGATACTAGTTTGAAGGAGACAGAGAGTTTTGTTTCAGTTATCCAACAAGAGCAATGATAACAATAAATTAAATTAAGTCATTAAAAAGAATGGCTTGTGAGTGTAAATTTAACCTGTACACAGTGTAATAGAGCCTGAACCAAGGGGGAAAATGACTTAGTCTTGCGTCTCCTCTCTAGTTGCAGGAGCTTGAGCTGCTCGCATACGGCCTTCCTGATCGCGTCTCTACCACACACGGAAGAAAACATGCAACAAGCGCAGTGCATTTTAGTTTTCCTTATACGCTAACATGTTTGGATAGACTCAAGGGTGTCCCTGAAGGTGACCCAGGGAACAGGGCTTTCATATAATTACCACACTTCTCTCACTCCCACCTGTGGGATGGGCGTGCTGCTCTTGGGTTTTCAAGGTTCAATCTTTGCAGTCAAGTCATTGCTGGACTTAATACTAACTGATGTCCAGGGAGCATCAGTGCCCTCAAGGATTGCTTATCCTGCCAGGGTTTCTCAGAGCTGCATGCTGCCCTCAGCAGAGAACTCTGTTTATCACTTTGCAGATGCAATAAAAATAACAAATGTCCAGAGTAAACCTAATTCACTATGCTACTTAGTATTTGAAATACATAAATATGTCAAGCAAAAGACCTCTAATAGACCCTTTTATCCTGGTAAGAGTGTACATATAATTTTCCTCTCATTAGTACAAAAACTCCCAGGGAACCCGCTGCCCATCCTTCATCCATTTAATCTGCATTAGCTTCCTTTTACCTTGTGTTTAATCTGCTTTCCCTCAAGGTATTTTGAATAAATCAATAGGAATACATGATTGTTTAATGATTTTTAGAAGAGCCCCCTTCGACCACAGCTGCATGATTTAGAATGACTAATTCCACTTTTTACAATTGATCCTTCCCTGTGTGGACCATCCATTTCTGCCAGGCCCATTGTGAGAGAATTCTCCAGCACCCCGCTGCCTATTCCCGGGGCTCCTGGAGGGTCTGGCTGCTGTGCTGGCTGCCAGGGCCCCTCCCTCCTCACCATCTGATTAAGGCCCCACTCTCAGCCCCTGCCCAGCTGCTGCTCCTAGGCAATTGTCTTGCAGCTCTGACATGTGCGATTTCAACATTCCTTTCTCCCCGGTTTCCTTTGGCCATTCATGCTTGAGAAGACCTATTTGCTCAGCATTTTGATGGAAGAGTGGATAAAAGTGTGTCCAAACAGTAGCCATTCAGTTGGGCAGAGCTGTGTGTGGAGTAGGGGGCATTACGTGTGTCTATACCTGTGTGAATTCCTAGAATCCTGGGATTCCTATTCCTGCTAGTCACTTGTGAGGATTTTGAATTGGAACTCAAAGATCTGTGTTTCTATCCCTGTCAGTTTTTTTTTTTTGAATGTTCTGAGTGGGGAACTGTGGGTGGGCCTCGGCCAGGAGAAGAAGAGAAAAATGCACAGTGAAGACTAAAGGGCGGAGAAGCAGGGCACTACAGATCCCAGAGGGCAATTTCTGCCTTCCTGTGTGCAGTCCAGCCCCAGCTGGAATGTTCTAGTTCATTTGGCTGTGCTCTCTTCCTTGACACCTCTGGTTCTGTTCTCTAGTTACAAACCCCTGCCTTATGCCTCAGCAAATCTGATGTTTCCATCACTCTGACCCAAGGGAATTTTATTATGGGAGCAATGTTGATTGGTCTCTACAGTGGTGTGGGCTCATCAACGGCATCATATTAGCTTAGATTCTGATTACTTGTCAACTCACAAGTTTTTATGCTATTTCAAGTTTACAGAAAAATAGACAAAGGAAAAAAAAAAGTCTCCTCAGACTCCCTGAACCAGTGTTCAGTGGTAGAGTAAAATGAAATGTTTGCTTCTCCCTATTGTTATAAATAAAATAATATTGAATATGCACTGCCATTATTTAAAATGCCCACTGCATCTTATCACGAATGCCAGTTTGGTCTGCCTCTGCCCTCACCTTCCTGAAACTTACTTTCTCATTTATTGTCTAAAATGGAGGGAGACAAAGTGACAGCCTACAGACTGGGAAAAGATCTTCACCAACCCTTCATCTGACAAAGGTCTAATATCCAAAATATATAAAGAACTCAAGAAATTAAACACCACCAAACCAAATAACCCAATAGAGAAATGGGGCTCAGAACTAAACAGAGAATTCTCAACAGAGGAATATCAAATCGCTGAGAAAAACTTAAAGAAATGCTCGACCTCCTTAGTCATCAGAGAAATGCAAATCAAAACGACACTGAGATTCCATCTTACACCCATCAGAATGGCTAAGATCAATAACTCAACTGACACCACATGCTGGCGAGGATGTGGAGAAAGAGGAACACTCCTTCATTGCTGGTGGGAATGCAAACTAGTACAGCCACTTTGGAAATCTATCTGGTGCTTTCTCAGAAAAATGGGAATAGGGCTTCCTCAAGACCCAGCTATTCCACTTCTTGGAATATACCCAGAAGATGCACTACCACACAACAGGGACATATGCTCAACCATGTTCATAGCTGCCTTATTCATAATACCCAGAACATGGAAACAGCCTACGTGTCCCTCAGTAGAATGGATAAAGAAACTGTGGTACATTTATACTATGGAATACTACTCAGCTATTAAAAACAAGGAATTTCCGAAATTTGTGGACAAATGGATTGAACTAGAAATTATCATAATGAGTGAGTACACCCAGAAGCAAAAAGAGTTAAATGGTATATACTCACTTATATCAAGGCACTAGTCCAAAGGGTATGTCCCCATGAAAAACTTTACCTACCAGGAAAGTGGGTCAGAGGGGAGGACATCCTATTGAGACTTTAGGTGTGAGAAGCCTGGGAGAATGAGGAAATAGAAGGATCCAGAGGGTCCTGGAAAACTACAGGCAGGTCTGGGCCCTGGGGTCCTCCTCAAACTATGGCACCAGCCAAGGAAAATATAGGCAGTAAACTTTGAACCCCTACCCAGACTAGCCGATGGACAGGACATTCTCCACCGTTAAGTGGAGAAGGAGATCTGACTTTCACTCAATCTCTGGTGCCCCATATTTGACCATGTCTCTTGGATGGGGACGCCTGGTGGCACTCAGAGGAAGGATAATAGGTCACCAAGAAGAGACTCCACCCTATGAGCATATACAGGGGGAGGAGGTCCCCCTCAGTCACAGACATAGGGGAGGGGAATAGGGGGGGGAAGCGGGAGGGAGGGAGGAATGGGAGGATACAAGGGATGGGTTAACAACTGAGATGTAATATGAATAAATTAATAATAAAAAAAGGAAAAAAAATAAAATGGAAGGAGGAAAATTTGTATTTTGAGGGGTTTTGTGAGAATTAAACGGATAACGTACTTCAGCTGCTTGGCTCATAGCTGCTATTCATTTAATTAGCACAGTCAACTCTGACTGCCCCGAGGCACCCCAGTCATAGCAGCTACAACCCAAGGAGTTCTCACACTATGTCGGGTACTCAAGACTCAGCCTCCCTTTGTGCTAGCTTAGCGATTTCACAGCAGCCAGTGAGGTGTAGGGCAAGGTCATAGATGTTTGGTTCCTCCACCTCTGCATTGCCTGTCTCACCCTCAGCCTAAGATGCAGTCTCTCTGCTGGCTGGAGCCTGCTGAGCCTGCAGGTGGGGAAAGCAGGAAGGTAAGTAGCAAAATTCAGTCAGCTTCCACCGGGGAATCAATTCTCAACTACTGAAGAGATTTTTCAGCTAAGAGAAATGTAACTATAGAGATGTTAATTCAGCATATTTGTATTTGGCCAGAACTTCTAAAATGTGAAAAGTATGCTTGATCTTTTTTTTTTTTCATCATTTAGACATCATTGATAAGTTTTGTGGTGGTTCTCTGGCATCTGAGGGTTTGGTCCCCAGGTCGTGACACTTTTTGGGTAGGTTTAGGAGGTGTGGTCTTGCTGGAGAAAGTATGTCGTTGGGGACAGGCTTTGAGGGTTCAAAAGCCCTGTATCATTTTCAGTGTGTGCTTTCTGTTTTTCATTGGAGATGTGAGTTCTCAGCTGCTAATCTAGCCACCTGCCACCTGTTACCTCTTCATGGCTATAACTAACTCTTGTCTCTCAGGAACCAGGAGCCAAATCAACCTTTTCTTCTAGAAGTTGCCTTGTTCATGGTGTGGTACCACAGTGATAGAAAGTAGCTAAGATAAGTTTATGCAAATTAGCAAGAATTTGGGCCTAGGAGTCATCTGTGCTCAGGACTGTGGTTGCCATGGTTACTGAGTGACAGGTGACAGTAGAGACTAGATGAGTTAGCTGGGTAGGGCTCGGTTCCATAGCTCCAATGATGTGCAGACTTTGCCTGCCTAAAACTTTAGCCAGGGTAGAACTCAGGTAGACTTTTTGAAAATGTGAGGATTAAGTCCACCCATGTTTGAGATTGCCTCAAAAACCTGTCATGAAAATCTAGTGACAGGATTGGACATCCATTGGACAAAAAAGCAACAAAAATCAGCTCCTGTACCTTGAACTGCTCTGCATGCAAGGTAAACAAGATGTAACAATCTAAGAGGATTTTCTCTAAAGAGAATATATAACCAGAGGTTGGTAGTAGGGCCCTCTTTCCCTTTATCCCATTTTAAGACTATTTTTATTAGATTGTGGATATCTTAGACCATGCTCTGTATCCTGTGTGTGCATGCATGCATGTGTGTGTGTCTGTGTGCATGTGTATCTGTATGTCTGAGTGTGTGTGTGTTTGTTCTGTGTGTCTGTGTGCATGTGTATCTGTATGTCTGAGTGTGTGTGTGTTTGTATGTGTGTGTGTGTCTGTGTGCATGTGTATCTGTATATCTGAGTAAGTGTGTGTGTGTGTGTGTGTGTGTGTGTGCATATCTGTGTGTATGTGGGTGTGTGAGTGTATAGGTAAGAGAACAATTTTTGTATAACCTTGTGTTTTTATTGTTGTTGTTTGGTTTTGAGGCAGGGTCTCTCACTGGCCTGGAACTGGCGAGAATAGGCTAACTGGCCAGTGGCTCCCAGGGATCCCTCTGTCTCCGCTCTCCCAGTGCTGGGGTTACAAGCCCATGCCATCACGTTCAACTTTTTTGAAATGTAGGCTTCTCTTGCCTGCATGGCAAGCATTGTACTGACTGAACCACCTTCCCATCATGTCTGCGTCACACTTTTATTCAGTTCCAGTAATGTCAGTGTGGAAGAGCCAGTGAAGAGCTATGCCGTGTGGTGTTTAGACATTTCAGTGCTGTGCTTAGACCCCACCTATGGCTCTGGGCAACTGCTGCTCCAAGTTCAGTGTTTTCCTGTATAAGATGTGGAGTAAGTGTGCCAGAGAATTGTATCAGATCACACGACATACTGTCTTAGTCACTATTCTATTACTGTGAAGATACACCATAAACAAGGCAGCTCTTAAAAAGGAAATTCCTCTTCCCATGGCTGGCAGGAAGTCCAGCCCTATTCTCTCCCCTGCTCAGCCATTGGCTGTAAGGCTGCTTTACTGGCATATTAAGGGACAACTGGGGAGCAGTGTTTACACAACATTGAGACAGGAGATTCTCAGAACAAGGGTTGCAACCAAATGGGGCAGGGGAGTGTTACAGAAACCAGCATTTGAATTACCCAATATCCTTATGCCTACAGGGCGTCTTTGAGAACACTTGCTCAGCTGGGAGAAAAGGAGTGGATGAAGATTCTTGTTGACAAACTGTGTTGGGAAAATTCAAACTGACAAAGGGGATCTCATGGCTGAGTGTATTGTTTGTAGATCTGGAATGTATTTCTCATGTGAGTCTCAGAGAGGGTTTGGCTAACTCTAGCAACATTTTCTTCAGTGAAGAACTGGGAAGGGCTGTCATTTTTTGTTTTTTGTTTTTCGAGCAGGGTCTCTCTGTGTAGCCTTGGCTGTCCTGGACTTGCTTTGTAGACCAGGCTAGCCTCAAACTCACATGGATTCACCTGCCTCTGTCTCCCAGGTGCTGGGGTTAAGGGCGTGCACCACCACACTACCTGGCTTAGGGCTGTCTTGTTTGCAGCTCAGCGATGGTGTTGTTAAAATGTCCTGGTGCCTCTTGGTCTTTGATCCTCAATGCTGGGTTCAGATCAATTGGGGCTGAAGGGCTGGCGGTTTCTGAGGTAGAACTGTGTCTGCTGCCTGTGGCTATGCCCTTACGAAGCTAGCTCATTACTTCAAAACAGAAGGGTGCTTTATTACTGGTTAGCTCTCCAGCTGGAAGGAGCCTGAGCTGAAAGACAGGCGGACAGGGAAAGACAGGCAGACAATTTGTTCACCACTGTATCCTGTATTCATGATGACTTGACTGGGGAAGCCCCATCCTTGGGTTCATGAGTCAATGTTTTCTTTACAGGAATCATTTGGAGCCAGGGTGATATTGCTTTTAGGATGGATGAAGTGACTATTTAAACAGAATATAGCACCCTACATTCCCCAAGCCCAGAGACACCGTCTAAATGACTCAAGGCAGACAAATATTATTTCATAATTTTTTAAAAGTTCGGGGGCACACCATTAAATCTGGCTGCCTGTTTCACAGCTGTACCTCTTGGCAGATGTTTCTGAAGCTAGTGCACTGAGTCAAAGCTGGGGGGGGTGATCAGGCTCTTGGGGTTCACAGATGCTGGCCTTTAATATGTGCAATAGAGCATTATGATTTCTTAGCGGAACATTTGTCATGGTGACAAGTATTGGGGATACATCACGAAAAATAAAAAGTTAGAAGTCATCCTTTGTACGTTTGAAGCCTCTAAAACTATGTGATTAATTTACATCCTAAATTTTATCCTGTGTAAGAACTTATGATCTGAAAAGACCCAAATATAAATCATTTTTTTTTTTTGTCTGATGGATAAGCGTAGTATGAATTCTTTCCCTTCTTTGACTTGGTGTGTGAGGGTCAGTAAGAAAAAGCATTTAATATTTTATTTTTGACTTCACATTTGTAAGTGAAGAATGTTTCTTTGGGCTTGAAGTGACTGTGTGTCGTAAGTATGCGGCGTGGTTAATAGACTATATAAAATGTTCTTGTGCATAGAGGCGTGCACGGGTGGGCACGTATGTACACACATTTCTACATGAGATTGTTAATGGACTGTTTTAAACCCTTACATCAACTGTTTTTTAAACAAGCTTCTTTGAGCCATCGCTTAAAATGTTTGCATTTTGGGAGCTGATCAAAGTCTTGAAGGTTTTGTGTAAATCAATAGACTGGCACGACCCGTGGAGGATCTGAGGCTGAGGGGGTTTTGTTTGAAGAATGGCACTGTTGCGGGGCTTGCCAGCCAGCCCGTGAATAATGCCCCTCTGTTTCTGCCTCCCTACTGTACCTTCTTTTATCCTCTGCCTGTCCTCCGAGGACATGTGGAATTCTTCCCAGCCCCACTCTGCTTAACCTTGCTTCTGATCTTTCTATCCAGCCCTAGACTCGCACACACATAAACATCTTTCTTTGACAACAAGCTGGTGTAAACCGATTCCAAGACCTGGCCTGCTTTGCATGCGGCCAGCTTGGCTCATGTATCCTGAAGGGGGTTGCCTTGGGTTGGGTACATGAGGCCCTTGAAGTCATGCCAAGCGACAGCGTTGGCAGTGTGCCCAAACCTAAAGAGCTGAGCTGGCTACCTGCGCAGTGCAGCTCAGCACAGCACACTGGTGGCAAGCTGTTACTCCATGCCTAGGCTTATTGCCACATCACACCTTCAGGAGTGGGGACTTGCTAATATTTATTTATTATTTTATTTGAAATGGAACGTGGGCATTAAACTGGCTTGAATCATAATGTCCTAATTTTTTGTGTGAATATGTAAATAGGGAAATTTACATTCTCACAAAATTTACATGGAAACCCTTCTTACTAAAAACACCTCAAAAACTATTAGTAGTACTTAAAAAAACTTGTCAAATGCTTCTCACTTATTTAGGAATTATTTCTTTTCTTTCTTTCTTTCTTTCTTTTTTGAAACTATTTTTTGCTTTTTTTTTTTTTTTACAGTAGATATGATAATAAACTGTGGTTTAGAAACTGTGTCCTACAAGGCGATTGCAGTTGCTCTTTCTGTCAATTGTTAGGGAGATGACTCTTTTCGATGCCGATTTCAACCCTCATGATGAGAAGGCATTGCAAACACGGTGGCACAAAATTAGTGGTCCCTAAGGAGCAAGACATCAGTTTCTGCCTGGATATAGAGTACGAGGGACACCTGGGCGCCTGAAAGCTGCCATTCAGTCTCAGAAGAACAGGAGCCCAGTGTGTGGGGCACATCCTCACCTCAAGGTGTTAGAGGATGACCGCGAAACCCACTCGCGCCGCAGTTGCCTTACCTGGGCCAGTTGTGTTCGCCTGCTGCATTGTGGGCTGTGGAAGCTCCATGCCAGAGCTGAATGAAGCAGATCCTTTGCGTTTCTCTCGATCCAGAGCTAGCGGCTCATCGCTGCCGGAGGAGGAGTTGGAGGTTGTTGTGCTGAACTGAGAGGCCAATGAGACGGCTGAGCAAAGAACTTTGTCCCCTGAGAAAGCAACTGAGGGAACAGAGCAGTCTAGAGCGGAGAATGAGGAGGACTTGGCGTTAAGACGGAAGCCATTTCAGCAACCTTCAGCGTCGCTCAGCAGAGCGCTACTGAAAGCTGCTTGAACTTGACGTCTCAGATGCTTTGTGTTCCACGGAATGGCGCAGGAAGACTAACTCCTCTCCATGCCTCAAAACATCAGGCCTGTAAAGGTATGAATCCCTCCAGCTTATGCTTTTGTGCAGCTTTTCAAAAACCGTTGATGAAAACACTCTAATATATATATATCATATTATTTAAGAATCTCATACATGCATTTGTATATTTGATACTATTCACTTCCCCTGACTCCTCCCAGATCCACCCTCACACCTACTCCATCCCTGCTTCCTCCCAACTTTATGTACTCTTATTTTCTGTGTCTCTCTCTCCCATTGAGGCCAGTTTGGGCTGCTTATTTACTGGCTGTGTGTGGAATCATCCACCAGAGCGTGATAAACCTACTGGAAGCCACACCCCTAAAGCACACTGACCCACCCTCCCCTAGAAAGCACCAATCATCAGTAGCTCCTCCCCCTCGCATGCTGGAGTGTGATTGGCTTGGTCTTGTGCCCGCCCCCAAACATGTATTCTTGGCCTTACGTCTAGTACCTGGTTTGTATTTCCTTCTGTGGGGTAGGCCTTACATAAAACCACAAAGCAGTGGATACCTCTATAGTGTGCATGGCACTAGTGCAGCCATGGGCTTATCTTGCTGTGTTGGCTATCACTGTAGCTCGTGGGATTCACAGTGAGTAAGACTGTCATGGCTGCCTGGAGCAGCCTGCATAGCGTTTCCACGTACTGTGAAAGCTACTCAGCAGAGAGTCTTCCTGGTCACTGAGACATTGTATTATGCGAGAAAACTTCCATCCAAACTTGTTTTAGGCTGAAGAGATTTGAAAAATGTGATCAACTAAACCTGGCTTCTTTTTAAACTACAGAGATTATTGAAGACCTTTTGAATGTTCACATCCATTGTGACTTTTTAGACACACGGTGAAGCTTAGCTCCCCTTTTGTCTTGAGGAATAAACATTATTATCACAAGGAATATGGATGTGTCCAGAGCACAGTTTAAGAAACAGTAGTTAAGGTCGAAGACTTTGCAATTGTTTGAGTAATGCTCTTCTTTTTGTAATTTAAGTAAACTTAACTTGCAATTATTAGGATATGGTTCACTCAAATTTCCCAAATGTGTACACTGCTGAGAGAGTTAATGAAAATCCATTTTTTAAAAAAGGTAAAATCCTATCAAGTTCTTGCTGTGGCAAACTCAGCTCTTTCCTAGCCATTGTTAGACCATGCTGGCATCTCTAATTTATCAGGGTTAATACACTGTTGATTTGGCTCTTCCAATCCCTATTCTAAAGCAGCCGGGCTTTAAATCAGGAAACGGTAAATGGATGTTGGATACAGCTCACAACAGAGGCATAAATGCTTTTTGGCACCATGAATTGGCCTGGGTGGATGTCAAAGCTATTTGCTAGGCTTTTCCCTCCCTTTGAACTGAAGGTTTTTGAACATATTTTAAAGTTCTGGATGTTCAAAGTCACTGTTCTGTTAGTTATTATAAAACTATACTTCAGTAACATTCTAAGAAGCTGAAGGGCTCCAGCTCAGCTGCCCAATGTTATTTCATTTTGATACTGTTTCCTTTTTGTTTGTTTTTGTTTTTTGATTTTTGAGACAGGGTTTCTCTGTGTAGCCTTGACTGTCCTAGACTCACTTTGTAAATCAAGCTGGCCTTGAACTCAGTGATCCACCTGCCTGTGCCTTCCGTGTGCTGGGATTAAAGGCGTGCACCACCACACCCAGCTGTTATTTTATTTTTTTAATATTTTATTAATTTATTCATATTACATCTCAATTGTTATCCCATTCCTTGTATCTTTCCATTCCTCCCTCCCTCCTGCTTTCCCCCTACTCCCCTCCCCTGTGACAGGGACTGAGGGGGACCTCCTCTCCCTGAATATGCTCATAGGGTATCAAGTTTCTTCTTGGTAGCCTGCTATCCTTCCTCTGAGTGCTGCCAGGCCTCCCTATCCAGGGGACGTGGTCAAATATGGGGCACCAGAGTTCATGTGAAAGTCAGTCCCCACTCTCCACTCATCTGTGGAGAATGTCCTGTCCATTGGCTAGATCTGGGTAGGGGTTCCAAGTTTACGGCACATATTGTTATTTTGTTTTAAAGCCCCAAATTCCATCCTTCTTTCAGCTATGCCATACCATTCGACAGGGCCACCATCAACACCTCTACAGTGACCCCCCCCCCCACTACCAGCGCTTACTGCACTAAAAATATTAAGAATGTTATCTCACTCAATTCTTACAAAGGTTCTTTAAGATAGGTTTTATATGTGATGAAATGGATTTGTGGCGGATTAAGTGACATTTGAGTTTAGTCTTGCCAGATTCTAGAGCACTCATTACTTATGCATTGTAATTCCCAAGCTTAAACATGTTCCCTAGTGCATAAGGATATGGATATATATTACATATATATTACACACATATATTACATTTTCATATATTACTTTGGGTATCTCCTGGTCTAGTTGGTGACATTACTTTCTCCTTCTCCACCTCCCCCTCCTTCCCCTCTTCCTCTTCCTCCTCCTCCTCCTTCTTCCTCTTTCTTTTTCTTTTGTTTTTTCAAGACAGGTTTTCTCCGTATAACAGCCTGACTGTCCTGGATTCACTTTGTAGACCAGGCTGGCCTCCAACCCAGAGAGATCTGCCTCCCACGTGTGTCACTATGCCTGGTTGGTGACAGTACTTTCATCCTGTGTTTGTTAGCTAGATTCTCTTCCCAAATCCAGAAAACATGGGTTCCAGGGGTTGTATTCAGGCCATCAGGCATAGGAGGAGCAGCACCTTTGTGTTCTTGAGCCAACTCACTGGCTATTTTAGTATTCTTAAATATATATATATATATCTCAATAAACCATGTTAATGTTTCTGTTTATCTAATTACAGTGTACTAAGTAAATATTAGATTCTATTGTTGATTTTTTAATTTTCATTTTATTATGTGGTTACCACTTACAGAAAATTTTTATTTTTTATTTGTTTTTCATTATGGGTATGCATGTGAATGTGTGTGCATGTGTATCTGTGGGTGTCTGAGAAGTTCAGAAGAGAGTGCTGGCTCCCCTGTGGTCTGAGTTCAGACAGTTGCGAGTGTTCAGCATGGTGTTGAAAACTAAACATGCCTCTTTTGGAAGAGCAGTATATATCTTAACTGCAGAGCCATTCTCCAGCACCAGAAAGAAAATTTTTAGGAGATCCAAGATCTTCTGATCAGCAGGCCAACCAGGACTGCACAGTGACCTAAAGACCAAACGGAGAGCTACAAAACACCAGTACAAAACACCAGGTGAGAGGGATCCACATTGTGTGGAGCACAGGTGGGTCCAACCTCTGGCCACGCAGCTAACCCACAGAAAAGCCCCGGGGGACAACCTCCACTAGCTGCCATCTTGAGAAAGACTGTGAGACACCTGTGCAGCTTTGGGCTCTCTCCTCCCACCTGCTGCTTACTAGATCTGGGACATAGAGCAGACAGGCAGAGCTGAGTCCTGGTGCTGGCCACAATCCATGAGCAGCTTCTGGCACAGCATGCCTAGTTATCAGGGAAATGCAACTCAAAAGGACACAGAGATTCTATCTTATACCTACCTGAATGGCTAAGATGAAAAACCCAAGTGACAGCACATGCTGGCAAGGATACAGAGAAAGGGGAACACTCCTCCATTGCTGGTGGGAGTAAAAACTTGTACAATCACTTTGGAAATCAATCTGACACATTCTCAGAAAAATGGGAATAATTCTACCTCAAGACCCAGTCATACCACTCCTGGGAATATACCCGCCGTACAACAAGGATATTTGCTCAACTATGTTCATAGCAGCTTTATTTGTAATAGCCAGAATCTGGAAACAACCTAGATGCACTTCAACTGAAGAATGGATAAAGAAACCATGGTACATTTACACAATGGAATACTATTCAGTTATTAAAAATAAGAAAAGCTTGAAATTTGTAGGCAAATGGATGGAACACCAATGCAAAGAATAAAAATGAATGAATGAATGAATGAATGAATGAATAAATAAATAAATAAACAGAGAGACTGATTTGCATGGCTTCAACTCGTGAGATTTTTCCCATGGCCTTAAACTAGAATTCAAAGTGAAGACTTATAAGAATGTGCCCATATATAAAGGTTTCTGCATACTAACTTGAATGGAAAATTATGAGCAATATCTGTGTTATGTTTCCTATGCACTGCTATACTTAAAGACTCCACAGACTAGAGCAGACACTAAGACTGTGTCAGAAGAATAAAACAATTGAAATTGCTTAGTGGTGGAAGGAAGTCAGACACATGATGCTATAGTGAGTATAGAAATGTACATATAAAATTATTTACCCAGTAATACTTTGATACCACTAAAACTCCAGTGTGACAATCTGGTGCTATAGAGGTGGCCCAGTGCTTAAGAGTTCTTCTAGAGGAACCAGGTGTGGTTACTAGCACCTAACTCAGGTGGATCAACTGTAACTCCAGCCTCAGGAGAACTGATGCCATCTTCTGTCACCCCTGGATACACACACACACACACACACACACACACACACACACACACACACACACACACAATTTTATAAACTTTTGAAGATGTGCCATCTAAAGATAAACTTGGTAAGGTGTTATGCAGGGAGCTTGGTCCAAGTGGAAAATCTTTGACTTTTTCTGAACTAAATTGTGAGGTTGCAAATGCTATCACAAGACCCTGGAAATTATTTTTTTAGTGCAAAATGTCATTTGTAGTGTTTTGCTAATACTCTGTAGACCTAGGTAGAGCTGGGACAATAGAGGAGATGGCAAAATTGATGTGATGAGCTAACTGGCTGAGCTTTCCCTTTTTCATCTACTCAACCAGGACCTTTTTTTTTTTTTTTTAAACCAATGATTCCTTTGCAGCAGCAAACATGAATTAGAATGATGTTAATATTTATTCTATGCAGATCATAGATTAGGAGACACTATGGTGATAATTTTAAACAAAAGCAAATCCTGGGAAATTTTATTTATTTATCTATCCATCATCTATTATTTTCTATCTATCTATCTATCTATCTATCTATCTATCTATCACCCACCTATTTATCTATCTATCATATATCTATTTTTAATCTATCTCTATCATCTATCAATTTATCATATATCTGTTTATCCATCTATCATCTGTCTATCTGTCTATGTTTTTTTTTAATCTATCTATCTACCTACCTATTACCTGAAAATAGAATAAGAACTATTTGATGATGGGGGAGAAAGGGACAACTGGGAACAGAGAGGAAGAAGGCAATAAATAGAGATTTAGGGACAGTGTACATGATATGTAAGTATAGAAATGTCATGAAGAAACCCAGTATTTGGGTGCTGTGGAAAGAGCTCAGTGGCTGAGAAAACTTTCTCTACAAACAGGAGGGCCTGAGCTTAAACCCCTAGTACCCATGTGAAAAAGTTGGTTGTGACTTCAGACCCTGTAACTTGAGGGCAAAAACACTAGGATGGATGGGCTTGCTGACAGGCTGGTCAGGGACTGTCTTGAAGGAATAAGGTGGAGAGAGATAGAGACGGCCACCTAATTTATGGTCTCCCGCCCATGCATACATGCACATACCACACACAGACACAGACAGACAGACAGACACACACACACACACACACACACACACACACACACACACACCACTATCACCACCACCACAACCAAAACCTTCAAACATTTCCAGGCAATGAAACCTATTACAAATTTTGATTCTGTAATTAAACCACTACTAATAACACTCATCATTGTTTGTGTAGAGTCACCTAGGAAAGAGATGGCCCTAGGCGTCTTTACCTGCTTTCTCTGGGCCATGAATCTCTACCATCAACTGCTGGAGGAGCTTCCCAAAGTGGGCGATCTACAGAAACAGAATTATTCAAAAGATCATTTCCAGTTGGAAAAGGTGCCTCATTTCAGGAGACAGGAGAAGCAGCTTGCTTTGCATTCTGCTGTACCGGCCGGTGAGGTGCGCCGCAGGCCTCCGCAGGTCAGCGCACAGGGCCACTGTGCTGTGTGTGGACAGGCCCTGTTCCCTGTTGCTGCGTGGTGATCTTGAAAACCATTAATCCTATTAATTTCGTATCAGAAGACTGGCAGCAATTCTACAAATGAGTAAACACAGAGCTGAAAGTGTAATCATACAGGTCGAGCAAATTGGATTCAGGTCTTCATTGAACAATCCCGTTTCAATTCAGCAATTTCATTATCACCATCACTGGAACAAATCACTTTATTAAACACAAGGAGCTTTTGTGGAGAAATTTCGTCTTGCGGGTAACATTATGAAGCTCTCAAACATAAAAACAGCACTTAGAGTTGTCAAGGGGTTTCTTTAGGCAATTCAACTAATGACTTACGACAAGAAGGACTTGAAATGCTCATTCAAGCTTTCCATTTTGCTATGCCTAGGTTTTTTTTTTTCCATTCTAAGGGAGAAAAGGCCCTTTTTGATGCTTTTAGTGGGATTAATATTTTCAGTAAAGAGTTTGCTGACAAGAGAATTCTCTCTCTCTCTCTCTCTCTCTTTCTCTCTCTCTCTCTCTCCTTCCTTCCCTCCTTTTCTTCTTCCCTCCTTCCCTTCTGTAATCTCTCCCTCTTTGAAGGACAGTGAAATTTGAGGAAGCCGGACATTACAGAACAAGACAGTATTCATTTGTATTGTATTATTTGCTAACTAGAAACTTTTACACAGAGACCTTAAAATATCATAAAAATGTATCCTATAGCTGGGTCAGGAAGACCACAACTGGCCAAGCATGAGCTTACTTTCTGTGTTCCCTTATTGGCAAGTGGAACCCTGGAGAGTGGAGACCAGAGGTTGGAGCAGAATGTGGCTCCTGGATGCCATGGGCTGTTCTGTAGAGACAGTTCCTACATTCAAACATTCCAATGTGGGAGTGGAGCTCACTGTTCTGTGATTTATCTTGTGGACCTGGCCCTTTAAAGGATCCACGGTTGCTAGTCAACTGGCTCTTTCAGAATTCTTAGCTGTTAGAACTGCTTGACCCTATGACCTTCAGTGTTGGTTGCCTCTTGGATTTCTGGGACAGAAGAAGATGAATTAAAAAAAAAAAGCCAGCAGAGGCTGAGAAAGGGAGATTGAGCAGAGCAAGAAGAGAAGGCAGTTGGAGCAGAAGATATTGTTGGGAGACAGTTGAGACAGGAGAAGCTAAGCTGAGCAGATAGGCTAGAACAGTTGTTAGCGTTTAGAGCTTCCAGTATCTGGAATACTGGGAGATGGTCCTGTTTACACAGACTGTTGGGGAACTGAGGGAGGGATGGTTGGGAGAAACATTTGATGGCTGGGAAATAGATTAGACTCAAGGATCTCTCTCTCTACCCCCTCTATCCTTCTTTCTCTCCTATGTCAGGGAGTAAACCTGGGAGGAGAAAGGGTAGGAAAGAGAAGAACCCACAACGTAGCAAAGAACACCTACAAAGTGGCACCCGACATGTTGCTGTTGGTAGGAAAAAAGAGCCATTAACAGGAGAAGAACCACCAAAAGAAAAAAGAAAAGAAAACCCACACATTTCACTGCTCACAAGAGTGAGGATGTAAAGAAAACTTACAAGGCCCAGGGAGAAAATGAAACAAATATGTCCCAGACTTGAAAGTGGCAGTAATCACAGCCCCCACCCCACCCCCACCCCACCCGGGTCTACAGCAGTGCCAATTGTTGCAGAGAGGATGGCTCCCACAGACTCAGCTGCCTGTCAGTTAGGTAGTTCTGGCAATGTAGCTTTTGCAAGCCGTGGTCCACACTGAGGACAGTCTCTCCAGTGAGGCCTTTGAGTCACAAGCTCCTGGAAGCGACCTTGCAGCCAGACTCTTGGAAATAACCACAGTAAAAGTCGCTAAGCTATTCGTGGATGGAACGGTTTCCTTGGTCTGTTGTTCAAAACCCCCCATAGAACTTGCGCCCATGACAGAAACATCCTCTGCCTGTATCTCCTGCCATGACAGCTGCTCTCAGTATAGGACACTTGTCTCTGGGAAATCTGTCTAATGTGATGAAGGGGCCAGATGGGGCTTTACTGATTGTGCCTGACTTTAATTAGCTTCAGTTTGGGTAGCTGTGTGTCAGTGTCCTTGCCATCCAGTGGCACAGGTCTGAAGTACGAGAGCTATGGGGGCTTGCGCGGAGGCAAACTTCTCTTCCACAGATGATCTGAGCGATGCTCAGTGGAGTAAGGAAAGGCCAGAAGACACCAGCAGAGACCGGAACCCTCAGCAGAAAACATTCACCACTGATTGGTTATTTAATAACGTTCTAGGAGTGTTCAATATTATTCCAGGGAGACTGCCATTATCCTGTTTTAGTTTGTAGGTCTTAAGTATTGTTCAGCCAAGACCATGGATCCAATATAGATTGCTATTCATTGTATAAAGATATAAAAAAAAATTATGGTATTTGAAAACCAATAAATTTGATTGTAAACTAAACTTTGTAAAGTTCATTTTCCTAGAAGGCTGGTTTTCTTCACATTGGTTCTTTTCAGACATTTTATTAAGGGATAGAGCAGCACCCCTGAATCTGTGCTCCCTAGAATGCTCCAGAAGGCGATCGGTACAGAGAAATGGCCCCACAGAGACAGGAATGCTCACCCCTCCCCACCTGAAATTATTACGCTTCATAGGAATGCATGTAAATGTCACCTCTTCCATAAAGCCCTCCTGGGTTTCTATGCCCCATATACAGCAGCAGGGTTGACTTCCAATTACTGTGGCTTCCTGGAAGGGTTGACCACCGTGAAGATGTAAATCTACAACTGCTGCTGCTGTTTCTGCTCTAGGACGGAGGCACTAGAGAGCAGTAAGACCAAGGAAGTTGAGTGATGAGATGGGGGTTGGGCGGGGGGAAGCAAGAAACGGACTGCTGTTGGATTTTTACCACTTGCTGCCCCACCCCCACCCACCCCCAGGATTTCCAGTTCCATGCAAAGTTTCTTCCTTTTCAGATGAAAGTGTTTTCAGCTGTGCTTTATTGCTGAGACTAAGACTGTCTCGTCCAGTGAAAACATAACTTGGCGTTTAGAAAGTTGAAAAATCTGCCCGTAGCATGTGATCGTGGTCTACAGCCTCCTTCCTGTCATAGCATGTCTTCTTCCAACACAAGATGTCAGGCCTTTCCGCTGTCCCTGTTCCTGAGCACAAATCATCCAGCTTCCATAGGAGAGGAGATGGCATTTCTGATGCTGTAAGGCTAACAGCCCAGACACCTGTGTGGGCCAAGATGCCTGCCTACCAAGTTGCAGGTGAACGGCCTTGGTAATATGACTGCACCTCCTTCGTGACTTACCGCACATGATCGTGGGAATACCAGAGTGCTGGAGGACTTGGCTAGGCCTTAACAACGGGTTGGCTTTTATGTGAGGCTTTTGCTGCCAAATAGGTTAAAGGTGAGCATGCCTCATAAGGGGGCGGGGAGGGGAGCTAAGAGGGGAGGGGGCAGGACAGGGCAGGAGGGTAGGGCTTGGGCAGACCACCTTCAGGCATGCACTCTCCATCTCTTGGAAGCCTGGCCTTGCTGGCTTCTATGGTATGTGGCCCCGTGAGTTAAGAGTCTTCCAAATTAATTGAAAGGCCAAGTGAGTTGCTCTACCTGGGGTGAAGCTGAGCAGCTTTGAGGAATCTAAGTCTGGACTGAGGGGCTTTAAAGCTCCATAAGAAACAAGCCTAATGCTAGCCTGCACTTACTGCAGGAGTCACAAAGGAGAGAAGGAGGATGAGGGCATGCAGACGCACACATCCTGCTTCTTCATTCATAGCATCTGGACTAATTGTGGGTATCTCTTGTATCTCTTCCTCTCCAGGTTGTAGGATGTAGTGATGCAAAGACTGCTATAACCTTCAGGATGCCCTACCCATGGTGAAGAAAGCTTTAGATCTTTCTACTGGGTTTCTAAGCCCAGCACTTCTTCTTAGGTGAGATGTCTAGTTGCTTTCTCTCAATGATGAAAACAATATGCTGCTAACCAGCAAGACAGACTCATGTGGCAATTGTATGAACGAAAATAAAGTCTATAAAGGCATTGCATGGCTTGTGATCAGATTCTGAGTTTTCTGCAGTGCTGACAGATACATTCCTACTCAATGACTGTGCATAGGGTTTGTACGATCTGCTTACCCAGGTGCTAGTGACTGAGGTGTGATATCACTGGAGTGTAAATGATCGACAGATGTCTACCGCTTTTCTTGTTGATGTTTACTTATTAAAGCAAAGGAGTCTCTAGCTTTTGAACTGAGCTCCTTGTTTTAATTTTTCATGGAAAATGGTCCTAGCAGGAGAAATAAGAATATCAATAGACTCATTTGGGGGACCCAGATCTGGAAGGATACCGGGAAGAAGAGGAAGTGTCCTGCTGTCCCTTGGAGTAATTCTGAATCCATTATTAAGTGTCATGGGATTTGTAATTTTGGTTTCTTTAAAAAAAAAAAAAGAAATATTATGGGAATATGTTTTCATTTTAATCCCAGGTGTGGGGATATGGGACTGTTTCACAGCAGGTGACTATGATTTGCCTCGTTTTCTAGCAGGGGCGTGATTTTTGCCAACTGCAGATAGTTTCTACAAGTGTGTGAGGTTTGGAATTCTGGGGATTTTTCATAGGATGTATAAGTGCCAGAGCCCCGATAGGTGGGTTGCTGCTGGTTGGTGGTTGGATGTTGTTGGGTGAGGTTGGTTGTGGTTTGTTGCAGTGCATTAAGTAGTCATGTGTGGAGAAGAAACAAGAAGAAATTAGGTCTCCTGAAGGCAAAGATCAAACTGGCCCCAAGGTGTTCGATGCCCTTAGTCATTAGGAAGTAGTCTAATGATAACGACACCCTTTTCTTCTCTATCCTTTCTTCTTTCCTATCTAGTGTTAGAGAGTTCAGTGGGTAGAGAAGGATAGAAGAAAAAGAACCCACAAAGTAGCAAACACTGGGTACAATTAAGAGAGAGGAGAAGCAGCCCTAGAAGGGGAGGGAAACAAGAGTCCAAGAGAGAGGACTGAGGAGATGGGCTCTGCCCATATGTCTTCTCCTCCCAAGGAGAGGGCACCCACTTCTCAAGATAGTCCACGAGGCCCTGTCCTTACACGAGGGTCCTGAACTCCTGGGATTCTTTCAGAGGGAGACTTGGGAAGATGTCTTCCCAGGTCTAGATTTGTACACCTAAGTTCTAGATTTGTGTATTTAAGTGTGTTGAGAGACTTATATGGATGATGTCATTGTAGCCCATTGTGGTGGCTCATGTGTAAATCTAGCATTTGGAAGCCTGAGGCAGGTGGGCTTTCCAGGACTCAAAAGGCTCGGGCAAGAGAATTACTGTGACCATGAGGCTAGCCCAGACTCTGCAGGACCTTCCAAGCTATCTTGCTATAGAGTGAAATCCTGTATCAAAAACAAGCAAGCAAGCAAACAAACAAAGCCCAAACAGAGCAGGTAAATAAGAATAATGTTGCATAGCTCAGTTCACTTCTTCAATTTACCGCCAGTAGTGGAAGTTTTGGTTTCTTAAAAAAAAAACAAAAAACAAAAAACAAAAAAACAAACAAACAAAAAACCCAAAACCTCAATTATGTCATATAAACATGCTTTAGTTTGTCCATAGCTGATAATTGCCTCATGTGAGGAGTGGTCTATGTAAGCTGTAGAACTCTGAGGACTCTGGGAAAGTATAAATATCAGAGCCCAGAGAGAGGAAGGGGCTTCAAGGAGGTGGATGGAGGAGGAAGAAGGCTGCTTGTCAATCCTGCTGCATTTGCCATATGCTGTTGCTGGACTGCTAGACATCCTGACCACTGCAATTGGTATTTTATCAAAGAATCTGGCAACCCTAAGCAGCCAGAACTACGTCTAAAAGAGGCCTACATCCCCTGTCCCTTCTAGCAGTCTTTCTCTCCTACTTAGGGTCAGAGGTTGGAAGGGAGGCAGAGGCAGTAAGGAACCCCAAATTAAAAGGAGAGTTAAAAAATAGCACCTACAACTGCCTGATGCTAGAAGTATCAGTTTAGGCCAATTCTAAGAAAATGAATTCTATGCATCTTATACCTGATTAGCATTCACCATGGTATCTGTTCATCAATCATTCAGTTAGTGATCTGATGGGTTGGTTCGTGTGTGTGTGTGTGTGTGTGTGTGTGTGTGTGTGCACGCGCGTGCGCATGTGTGTGCACGTGCACACTCGTGCGTGATAACAATACCATGACCTGGCCTTTAAGTAAGACGTGCCACATCAGTGATGTCTTCCGGCCCCTTTGGCTCATTCCCAAACCATTATCCCTGAAGATGGAGTCTGAGGTGGTGTGTGGCTGAAGGATGCCTTTTAAAAACAGTGATTGGCAAGGAAAGGAACCCCTGCTCTTCTTAATTTATTAAAACAGTTGTGTCAAAAACCTGGAAGGCACTGTCCCTGTGGGCACTGCCACGACACAGCTGTAGTGTGTGTCCTCCTAGCTAGCCACGCTAGCGGACCCTTGAAGCTGAGCATTGCCACCTGAGAGCTCACAGTGGTGGCCGAGTTGGTGGCCGCCTGTACCTATCTTTTATGCCCAGCCTTTTTCCTTTAGTACAACTGAACACACCTCTCCTGCAGGGTGGCCAAGGACTGCCTCACTACCCTTTCTTCCACATCCTTAGTAGCGGCAGCCTACCAACTCTATTGCTGAGCTGAGTTTAGGAAGGTCGTAGTTGAAATTACCAGCATTGAATGGAGTAATGTGACATCGAGAGAACTCATTCATTCATTCATTCATTCATTCATTCAATAAAAATGTACTCAGCATAGAATCTGCTTCAGACATTGGTTTTCACACCCTGTAAGGTCTCCCAGGTACATTAAGCTTTTAACTTTGTGGCATTAAGAGTTTATTTCAGCCATTCTCTCAGTTTGGACACAGTGTGTTCTTTGTCAGTCATTTTCCCCTATCTACTCCCTGCTCAAACTTCTCTAAATGTCTAAAAAGCTAAGTTTCCTTCTGTTCCTTATCTAGTTGTATTTTAGGCTCACCACAGCTCCGTATTCAGCAAATAAAGGGCACAGAAATGAAGGCATTTGGCCCAAAGAGGAGCTTTAAACATTCTGCTATCTGGAGATTGTCATCACTTTTCTGCTTTCACAGAAGAGCTGAAATTAAAATGACAGTCATCAACAAAGCTGAAACAAACATTTCCCCTTCTGTACATCATTGGCTACTGGTTACTGAGAGCTGCATGGATAGTGAATCATACTGAGGACACGGGGACCCTGTCAGCAATGACACTTCACATCCATAGCCAGTAGCTCTCCCAGGACTCCTGCACAACACCCGTTGCACCCCTCCCCCCAACCGCCTGCCAAGACTCTGTTACTAAGGATTTATTTAGAAATACTTTTTAAAGCATTTCCTCCTTTACAATGAAGACTCTCTGTGTGTACTTCAGTAGATGTTTAAATTCACATCCGCGATCTTTTTGAAATCCTACCCCCGTGTAAATGACTTGGCTTCAAAGCCAGCTGGCATGGCAGGCTCTGATGATGGGAGGAAAAACCATGAAATAGAAATGAGTTGGCACTGAGAGTAAACACTGTGCCCTGGCTCTGGGTGGGTCACAGAGTTAGAGGTCAGAGGTCATAGGGTCTGGGAGCAATGGTGAGTTTTAAATCCCTGTCTGCCTCTTCTTTTGAGTGACTCCAAGGTCTTGAGAAGGTAGGGTCTATCCTGGGAGTCTTAGACCTCACATCTCATTTATTCTTCCTTACTTCCCTCTTCTGAATATTGGCCATTTCTTCTATTAGTTACTTTTCTTATTGCTGTGAAAAATACAAAGCAACTTAAGGAGGGAGGAAAGGCTTATGTTAGCCCACAGTTTAAAGGGGTACGGTCTCCCACAGCAGGCCAAGGGAGGTGGTGGGGATGTGTCTCCTGTGAGATTACATATCCAGTCAAGTTGACGATCCAGCCCGATGGCCATATGAATGTTTCTGTACTTGTATGTAAATTCCAACCCTTCCTTGCTCTCTGCCCTTTGTCTCAGGATTCCAAAGCAAGTTATAAAGTTACTGCTGTCTCTCTCAGGTCTGACACTGGCGGCTGAAGAGGGAGCCCACTGGCAGGATGTTTATCTACCACACACAAAACTGCAGGCTTGGTCCTGGCACTATGAAAAGGAGAAGTGGCAGGAGGTTTGGCATGAGCAATTGGAAAGCTGCAGGAAAGTCTCTTCTTCTTCTTCTTTTTTTTTTTATTGGATGGCAGCATGGTACTTGTTGAAGAAGCCTGAGTTTTGGTCCTCTCCTCAGTGGCAGCCCTGATCTATCTAGTTGGTGGGCTGAAGCCAGACCCTCCCCCACCCCCAATGGCAAGATGGGTACCCAGTTAGCCAATGTGCTGAAGACTTTGTCTTTCTTATAGTGCGTCAAAGTAAGAAAGTAGCCAACCAGAAGAACCCCAGAGCATGGCACATGGTGTCTATTTCTTCTTAAGCTTCTTCCCAGGCCAGTTTGCAGAATGACTCAGTACTTGGTGTGCATGGTTCCCTTTTGGATGCTTGGTGATACCTGGACATGCCCAGTGATGAGGCAAGCACAGATCAGGAGAGTTGGGTTCAGAAGCAAGAGCTAGAATTACTCAAAGGTTGAATGGAGGGATTGCCGGGGAAGGATTGTGAGATGTTCCACTAGGTCAGAGGTAGCTCCCAGTGAGGAAGGATGAACGGAGATGCGACTTGTTAGGCATCCGCTGTATAGCTTACATTTGTCTCAGAGGATCCTGAATTGACAAAGAAACAGAAGATCCATTTGCGGCTGAGAGCAACCAATTGTGTGCTTGGAGATAGTGAGTGAACGTGGACACGAAGGACCTGATAGTGACAATCTCCACAGCAGAGTCTCCGTGAGCCTCCATGTGGGATGGTGGCCATTGTTGAGTACTTCCTGTCCTTTTTTGTCACTTTCTCCACATAGACCAAAGACAGGGTCAGGATTGAAAGTTAACAGTTCATTGAACCACAAACTAAATTGGACTAAGTACTTGCTGAAGCCTAGGAGCAGTGCTCAGAGTTTCACAGGGGGCACTCACTGGTGGGCCCAACACTGAGAATGCTGTGAGACAAATCTCTTCTCAAAGTGATTATATTTGATGACCTCCCCTTGCTGGGGAGCCCTGGTGGCACTCAAAGGAAGAATAGGCAGACTACCAAGATAAGACTTGTTAGCCTGTGACCATAAAGCAGGGGAGGAAATCCTCCTCGGACATGGACCTAAGGGAGGGTAATAAGGTGGGGGTGGGAGGGTAGGAGGAACGGAGGGAATCAAGTGATGGGAGAACAATTTAATTGTAATCTGAATAAATTAATAAAAAAACAAAAATGAAGTGACTATTAACAAGTTCTGATAAGGGCTGGGTACATATCTAGACCTGATGAATGCTAGAGTCGAAGTTGTTCCTTGCAACATAACACCAGCTGTCAGGATCAGAAAGATGTCTGCGCGCCTAATAGACATCTAAGATTTTTGTAAAGGTTATTTAGAGCCTCAGTGGGACAGTCTTCACATCCAATTATTTTCTCCTTCTGGCCCAACCTTATTCATGAGGGTTTAGCATCTTCTACTTCCTGGTGACTCACTGAGGGCTCTGTCTTTTCTAGCTGGTCACAAGTGGCTGCTGGGACCCTTTCAGCTTATATGCACAATGTTACAGAGACTCCATGTTTGTAACCAAGTGTAGGCTAACTGTTGCAAGTAACTCATTCTCAAGATAAATCAGGAAAAAAAATCTAGTATCAAATGCTCTGTTGGATAATGTCTTTAAAAGCCTATGCCTCAGAGGTATTTTCCTGGAATGCTTTAAAGAAGCTGGCTTGTTTGAAAGGCTCCTTCCACCCTGCAGAGCCTTGGACCTCTGGACACTCACAAGTGACAAGGAGAAGGAGGGCCCCAGAGGCCTGGAGTGTGGTCTCCTTTCCCATCTACAGGCTCGGTGGTTTGTGTATGACTCCGGGTGAACTTTGCAGAGTTAATATAAATCCGCATTCTCCTACTTACCAGGCACATGGCTGATTTCAGATGCAAAGGACTACGTGGGCTCAGTTCTGAGCTCTTCACCATCTCCATTCAGCCTGGGGGCTTCCAGGCCGTTCTCAAACCATTGAATTCCAAAGGCAAATCTTTCAAAATCACTCTACAGTCTCTGTCTTCCCCTCCATGCAAGCAAACGAGGCTACAAAAGCAGAGGCCTTCCCCAGCCCTGTTTACTTAGACTGCAAACTCTATTCAAGCCAGAGATGTCAGATTAAAGGAAGAAAGGGGAGAGAAATCAAAGCCTTAAACTGCACATAAAAGGCAATTGCTGGCAAGCAATCTGTTCAACTTCCAACTATTTGCACTTTATGAATAAAGGTCAATCTGTTATTGGCACCCAAATGGTAACGTTCTCATGAAGGCTTAAGCTGCTTTATCAGCTAAAGAAGTGAGCTATAGCCCCACACCTAATCACTCAGGTCCAGCTGGGACTGGGAGAGGCTCAAAAGCCACAGAGTACAGGGGTCTCTGTGTGGCAGCTAGTGGGAGAGCAGTGGCTATGCATCTAGTGTGGGGCATTGGGGGGAAATGGAGTTATTTACATGCCACATAGGCTATTCAAGCTCTGAGCCTTTGGGTCCGCCCACCCCCACCTGCCCTAGACTTCCTGGGCTTTTTCTTAGTAGCCACTCTCTCTTACACATTTACCTTTCTTCCCTTGTCATACCTGCTAGCTCCTTCCAGGTGAAGGGTAGAATGCAGGAAGCTGGCGAGCCTCTGGTGGCACCCTGTCTGCTATATAGGCTAGACTCATATGCAGAGGATAAACACACAATGGGTGGGGAGTTTGGTATAAGTAACGGTGGCTGTGTGACATGAAGAATTAAGAAACCACCTCAGTAATCTAATACAGACACAGATGCATTTGTCTGATGCACTCTCGTGTGATGGCTAGCCTGCTAGCCTGTGGGCATTTGGCTTGTACATATTCAATTTCTACATATAAGCAGAACATAAGAGTAAACAAGCAAAATGCCAAATTATTGTATCCTCCAAATTCCCCCATTCCGATGGACTCAACATTGCTGACATGAAGGCAGCTTCCATCTTTGAACCCCCATGTCCCCAACTGCAAAGTAAACACACCTCAGACTGTCACATCTTTGTCCGCCTCTGTGAACCCTGCAGGCTAAAATGAAGACTCCTTTAAAATTCCACTCAATGCTGCTGTTCTTTCCTGGCTCACAATTCACCTGGAGACTGAAGTGTCACACTTGTATCAAGCATAGTTACTACAAACAAGAATTTAAAAAAAAAAAAAAAAAAAGATGCAGGGCGTCCTCCTGGCTGAGTGTTGGGAGGGACTGAGGGTTGTGTGAGCGTAGCTGGCTGGTCATGCTGTTCTTACTCTTCTCTCTCAAGCATCTGTGGAGACGTTCCTTCCACGTGGAACATCCTTCCCCACTTCCAACCTTAAGCTAACGGACAGCCAGCCCAGCACACCAGCTTGACACGCACGACTCTCCATCTCTGTTCTGTGTCTGCTGCTTGTTTGTGGCTCACACATTGCTTGGTGGGTTATCACTTTTCCTGTTTCTCTTCCCTCTGCGAGACAACCAGCTCTGGAGGGTCACGGTCCCATCACCCACAGCACCTGGAGTGCCCTCTGGCTGACGAAGGAACTCGGTAATCTTTCTTTGGACAGAATTTACATGATAATTTATTGTCTTTCCAAATAGATAGATTCATATGTAGCGAACGACACATATAACAACCCGGGTAGAGCAGTTCTTTTTATCCCCTCCTCTCTGCCATTCATCTTTCCTTCTGGGAAGCAACTACTGTTATTGGCTTCTTGGGACAGTCTTCTGTTGTTGTTTTATTTTATTTTATTTTATTTTTGATCTAGGACATAGTGATTAGAAATAAGACTCCATCTGCCGGTGGTTTGAATTCCAGAGAAAGGGGGTGTCTCACAAAAAATATAGAATCACTGTTAAGAGTCAGTATAGGTATATCTAGGGCAACAGTGGGCATGATCAGTTCCAGGATCCAGTGGACTAAACGGATGGTATGAACAAGGAGTGTCTTGTTAGGCAAGAGTTTTCTGCCTTGTTGGGCTTACCGAGTTCATGCTGAACAATCTCCCATGTCTATAGATCTTTTATTATTATTATTATTATTATTATTATTATTATTATTATTATTATTATTATTAGTTTATTTTTAAAGATTTGTTTAGTTATTATTATGTATACAATGCTCTGTGTGCATGTACACCTGTAGGCCACAAGAGGGCATCAGATGACATCATAGAAGGTTGTGACCCATCATGTGGTTGCTGGGAATTGAACTCTGGACCTCTGGAAGAGCAGTCAGTGAGCTTAACCTCTGAGCCATCTCTCCAGCCCCCTTTTATTATTTTTTTAAGCAGTAATTTTAGAAATTTAGGAAATCAGCATTTGAAAAAATGAATTCTATATTAGCATTCTCAATCAGGAGTGTGACCACTGAGCTGGTGAAGTGGCTTTGCCAAATCAATCTATTTAGGAAATTAAAAATAAAGTTAGGCACAGTTATTACAAATTAAAGTGAAATGGAACCAAACATTTCTGACTGATGCCAGCAGAGAAATGTTCCTGTGAGATCTTTGGGTCAACAAAGAAGTGGGTCAGTCTCAAGAGCTGTGTATCTCCTGAAGCTGAGGTACTAGCTTCTGCCACAGGCAGGCTTTGAGGTGGAGGACACAGCAGGACACTGGAATACCTACTGATCTGTCTTCTATCATATATATATGTGTGTGTGTTTGTGTGTAAGAGAATATATGTATATATATATATTCAGTCTTTAAGGATTTGAGTAGTGAGCAGATTTCATGCTGGGCAGCCTGAGGAAAGGGTTTTTAAAAAGTATTATTATTGTTTGAGACCTGGTCTCATTGAGAACCCCTGGCTGACCTATCAAGCTCACAGAACTCCACCTTCTTTTGCCTCCAGGGTGCTAGTTGAGGAGAGTTTAATAACGTTTTATGTGCAAGGAGCAGAACAGGATGTTTGAAAATTAAAAGGGATCAGCTATTGAGAGTAGTAGCTAACCGTTGTCACCCTTCGTTTTAATGAGCTGGGACAGGCACGGGAGAGGATGCAGCGTCTGGTGAAGGCAGTTGTGTTGGTGGCTCTCTGGAAATAATTGAGGCCCACGGACAGCTGGAGACCAACCTTGTGCCTGAGCAAACCTAGCTAGGCCTTTTGAATTTTCCCAGCAGCCCACCAGGCTGACTAAGTGCAGAGTTTGGTTGGCGGGTAAGAATCATAAGACTTGCTGCTTGAAGCTCAGCGGTTAAGAGCACTGGCTGCGCTTCCAGAGGTCTGGAGTTCAATTCCCAGCACTCACATAGTGGCTCAGGAGACCTGATGCCCTCTTCTAGTGTACAGACAAAACACCCCTGTACATAAAATACCTAAATAAGTAAGCCTTTAAGATTCATAAGACTGTAACCATCTTCTTAACAAGGTCCCTTACTTGTCAGTGTGTTTCCTGGGCATTTAGTATAACTTACAGTCCAGTAGTCACGAAATCCAGAAAGGATGGAAACAGCTAATTCTGATAACTTTATTATGTTGTTATTCTCTGACAACAGGGACAACACTTACAGGCAGTTTTCTGGGAGGCTCAGGGTCATAATCACAAATGGGCCCATGTGTTTGTAGCCTGCAGGCTGCCCGATTTTGAGTTCATTTGGCACCCACTACTCAGGCCTCTGCCTGACAGGCCGATCCGCAGAAACACAAACAGAAGAGTTTTTGCTTTGCAAGTTGAGTGTCTGGAGTTAACACTAAGAAGACTGCCAAGTAATTCCGGAAGTTTGCTCATGAATTCCACCATATCGCTGTCTGTAGTGGGAAAAATTAAAATAAAAGGCACTAATCGTCCCCCAAGCACGGGATTCGCTCATGGAGTTATATATAGCATGCAGCCGTAGCTGAATCCATGGCCCTGAAGTGCGGTGAATAGGAACACAGAAGATGTTTCTGATGCACGGTTGTGTTACACACTTCACGACCAATTTGATCACGTTTGTGTAATACTCATAGTGGTGTGGGTTTAGCTATGTCACTGAATCTCTCCCACTTTCCTCCTCACTTACAAGCTCCATCTACAGGACAGGGCTCTTCTGAGGCGTGAATGCAAACAGTATCCCAGGCCCTGGCTATAAGGTCAGAAATCAGCTTGCTCCTCCCTCTGCTTCCTCCCCTCTTTCCTCGTTTTCATCTTTTTTTTTTTTTTATATTGTCTATCTATACACAAAGAAGAACGCACGAAACACACTTGAAAATGATTTCCAGAGAAGACTGCTGTGCACTATGTTCTTGTATCACATAGTATCTTTTCCACAACAAACACCTATCAATGTTGCTCCCATACTGAACTCTTTAGAGTCAGAGGGCTTTTGTCTTAATCTTTCTTATGTAACTTACTGCCTCTGTGTTTTCAGGATTGTAACTGGATGCCTTTGAGGCATTCTTTTTATTATTATTATTATTATTCATAAAACAGGAAGAATTTTTATTTCCTTTCTACTGCCCTCAAAAATTGCTATCCATCAAGTAAAGAATTGAAGTTGGGTTTTTGGGGGAAAAATAACAAAGTACTGTACAGACATTAGGTTTTACTACTACAATGAAAAAAAACTAAATGGAAAACATTTGCTTGGAATTTTCTTTCTTCATGTCACCTAGATTTTTGTGGGAGGCAAGTAGCTTTATGAAGCAGTGTGGAGGGGAGGCAATAAACCCTCTTTGGGTGAATTTGCACAAGGACCTCCACCACCCTCAGGGTTTGCTTTCGCTTACACCAGGAGACGGGGCACAGTTTGCAGCAACCTTCTGTGCTCTGGCCTCTTTCTTTTTGTACTTATTGCATGCTGCTTTTCAGTGCAAAGAGAGAGAGAGAGAGAGAGAAGGAGAGAGAGAGAAGAGAGAGAGAGAGAAGATGAGAGAGAAGGAGAGAGAGAGAGAGATAAGATTTGTGGTTGCTGATAGGCAAGGCTGGGTGAATGCGAAATCACCGCTGATTCAGGAGGTTGAACCCTGGCTTTGGGAGCCACTGGGGACTTGGTAATATTTACTGTAGTTTCTGACGCGCCATCTCCTTCCTCTTCGCTCACGAAACATGCAGGCGCTTTCAGGGAGGAGGTCCAAGCGAAGCTTGACAGTATTCTGGGAACTCAAGGAGGGAGCTGTGGTCAAAATGTGCGCATCTGAAGGAGTCCTTTGTGCCCAGAAGCAGCCCTGCTTGCAAAGTCCCCAGGCCGTCAGATCACCGCCAATTTGTTTTCCAACGAAGACACCAGTGGTCTGGGGGTGGGGTGGGATGGGGTTAGCAGGAGGGAACAGAAAGGGAAGGGCACTCTTAGCAGTTCCCCAAAGAGTGTGGCTCTCGGAAGCTGCAGCCCAGCGCCACTTAGCCCACTCACTAGGGACGGAATGTGTGGGCTATCCTTACGGACATTCCTCCCAAATGTGATTTTACTTTAACTAAAAGTACACAGAAAGAAAGGTGTCGCGGCTGAGCAACAAAACTCATTTTCAAAAGGGAGAATCATTTTTTTTTTTTATCCTGACACCGTGGGAGGTTTTGAGTGGGGTTTGCGCCCTGCCTCTTGCGGCCACACTGGCTCTCGCTTGCTGCGCTCCGGAGGAGGAGTTTAGGCGACACTGAGAAGCCGAGCCCGGAGCTTCCCTCTCCTCATTTCCACTCATTGCAAGGTTTTAGCCCAGGCTTATAAAAGTCATTTCCATTTTCAAAAGCGGAGTTGGTCAAACACTTTGGAGACTTTCCCTGCGCCACCCACCCCACCCCACCCCACTCCATCTTGTTCGAGAAATGCAAATGCGTAGCCAATCCTATTTTATGTTAAAAAGTTGAAAAACATTTCAATGTATTCTTGTCTTGTATGACTGGCTGAGAGCCTCTAAATCCCCAGCATTTACCAAATTAAACTAATTGAAAGTGCTTCCAAAAGCCACATCTGTAGGCTGACGTTTGTCCCTGCCTTTCACTCCGGGCTCGGGGAAACTGCTCTGCGTTCCATTGATCCCTGAATAGTCATGCCTGTCAGGAAGCCACATCAGCCATTATCATTCTAATTTTACTGCCTTTCTTGGTCCCTAATCTAATTTGCAATGATGCTTAAGCATTTCGCAAGGCCATAGCACTTTCTTCAGAATTTCAACAAGAGCATTAAACCCCCAATTTACATTAATGAAGTGCACATTTAATTAGGGGAGAAGGTAAATGCAGGGCTCTTCAGGAGCAGTTTGTGTGATATGATGGGCACTCCAGAAGGCAAGGCTATGTAGCTGATAAAAGGCTTGCCCGTACAGCACAGGGCCTGGTTTCCTTCCCGCTGGTGGCACAGTTTTCTCCCAACTTCACTGGCCGGCTCATTCCCACCCGTCCATCACCTCGCTGCTCTACCTCACTGAAACCTGCTTTGCAGCCCTGACAATACAAATATGAAAGCAGAGCTGTCAACAAGAGAGGCTGAGGGGGCAATGAGCTATTTGAGAGCATCTTGTGGTTTCCAGTTCTGCTGTCCTCCGAAGGGGGAGATTAACTTGTTCTTTTCATTAGCGAGAAGCATGGAATGGCACCCCCCAGCCTCCCTGGTTAATGAATGTGTTAAGCACATAGGCTGAACGGGCCCAGTGGCACACTGACTCCGTTTGCTTTGGGAAATTCCTGGCCAGGGATGCTTTTCTGACCACAGATAACATGCGGGTAACTCATTACTAGCTATAATTTAAGCTGTGATGATGCTGGGCTGGGGTTTCTGACCAACAGGTGGGCAGTGTGTGTATCTGTCCACACATGCGTTTATTTCCAGACCATTGTTTTGTCTTTGGTCGTTCAATACACTTTTTAGCTGCACATACTTTCTTTTAGGCTATAGTCCATGGAGTGTGAGGGTGAAAACAAGATTTACATAAAGGATTTATTTTTGGAAACTTGATAGTCTTCTGTCTTCTTCCATTGGTTATTTGGTTATTTTCTTCCATTATTTATTTGTTTATATTGGTTATTTCTTCTGTTGGCTATTTGCATGCATATGAGTGCTTTCTATGGCTTGTTATGTGGGGGCCAGAGGTCCACTTTGGATATTTTCTTCTACCATTTTCCACCTTTTTTTTTTTTGACACAGGTCTCTCCCTGAAGTTGGAGGTCAGCATTTTAGCTAGACTGCCAACCAGAGAGTCCTCGGGATCCACTGTCTCCACAACCCACAGTGCTGAGGTTACAAGTATGTGTGCCTCTGCTCTCACACTTACAAGGGTACTGGGGACCCAAACCCAGGTCCACATTTATACATAGCAAGCATTTTGCGTGCTGAACCATCACCCCAGCTCCCATTGGTTATGTAATAACTGTTCAATAATAATAGTGATCAAACCCCCTGGGAAATATATGGCTTCAACAGAACAAAAATGACCCTATAATCGACTGCTATTTCGTGCTCAGCAGTTTATAATGTGGGGCTAAAAATAAAAGCGTTTGCTTATAAGAGGGTAGTGTTTGCGTTTATCTCAAGTACGGATGTTACATATTATGGAAACAAAACAAACATAGGTTCTACTAGTTCACCAGCCCCAGTTGGACTCTGATGTGCAGCCACATTGAATCTGTCTCTATACTCCACACGACTCCGAGATATGTACAGTTTTCACACACACAAACAGGATTGGTCGTGATGTGTCATAGGAAATAAAGTAGGAAGGCACTTTCTAAGACTGACATAGTTCAAGGTCATTGGCTACCATAGCTAGGCCCTCAGTGTGATGCGATGTGACAAGAAATGAGGCCACGAAGAGAATTCTCTACTTAAGTATCATGGGCAAAAGAGAAGGAGAAGATGGTACCACAAGGCAGGGCACATGGTGGAGCATTGTGAACATGAGGAAGAGGTAAAAAAGAAGAGAGGGAAGGTAAAGAACAAGAGTTAAGAAAAACTGAATGAACTAAAGCATGAGGAGGTAAAGTGAGAATAGCAGCTTTTCAGCAAGAACACCGGGGCCCCAGTGGGCAGACTGCATTAAACAGAGCGGTGGTGCACAGCTCACGTCTTCTGTAACATTTGACTTTCCCTACTGCAGAATACAGATGACAGCAGTCCGCTGTATGTCTGCTCTGAAACCAACACAGTTCAGGAGACACTTAGGAGGCTGCGTGGCCATTGATAAGCACTCAATGGATGAACAAGGGTAGAATGAGAACTCAACCGGTGGAGGGAGGGAGGGAGGGAGGGAGGGAGGGAGGGAGAGAGAGAGAGAGAGAGAGAGAGAGAGAGAGAGAGAGAGAGAGAGAGAGAGAGAAGGTTAGGGGTAAACAGATGGAAAAGTCTTAGGAAACACAACGCCCGCATGAAAGTATGCACACAAAGGCCTGGGTGGCAAATGTTCAGGAAGACCAAACTGAATTTGGTTAACCAACAGCTGCCTAGTGGGACCAGTGTCATCTCTATGGGCGTGTCCAGCAGAGAAAGAGGAGACTGCATGGGCATTGAAAAGACTACACTCTAGACATTAAAAAAAAGTCTCAATCCTAGACTACCAGAACCTACTTTCTCAAAGGCCAGTCAGTGGAAATTGATTTTTTTTTTTTAATAAAGAAAGAGAATGGCATTTCTTTTAATTCAGTGTAAAACAACACAGCACTCTGAAAACAGCACCTTCCCCTCCCCTGTCTTTGATGCTGACATCTTGTTCACAACATCCAATTCTTTCCTCAGGATAACCACGGCTATGGGGTTTTAAAGGTGTTTTCAGAGATATTTCATGCAATTTGGTTTTAAAATCATACTCTTGTTTAGCCTTTTTTGGGCTTCCTGAAGCCTGGAGTCAGAGCACATAAAATGCCACAGTGTTCTGCTCTCCTTTCCTACTAATTATAGAAGATTTGACCATTGTTACTATCGTTTTAAATATTTATCTTTATTATTTTTAAATTTGGTGTGTGTGTATATGTGTGTGGTATACGGGTGTGGTGTGTATGTTTGTGTGTGTGTGGTATATATGTGTGTGGTGTGTATATGTTTATGTGTGTGTGGTGTGTGTCTGTTTGTATCGTTTGTGTGTGTATGTTTGTGTATATGTGGTGTGCATGTTTGTGTGTATGTTTGTATATGTGTGGTGTGTATATTTGTGTGTGTAGGTTTGTATGCATGTTTGTGTATGTATGGTATGTATGTTCATGTGTGTGTGTGTGTGTGTGTGTGTGTGTGTGTGTGTGTGTGTGTGTGTGTATGAGTGTAGGTTGATTCCTTGAAGCCATCTAGGATTTATGCTGGGAACTGAGCTCAATTATCTGGAAGCGCTGCCAGCACTCTTAGCAGCTGAGCTACCTCCAGCCCTTGACTATCAACTGAAAATGTAGGAAACACACAAGCCTCTGGGACCTGACTCTTCTGCGAGTTTATGGTTCAAAAAGCCAATGTGTCTGTGAGGATGGTGTTCAGAGACAATCAGGCTGCAGTGGACTGAAAATTCGGGTGTGAATAGTGATCTCATTGTGCAATTATAGTGACTGATCTCTGCCTGATCAGAGTACCAAAGTTGTGGAAGAAGAGATCACTGAGGATGAAAGGAAAGGTAGGCTAAGAGCTCACATATGTCATTTTTGCCCATGATCCAGAACTTTCTGGAGGCAGAAGCAGGCCCAATGACTTCCTGG
The DNA here is from genome assembly GCF_903995435.1 of Acomys russatus. Taxonomy (NCBI): domain Eukaryota; kingdom Metazoa; phylum Chordata; class Mammalia; order Rodentia; family Muridae; genus Acomys; species Acomys russatus. Next base: position 24,455,067 of record NC_067164.1, on the reverse strand, counting down.
AGCCAAGGTGAACTCCACTGGTTCTCCAGGAAAGACCTTTCTTGGGAGCCTGGTTTATAATTCCAGCATTCATGCCTCGTCTCAAAGGTAAAAGGGCTTGCTGTATCCTAACGAGGGACTAAGTCCTAATGAAATGGGTGATGGCTTTGTATTTGTGTATTTGCACAGTAGATGGACTGTGACTATTCCTCCAGTGAAAGAAACTTGGTGTGGGCTGAAGAGTGTGCAGCCAGCACTCATGGTGAGGACTGTAATACAGTTCGTAGGGAGGGTTAGGCCTCTACTAACACATGCCTGGTGGCTTTGCTAGGAGCTGGATCTAGAAGTTAGTTAGACCTATAGCATAGCACACAAGTGTTTGGACATGAAAAAGTTGGTCTTTAGTCATGATTTCTTAAAATGCATTCAAAGCCTGTCAAAATAAGGACGATTGATTTTTCATGTAATTATGCAGTTTTCTCCATCCTTTCACCCAGTTTAATTAGGAAAGGGAGAACTGCAAATAGAACACATTGCTAAGCAATTTCCCTTGTAGGGTTTGGTTAAGAATACCTAAGGCATATTTGCCCTCTCTCTAAATATACTGCTTAATTGCTTGTGAGAAGTCAGAACTTGAGCTCTTCAGTAAAGAGCTTAAATTGGGTCTCTTGTTGACTTGAACCTGTATATGAAGGAGACACGGCGACTGAGAAGATCACAGGGTCCAAGCACACAAACTTCTTTTCATCACCCTGTGAGTGGGAGGGTAGATCAGTGCTGCCTGGCTATTTCCAGAGTCTCTAGTCTTTTGAGAAAGAAACCATCATCATCACTACTACCACTACAAACCTACCACCAACTTCTTAGGGTGCCTTCACCTGATGCAGGCAGCAGTCTCCACGTTGCATGGATGGATTAACCAGAGATGAGGGAAGATAAGAGATACAGCCACTGGCTGGAAAATCACAGCCTAGCTGGCAGCCAGGTTCCCTGCCCTCCATGTGAAGAGAGAGACCCAAGAAACGGGAATAGGTTTGAAGGAGCAGGCCCACTTTCCAGGGCCTGGTCTGAACTATGTTCCCTTTCTGACCCTCTTTCAGTTTACCAGTCATAAGTAATGGCACAGCCTGTTCTTCAAGTCACTCAAAAATGCATTTGTTCCCTGTAATAGAGAGAGAAGCTTCAGCCAAATTATATTCTAATGCATCAGAGCCTTGAACCCAGGGGCCATTTTGCATTGCTGGCTAGGTGGCTGCTGAATATATTACTAGTCCCACAATGTCTGTGTCGGCTTTGTGAAGAGGCTCAAATGTATATTTGCTTGTAATGTATCTTTGTATCTGTTAGAAGCCTCATAAGATGCTATTCGAGTCATGATGGAAATGGTTGTGCCCAACTGGGGCAGCTGTACTAGAAGGCCAAAGAAGCTGAAGAAGGTTAAATATTTCCAAGTTTCCTCTTGGACTGAAAGAGTCAACATCAAGTGTCTTCCCAGCTACAAGGGCACAGAGAAGAGACTACCACTCATTCTTCCATTTTAAGGTCTGGGCTCAGACTCTTAGGAGAGGAACTGTAAGGAAAACATAAAGTTATTTCCTGAGGAGAAACACCTTCAAGCCTATTGGATCCAGGGACTTGCTGAAGCCAGTTATGCTATGCTAAGTCCCCAAGTACCACAACATCTGGATGGTTGACCATGAAACTATTCAGCAGATACCTAACCGCTGTATTACCCATCTCCCAGTGGCTGCACAGAGGAAGTACTTGTTTCTGAACACCCTACTTAGTATCCTGAAGCTTAAAGCAGAGTGGAGTCTCTGCCATCAGCCAGAGGCCTCATATGGTTGCCTGGCAACTTGGCAATACCAGCATTTGAAAAACTGGAGTCTCCCAGGTCTATGTCATGGAGGTGAGAGTCAGCAGGGGCTGCAAAAACGTTTTGCTTTGCTTGGATGCCCAAGTTGTGGGACTGGGTACTGATGGAGCTTGTCTTTGTTAGGTGTTCACTGGGTCTTTCTTTGAACTAATGTGGGTTCTGCATGCCCTGTGGTAGGAAGCCAAGAGGAAGAACCACTCCCCTGCCGATGCTGCACCTGCTAGTAACCTCCTGTAAGCATGAGTTTGGTTTCTCGAAGCTTTGTGTTTTCATGGCAAGGTTAATAGCAACTTGGTAGGAAAATGTGGAGTCCTGTCCAATAAGTGTGGAAATACAAGAAATCCATCTTTCCAACCCATAGCAATCATTATGACAGACTGACTGAGAAAGAATGAACATCATATTTTCTTAAAGGGATGGTGACTTAAATAGCCAGAAGGAAGTAGACCATATGTCAACCTTTTCTCTTTTCTTTTTCTTGTTTTCAAGCACAATGCTCTTGTTGCAAAGACAGAATATCAGCCCATCCACTGGGAGACTAGAAGGTAGGAGGCCCTCACAGGAACCTCTATCCTAATATTAGCTTGCAGTATGTGACCTTACCACTCAGTTTTTCCTGCCAGTTCACATTAGAGAGGGAAGCTCATACCATGGAAGGTTCTTCCTAAGTCTGATATCTGAAGTCTGTACATACCTTTTCTGTTGACTGAACATCTTTGCTTAATTGTCCACCCATGACACAATAGATGTTAAGATGCTTTCCTTTGGTTCCTGTTTTGGGAAAGTGGTCCATAAACTGTTGTTATCGTCCAACTTCTTCTTCCTCCGCTCCTGCCTCCCTCCTTTTTCTTGTCCTTCACCTCCTCCAGCTCTTCTCTTCTCTCTTCCTCTTATGTGAGGCTCTAGGCTTATGCTTTCTCAGCAGCCTCACTGCCTCTATTGACTCCTAAACTTCCTCTCTCCAAGGTCCATGACTTTGTCTCTCTCTTTTATTTTGGCATGCTTTCTCTTTTCTTTCTGATGTTGGCTAATTTCACAGTGTTGACCTCGAGTTCTTTCAGAAAGCCTCCTTTAACTACTGTGATGCCCAGCGACACCAGTTTTTTGTGTTTGGCTGTTTCTTCTAGAAGATCTGACTTCAATATTCTCTTGGGCTCCAGAGCTATCCAGTCTCCTTTAGTCTGGATTTGTACAGTTGGAAATTTTTACCATCCACTCATAGCTAACAAATTTGAAGCATATTTTTCTTTTTTCTTTTGAACCTAGTGCTTTTTGAACATTCATGTATAAAAGTTATCAGTTTCTCTTAATGAACTAAGATCAGAATTCTCGGCCTTCATAATGGTTTTCTTTCCTTACTGTGCTCCATGTGGAAAGGTACTAGATCTGACCCTTCAGATTTCACTAGAAAATTGGGTATTTATCTGCCCCTATGTTTTCTATTTAACATTTTCTTATCTGTTTTCTCTTGTTTAGCTACTCAGTAAGTATTAGCTGCTTCCTGGTGAAGGATGCTGAGAGACAGACAGAAAGAGACAGAAACAGAGATAGAAAAATAGATAGGTAGGTCAAGAGATAGAGAGATACAGAGTCACAAGGAAATACAGAAACAGAGGGACACACACCCACACGCGCGCGCGCGCGCGCGCACACACACACACACACACACACACACACACACACACAGAGAGAGAGAGAGAGAGAGAGAGAGAGAGAGGGAGAGGTAAAGACAGATATTTCTATAGGAAACTTGCTCTGTAGATCAGGCTGGCCTGCCTCTACCTCCTGAGTGTTTGGATTAAAGACCTGGGCCTATGCTAGCAATCTTAAAAGCAGGGAGAGAGTAGATAGACTTTTCATGAAGAAAAATAAGAGACAGAAAAGAGAACACAGTAGCCTGTGGAAGCTTATCACAGCTGCAAACATATCTATGTTAAATATTATTCTCTTCAAATCCCTGGTCTTTAGTAATAGTTTGGGTTTTACAATGAAGCCTAGTTGTTTAGAGGTTAAGATATTTTTAGGTCTAGTAGGTGTTTTAAATTGATAGTGACAATATGTGATAAATATTGATTTACAATCAGAATTTTAGATTCACCAAGATAGGAAAGATGTCCAATATGAATAGCTAAAGCCCTAAGAATGTAACATTTGTATAATTCCTGGTTGTGTCATGGTTCTTCTTGCTATAGATAATATATTATATATGTGTGTGTACATGTAAAAGTAAAATAATAATAAAAATATTTCCTAATAGCTCATTCCCACAGTTCCATCATCATTCCTTCGGCTCTCATTTCTTCCCTCAGCCTCTGTATCTTGAGCAAGTCAGTTTTCACCTCATACACTGCTGTCAGTATCTGTGCATTCCTGCAACTCCCCAGGCAGTCAATTCCTTTGACAAGTTTTTCATTTTTTAAAAGTAGGTTTGTAATCTTTATTATAAGGGCATTACACTTCTACCTGGGCAAGGGAACTGCAACGTACTCACAGATCAATCACTTTTATTACATTCTTCATTTATTCTTACTTAAATGGTCTATTTGGTCAACAGTTTGTATACCTGTTATGTAGACTGTGATACGAGTTAGGTATAGAATGTTAAACGAGCCCTGTTCCCACCCTTGAGAGTCTCCTGGCCTAGTAACAAAGTCAGAGAAACAACTCTGCTGTGTTATGCTGTGCTATGGTGTGCTGTGATGTGCTAGGACATGCTATGCTGCGCTATGCTAGGACATGCTATGCTGCGCAACGCTGCACTATGACATGCTATGCTATGCTGTGCTGTGCTACGATGCATTATGGTGCATTATGCTACACTATGCTGTGCTATGCTGGGCTATGCTGTGCTATGCTGCGCTATGCTGCGCTATGCTGCGCTATGCTGTGCTATGCTGTGTGCTGTGCTATGCTGTGCTATGCTGTGCTATGCTGCGCTATGCTGTGCTATGCTGTGCTATGCTGTGTGCTGTGCTATGCTGCGCTATGCTGCGCTATGCTGCGCTATGCTGTGCTATGCTGTGTGCTGCGCTATGCTGCGCTATGCTGTGCTATGCTGCGCTATGCTGTGCTATGCTGTGCTATGCTGTGTGCTGTGCTATGCTGCGCTATGCTGTGCTATGCTGCGCTATGCTGTGCTATGCTGCGCTATGCTGTGCTATGCTGCGCTATGCTGTGCTATGCTGTGCTATGCTGTGCTATGCTGCGCTATGCTGCGCTATGCTGCGCTATGCTATGTGCTGTGCTATGCTGTGCTATGCTGTGCTATGCTGCGCTATGCTGCGCTATGCTGTGCTATGCTGCGCTATGCTGCGCTATGCTGTGCTATGCTGGGCTATGCTGTGCTATGCTGCGCTATGCTGCGCTATGCTGCGCTATGCTGTGCTATGCTGCGCTATGCTGTGCTATGCTGCGCTATGCTGCGCTATGCTGTGCTATGCTGTGCTATGCTGCGCTATGCTGCGCTATGCTGCGCTATGCTGTGCTATGCTGCGCTATGCTGCCGCTAATGCTGTGCTATGCCTGCGCTATGCTGCGCTATGCTGCGCTATGCTGGGCATGCTGGCTATGCTGTGCTATGCTGGCTATGCTGCTGTGCTGGGCTATGCGTGCTATGCTGGGCTATGCTGCGCTATGCTGTGCTATGCTGCTGCTATGCTTGCTGCGCTATGCTGCGCTATGCTGCGCTATGCTGTGCTATGCTGCGCTATGCTGCGCTATGCTCGCTATGCTGCGCTATGCTGGGCTATGCTGCGCTATGCTGTGCTATGCTTGTTGCTATGCTGGGCTCTAGCTGCGCTATGCTTGTGCTATGCTGCGCTATGCTGGCTATGCTGGCTATGCTGTGCTATGCTGCGCTATGCTGTGCCTATGCTGCGCTATGCTGTGTGCTGCTGGCTATGCTGCGCTATGCTGCGCTATGCTGCGCTATGCTGCGCTATGCTGCGCTATGCTGGTATGCTGTGCTATGCTGTGCTATGCTGCGCTATGCTGTGTGCTGTGCTATGCTGTGTGCTGTGCTATGCTGTGCTATGCTGTGCTATGCTGTGCTATGCTGCGCTATGCTGCGCTATGCTGTGTGCTGTGCTATGCTGCGCTATGCTGTGCTATGCTGCGCTATGCTGCGCTATGCTGTGCTATGCTGTGCTATGCTGTGTGCTGTGCTATGCTGCGCTATGCTGTGCTATGCTGTGCTATGCTGCGCTATGCTGTGCTATGCTGCGCTATGCTGTGTGCTGCGCTATGCTGTGCTATGCTGCGCTATGCTGCGCTATGCTGTGCTATGCTGCGCTATGCTGCGCTATGCTGTGCTATGCTGCGCTATGCTGTGCTATGCTGCGCTATGCTGTGCTATGCTGTGTGCTGCGCTATGCTGCGCTATGCTGCGCTATGCTGTGCTATGCTGCGCTATGCTGCGCTATGCTGCGCTATGCTGTGCTATGCTGTGCTATGCTGTGTGCTGTGCTATGCTGTGCTATGCTGCGCTATGCTGTGCTATGCTGTGCTATGCTGTGCTATGCTGTGCTATGCTGTGTGCTGTGCTATGCTGGGCTATGCTGCGCTATGCTGCGCTATGCTGCGCTATGCTGTGCTATGCTGCGCTATGCTGTGCTATGCTGCGCTATGCTGGGCTATGCTGTGTGCTGCGCTATGCTGTGCTATGCTGTGCTATGCTGCGCTATGCTGTGCTATGCTGGGCTATGCTGTGCTATGCTGCGCTATGCTGGGCTATGCTGTGCTATGCTGCGCTATGCTGTGCTATGCTGCGCTATGCTGTGCTATGCTGCGCTATGCTGTGCTATGCTGCGCTATGCTGTGCTATGCTGTGCTATGCTGCGCTATGCTGCGCTATGCTGCGCTATGCTGCGCTATGCTGTGCTATGCTGTGCTATGCTGCGCTATGCTGCGCTATGCTGCGCTATGCTGCGCTATGCTGCGCTATGCTGCGCTATGCTGTGCTATGCTGCGCTATGCTGCGCTATGCTGGGCTATGCTGTGCTATGCTGGGCTATGCTGGCTTGCTGATATGCTGCTGCTATGCTGCGCTATGCTGGTATTGCTGCGCTATGCTGTGTGCTGCGCTATGCTGTGTCTATGCTGCTGCTATCTGCTGGCTATGCTGCGCTAGCTGCGTAGCTGCTGCAGCTGCGTGCTGTGCTATGCTGCGCTATGCTGTGCTATGCTGTGCTATGCTGCGCTATGCTGTGCTATGCTGCGCTATGCTGTGCAATGATACACTATGATGTGCTATTATGGCTTGTTGCTAACACTCAGTATAACCTAGGTGCCGGCCTATATTTCTCACATGCATTTGCTCACTTAGTCCTCCCCATATGATAGGAAATAAGTTATGCCATTATTCCTATTTACAGACAAGAAAGCTGAGGCCCAACCAAGGAGAAGATGAATTTCAGACTGGTCAGAAAGTTTGCTGGGCCTTTATTTAAACACTACCGTAGGCCACCTTGTTTGTATTCTGACAATGCACAGCAGTGTCTGTGCCACTGGAATACAACTCCAAGTCTGTCATTACAGGAAAAAAAAAAAAGCCTAACTACATAGTGCTTTAGCTCAATCTTGAGAAACATGTTTAGTGAGGGAAGAAAGAGGATGTAACACGCAGCATTGGTGTTTGGAAGGGCCACTAGGTAGTTTGGATACTGCTAGTGAAGGTGGATTTAAGTGGCTTGTCAAAACAACTAATACCGAGAGACCAGAAAAGAGAGCTCCACAGGGAAGATTGAGAAAGACTGGCCACGGCGGCGGGGGAGAGAATCTGAAGTGTCAGGACAATGGTGAACCAGGAGTTTCTAAGACACGACTGCAAAATGACAAGCTGAGCAGGAGAGTGTGGCAGCTTTGTCACACAGGAAGTTGCGGATGACCCCAGAGATGCACAGCAGCGGTGGGAGCTAAGCTCAGAGAATTATTGAAAAGCACAGGTGGGCTGAAGTGATGAGTCAGCATGCCGGAAGGCGAGCGCCGACTCCTGCAGCCCTTCCTCTGGCTTCGCATGTACACGTGGCACCCGAGAGCCCCACTCCTGAATGAAATAAATTAAAAACGAAGACAAAAGAGAATCTCAAAGATTCAAAAGGAAATAGATGAGGCAGTGAGCAAGGTTTCTCACATAGTCATTTACATATAATCATGTTCATGTGTAAACATAGACATACCCATGTGTATGTAGACACACCCATGTGAACATAGACACACTTATGTGCATATCAACATACCCTTCTGCATGTAGACATATAGACACATCCATGTGCATGTAGGCACACCCATGTGCTCATAGACACACTCATGTGCATGTAGACACACTCTTGTGCACATAGACACACCCATGTGCATGGAGACACACTCACATGCACTCTGGCTGTTCAGCAATGCATAATGATGTTAACGGAAAGAAATTAAAGAGAAGCAGACTTCAAAGAGCATGTACTTAGCCTCATTATAACCTATGTCTGGTAAGCAGATTTCAGCGACTGTGGCTCAGCAGCAGGCTGTTGGTGGGCAAGTGAAAGGCTCAGGGAGGTGGGAAGGGTGTGCTGGAAGTTGGTACCACTTCTTCCTATGTGGTCCTAGGGAATTCCTTACTGTCACCCACAGTGACGCCAGTGACTGACAGACACACAACCCAGAAAACATTTTGGAGTTCTGTATGCCCAGCTCTCTTCATTTGAGCATCCTTCACGCTATTCCTTTCAGATGGCTTTGTTTAAGGATGAGTTTACCCAGCTGGAAGGATTGAGACTTGAAGGTGAAGCCTCGCTTTAGCAGTGAGTACTTTGAATGTAAAATCCAAGGCTTTATTTGTATCCAAACACTCTAGAAAAACAACTCATTTTAAATAGAAAGCACTTGCCACCAGAGTAGCCACCAGCTGTGGAAAGTTAAAAACTGTAATCAGATGTTTAGAGTGTTGTTTCCCTTTAACATTTTTTAAAACGAATTATTTTTTTCCTCCGATAGTCTTATGTATATATAAGGAAGTTTAGCTCTCGTCTTCTCTGTTACCTGTGTCATTACTCTCCCGTCTGTCTCTGAAGCCCTTTTTCTTCTCAGTGAGTCCCTTTTCTGTGTTTATTCATTCACCTCTCTTTGCGGGTGACCCATTTAAACAGGGTTGCCTGAGTGGGCATGAGCGCTAAGCAGGGACAAGTTACCAATGGCCACACCACCAAAGAAGTGACACCCCCTCTCAAGGGTGGGGTCTCATGACCCGTGAATTCTTCTGGGATGATTGCTGATGGAGCCACTGTCATACAGGACTCATGCAGGTGGATGGACACCACCGTAGTGAGTTCGTGAGAGCATCATGACGCCATGTCTTGAAAACACTCTTTTGCAGCAGTCCTCCCCAACCTCTGGATGTTATAGTCTCTCTGCTCCCTCTCTCCTGAGCTTTGGGGTATGTGGAGTGTGAGGAGGTATTCCATTTAGGGCAAAGAATGTGACAGTCATTTATTCTCTGCTCTTCAACTTGTTCTGTCTGTACCAACCACGGTCAACTGCAAAAAGAAGTGTCTCTGGGGAGGACTTCGAGCTGCACTGACCTATGGGTATACAAGATAAGTGTCTAGACACCGCCTGACTTATATTTTAACACCTGGAGGGCCTATGAATCCATCAGCCATTTAGCAGAAAGCATATGTCCCTGGCATCACTCCTCCAGCCCCAGTAGTTCTTAGTTAAGTTGTAGGTAATGTTTCTCAAGCATGAATCCTGTGTGAATTAATGTTTGTGAGTACATTGGGTGGGGCAAGAAAGCTGTCCCCACACAAAGAAATATTCACTACACAGAGTCATTCCATAATAAACAGTGGAATAACCTAGAACACATCTTTCTCAAGAACTTTTTTCTGGTGGGAAACATGTCAGGAAGAGGACAAATAAGCTGCAAACATGAGAAGTCACATGACAACCAACTCTTGTCCCTTGCAGTTTCTTTGTGTTCCTTCATGTTCGGTGTCTTCTGTAGAGTGCCTTCTCTCTGCACTGCATGATTGTAACTCTTAGTATGATTGGTAAATAAAATAGACAAAGGAAAAAAATCCCCGAACTCAGCACATTTTATACTTATTCTTGTGCAGGGCTCTGAGCCTGACTGGATGGTTTTCCTGAGACATATTTCTAGATAGACTTTATTAAAGAAATGATTTTGGACTTACAGAAAATCTGGCCAGATGGTTTATAGCATTCATGTGTATTCCACACACCAGTTTTTCCTATTGCTGATATCTTTGACATACTTGTTTAAATGAACCGTTCTTGATGTGTTCACAGACACCCGCAGTTTGTTCACACTTCCTTCACTTCCCCCTAATGTCTCTTTTTTTTCCTGCTCCAAGCTTCCACCTGGGATTGCACATGCTTCCTAGGGCTGTGCTGGCTAGTATGTCTTTTGAGACTGTCCTTGATTCTGGTGACCTTGCTTGGTTGGCAGTGAGGAGAACAGCCCAGGTAATTCGTAGGATGCCTCATTACTATGGCTTGTGTGATGATTTTCTCACAATAAAACTATATGGGACCATTGAAAGCCTTCAGTTGGCTGCCATGCTCTTTCTCCTTCTAGAACTGGCTTCTTCTCCAAGGAGCCCTCTTTTCTTTAATTAGAGAATCGTATTAGAACCCAAAAATATGGTGTGTTTATGGCCACAGAAACATCAGCTCCTCTAGGCTTACTCAGCCGCAGGAAAAACCAATGTGATTTTAAGTATGCAGTGATCCATAGTGTCTGCTCCCCTAAATCCACACCCACCACCCAGACCCTCAGAATGTCACCTAGATGGGGCAGATGCATTAAAATGACTGAACCAATCAGATTACACTGGGCTCTGAGTCCAATGTAAATGCCCTCCTAGGAATCAGGAAAGGTCACACAGGGACCCAAGGACGGGAACTCGGTTTACCCTCTCTTCAGCTGAACTTGCTGTGGGGGTATGGGAGTGGAGGAGTGGGGGGGGGGTGGGAAAAGTAGGAGGAACTTAGAGAGAGAATGCAATAGCCTTGTAGGAAGCCTGACTGGCGCTCCCCCCACCTTCCATGGAGGGTTTGACTTCTGAAAGTCAGTCACATGAAAGATCAGAAACTCTGTGTGGCATTATTCAGCTCCTGACATATTTATCAAGTGTCTATCACAATCAGGTACTTTGCATGTTATCTCTTATAACCCAAATAAGAACTCTGTAAGGCAGGTACTAGTATTATCCCATTTTACAGATAAGAAAACTGAGTTTTAGTAACTTGTTCAGAATTAATCTTAGGTAGAGTTACGAGCTACAGTAAAAAAGCTTCTATATTCTTTTTAAAAACACATATATATTTATTTTATTACACATAAATAAAACAAACTACATACCTCAGGGAGAACCATGAGACCATCATGAGTTATATAAATGTTACATTCATAGTGATTTGGCTATTTATATTTGTCAAACTTGAAGTAAACATCTTTCCTATCTTGGTGGATCTAAATTTCTGAATGAAATCCTGTATCTATCATATCTCACCTCTATTAACTTAAATCCTTTATGCACCACCGGTTCACCCAGGCATTTAAGTTTTATTCCTTCTCAAGTCTCTGAGGGGAGTTGAGGACCAGATAGTTTAGTTGGTCAGGGGATAAGATCTTTTTCCATCAAGATAAGGCTTCAGTGTTCTTCGGTGTGCTTTTCCATCACTGACTTTCCATGGTTGAGGTTTTGTTTCAGTTCAGCAACACTGTGTCTGTATCACTGCCTTATGCTGATGTCATTCACTGCCTGATGTAGCCAGTGTAATTGAAACAGTGTTGTTGTTGTTGGTTTTTTTTTTTTTTTTTTTTTTTTTTTTTTCTTTACAACTGGTTTCCCGCTAAGGTAAAGAAGTAAACTATGAAAGTGTTCAGCAAACACTATTGACCAGTGATGACTGGGTGGTCATATGCATTTCCATCGGATCTGTTCTTTATTCGTAACTTAGAAAGCTCGTGAATTTTTTAGACTTTAAAATTTTTATTTTTTGAGACTATAATATAAATCCATTTCTCCCTTCTCTTTTCTTCCCCAAACCTTTCCATATGCCCTTCCCAATTCTCCTTCAAATTTATGCCCTCCTTTTTCTCCAATTGTTATTGAATTCATATATGCTATATGTAGATATGTAGATGTTCTGAAATATATAACACGCTCAGTCTGTTCATGAGCTGTCGCTGTCCTTTCTCCTTTCCCTCATTTCTATCACCTTCTGCCATCAATTTGCCTTCGACCTTTACTTCCTCTGAAAGGACACATTCAATGGCCATCACGGATCTTCCTGTTGTCTTTCCTTGCTGGTGCCTTTCCTGTCACTTCTCTGCACAAGCAACAACAGAACCTGAGAAATATCCTCCCGAGATGACCCCAGCCTTCGTGTCTGGCCACGTCACTAGCCTCCCACTGCTGTGTGCCTCCGGCATTTTGGGTTATTTAGTGTTGGTTGGGGGCACCATGCACCCTCTTCTGTCAGAACTTTGTTTTCTTGTTATGCTTGCCCAGGGCATGTCCGCCCCCCCTGCCCCACTTCTCCAGCCATTAAATCTCTCTATTCCTTGCAGACTCCTGTAGGCTTTCTCTAGCTGGGCAGATTCCTTCCTGCCCAACTCTTAGACTAGTTGTCCAGAGGAGAGAAAGCTGGAGCTTGCCTTTGTCATCGGTGTCTCCTGTCGTCTGTTGTCCTCATCTCTTGCCCAATATTTGCTGAAAATGTGAGATGATGGACAGATGTAGAGTTGGATAAAAAGGGAATGGATATTGTACACCGAACCAATGCTAACATTCTGCAGCTTACACCGCAGCAGCTCTGGACTCTGCCGCAGCTTCAGGAAGGGGAAAGAGAAGAGACCCAAAGCGAAGCGCCCCCCCGCCCCCCCCCCCCCCCCCCCCCCCCCAGCACTCGGGGCACTCAGCCAGGTCACCTTTTTCATATTTATTTCTGTCCTTGTATAGAAAGGAATCTGGCCTTACTACTAAGTTAGCATTCAAAACACTTGGATGCCACTACAGCAACACCCAGAGGGAGAGGGAAAATAAAAACATCACCTACTGCTCTTAAGTAAACTTTAGATTTCTGGCTTTAAAAATGTCCCATTAGAAAATACTGAAGTCACTTCCATTTCACCTTTGAGGTGGCTGAGGAACTAAGTAGCAGACTCACAGGACAGGAGCACCAAGTAGATCGGACTCATGCCACTGGGGGAAGGACCTCAGCTCTGCACAGTGCTGCAAGTGTCTTGATTCAGAGCTTAGGGCTCCTGTGGTGTTTTCCTCTTCAAAGCTCTGTGCAAACACGAGCAAAGTTAATCTAATTAACTTATTAGCTTTTTAAGCTAGTAGTACCAATTAGTCACCTCATCAGACTGTGGCTCCGGCCTTGTCGCACAGTGGATAGTTATAAAGAGGCTTTCATGAAAATCCCCAGGAGTGCAGCCCATGGCATTTTGCGTGCGTTTTCAAGAGAATAGCAAAAAAAAAAAAAAAAAAAGCGCCATGTGCAAGGCAATTGTGGGGAATCCTCCCTGGGAAACCCTTTAGCCACAGCAGCTCATCTCCTCATCTCCCCTCTCTAGAAAGGAGATTACACACCACGGCTTCATCCCAGAACACAAATCCATCCCTTAAGCCCAGTCTAGAGAGAGAGTATAAATTTCACACCTCTTCTTCTGGATGTTCAGAGGGAGAAAGCCCCAACAAGTCACAGGGACTTGTAGACGCTCTGGCAGTTTGGGTGGTATTTTTTTTAAGGGGGCGGGAGGGAGGATTCAAGCCCTGTGCAATGAGAATAGTGATCCGAAACACAGCCCCAAAGGAAGACTTCCAGAGAAACAATGGGGAGGGAATAAATAGAAAGAAAGTTATAAATTCATCTATTTGCTCTCCCCTGACCTTGCTTTTACTCCCCTTCACTGCAACTACCCTGGGAAAGGCACAATACTTTCCCCTGTCACAATATTGAGAAAAATTGAAATGGGGGATAAAGACCACCAGATGCTTTTTTGTCTTAGCTGTTTCCACATAATTAGCTGGGGATAAAGGGCCTCTGCATGGTTTCATTGCGTTGAATGAACTTGGATATTGCTACACAGTAGTGTGTTTTATGATTCATGCTCGGTTAGCCTGTGGCTTTTTCAAAACTGCCAGCTACTTTATCGCTGCCGGCCAAGCTCGGGCCCACTACTTAAAATGCAGCAATGCAAAGTTAACTGTGCATGACAGATGTCCGTGAAATTGTTTAACACACACATACACGCTCACACAGAGCACAAAAGCTGGCTCGGGTCCTCTCAACGTCCTTATTAAACTGAAATGCAAAGCAAAGGGCTAGAAAGTGGTGGTGGCGAATCACGAAACTGCCGTCATGGCCGCACGCACCTCCGCCACCGCAAGAAACGCCGATTCCAGACTCTGGAGATCTTGGGTATGTTTGGAACGTCAAAAAGGCCTTCTAGAAATAATTAAGTCACGAGAAAGGCCAAAGCCTGGCATGGCTAAGAGCTGAGGAGGAAAGTGAGTGTAAGGACTCATCTTTTTCTTCTCTCTGCGTGCCCCTCCCCATTCCTTTAGTCTAACCCTGAGCCCTGGAAAGCAGTTTTCCAGTATGGTCTCCCAGCTTCCTTGGCACCTCCTCTCTACCTCGCCCCCCCCCCTTTTTTTTGATACAGCGGCTCACTACACATCCGTGTCTGTTCTGGAACTCACTAGGTAGAGAGGGCAGTGGGCTCGAGCCCATGGAGAAGATGCCCCGTTCCTTGGGCAGTTTCTGAAGGGACACCCTGTTTTTGATGATAGCAGGCAGAGCTTGACCGTTTTGTCTTTGCTCAAAGTTTTGAGACTCATTTATGTGCCCGAGGGCCACTTGGTGTGGCATGTTCTAATACCACAACGGAGGGTGGGGGCTTCATCAGCAGAGATTTATTTCTCCCACTTCTGGAGCATTGAAGTTTGAGATCGAGGTGTCCATAAGGTAGCTTTGTGTTAATGCTCTTCCCATTGGCTTTTGGGTATCTGTCACCTCCCTGTTGTGTGACCTCAATTCGTGACAATCATAAACCAGTCAAAAATCACAATGTGTTCATATTGAACAAGGCAAGATGATCTACTCGTGGGCTGAGACAGAAGCACGGAAAAATGTGTCTTACTCGGAAGCTCTAGAAATGCTTGTGATAAAGAAGCCAAGGAAGATATACTATATTGAGAAAGAAGGTGACATTTAAGGCAATGTACACTGTAGCGACTTGGGTTTTTCATTCTCTATTCTTTCTCCCACGTTCCCCTTAACTTAGGACACGAAGGAGAATGGCAAATTCCTCTCAGGTGGCTGGGATAGGGGCTGGCCCATGGACATCCTCGTATGCAGAAGAAGTTGTTCTTAATCTCTTCAAGTGTCGTATTTTTATTTCTTTGGCTTTTAACTACAACACCAAGTACTAGGCTCACTACAGTGCTTTCACACATACTTGGTTTTGGTTGATCCTTCTCCTGATTTCTTTCCCTATGTCATAATTTTATCGACTCAGGAATCATAAACTCAGATACTGGGCCACTCATCGGTACCTTCTGCCCAAACAAGGTTGGTTCTCATATTTTTATAGACACGATTCCCTCTGACTATACAGTGTTGTTATTTATGTAAGTTTGTCATATAAAATACTTCCTAGTGGTTTTTTTTTTTTAAAGTTATGCACTAAAAGCCAGACATGGTAGCACACGCCTTTAATCCCAGCAATCAGGAGGTAGAGGCAGGAGGATCTCTAGGATTTCCAGGCTAGCCTGGTCTACAAAGCCAGGTTCTGAAACTGAGAACCTGTTTCAAAAAAGTGGGAAAAAAAGAATTGTCCTCTAAAATGTTAACATTGGTATAATATAACTAGAAACATGGCAGGGAAGGCTGTGAAGTCTTTGAATTTTCATAGCTTTCACTTAATATTTTTCTCACCATAATTAATGAAATCAAATCCAGCAAGACAGTGTTCCCTTCTGGAAAAACAGGAAGCATCTTACTGATGAAACAGGTCAGTCTATGGGAGAGCCCCTCCAAATGCATATGTTTGTGTACATATAGTATTTGAGAAGTGTTTGTGTGAGTGTCTGTATGGGTGTGCAAGCAGACTGTATACTGCGTGTGAATTCTGAATGTGTATACATAACATATATTTTCTGTCTATGAGAACTGTGTGTGTTTGGGGGTACACTGTGTGTTCTGGATGTGAGGGGAGACTGTGAGTGTGTGGGGCTAGGTATAAATGTATAGACTGATTGTATGTGTTTGTGTGTGTGTGTGTGTGTGTGTGTGTGTGTGTGTGTGTGTGGACTGTGGGTGGCCTGCTCAACATTTTGGTGGTTGTTTCATTCCCACCCCTTTTACTACGACCCTGGTCAGACCACTTTTATGCCTGTGACAGCTTCATGAAGCACAAAACACGAAGCGATACATGGCATGAAATTGGCAACAAAGCCCAGCAAAAGGAGGAACAATTCTCCGGCAGGATGTGCTCACAATATGGCTGATTGGATCTGGAAGCAGATGCCAGCAGTGGGTATTGTCCTGGTGACTGAAAAGACATGACCCCCGAGAAACCCAAGACAAGGAGGCTCTCCTCCTGAACCAAGGGGGAGGGGAGAAGAGGTGAAACCAATGAATAAATCAGGCAGTGAAAACCAGGGAGAAAAGAAAATGCTAAAGAGGACTCTTTATGGGGAGAAGGGGGCAGTTCAGTATGCAATCGCTCTCGCTCCCCCAGCTAGCTGAACACTTTCTCAGACAATGGCTTTTTAACAGATGGGAGAGCCGTGGTGAAAAGAGGCCAACTTCTGTGCAAAGGAGAATCCCTGTTTGTTTAGTCTGCTGCTTGGGCAGGTGTCTGGAAAAAAGTGATCTAGCAGGTTGAAGGCTTCCATGCCAGTTTCATGCAGGGCAACCAAGATGTCAGAGGCAACTGGTTTTGCTGGGGAGGACTGGGGCTTAGTGTCTGTAGGGCTTGTGGGAGTCCAGAGAAAGAATACCTCCTCAACATCACTTCCCTATGTGCCTGCTCCTCCTCCCTCCCTGCTTGCTCCCTCCATCTTTCTCTAGCCCAGAGTCCAAATTGTTGAAGAACTGTCCGTCAAGCGAATGACAGCCAGGGAGTGGGCATGGACCGCAGTCCCTGCTCTCTAGCCAGACTTCACGGTTCAAGCCCTCTAAAACACACCAGGTCCCCGAGTGAGCGAGATGTAACCCTGGCTTCATCAAATGAGCGCTCTGAAATCGGTCCCATCAATTCTAAAGCTATCGACACGACACACACACCATCTCCGCCTTGGAAACATTTTGTTTGACCACCTAGTAGTATATAGAGTGTGGTGTTGCCAAGAAGGCAAATTGGTGCTGTGTTGGGGAAATGTATGGGGCTCACTGTTCCCGAATGAACATCCAATGCTCATTTAGGGGTGCTCTTAAAGCAGAAGGAGTTTTCACAAGTTTCTCTGGGTGAGATAACACCTACAGAAGAAAAAAATCACATGGTCTGCTTTGCAAAGGGACGCTGCCGAACTTATGTGAAATACCCAAGTAATAGGCAGGACAGCAAAGAGGAGGAAGCTGCAGTTTCCTATTTATCTCATGCAGTGCACCTATGTGTCCAGGCCGTAAGGATGTGGGCTGAGTGAACGGTGGGGACTTTATATTTCTTTATCCAAAAGATACATGTATACATGTTGTGTTGCACAGGAAAGCAACCCTCCACTCATCTCTTTACCCCCTGCTATCAATAATCTGCAGAAAGCTGCAGTACCTTACTCTCCGCCTGCCTTATATGATGCTGAGGCTTGAACCCAGAGCCTTGTGCAAGGGAGGCCAGCACTCTCCACCGAGCTGCATCTGCAGCCCCTTTCTCTCCATCTTTAAACACCTTATTCTTAGCTTAACAAAGGGCTTGCCATGTGGGCTAGCGCTTGTTTCTGCAAGGGCTGCTGCAAGGCTAAAGCTTAACACTCAGGGGCTCTGGTCTCAGGATTCCAGAAGGCAGGGCGGAGCCAGTGAGTCAAGGGCCATTCATAAGACAAAAGCCACTTTGAAAGGCATGGAGAGAACGGACACGGATTAGGAACCGATAAAGGAAATTACCAGCCTCTCATTACGTGCTAATATCAGGGTTTTTAATGCTTTGTTTCTCATCAATCTGCTGAGTTATATCCAATCTTATAAGGTTTTAAAAAAGCATTAGTTGCTATTGCCTAAACATCAAATTTCCATTTAAGAGCTTTAAAATATATTCAGTGTTTTTGACATGAAAATTAAGTGTCTCGGGTGTCCTCACTGTGAAAGCCCGTTAGTCAATGCCTCCCATGTGTAAAACCTTAGGCTGGAAGGCTCACAGGAAAGGACCTTGCTCTCCAGCTCTTTGAGTCTGCCTGGGGAAACACATCCTTCTTTTCCTTCAGCCTCGCTTTGATTCAGATCAGCCATCCCAAAGCACGTGACTAATGGTGTCTGGAGATCTACACCAGGAGCAACGCTGGGGCATCTTATTGCAGGATTTTGTGTGACCCTAAGTATCATTCTGGAGTAAGAAGAAGACAGCAACAGTAACAATGGGAAAACTATGATGGTCAAGATGCAAGCAGGGACTATCAACGTGCTGGGGTTAACAGTCATTTCCTTTTGGAGGGCGAGGCGCTGTTGTGCAAAGCACAAGTATGTCACCTGACTCCACATTTAAAGAAGCTAGCGTGAGTGTGTTGTGCTTGTATTCCTAGCACGTGTGTGTGTGTGTTGGGGTGGTGTGGCTTTGGGGGACAGATAGGATGTCTAGGGTTCTGTGGTCAGCTAGTCTTGTTAACTTTGAAAGGTAAGAATGGAATTGGAGAATGTATTCGGGACTCCATGCTTACACACACACACACACACACACACACACACACACACACACACACACACCCCTTCTACTTTCTTTTCTGCTGTGATAAAAATTCCAGCACCACTCAGGGCTCGCTCACTCTCTGCTTCCTGGACTGTGGATCCAACACAACCAGGAAGGCCCGCCCCTGCTGCTATGGCTTCTGCGTGTACTTCCTTCATTCTCATCATTTTGGAATGTATCTCTCTGAACAGTAAGCCAAACAAACAAACAAACAAACAAACAAAAACCCTACCTCCCTTACATTGCTTTCTGTCAGGCATTTGGTGACTGCATGAGAGAAGCACCCAATACAGTATTAAGAAATACGATTTAGGGCAGCCAGTGGTAAGACACAAGCCACATTCTCATGTTTCTAGCTCAATGTATGGACCCAGGAAATGAATAGATAACCTTATATTCTGTGTCCAGGTACTTGTGTGAACACGATTCGTCTTGAATGGAAAAATTCCCCCAGATTTCTGCAGGGAAAACTACAATGGAATTCCCCACTCTGTTAGGTGTGATGGCTGTCTTATCTTACAGTTCTTAGCTACCATAAAGATCAAGGAACCGACAAACCAGTGCCCTTTCCTAAGTGTCAACCATCAAATAAACCAAAGCAAAACCCAAAAGTTCAGGTTGAGGCTCTACATTTTCCAACTAAAAACCGGAAGGAGATGATTTCAAGCATCCGATAAAAAAAAAAAAAAAAAAAAAAGAAAAGAAAAGAAAAGAAAAAAGCCCACATTTCTACATTCTTTGGTTGTTGTTGTTGTTGTTTTTTTCTTTCTTTTTTTCCCCCCTGTTTTTTGCTTTGTTTTTTTGAGACAGGGTTTCTCTGTGTAGCCTTGGCTATCCTGGACTCACCTTGTAGACCAGGCTGGCCTCGAACTCACAGTGATCCTCCTGCCTCTGCCTCCCGAGTGCTGGGATTAAAGGCGTGCGCCACCACTGCCCCGCCCTCACATTTCTACATTCTTAATCCTCTTCTGCTTACAGCAGAGATGAACACAGACGCTCCTCTTGGTGCTTTGCAAACACCTATTTGCTATTGATGGATTGAATGAAGAAACATGGCTGTCCTTCCACCAGCTAGACTTGAATTCATTACCGTCTCCCAGAAGTTATTGGCATGAGTTCACTCTCCCTTTATCTTTCAGTACTGGGCGCTGCACATCTTCAGCAAGTATCCAGCCAAGGGCATGGATTCTAAATGGAAAGTTTCCCATGCTGTGTGGGTGATACACTTATTGGTGGCACACTGAATATTTTACTCATAGAAAATGGTGTGTTTCTGTCAGTTTTTGTAGTGGCATTTCCCATGGTCACACATGTTTTCAGACCAAGGCACAGGGATAGATCACATACAGCACTGTACGTTAGACTGTTTTTTTTTTTTTTTTCATGTCTCATATACTGTACATCTAAACTATCATGACGGGGATGGGGGTTAGGGTTTGAAATAAAACACTATCTTTTGCTTTGTGCACCATACTCATGGAAGCTATTAAACAGTGGTTGAAGGGCCTGGGAAAAGAGTCCAAATAGCCTCAAAGGAATATCTTCAGAGACTGAAAGCTTGCCGTTTACACTACGTCTTGACTCAGATCATGTTCAGATACTTGGAGCTCATGTCTTGGGGTTCACTTCTGTTATCTTGAGGAGACAGAGACCTTGCTACCACCCAGGTCAGTCTGCCACCTGTACCCATGAAGAGCAAAAGTTTTAAGTGGGACAAGACAGGAAGTGAGACGCTCCAGGAGACCTGAATGACCGAACTCACCCAAAAGTAGGTTAGTGTCACACATTTTCCAAGGACTGGATGTCCCCTCTCTCCCGTCTCTCTTCCTTTTATTCATTTTCATGCAGTTCTGATTATGTGCATCTCCATCAGAGATGATAGCTGTCATGGGTTATTGGTCACCTGAGAAGCCCTGTGGGTCTCAGGGTCATCCACTTCAGAAGCAAATAGCCCATACTCTGACTTCCAGGGCAGAGGCTGAGGTTTCCCCCCACGCCCCCTCCCACCATGACATAGCCTCAGTTTCTCAGCCCTTTATCCCTTGACCTGTGTGCTGGCTAGCTTTATGTCAACTTGAAACAAGCTAGCATCATCTAAGAGGAGAGAACTCCAGTTTTAAAAATGTCCCCCATGTGATTGGGCTGTAGGAAAAAGCCATTAGACATTTTCTTAGTGACTGATGTTGGAAGGCGAGCCCATTGTGAGTGGTGTCACCTCTGGGTTGGTAGTTCTGGGTTCTATAAGAAAGCAGGCTGAGCAAGCCATGAAGAGCGAGCCAGTAAGCAGCGCCCCTCCATGGCTTCTGTATCACCTTCTGCCTTCAAGTTTCTGCTATGCTTGAGTTCCTGCCCTGACTTCCTTCAGTGATGAACAGTCATGTGGAAGTATGAGCCTAACGAACCCTTCCCAAGATGCTTTTGGTGATGGGTGGCATTTCATCCCAACAATAGAAAGACATTGTGTATGGCTTAGGACAGAGCCTGAAAAATAAATTACATGCTTCAGTAATTTTAAGTTGGTAATTTGTGTGGCTCTTTAAAATTACTTTTAAAGACACATTTTATGTAGATTAGTATTTTTGTCTGCATGTATGTATATGTACCATGTGTGTGCCTCGTGCCCACTGTGGTCTCAAGAAGGTGTCTGGTCTTCTGGGACTGGAGTTGCAGATGGTTGTAAGGCCCCATGTAGGTGGTGGGAATTGAACCGGTGTCTTCAAGCCCCATATGTGTGGTTCTCAAAAGCACAGGGCACGGAGAAAACTCCTCTTGCTTGAGTCTAGCTGGACTTGTCAGCAATCGTACATTCAAATGCGTGGCTCCTAGTTCTGAAAAGCATTGTGAAGGAAAAAAGCAAGAGAAGAGAGATTCACTAAAAAGAGCCAGCGATGGGCGGGGCATGTCCAGAAAGATGACCAGGGGAAGGGGCATTTAGCTGGTGTTGGAGTCTAAGCCCCTCAGGCAATTTGACTTACCCATTTCAGGTAATACATTACAGAGACTGAAAGTTGTGTTTTATAAGATGTGATAGTCATGTTTAATTTTTGAAAACAAAATAATATTTGTTCTAAAATAGAAAAATATAAAATAACGGTATGTACTGTTAGCATATCGTCCCATGCTTCTCTCAAAGTAACTTTGAAGTGCACGGTCTGGTGTAGTTTTTTCTTAAGTTTTTTTTCTCACATGTTCATCACTCTATATGAATATAAATATAATCACAGTATTTCGTAACCTTCGCCTGTTCCCCAGAGGACATCTTTTCTATCTTCTTTCCCATGACCTCCATTTTAATCATGACCGTGGAATGGAGAGCTGGTTGACTATCTCTTCTGTGCCTCCTTCTCTGCGGGGGAGATAAAACGTGGATAATCTACTGAGGCCGGGAAGGGCACTGTCATTCTGCACAGCCCTGCTGTCCTACCACTGTTTCTACTGTTTAAGAACCAAGTAGGTTGAAGGTCACCGCAACTTGGGCGTCGCCCCCTACTCAAATGCTCCTCCTCACTCTCCACTCACGCCTGAGGTCGCTGTATGTACCTTCACTCCTCTATTAATGTGTGGGGACCCTAGCTTCTCTTTCTTACGAGTACACTTCATTTCTGTTCTGTGAGTATGGCCCACATCAGCTATGGAACTCTTTCTTGGTCCTATCAGAGGTTGTTACCTATGGTGGTTTCAGGGCTGGATTGAGAGGATTGTAAACTTGGATCCGGGCTCTGACATAATCAATGACATGAATCACTTCATTTTTCACTGTCCACCTGGGAACACAAACCATTCAAGTTTTCTCTACCCTCACTTCACCTTAGACACGATGGGAGAGTGCTTCAAGATAATGTGTGTGAAAAGCTCTGTATAGTGTAATGCCTAGACTACTACCTTCTAGAATAAAATTTGAACGAGCTGGGAAATCACTCCTTTCTGCTCATTTTTTAATGCTCACTCCAGCGTATGCTTCCTGTGGGAACATGCCCTGCAACAAAAAAGGCAATATATTGAGAAAGCAGATCTTCTTGTGCTTCCAAAGTGAATATACATTTTTAAACAGAGTAAAATTTTATATATAATTTTGTACACAGTGTCTCTTTAGTCTTCAGCCTAAATAAACAAATAATTACTCACTGCAAAAATACTGCATGGTCTTAAACATACCTCTTCTGTGGGTCTGCAATGGGGGGACGAAGGCAACCTGCGCCTTTAATCAGTAGGCAGATGACTTATTTATGGCTGATATAGAATTATGGTCCATTATCTATAGTGTGTTGCAAATAAAGGCCAGGAAAGGTTTTAGGTGATTCATTAGGTGGTAATTTAGGTCCATGCATACGATTATTGTTAATTAATGATAATAAAAATGATGCAAATGGTAGACCAGGGAGAGGTAACACCAAGTTTGATAGACCTCCTTGAGAAGTTTCCAGCTGTGCCAAAGGTCTGGGAGCTTTGTTTGAGGAGTTTTGTTGACTCCTTTCTTAACCTCAGAAACTGAGGCCGGTACGGGTGATCACTCACTTCATGCGTGCCTGTGTCTTTCCCCACCACCCCCACTAGTAAATTATAGCATCTAAGCCTCTAGAGCCAGCATTTAATACAGATGAGTTTATTGCTTTCCATTTTATGAAAATTAATTACAGTTCACATGCTGACACTAAAATTAAAGGGTAAGCACTAGATCTTGTACACAACAATAGGAAGTTAAGAAAATATTCTTTATTATCAGAATAATGGCAGCCAGGAATGCTTAATGTCTTCTCTTGAGGCGCTGGGGGCGGGAAGAGAGAGAGAGAGAGAGAGAGAGAGAGAGAGAGAGAGAGAGAGAGACAGAAGAGAGAGAGAGAGAGAGAGAGAGAGAGAGAGAGAGAGAAAGAGAGAGAGAGAGCTGGGTTTGAGCTGGTCGTTGTCCCTTGGTAACTTGGATCAGTGCCACATGAAGAGCGACAGGAATCATGCTTTAATTAAAAAACATCAGCACTGTTTGCTTCATAGAGTAAGGCATTGTCCTGTGATGGTGTGGCCAAGCAGGCAGCAGACCTCTGTGCCAGGAGCTTGGTTTACCTAGAACCTAGGAAATACTAAGAGGTGAAGCGGAGCTGAATCTGCTCACGTGCCGCAACAGCTGTAGCAGGGAACAGTAGTTCTGAGAGAAAGCGGGGGAAATGGTAATAGCTTAAAATACATTCAGGACGAATGTATTTCACACATTAATCTGTGTTTGGCTACAGGCTTGTAAGGGCAGCGGCCACATATATGACCCACTACTGGAGTACTGGTAAGTTGCCTCCACGCACTGCACCGTAAAAAGATGCCCCTAAGATTATGGTACTGGGAGGAAGGGACTTTCGGGGGTGAGCAGGTCATAACTGTAAACCCTCTTATAAAACAGACTCTGGAAATTATCTAACATGTAAGAACACAGTGCGAAAGTGGGTCCTTCCAAGATATCAAATTTACCATGCCTTCATCCTGCACTTTACTTCTCCAGACATGTAAGAAATAAACTTCAGTTGTCTATACGGTTAATAGCTCATAGTATTTTGTTTTGGCTGCCGTCAATGGATTAATGCAGAAAATCATTTTTAAGAGCATAGTTACATGTAATGCTCATAATCATTTAGTGAAAAACGTAATTGTGCCTTTTTTTGTTTTTTGTTTTCTATATCACTGACACAAACCTAGACATTTGGGAAGAAGAAACTCAGTTGAGGAGATGCCTCCATCAGATTGCCTGTAGGGCATTTTTAAGATTAATGAAGAGAGCCCCCACCCCTACCCCCTGCTAACCATGGGTGGTGTCACTCCTGAGCAGGTGGTGTGGATTGTATATGAAAGCAAATGAGCAAGCCACGAGGAGCAAGGCAGTAAGCAGCACTCCTGCACTGCTTCTGTTCCAGTTCCTGCCTTGAGTTCCTGCCCTGACTTCCCTCAGTGATGGACTGTGATTTGACAGGTTGTAAGCCGAGATAAACTCTTCCCTTCTACAGGGGCTTTTAGTCGAGGTGTATTACCATAGCAATAGAAACTCTAATTAAGACAGTATTTTAACAACAGGTCTACCAGTTCGATTAATCTCTCTGAATACTAGAGCAATACAGTCATCTGCTTTTGTTACGGTTTCATTAGGACACTGTAAGCCTCAAAATAGAAAACACACGTAAATGGGAGGAAAAGAGATAGAAGTGAGGAGACCTGTTAATTGGGCTTCCTTAATCTTTAATTACACGAGGCACTTCGGTTTGAAAATCAATGCCATAAAATTTAAAATGTTCAATAAATATTCATGCAGCAGTCACGGAGCCCTCCCTGTGCACATCCATGCAATATTGGCAGAGCTCTGTCATTTCCTGCCGCTGGCTCCGTTTCCTTCTGGTAGGAAATGGGAAGCAATGTCTCTGAGAGATTCTAAAATAAGAGCAACATTAGCCTCTGAGATGGCTTTCACAGCCTGAAGCTACAGGTTAAACGTCCTCACCGCATTACAAGAAAGCAAGACGCTTGCGCACAGTCAAGTTAACAGTCACTAGACTGGAGCCACAGCACACAGGGAGGGTGAACACCCTTGCTCACTTTACAGCAGACTGTGAGTAAAGACCCAGAATATAATGAATTACAAAAATCATTCAATCAATAAATGGGCTAGTGAACTGAACAGACAGTTCTCAAAAGGAAAAAAAAAAAATACAAACAGCCAATAAATATTTGAAGAAGTGTTCAACACCCATAGCCATCAGGGAAACGTGAATTAAAAGGACTTTGAGATTTCACCTCCCCTCAGTCAGAATGGCTACTGCTAAGAAAAAGGAGTAATGAATGCTGATGAGAGCAGAGAGAAGCAAAGCTCTGCTTCATGGGTGGTGGGAGTGTGAGCTTGTGTGGCCACCATGGAATTAAGTGTGAAATTTTATCAAACAAAACCAAGAAGAGACTTGATTCCCTATGAGCATATACAGGGGGAGGAAGTCCCCCTCAGTCACAGCCATAGGGGAGGGGAGTAAGGGGAAAATGGGAGGGAGAGAGGAATGGGAGGATACACGGAATGGGATAAGCATTGAGATGTAATATGAATAAATTAATAAAATAAAATTTAAAAAAAAAGAAAAAAGAAAAAAGAAACCTCAAGCAAACAAACAAAGCAAAACAACAACAACAACACCCACCATTTGACCTAGATGTGCCATTCTTGGGTATATAAGAGACTTGCAGTAGGCATACCACAGAGAAAATTACACTTATATAGCGATGTTATTGCTTCTCTAGTCATAGCTGTCAGGAAGTGGAACCAATGTAAATGTCTATCCATAGCTGGAGGGATAAAGAAGCTGGGGCGCACAGGCACAGGAAAGACAAAGTCATGATTTTTCAGTGAAGTGGATTCAACTGGAAATCATTGTGTTAATTGAAATAATCCAGGTCCAGAAAGACTAGCCCAATGTGTTTTCTCTCATACATGGAACTGAAATTTAAAATGACACAATATAAAATTATTTTACAGATCCTGTTACCCATCATTATGAAATGTGCCAAACTAGGTGTTATATAAGTTAGGGCAGGTATGTATGTTAATATTTACTGCTACTACATATTGGCTCCATATATATAAAAATATATATGTATTTATTTATATGTAAATGTTAATATGCCAACACAAATAAGTTAATGATATACCATGTTTCACAATCTGAGTGGTGGTAAACACAAGTTCTCTTGAACCTTTTAGTTGTCATTATAGATAAATCTATGGATTAAATTTCACTTCATTAATTCAAATCAGTCAATTCAATTTTCACTGAATGTTTATCGTAACAAATGCTATGGTACCTGCTGGCATGTAGGAATGATCAGAGAAGATTCTCTGTTCTCTGTGAGCCTCATTGCTCTGTGAGAGAGCCAGGTGGCCAAGCAGGGAAGGTATTTGTGAGACTGTGTGAAACTCTTTGTCATCAGCTGCACAGGATGGGATATGAGGACATCAAGGGGGAATTTGCTTTAGGCTTAGCAAGTGATAACTAAGGAGAGGTGTCAGATAAAAGATGAAAATGGTGGGTTTGGAAGGGGAACATTGGGACTGCAGAGTGATGGCCCCGAGCTAAGTACTCTGACCCCAGTGCCAGGGCTGAGACAATCTTGTAGGAAGTCCAGATATCGGCCAAAGTCATAAGACAGATTTCAGAAAGATTTATTCAAGAAGATGACTGAATGTTAAGGACTGGTGGGCGCCTGTGGCATTCCAGTCCTACTGACACCAAGGCTCTATGGGAGAAGGGCAAGCCGTGAGAACGCCTACATAGCCCTGGTTTGATTTGGAGCAAGCACATGTGAAGAGGAACTGTTATAAACAGTGGCAACAAAGAAAGATCAGTTTCATCGCTAGTTTGAAGTTGTCACTGGGACAGTCGAAGCAGAACGGAAAGAGAATTAAGAGGGAGACTGAGGAAGCTGGCATCTACAATGAACTGTGCTGAACCGGGATGGTTTAGAAGGAAGTGCACACGTAAATAGTGTTGGGGTGTTCAAGAGCGGATAGAGCTATGGCCTTGTCCCTTCGTGAATGTGAGGCCCCGAACATGGTCAGAGAAAACACAGCAAAATTAACAGCAGATGCGCTGCAAACATCCTCAAGGGCGAGTGCATCCCCTCACTCTTTCTTGTTCCTTTACCCAGAACAAAGCATCTCTGGCTCAAAGTACTGAAGCGCAACTTTTGGGCGTCAGTTAAAATGAATCAGTTGACCAACAGCCCTTGAAAAGAGAGGCTAAAATGTAAAACTAAGGACGAACAGCAACAACAAACAGCAAACACAGAAGAGGCTGACCAGCCTGAAGAGACAGGCTGTTAGTCCTGCTTGCTAGTACACCAACAACAGCTTCTCAGGGGGGAATCAGGATCTGTAGCTGTTACATTATGTACATACAATGACATGTTTTCGATCTAAAAACTATGATGAACTGTATACACTTTAAAGCAACCACTAAAAGAAGTAACTAAAACTATAACAAAAAATAACAACGACAAAAATGAAAAAACAAAACAAAAACAAAAACAAAAACAAAAAACCACATTTAAAATATTTACTTAATACAGAAGAAACATGTAAAAAAAAAAAAAAAAAAAAAAAAAGGCACAGACAAGGACTGGTATGTAAACTCCGTACTAGAATGCTTGTCTTGTGTGCACAAGGCTCTGGGTTTGAGTCATAGAAATGCAAGAGAAAAATCCTCATAAAATAATCTCTGAAAGACAAAGGCAGCACGATGGCAACTGCACAGTAGCTACATCCTCAACTGCGTTGAGCACAGCAGACTAAAAGGTCCACTCAAAAATTAGAACTGGCAGGCTGGAGGTGAAAAACCAGATACAAATGAGCTGTTTACAGAGATGTGCAATAATACATTTAAGGAAAAGCATGGGAAAAGATCTTATTTGAATAAAAAAAATAAGATTGTGGTTAAAAAAAAAAATCAGAGAAAGTATCAGCAAAAATGTTAGGGGGGAAGGAGATGTTTTAAAATAGGGAAGGAATCTCCACACTTCTCTCTAACTCCAAGTAAACCTGACACAGAAAACAAGATGCAAGCTCCTGCTTTGAGACCCTGATGATCTGCACCCCCATCCCCTTCCCCCCACCTGTCCTTTGTAAAGAATATTCTTGTCACATATTTACCACCTTCACCTGCCCCAACCCTGTGGGGAATTGTTCTTTTTTTTCATCACTTAGGGCTGACTAACTTCAGCTGTTTAAACAGCACTTCAGCTTTCACTCCCTCAGAATCATCTTGTTCGGTTCCTCATTGAAAGTGGCTCTCTTTCCCACCATATCTGTCCCTATCATATAGTGCCGGTTGTTTTTCTCTATAGCCTTCACCCTTAACATGCAAGTATTTACCGTCTTTTATTTTTTGTTGTTAGTTCTTTACCCAGCTAAACCTTAACTTCCATATCAAGAAAGCTGTAACCTATGTAATTTAAATTCATATTCACTAAAATGAAAATTATATAAAGAAAAAAAATGATAAAGGGTTTGCATCCTCAGGGTGAGATAGTAAAGCAAACAAACACATGTAACCTCTGGTGACAGAAAACATAAAACACCTAATGCAAAGCAGGAAAGCTGAAATGAGAGATAGCCAACATAAGAATGACAATTGGCAAGTTCACTGTCTTATTACCTTTATCTTTGAGGGAGGGGCTTGCAGGATTCAGTCCTCTCCTTCCGTCGTGTGGGTCCCAGGGGTCAAACGCAGGTTGTCATGGCTACAGGCATGGAGTCATCTCACCAACTCTACTATCACATTTTCAATCTGGCTAGAATAAGTTGAGGGCAAACAACAAAAGCATAGAAAACTCTAAGAGAAGTGTCAGCCAGTTTGATGGAACCGGTGTCTTGAAGGTGCTCTACCAACACTAATGAGATACGTACTTTCCCCAAGTACACACAGAGCCTTTCTCAAGTAAACAGCATACAATTAATATGACACGGTTAAAAGGGCATAAGATATATGCTCTCATCAGAAAAATTAAAAATTATACAAACCGGGGGGGGGGGGGATTAAAATCCTACATAGATAATGTAGGGGTTACAAAAAACCAATCATCAGTCCTCAGCAGAGACGCTGCCACAGTGGATGGTAATTCACCCAGCGATCCACAACAGAGAGGGAGAGACTAGGCCCTGAGTGGGACGTGTTTATCACATCTCTCCACTCAAGGCTCAGGCATCTATCTCCGAGAAAAAGGAGACGGGTGCAGAAGGACCCAGAGGACTATGTTAGGGAAAGAACATTTTTCCAGACACAGCAGGGCAGCTGAACATAGGAACTCACAGAGACTGGGGCAGCATGCTCACGACCTGTGGAAGCCAGACAAGAATCCCAGCACGGAGGAGACAAAGTGGCGCAAAGGCCCACCCCAGCCAAGAAGCGGTTTGCAGATGGCAGCTGCTAGGACAGGGAAGATCAGCTCTATCCAGTGCATTGGTCCTGGGCACATCAGCCACACTAAATCAAACCGAGCAAGGGCCAGAGCCTCCCATGAGGCCTCAGCAAAGGCTCTTGGGAGTTGCCTCCCCCCCAGGACTTCAGTAAGTGGAATCTGTGACTTGATGTGCAGACTGAGAGTATAGGGCCAGGAGTGTAGACGTGTATTTGAGCACACCTGGCCTGTGCTGGCCACAGAGTTCAGACAGCCCAGCATGCTGCCTCTGCTACGAGAAAGGAAGAGCCTCCGGAAGAGAAGCCAGGCAGAGTCTGTATTTGCCCTGGTCAGGTGTGAAAGTTCCGCCTGGAAGCCAGCCTGCTTAGAAATGAGTACAACTAACAGTGAGTTTTTGCAAGATCACTGGACAAAAGATTGTGCTACAAAAAAAAAAAAAAAAAAAAAAAAAAGACCCAAATATTTTTACGTAATAGTAATAGACTCTTCAAAACTGAAATTAAAATAGAAAAAAACACCCAACTAGATTTATTTAAAAAATAGCATGAAGACTCTCTGCAGAGACCCCACTACCTGCGTTTTACTAAACCAACACAATTCCTAACTACATTATGAATGCCTATCCTACACCCACAGGTAAGTGTAGCCCTCACCACTCATCACAGACATGTCTCTTGACAAAGGATGGAGACCATTACAGAAAGCAGGAACTGGCCAAATATGGAAAAATAAGTGAGCATGGGGGTTCATTTCTAGCCTACAACAGAGCTCCTGTGCTGGAGGGTTAGGGAACATCTTCGAAGAGGAGACAGAAAAACTGTAAGAGCCAGAGGAGCAGGAAATCTAGCATGAAAATTTGTCTCCTAGAAATGACAGGGAAGCTATATCTGGCCAGTTCCTGTTTTCTGTAATGGTCTCCATCTGTTGTCAAGAGACATGTCTCTGATGAGTGGTGAGGGCTACACTTACCTGTGGGTATAGGATAAGCATTCATAATGTAGTTAGGAATTATGCTGGTTTTGTAAAGTGCAGGTAGTGGGGTCTCTGCAGAGATTCTTTGCACTATTTTTAAAATAAATTTGGTTGTTTTTTTTTTTTTTTCGATTTTAATTTCAGTTTTGAAGAGTCTATTACTATTACATAAAATACTGTTTTTTTTCTTTTGTAGCACAATCTTTTTGTCCAGTGATCTTGCAAAACTCACTATTAGTTGCTCTCTTATACCACTCCAGCCACCAGCAAAGCGGTCGCATCTCTCACAGTGGTCTGAGCCTTCCCACATGCATCATCAGTTAAGAAAATTCCCTCCCTACACACTCGCCTACAGGCCAATCTGGTGGAGGCAGGTCTCCGTTGGCTTCCTTCTAGCTTGTGTTAAGTTGACAAAAACCAAGCAGCACATGAGCATTTTCTATGCAGATCTGCTTGTAGGAAATACTCAGAAAGGTTAGATGAGGCAGTGTCCTGGCTGCGTGGTCCAGAGAGAAGGAGAAGGATTCATGTGAAGAGTTTTTGAAAATAATTAAGATGTTCTGCTCCCCTGGGGTGATGCTGCATAACTAAAGACGTATTAAAATTAGTAGTAAAAGCTTGAAGGAAGGGGCTGGAGCGACGGCTTAGTGGTTAAGAGCGCCGCCTGCTCTTCCAGAGGTCCTGAGTTCAATTCCCAGCAACCACATGGTGGATCACAACCATCTATAATGTGATCTGGTGCCCTCTTCTATGGATAAAGTACTCATATACAAAAAAAAAAAAAAAAAAGCTTGAAGGAAGAAAAAGAAGAAAAATGGGTATTGATTGGGTAAAGACGCGGGAAGGAAAGGACAGAGAGTCAAAGGGAGGATCATTTACAAATGCTCTGAGGCAAGAACATGCTTTGGGGAGTTTGAGACAGTGACATACACTCTCTGCCACTGATGCCACCACTTTGCCGGTGACTGGAGCGGCACAGGACAGCATGTATGAAAAGGCTGTGAGGGAGCCTGTTACTTTATATATTATCTGGTAAAAGAAAGATTAAAAAAAAAAAAAAAAAAAAAGAAAGAAAAAAGAGAAAGAAAAAAGGCCAAGGAAGTTGGGCAAGTAAGGTAGGTGAGACCATGGACCTCGTAAGCCAAATTAGGAGAATGGAATTTTAGTAACAATAGCTCCTCAATGGATGTCTATATTTAGAAATAACATGCTTGTGATGAATAAGCAAGCATACTTAAATTAAATGAATTTACCAAGGAAAGTTTAAAGATGCGTTAAAATATTCCTGGGATGGGTACATGCGAGGGCTTGGAGGGAGGAAAGGAAAAGGGGAAAATTATGTCAGTATGTTCCAACTTCAAAATTTCTTTTTAAATTATAAGGGAAAAAAACCTTAAATAGAAAAACCCAGAACCTAGGTTGATTGTGATTTTATGGCTTTAAGGGAAGGGGTCACACTTGTTTTCACAGAGTGGATAAAGAGCCTCAAACAGGTGGAATTAAGTCTGTGCATTCCAGCCCACGTGTTGCTTTTAAAGAATAAAGTTACCTCTTGTTGGTTTCACTGTTGACTACAGAGCCAAAACACAATTTGTGAAATGAATTTAAACTATATGACATTAAGCTTTTTACAGTTTTGAATTCCAAATTCCTAACATTTAAAAAGAAGTGAGAATGGAAAAATGTAAAGAATAATATGTTGGAAATATTTAGATGCTACGGCCTAGAAAGATGGCTAGCTAATAGGAGCATATACAGCCCTGGCTGAGGACCAGAACTCTGCTTTCAGTACCCATGTCAGGTACCAGTACTTGGTTATCTAATGCCTCTGGTTTTCTCTGACGCCTTTTCTCACATGCCTATACACATACATGGACATACACATGCATAATCAAAAATAGTAAAATAAACTTTAAAAAATACCTACACACTCATCCTTGATGATAAAGGGTAGTAATTTTAGCTGATGTTCATCATTCCTTTTCCTCTCAGTCTCTCTACATACACAGAGCATTATGTATACATATCATTTTTGAAAAAATGTCAATACAAAAAAAGCAAGCTCATTTTTGTCATAAGAACTAGTTAAAATTGGAATCTTTGAGTATATTTTTAGTTTTTGATTCACTAGGCCTTAATATTTCAACTACTATTGATAGATATTAGGTTTTTTTTTTTTTAGGTCAAAACCCATTTTACCTTTCATTGTGAAATTTAAGTCTAAAGTTGACTTTAATTATAAAAAAAGAAAATGGGCAACATAGCGAGAAGATTCTCTACAGAGGCAAGTGTCTGGCAGGGAGCTGGGGACTCTGGTGGGGAGCTACGGGGGCTGACTGGTGGCTCCCTTAGTCAGCCTTCATTCCTGGCCCCATCTAAGTTCCTTTCTCACCTATGTGCCCTCTTCTCTCCAGAGAAAGGCAACCAGGCTGAATAAAAGCAACAGGGTGATTGTGTGATGGGGACCAGTGGTTCCCAGACACTGGGTTAAGAGGCCACCAAATTGATTTCGCTGGAGAGCAAATTCAGATCTGAACCCAGTTTTTCAGAGGTGAAGGAGATCTATTGATTTTCGTCACAGTCAGTTTAAAACTGAAATGATCACCATTTTAACCGTGTCAGGCTGCACAGATCTATTGGAAATAAGTGTCGCTTGCCCAGTGGGAGCTGGTTTTCTTTGGGATGAATTCTACCTTGTACCTCTTGGAGGGAACATGAAGTGACAGGGCAGTGGACAGTGGCTGGGGAATTCTGTGATGACCATTACTTACCTCTACAGGTGAGCGAGGGAGCCAAGAGGGAGGACAGGTGGCCTGCAGCAAGGGGCACACATGCCCTCAGCTGCCAGAAGGATGTGGGGCTAAAACAACTCCTGTAAGTCCCCCCACTGCTCCTGCTGTTGAGGTCAGGGAGAGGAAAGAGCCTCCTAGTCCGTGGAGGGTACATCTCTTACAGGTTTGGATGCATGTAGGGGTGGGGTTCTTGGCTTAACAATATTAAACAGCCGACCAAAGTGAATATACCTCCCCAGGAGACTATTTCTGGCAAGATAAGCTATGATGCTTTGAATAAATTTAAGTCTCACTCATAGAAATGACCTGATAATGATTGTCTTTTCTCTTTAGGAAATGCTAGGATAAAAATGGCTTCCTAGCTCCTTGCGTGGCTGCTGTTCACATTGGACGTTCTCACTCTCGTCACCTGAGGAATCGTTTTCTTTTTCCCCCCACTGCTTTCTAGGAACTAAAAATGTAAAGTAGGCCTTTATTTAGAGAAAGTGCTATCATGTGCAATTAAAAAAAAAAAAAAAAACAAATAGAATTAAGTATTTCTCTCTAGAACCTGAGTTCTGTTTTGTGATATTCTACCACTTAAATGCATTTTCCCCAAGTGGCGAGCATTTTCTGTCCACTGGGAGCTATAGTGTGTCAGCCACCACTATTCACTGTCACCTTCTTTATCTCTGTGATCAGTTCCATTATTGCGTCTTCATCACAGCCAGATTTTGAGTCCCTAATTTATAAAAGGTATTCCTTGTGTGCATATGTTTATGTGTGTATGTGCCTGGGTAAAATACATGTAGTATTGGCATTACTGCAATCACTATGTGTGTGGTACTTGTAGGGGTGATGGGCATAGCAAATGAAATACAACCTATGGTGTTCCTTATATCTATCCAGGACTCTTAGGTGATTCAGTCTTCATGACAAAGATATTATGTGGACTAATATACCTGTTTTACTGATGAAGGCATGGAGATCCAAATGGGCTGAGTAACTTGTTTGAGGTGACAAGGTAAGTAAGTAGATGCCTAGTCGAAACATTTTTGAAAAGCAGGTGACTCCTAGGTAGATCTAGGAGATCTAGATTTAGGAGATTTTAGTGCAGTTTTGGTATTCAACACTGTCCAGTGTGGACACTGCTAGGATCTGTCTACCTGGCAAATCTTTGCATAGCTCACTGTTTCCCAGATTCCCGGGTCTTCAGCACAACACTGTGGAGAAAGTCTGCAGTGGAGTTTTAAAAATCCAAAGTTACTGTTTGAGCTATCTTGCCAACAAGTCTGTTACGGACTGCATATACATTAAGATGGAACTTAAAAGATAAATATATCTAAATGCTGCAAAAGTTGAAGATCTCACAGTTGGGTCTGGAGAGATGGTTAAGTAAGAGGTTAAGAGCACTTACTGCTCTATTGAGTACCTGGATCTGGACTTCAGCACTCACAAAAAACCACATGTGGGGCCTGACCAGCTCTCCAAGGGATCTGAAGCCCTTCTCTTACCACCACAGGCATCTACACACATATGCACACCCACACGCACAAAAGAAACACACACACACACACACACACACACACACACACACACACACACAAATAAAATAGAAAATAAATCTTAGAAAAGACACAGTCCATCTGAAGTTGTGTTTCATCCACTACGCCTATCACTTGTACAATCACCACACATACAGTCATCAGAGTGATGGTCCCACATGTAACCATCATGGTGATTACCGTCCTCACACATACAGTTATCAGAGTGATGGTACAGTCATCAGAGTGATGGTCCCACATGTAACCATCACAGTGATTACAGTCACCACACATACAGTTATCAGAGTGATGGTACAGTCATCACAGTGATGGTCCCACATGTAACCATCACGGTGATTACAGTCCTCACACATACAGTTATCAGAGTGATGGTCCCATATGTAATAATCATGGTGATGACAATACGCTATAGGTGTCACACCTACTGTATCTCAGTATGGGCGGATGGGTGTGTACAACCAGGTATTGTGGTGGGAGTCTTAATCTCAGCTCTCAGAAGGCAGAGGCAGTTTGATCTCTATGAGTTTAAGGCCAGCCTGGTCTACAGAATCAGTTCCAGGTCAGGCAGAGCACAGAAGGAGTCCCTTTCTCAAAAACAAACAGACAAACAAAACCCCCACCACTATAATAAAAACATATTAAGTGGGCATGAAGAAAAAGTGACAGTGGAAGTGACAGTGTTGAACTTGGCAAAGAAGACCCTAGAGTGGTCCCCTCTTCACCTAAGTAACTAGTAGAAAGTACCCCATCCATAGTGCTGCCACTGGCTTATGGTTGGGCTCTTGTTCCCTGGGAGAGCATGTGCCATTCTATGTGAGCAGAAAGAAGAGGGAAAAACATCTAAAACAGGTTCTATTGAGAGCTTGGTTGAAGGACAGGCCAATTAGATTAGAAGGGTAGGTGCTGTGACCTGGTGAAAGATTTTAGGAGATTTGTTTGGTCTTTCCTTAGATCAAAGTAAAATCCACCAGACTGAAATGCCACAATCTCATAGGTCATACATACTACATGAGGTCTGTGAGAGGAGCCCTGCCCTTCATCACGCCATGTGTGAACACGACCTGTGGAGTTTACTCATTTTGATCCTCTTCCTATATTAACTGATCTGATGTTCTGAAGTCTGCGTGTTTAAAAAGTTTATTCCTCAGAAAAAGTATGCAGAAAAACAAGAGATGTTGGGAAGAAAATGGAGAAGATGAGGAGGACGGGAATGAAACACAATTAATAAACCAAATGGTGTCCAATGTGAACAGTAAACAGGCCACATTAAGAGTAGCAGTGGAGAATGTCCTGTCCATTAGCTGGATCTGGGTAGGGGTTTGATGTTTACTGCACATATTGTCCTTGGCTGGTGCCATAGTTTGAGCAGGACCCCTCGGCCCAGATCCACCCATCATAATGTTCTTCTTGTAGGTTTCTAGGACCCTCTGGATCCTTCTATTTTCCCCTTCTCCTATACTTCTCTCACCTAGAGTCCCAATAGGGTGTCCTCACATTTATCCCACTTTCCTGGTAGATGAAGACTTTCATGGGACATGCCCCTTGGGCTAGTGTCAGATATAAATGAATATATACCATTTGATTCCTTTTGCTGCTGGGTTAACTCACTCATTATGATCATTTCTAGTTCAATCCATTTGCCAACAAATTTCGGGAATTCCTTGTTTTTAGTAGCTGAGTAGTATTCCATAGTGCAAATGTACCACAGTTTCTTATCTATTCTTCTACTGAGGGACACTTAGGCTGTTTTCATGTTCTGGTATTATGAATAAGGCCACTATAAACATGGTTGAGCATATGTCCTTGTTGTGTACTGGAGCATCTTCTGGGTATATTCCAAGGAGTGGAGTAGCTGGGTCTTGAGGAAGCCATATTCCCAGTTTTCTGAGATAGTGCCAGATAGATTTCCAAAGTGGCTGTACTAGTTTGCATTCTCACCAGCAATGAAGGAGTGTTCCTCTTTCTCCACATCCTCTCGAACATGTGGTGTCCCTTGAAATTTTGATCTTAGCCATTCTGATGGGTGTAAGATGGAGCCCCATATTTGACCACGTCCCCTGGATGGGGAGACCTGGTGGCACTCAGAGGAAGGATAGCAGGCTACCAAGAAGAGACTTGATACCCTATGAGCATATACAGAGGGAGGAGGTCCTCCTCAGCCACAGTCATAGGGAGGGGAGTAGGGGGAAAATGGGAGGGAGGGAGGAATGGGAGGATACAGGGATAGGATAACAATTGAGATGTAATATGAATAAATCAATACAAAATATATATATTTTAAAACTAAAAAAAGAAAAAGAGTAGCAATGTTGTGGCTGGGAAGATGGTTCTGTCTGGCAAGCATAAGGACCTGAGTTCGAGCCCCAGGGCTCACTTAAAGATCAGATAATAGCAGTACACACTTGTATATCATAGCACACAGAAGATGGAGATAGCTGGCAGCTAAGTTAACCGGAATCAATGAGTCCCATGTCTCAGTGAGAGTCCTACCTAAAAAATCAAAGTGAATGGCACTTGAGGATCTATACCCATTGTTGACCCCGACCATCACATGTATACTTGTGCATACATAACCTGCATACATACATACCCACATACGTAAACACCCCCACACACAAATGAAAAATATTCACACCACAGAAGTCAGACAATGGAACAAACCAAACTGCCTGCACCTCAACAGCCTGCTCACTGGAACAGCACTTCACGTGTAGGTATTCTCTACCCCGGACCAAATAGAGAGTAAACACACAAACATCTCTAGGGAGGCTGGGGCAGGCTACTTTGTCTCCTTCAACAAGTCAAGGTTTTGGAAGTATAGGTCTTTCCAGGATGCTTCCTGAGTGCATGTCTGCCTGTGTCTGTACTACGGTCTCTGCATGTAGCCAGAGATATGAAAGACAATAAATATTTGTTTAATAAATTAATGCTTTCATTTTAAAAACATTTTCTGCTTCCCACATACTACTTTCACCTTAGATGAGTGAAAAACAATGAAAAAAATACATAGTTAATATTCTGCATGAGGTTGCCATTAGCTCCTGTGGGGAGAAAGTATTTAACAAATTGGAAGCAGAAGGTCCCAAATTAATCCCATCTTAACCCCAGAAAATGCATAAGGGAAGAAAATTCACATTACTGATTACACGGGCACCTGACAGATAGAAATGAGATAATAAGTAGATATTGACTTCTGCTGAGGTGAACATCAAGATCTATTGACCCAAGAGGTAAATATTGACTGAGGTGAAGTCAAGGTCAATATTTGCCTCAAAGAATAGGAAATCTTAATGCCCACCAATATATAAAGGTTATATGTGAATTTTTACATACATTTTCCTGGCATAACATTATGAAAGCTCCATAGGTTTTAGGCAATGTGCAGAAACTCTGTTTTGAAAGTAAAAAAATTTGTATAAAAGGCAGCCTTAAAGAATATAAATTCTCCACTTCTCTGTTGCTCGGCCTTCAGCTGAGCAGAGTTGATATGACTTTGATTGTGGCACAGCAAAGGTTACCAAGACCCTAGTGAGTTCACACCATTCATTAGGTGGGCACCAAGAACCAAACCATCTTACTGTCTTACCAACCTATCATGGCTACCAGTGACATTGATGCCACTTGACAATCTTTGTTAGTCACGACTCTATCCTTCCTTCTGAAACAACACATCACGAGCACAGTGGGAAGATGTTAATTTTGCAAGGGTATCCATGTAATCATTAGATTATAATTTACTTCCCGAGCTTAAAATATTCTCTATCAAAGATGACCCTGTCTATACCAGTGAACCCTCGTGATTGTGAATTTCTGCGTCATGTTAATGAAGGAGTGTTGAGGTTGAGGGAATGAGACTCCTTACCTACCCTTTACTCCTGTGCTCATTGAAGAAATCTTTGTCACTACAGGTAGAAACCCTACATTATTTAGAACCTGATATTCAATGATTTCCAGCCCCTATGAGTTTGGTTCAGGCCACGCTGGGAGGGAGCTCCTTCCCAACAAAATTGAGGGACCCATCACCTCCCAGAGGGCCACAGACCTTACTTTACCTGGAGTGAACATCATTTATTACTTTGCTTCCTTTCCAACCCTGTTCTAGCTTCTGCTTCTCTTAATTCTCAGACCAAGAAACAAGATTAAAGGTCCCTACAGTGGACAGAATGTCAATGTTTTAGCAAGACACACTTGGTGTCTCAGCTTCCTTCCAGTTCAGTTCAATTCCGTGAGGTAGAGACCGCCCTAGACCTGTTAGTTCTCCTACACCACCGATGGTGGATCCTAAAATGGGGGAGACACCTGAAAGGGAAGGACGACTAACCAAGTGAGCTCGTGAGTCTGCTCTCCGTATCATCCACTTACCCTCTGCTACCTGAAGCATCTGTAGAAGTACCAGGAAGAGAGAGTCAGGAGCACATATTCCTCGCAAGGGTTTCAACGTCCCCTGTCACACCCCTCCCTCGTGAGGCAGTCTCTAATATATGCATTGCCTGATTTCATACACGCTGATTGCATAGCGATTTATTCTACAAGTGCCAAGGAGAAGAGCCACCCCTGGACTAAATGTAAAATCTTTATTCTCACCAATGTCTAAATCATTGTTTTCTCGCGGCTGAGATCATGTGGCACATATTATTAATAGCTCTGGTCTCTCCACCACTTGACACGGCGCTCCAGCTGTCATTCTGTTCCCTGGCTCGTATGATTCTTGCACTGGTGAAGTGCCAGGCCCGGGTCTAGCCCATCAGTCACTGTCACCCACCACCCAGTGATGAATAGCCTGGCCATCGCCGTGGCGAGGCCTGGGCTCTGATTCACACACGCCTGACTTTTACCAACTTGAGCACAGCAGCTGAGGCCTATCCCAGCTGAGAAGGGCCTCAGTGACCTGGAAATGGCCCCGCCTCCTCTCCCCAACGTTCCCTTGGTCCCTCCCTCCTCAGATTAGTTAAAAATGAAACAAATCCTAATGTGATCATGTCACTAATTATGCATTTAATTCAGTTATAAGGAGCTAATGGCTCCCTCAGTGACAGCTTTTACTGCTAAAAGGCAATTCATTCCTGAAACGGAGAAATCTAATTACACAAAATGCTTCATTCTAATCCTTTCAAAGAATAATCTTATTTGTAGACATTAACATCCCAGATGCTGCTGCTGTTTGTCCATTATGACAGTGTTTGTCCTGAATAATGTATAAATAGCTCTTTCTGGACAGTTGCATGTCACTAAATCAATACAATTTGCTGCCTTCTGTTACATTAAGTCAGCCTGGGCAGGATGGAGAAAATTAACCTTTTGTTTTCCTCCCCTCCCCCTTCCTCAAAGGGCCTTCAGAATTAGAAATGAGCAGAGGATCAAAGAGGACTCGGGTGAGGATAAAGGAGACAGTGAAGAGAGAGGAGTGAAGACAGGCAGGTGTGAGCCACAGCTGAAGGAGGAAGGGGCTGGTGCAGATGCTGTGGCACGGACCCACCGGTCATGGAGGACGAAGGCAGCTCAGCTCTGTGGAGATTGCTTGGAAACTCTTCTAAACGTGCACTTGGACCAGAGTACCTCAAGTGTTGATCCTTGTTCTTCTCGAGAGTTCTTAATTCAAAGTGATGCTTTCTTTGCTGTGGGGGTTTGATGTCACGTAGGAAACGCAACGTGTCCAGAGCTGGAGGCCTGCAATCACTGTACATCAGTACATCAGTTGACTGCAGTAGCCTTGCTCAGCATGCCATTCATATGTAAAGCCTTGGGCGCTGCATGCCTTGTGTAATCTACGGTGGCTACAGAGGATTCACACAGGGTTAATTTCATCTGATCTGTATGCCCCCCCCCCCAAAGGGTGACATGAGGTTCTTGCCCTAAAGTCAAGCAAATGGAGGTTGAATGACTCATTTGCTGCACTGTCTCTGCTGTAACCACTCAATTTGGCAATGACAGAACAAAGGCAGGGCTGGACAGTAAGTAGGCAATGGTCATGAAGAGGTGGCACACTGTACCCTCCCAACTACACCCTCCCCCCCGGCAAGAAAATTTATTGCTTCTCAGCTTTTTGCTAAGAGCAAGTGTGAAGAATATGAACGCGAAACAATTCTGATTGGTAAGCTTTATGTCTTGTAATGTCTCATGCTTATTCTTGCTCCCACGTAGAACCTTTATCTGCTTAGATTGGCTTATTATCGTAATACGGATATCTGCTGCCTTCACATAAATTCAGAGAAGTCCACTGAGGTTCCCGCAAAGGTGATTGGGATGTAAAGCGAATCAATTTTTAAAAATAAATTTAAATAAGGAAAAGAAAAAGAGGGGGCACATTCAGTGAGAGTGTCTTGTATTTCCTGCCCCTGCCTTACTTTTCTACTGAATTCACTCTCTTGGTTTAGCAGATGACCAACCATTCAGTTTTATTGTTTTTGTTGTCTCTTTTTGGTACCCCCCCCCCCCAAAAAAAAAAAAAAGAGAGATACTGGACGCATGGTACAGTCTCTCTGTGAGGTTAGGGTCTTCTGGTTGAATTAACTTGCTAACATCTTGAATGAAAGCTATTCAGCAACAATATTCAGCAGCAGGCAGGGCTGGCTCTAGAGGCCGTGTTGGTGGTAAGCCAGTAGTGTACACACTATCAGCTTTGACATGAAGTGAACAAGAATAGCACGAGCAGGTCTGGATTCTAAGTGTCTCCTAGAGTTTACATGCTAAAGGCCGATTGGTGGCCTGTTGTGCTGTTGGGAAACAGCAGAATTCTTAGTGGTTAGGACTCCTTGGAAGGAAATTATGCCATTGGAGGCATGCCCTGGGGAGGGGTATTGAGAAATTAGCAACCCCTCCCCCCTGCTGCTTGTCTACCATGAGCTGAGAAATTTTGGGTCCACCATCTACTCCTTGCTACAATGCGTGGCACAAGCCCCCCCAAAAAGCAGACTCAGGTAACCAAGGACCTTGGGATTCTGAGCCAAAATAAGTTTTTCCTTGTTTACAGATGCTCGGCTCAGGTGTTTTGCTGCAGGGATGAGAAACTGACTGGAACTCCAGGTCAGAAATAAGGTAACATGGGATAAAAATGCAAACTATCATCCTGTACCTCTAGTCGTTTGCTGGTCAAGCTTACAACATAAGGCAAATAATATCCGACTCTTCGTTGCACAGCAATTTTTATTATTCAAAGCACACAACACAGACTTGCACTGATGTATGTAAAATACTGTTTGGGGTAATACTTTAATTAACCACGGATAAGGAAAAAAAAGTCTATAGTTAATCCTGTGAACAAAGAATTTGGAAAAAAAGTTCTCAGAAATTTCAATCTAGCACAGCGTTCAAGTCTGCTTTTTCTGAAACTGACTGGGAACACCATGGTGGGATAAGACGCAGAATTTAATGCTAGACAGGCTCTTGCCATATTCAGAAGTTTGCTTTTGTGGTTTATATTTTCATGCGTCTCTCTGTCTTGTGCTTTATTCCTATACCTATGAGAGTGATTCCCACATCTCCGACTTATCTCTCTAGATGTCTATGTGAGACAGTCTGTTCTTAGGGTAAAAGCCCTGCCATGGCACTGGCGTTTGACTTCCAGGTAAGGCTGTAGAGTGTAGTTCATGCACTACTTTCTTTTAAGAATTGGCCTTGATCTTACAACCATCAGCTCTTCGGAATTAACCCTTTAGCATCTGAGAAACTATTATTGAAGCCCTGGTTATGTATATTCTGCATCATCAGACTTTCAAAATGGCAGTGGCCAGTCAAACAGGGACACACACACACACACACACACACACACACACACACACACACACACACACACACACCGCAATACTGTTCAGAATGTGAGATGCTACAAGCGAAGTTAGCCAGTCAGTTGAGGCAAAGGTTAACCCCAGTCATCACAATCTGTTCTCATAACGTAGGCGGGGCTTCTCCAATGGCATCAAGAGCTGTGGGGAATGGGGTGGGATGCAGAACAGGAAGTGTGATTTCTGGAAAGTAATTTGTTTGGGGGTGCCCCTTTAAAGCATCTGGGCCAGTGTCACCGGAAAGGGCTCAGATTAGCTGATCTGGTTGATTGGACCTTAATCCATCACTGCTGGAGCCCCCCTCAAATGTGTTATCACCAGGGATTTGTCTGGCTACATATGATTTCACACATCTGTCATCTAAATCACAGATCCGAATGCAAAGTCCAGTGCTAGGAAACGTCACGGGCATTTGTGAAAATCCTTGGAGAAACTTGGGACCATAAATCAATGGAGGGGCTACAGTTCAATAGCAGCTCCTCCTCATTTATGATGAAATGATGTTGCCCACATGAATGCCTCAGTGTTGTGGGGATGAAGCCATGAAGACGTATCTGAGTGCAAATCTCTATGGCTCT
This sequence comes from Acomys russatus, assembly GCF_903995435.1. Taxonomy (NCBI): domain Eukaryota; kingdom Metazoa; phylum Chordata; class Mammalia; order Rodentia; family Muridae; genus Acomys; species Acomys russatus. Next base: position 24,411,692 of record NC_067164.1, on the reverse strand, counting down.
TCCCTAGGCCAGTCTCTTTTTACACTACGCCCAACACATGAACCTTTAGAAATAAGGCCCGACCTAAAGAAATAATCAGTCATATGGAAGATTATTGGCACTACCCTTGTGTATAGGCTGGAAAAAAATCCCCACTCCCCAACACATTTTCTTTTAAAGATGAAATATTAGTTGTAGTGATGGTAGAATAAACAGAGTTTTCTTCAACACTTGCTGTCACTGCGCAGTCTGTCAAACACTTTACGTATAACGACTAAAAGCAGGAGCCCAGTTTCTGGTGTTCAAAGCTAGAAAGCAGCCCAAGCTAGGATGTAATGGCTTGAATATGAGATAATGTGCTACATCTTGGTCCCCTTTGAGTAATGCGGTCTGGGGAGGTGACATAAACGTCAGGAGGTAGGCAAGGCTTAAGTGGAGGACACAAACTGTCTGAGGGTTTCTATTGCTCCAATCAAGCACCATGATCAAAAAGCAAGTTGGAGAGGAGAGGGTTTATTTGGCTTATATTTTTACATTGCTGTTCATCATCAAAGGAAGTCAGGACAGGAACTCAAACAGGACAGGAATCTAGAGGCGGGAGCTGATGCAGAGGCCATGGAGCAGTGCTGCTTACTGGCTTGCTTCCCATGCTTTGTGCAGCTCACTTTCTTTCCTCGACCCACAATGGCTGGTCCCTCCTCCACCAATAAATAGTTAGGAAAATGCCTTTCAGCTGGATCTTATGAAGGCAGTTTCAGATAACTCTAGTTTGTGTGTCAAGTTGACACAAGACTGGCCAGCACACAAGTCAGTATCCTTGGGGTTGTAGCTTGCTCTGTTCACTTCCTGTATCACTCCCTGTTTCCTGTCCATCACTAGGCTCCATGATGTTCTGCCCAATTACACGGGACCATGTCACCGTGGCTTGGTCCCTGTTCAATCATGTGACAAAGTACTGTTTTGCTCTTTTAAGTTGTTCTCACGAACACTCTGATCAGCACTATACAAAATGACCTACAGCACATGTGACTTGAATCTGTGTTTCCACCATTTCAACCCTGTGCCTCATGACAAGAAAAGAAAAGCCCATATTATGCTTTGGTTTATTTAAGAGGAAAAATGACAGGGTTAGAATTTCCAAATAGGCTAACCCATGAAGCAAGCTATTTGGCGAGTTAAATATTTCTTTTGTTGACTCTTAGCATTGCAGAAATTATCTGTGGGCAGAGAGCCACTGTGAATGCTCCCACTCATGCCCTTGTTATACAATTTGCACGCTAAATATACTGAGTGCATTCCTTTGCCACGACTGCTGAGCCAGATGTGGAAAAGGTGTGGGCCTACAGTGAAGCCACATGTCTCTGGAGTCATTTGGAAAGTGTTGTCCAATGGAAGACTTTAAAAACTCCCAACCTGATCACATCTCATCTAAATCCTCTCATGACACAGAAAACAAAGCAAAGAAGTAAAATAAAATACAGCATAAAAGAAGGGGGCGCTGGGTAGATGAGGGGCCTACAAATACAAGGCTACAGCTAAATGAAATGAGTAAGTTCTAAGAAGCAGCCCGGTAAGGATGAGCTACAATCTGGGTGTGTCTCAAAGTAATCAAAAGAGAGGAATTAAAATGTCCTCCATGAAGAAATGATGGAAAACTAAAGTAACAGGTGATCTCACCTAAATGTATACCTGACTCAAAAGATATCTTACTTCATAAAAAGTACAAACATGTCAATAAAAATCTAGTGTAACAATGTGGAACAGTACCTTTCTGTTTATGAGGTCAGAGTTGCTCCAGTGGTGAGGAAAGGCCCTGGCAACACCCTGATGGTAGGATCTTGAAAATCTCTTCATTTTTTTGTCTTAGAAGGAGGGATTGATGATGGCTAATCATGGTTGTGAACTTGACTAGATTAAAATGCAATAAAATAATAAAGTACAGTTTAGAATATGCTTTTGAGGTTGGATCTATAGACAATTGATATGTCAGTCAAGAGGAGGTCCACCCTGAAAGTGGGCAACATCATGCAATAGGCCAGGAGCCTAGATGCGACAGAGAGAAGGGTGACATTCTGCACTTGCAAGCTTGACTTCTCAGCGGGACTGTTTCCACTGTCGATATCACCCATAAACACCAAACTCTAGTTTCTAGTATGGACTCATGCCAGCCGCTCTCTAGAAAGCTCCCAGGCTCCCAGCCTCAGGTCAAGGTTACATCACTGTCCTGAGCAAATCTCCAGCTCTCCAGTTTAGCCAACCACTGTGACACTATGCAGCTCTGAATATATAAGACAGTCGAATAATCTGCCTCCTTCTATTGGGTCTGTTCCTCTAGAAGCTCCTGATTGACACAGTGTGAAGTAACTTGGGTGCTTAACTTTTCTGTGAATGAGGAGATTCATCCCTTTAATACTTGCCATAGTTAATAATTAATCATTCTCCCCGACTGAGATTGATGGGTGATGGGCTGAGGGAACTTTCTGATGTTTTCGTAGACGGCAGATTTTTATTCTTTTCTCTCACAGATTCTAGATGAGAGCGTGTATGTGTTCAGTGTAAACTTCTGTGAACATTATTTCTCTTATGAATCCAAGTTTGTGAACTAACAACTAAAGATCTTTTCATAATTGACAAATCAAGACAGGGAATATAGTGGCAGTGTCAAAATGACGTAATTAAGCATCCATTATGTTATCAGTATCATGTTATGCTGGTTAGTTTTTTGCCAACTTGATAAAAACCGAAGTCACCCAGATGAGGGAATTTCAACTGACTTTTCTTTTCCCAAACAGCTTGACTTGTAGGCATGCTCTGTGGGACATTTTCTTAATTAATAATTGATGTGGAAAGATCTAGTTCACTATGGGCAGTGCTACCTCTAGGCCGATGGGCCTGGGTTGTATAAGGAAGAGGCTGAGCACGCCATAAAAAGCAAGTCGGTGTTCTCTGCTTTAGCTCCCGCCTCCAGGTTCTTGTCTTGCTTTCACTCAGTAATGAAGCGGAATTTGTAAGCCAAACAAACGATTTCCTCTCCTAAGTTGCTTCTTGTCAACGTTTAAGATAAGCAACAGAAAAACATCAATACCCATGTAAGTGCTTTGTGTGTGGGTACCTCATTTACCAGGGCTCCAGTCGGGTAAGTAGCGTGTCAGGGTGTCTACCTAACTAGGGTCAGGCCCAGTGCCTGAACTCAGACTTGCTGACTCTGCTGCCCAGACTCCTAACTGCTTTCATTTGCCTCCCAGTATCCAACAGAAGAAGTAGAACCATGGAAAGAAGCAATGTTGAAGGTAACTGTAAAACTCACAGATGTTCTCTGGTAGAGCAAAAGGGGATCATTTGTTGCCTTAATTTTCCTAATTGATAAATTTAGACAGGGAATAATGACTATGTCAATATGACATTAAATACTGTATCAGCTCAGTTGACTGTGCAGTCACATTAATTTTTTTTTTTTGCCATCAAACAGATAAAAAAAAATGTCGATTAAACCAAGCGCCTACTCTGCGATGTTATTCTGGCTTAAGGAACTCAACCCCAGACAAAGCGTCAAGACCTTAAAGCAAATGCATTGCCAAACTGATGACTCAAACTGTTTTGGATCCCTGCTTATATGCATACACCATGCCTTATTTAATGCTACTGAAAGCGAACACTCTAATCCTCTCCTTTTTATTTAATCCAGAGGCTACAGGATGGCAAGTAGCTTGGCAATTTTGTTTTAAGTGAATTGAGTACTGAGGCAGACAGAGTCTGTTTGGTCCTTTCAGGGCTGCCAGACTTCCTTTGGAAATAAGCAAACATCTCTACGTCCCTTTTAAGTACCTTTGAGGACATCAGGATTCTTTCTGTAATAGCATCTCTAATTCCCTATGCTTTGGTCAGTGCAAACTTTTTGAGCTTTCTGTCATGGACCCGGGAGGTTAGTGTAGGGAGCCCACGAACATAACAGAACACCTTAGAATCCAGCCACATGTATTTTCCTTCACTGCAGAAGGCAAGATCCGACATATTCTCCACAAAGTAAAGTGAGGCTGCCTGCCCACCATTGCCTCTCCTCTGCACAAAGGTGCTGCAGCTGGGCCTGGTTAAGAGACAGAGCACACACACCCCTCAGCCTTCGTGTTGCCCCCAGCAGTGCTGCATCCATGGAACGCATTGCTTGACCCAGACAGTGAGGCGGTTTGATGTAGAGGCTACTGACAGGGTATCAGTGTGAGAGCCCCAACACGCCTTTTCTGAAGTCACTTTTCATATTGTGACTGCAATTCACACGTACTTGCCCTGTGGCACCATCAGGCATTATGGGAGAGTCAGGAAACCTGGAACTCAGACATTATGGGAAAATAAAAGGAAGTTATTTTTACATTGTTCAATAATGTTATATTATCTTTGTGATAGGCTAATTCATATACTCTACAGAAGACCATTTATGAATTAATGGCTTGAGGTTCCAAATTTGATTTTTTAAAAAAAACATGTAACTTTGGCTGATGGATTCAATTTGCAATTCAAATGAGTGTTTTGTACATTTGCCCAGAGTCTTTAAGTCAGTAGGCTTAAATAGGTAAACAAAACTTCTCCAGTCATTTTAATAGGGTTCTCTTGGCTATAATACTTCAAGTCATTATGACCAGAAGTGACATCACTAACGTAATTATATTCTTATGTTAACCCAGAGTTTCTCTGAGCTAGAACAGGATACCCAAACTTCTGTTTTCACTATGCAAAGTATTTTCAGGAAAGTTCTATGTTGGCTTTTCCTTCTTGCCTTTAATCCTGCTCATTTTTAAACCAAAAATATATTTTTAGAACAAGCTTATTTATTTGATTAATTTATGCTGGGACAATTGTATTGTTTTTACAAAACAAAACAAAACAACAAAAATCCAAACTCAAGAATGTCAATATCTGAAGAAAGCATAAGCTTAGAGCCAGTGTGAGACAGCAGCATCTAACTTTACTGTTGAGGGACCAGGGAGAGCTTCTCGCTAGTCCTTCAACTTAAGAGATGGTCACGAAGCCAGGTGGTGGTGGCCCATGCCCTTAATCTCAGCACTTGGGAGGCAGAGGCAGGCAGATCGCTGTGAGTTCGAGGCCAGCCTGGTCTAGAAAGCAAGTCCAGGACAATCAAGGCTACACAGAGAAACCCTGTCTCGAAAAAACCCAAAACCCAAAAACCAAACCCAAACAAAAAAAGACATGGTTATAGACCAGGGAGATGGCTCAGAGGTAAAGGTGCTTACAGATCCCCAGAATTCACATACACGTGGAAAGAGAAAACCAACTCCACAAAGTTGTCCTCTCACTTCCACATGCGCAGTACAGCACACACACACACACACACACACACACACACACACACACACACACACACACCATATTCCATAAGTAATACACAAACAAATAAATAGAAAAATAGTCATGGTGCATGCATTCCAATTTTTGCTGCCTGGCTCTTTAGGTAGAATAAGAATCAGGATTCCTGACACTGATAGCAGATAACATTATCAAATTCAAATTCTAAACATTTAACGCATAGCTCATAGAATCATAGCGCTGCAAGGGAACACGTGTTTCAAAGCTTTTCCCCTGTAGATAAATAACTGTGATCCCGAGAGGTTAGGCTGGTAGTAAGAAAACTGTACTGTGCTAGCTGAACTTGTGTGTTCTTGTCATGTAAACTGCTTCCATGACTGGCTTGATGCTGGGCTACTGTCCTACTTCCTTGTTTAGCGTGACCCCTTAACTCTGCCCATTCGCTCACTCGTTCATTAAGGCACCTCGTATGTTCTATGCGGTGTGCAGAGACAGAAACGTGCCGTCTCGCGGAGAAAGACAAATGATACAGAACTGAATGACATGAGGTGGTAGTGCTTAGTATTCTAGAGGAGAAGAGAGTGAGATGTCAGGGAGCGTCAGCCTGAGAGAACACAGCATTTTGTTAATAAGGCCAGAGACTTGATCAGGAAGCATTTAATCAATGCCACTGAAGGAGGCAGAGACATCAGCTGCCAAGGCCCCAGGCGCTTCACAGAAGAGAACAAATGCAGTGGCTTACAGAGCAAGGCATGCTCTTCCACGGCTGCCTAGGACCCTCCTCTCAGACCAAGCCTGGCTTGAGTGTCTTCGTACTGTACAGGCTCCTCATCGCGTGTGAGGCAGTGTTCTTCCCTGGGAAGAACTAGAATTGGACAGTTGGAGAATGAGATCTGAAGTGATATTCTGAAAGTCTTTGATCCTTAGTGAGATGTAGTACAGACGGGCCTGATTGTGTGTCAGATGAGGTAGAGCAAGAGACAGAAGGATGCTTTGCGGGGTGGGGGTGTGGATATCTTTCCCGTCTGTATGCGATAAAAAGTTTGCCTGGCTGGCTTGTTACTAAACAATACTAAACTTCAATACTTCGATAAGGATCTTTATTTAATTAATTTGTTTATAATCGATCCCAAAATAGTGCCTTGGTCTCCTGACAGGTCCCTGGGGATGGTGAGACCCTCTCATACACTGATAACAAGCTCTTCTTCTCTGACCTTTGCCTGCACATTTGTCCAGTGACTATCTGAGAGGTAAGAACAGCCTTCCCACGAAGGTGAAGCTCACTCAAACAGGGACCTGTCATAGGGGAGGGAGGTGCAGGGGGAGTGGCTTGTCGCATCAGAGAGGGACAGGACCTGAAGAAATATGGGGGTGGATAAATCCCAACTTAATCCTGAGACCTTAAAGTGCTCTTTTACTAATGATGTCTAGAACAAATGGAACTTTCAAATATTAGTGCCTGAGAGTTTAAAGATGGCACCTTAATTTGCAATTCTTATTGGAGGATAATGTTTTAAAAATTGTCCTTTAAATTGCTCTGTGGATTGAATTGTGACTCCCAGCCCTAACATACTTATGTGTTGCAAGTCCTCTTCTTTGGTTTGGCTATAGCAGGAGACTGGCCTTTAAGAGGGTAATGGAGGCTAAGCCATGAAGAGTGACGCTTGCCTAACATGCTAGGACTGTGCATTCGTGAAAAAAAAAAGGAAGCTCACTACTTGTGACCACAGTGGGACAGCAGTTCTCTGCCACCCAGGAGAGTACTCGGTCTACTCCATGCCCACTTAACCCTCATCTCGGACACCCAGCCTCCAGATCTGTTTAAGTTGCCGGTGGGAGGCAAACAAGAGACAAATGGGTATCAGGATCCCAGTGAATACTGACTCCATATGCAGGGGAATGTCAGCCTAGAGCTTGGGGATGCTGGGTAACCCAGTGATTTAGCATTAACTTCTAAACCTTGTGGGCTTCTATGTGGTTTCTTCTACAAGTTAAGTAACTGTGGACGGAGGACCTTAGGGTGTAGCTAGGTCGGCTAGTCCATTTGACTTTCTAGTCACTGCCCTTCACTTCTGTCTCTGATAAGCTGTGCACACACAAGCAAGCCACTTGCACTGTTTCATAGCTCTCCAGTTGTATAGGGACTTGTGAGGGCCACATGCCATCATGACCGTGACATTTTGAAACTTCCGTAAGTTTGAAAGAAGGGCAAAATTACTAAGAATCCGGTATTTGTCTGCTGCATTTACTGACCCTGGGGAGGCCCTGAACATTTGGAGGTAGAGCTCTGCTCCAGTGGTGCCTGGCAACAAGCTCCTGTAGCTGTTCCCATACACTGTCCTCGCATTTGTGCAAGAGAGGAGAACTTTGCAAAGGGTACCATGGAGGCTCCAGAAGACAGGCTCCCTCCATCAGCAGAAGGCTCGGACACAGGTTTTTAGTGGCTTCATCCTGGACTCGGCGGCAAGTGAGAGCCACCCCGTGAGGTCAGCCAGCCAGCCTCACAAGGCGTCCAAGGCCTGCCACCCCTCCATCATTGTCAATAAGCGAGATGGAGGGACCTGTACATCATTTCATTTACTATTGCAATGATTACATAGCTCATTGCCTTCCCATTGTTTCAGTGATAGATTTAATTAACTTCCAATTAATCATAGAGGGTGATATTTAATGCTCTGCCCGGCACTGTGCACAGTGTCACAGACCAAAGAATATATTCTGAAGGCTTCAGTAATCAAGAGGTCACGGAAGATAGATGTTCTCCACTGAAGGAGAGGGAAGATAAATCTGTGTGTCCAGACCACTCTGGCAAACTGTTTTAGGGTAATTGTTTTGCATCCAGATGATAACTTTCCATAAGGCCCAACCAAGCAGAGCGCAGGAGAGATAGATGGACGGAAGAAGAGATAATAGGGTTATAATATGGAGAATTTGCTTGGCTGTAATTCCCATCTGATGCCAACCAGACTGAGCTCACTGGGGAATTCTGCTCGGATCTGCAGTACTACAGAACTTTATTCTGTGTTGCTCTGCACGTTTTTGTTTGTTTGTTTTGTTTTGTTATGAAGGAGACCTAGGGAGCTTGGGGCCATGATCCTTTTCTTTTTCTTTTAATTTTGCTTCTATGTGAGAATACATGATTCTTGGTAAGGCTTTCAAGCCTTGTGATGACAATCTTAGGTCCCTGGGTTCCATGGTGAGGTGGTCACTCCCCATTCTGCCCATGAACATGTGACAAAGGATCCCTGGCCTAGCACAGGCAACTGAAATGCCTCTAATAGATAGATCTCAACTTCTGGGGAAATACCTGAGCAATTTCCTGAACACTGTAAGAAACTCATTGAGTCAGAAAACAACCACACACTTGAGGAACCTGGCTGGACTTGTAATTACACTCACAAACAAGCAACGGCCCGGTAATAAATACACCATGAAGTGCTTTCTTCTTCCCTCTCTCTCACCCTCTCATTTCTCCTTTCTCCCTACATCCAGCCATCCATTCAAAAGTATACAGTAAACATATTTATATAAAGAAAAAAAGGGACTCAAACTGAATATTAAACTGATTGGTAACAACATTTTCTCAATTCAATATTACAGACTTTGGAAAATACATAGCTACAGTTTTAGAATAGAAATTATTGGAGGCAATAATATGCTCTCTATAATGCAAACTGCTGTTTGGGGATGTGTGTGTTTTGGGGAGAATGTATCATGGCTTTGGTGTAGCCTGTGGCAGTGAAAGGCTAAGGACTCCAGCTCTGCAGCCTCTTACCCCAAATGTAATATATCTGTGTCAAGTTATATGAAATAAAGGTCCATTAACCAACTCTGTATGCTTATATAATCACTTATTCTCAGAAAAGTAATAGGTCTCATTATGCAGTCTATAACAAATTTAACTATTCAGAATAGGATTTCAGGTTAGTGTGCACAAAACCAGACTTCGCAGATGCTGTTAGCTTTAGCCCTCCGGAGACCTTCCTCTGATGGATGACCCACAAACAAACACAGCGGATCACGCCCATGGTTATTGCTGGAATATGCATTCACATGTGCATGCATTTGTGCTTTTGTACATGTGGATCCACGTCATAGGACCTAGTGTGATGGAAACAACTTGACAAAGAGATCCAAGCGTCGGAGGTCAGCACAATTCGCTTCATTGCACACACCAGGGGTTAAATGCAAAATGAAAGTGCCGTGTGGCTCACTTTATGCTAGGGGTGCCCTTCTTCACTCTGCAGTGAACAAATTGGAGATGGAACAAGAATGAACTCTTGCGTCACCTACCTGCCCTTTCAGTCAGGAGGTTGACATCTGAGCAGGGCCATGAGATTACAGTCATGACCCAGTACAAAAGAATGAGGGGCATTTGCCACTCTTGTTTCAATTCTGGTCATAAAAATGCATTGAGTTTGGCGTGGGTTTGTTCTCGTTGAAAGTGTCATCGTAAGAAAGCAGATTCAGGAGAAGCCTCTAGGGGGTTGTTCCAAGATATATCACAACACATACCTGCCTTGTTCCCACTGAGGACTTGAGTGATATGTCCCTTGATCGCAGGAGGCCACTACAACCTATCTTTTTGGACATAAAGATTCTTTTACAAGACAAACCACTTCTTCAAAGAAACGATGGGTTGCTGGCTGTGTTTCCAACAGCTTCTCTTGGGTAAAGTCACCTAAAGGAAGCAGCAGCAGAGACAGATGTTTATCACGGAATCCATCAGGGCAAACAATATAAGGCACAAATTGCCTCTCTAGCTCCCCGCCACCCCTCTAGATGCTCTGCCCTCAGGAGGCAGATGTTCCCTTCCCCGTTTAGACCCTGTCCTGCCCTCTTCAGATACTGCTTTCCACAATCTCTCCTTTCTAGCAACTCTGTCCAGTATGCCGATCCCTTCACAATTCTGACATCTTCTATATTCTGGTAATTTAATTTCTATGGGATATATGTGTGTGGCTGTGGTTTGCTGTGTCTTATGCTAGTCAGCATTCTGTCGCAGTGTGAACATACTCACACATACTTAAAGAAGGAAAAATTTACTTGGGTTTATAACCTTTGTGCTACTTTAGGCTCATTGCTTTGGGCCTCTGGTTTAGGAGGCTATCACCTCATGGTGGAGAGAGAGAGAGAGAGAGAGAGAGAGAGAGAGAGAGAGAGAGAGAGAGAGAGAGAGAGAGAGAGAGAGAGAGAGAGAGAGAGAGGAGAGAGAGAGAGAGAGAGAGAGAGAGAGAGAAGAGAGGGGGATATTTTCTCTTTTTTTCCCTAGCTCTACCTCATTGTCCCCTCTCCTCCCATCACTGTCTCCCTGTAGCACCATAGGTCAGTGAGCATACTTTTAACATATGGACCCTTTGGAGGACACACCATATATTAACTATGACATTTCTTAACATATATAAAGTTTAAGTGTCTTTTTCAGAAAAGCCTTGTCTTAGCTCAAGTAAATGGATACTATGGTAACAATTCACAGTTTGTTTCAGGGGCTGAGTTTTGGGAGTATGATGGAGGAATAACAGAGGAAAAGTGACTCACATAGTATACACAGCTATGCAGTTTATCACATAGCCAATGTGTGTATACATGCACATGCATGTGTGTGAGTGTGCCTGTGTGTGCCATGTATGTGTGTGCACGCACGTGCACAGTGTATATACACAGAGAAAATTGTGTGTGCACAAGTGGGGGCCAGAGGTTTATACCGAGTGTTTTTCTTTGTTGCTCTCCTTCTTATATCTTGAGATGTTTTTAATGGAATCTGGAGCTCTGATTGGCTCTACTTTACCCACTCAGCCATCTCCCCAGCCCCTTCACATATCCAATTTTTGAATTGTGACTGAGGAAATACATTCTTTTCTCATGCTTCTCATCTACATTTATCTCTAAATAAAATTAGGGCTTTCTACAGATATTCTGCAACCTCTTTTCACACATGGGATTTCAACTCTGTCAACTATGTTTTATATAACATGAATTTAAACATACTTATTGATTCTAGTGTGTTGCTGACCCAGTTGGTGCTGAGATACAAAGACGAATGAGGAAAAAAAAATCTCCCATTGCAGAGGCTTTCACTTAGTGTTGGAGGGAGGCAGGGAGGCAGGTCACTTCAGTACAAGTGCTAAATACTATGCTTGAGTTACAAAAGAGGGCACCTAAGCCTGTAAGGAGCCAACAAAGCATTCCTGGCGTAAGGGATATATCACTGGGCATTTGAGGAAGGAGAACAGGTAGGAAATTGGAATTAATTTTTAGGCTGTAATTGATGAATAAGAGACTTCAAAATATAGTGGCTTATGTTGGCTAGCCATGGTCTTAGCTCCATGAAAATCTAAAGATAGGAGTAGGGCGCCGCATCTATTCTGGGCAGTGCACTCTCCAAGTACAGATTGTGTGTGCAAAGGACCAGGGCCAAGAGAGAACAGTTGCTTAGGTGCCTATTGCACTAAATGACTGATACAAAGTGGCAGGACAGGGACACAGGGCAAGAGCCAAGTGGCCACCTTTGTTCAGGTCAGCACGGCTTTTGGGAGGATTTGGGGTTAAAGTTAGGTTGGTGGTGATGGTGTTTTGTTGATGCAAAGTATAACTCTATTAGACGATGCTACTTTAAAACATTCACTCTTCCCAGCTATAAGGAGCAGAACAGAGGAGACAATGACTAGTTCTCGAATTATCAGTGACTTTCAGCACTCAACAGAAGAATATAGAGAAGAGAGACAGAGATTTAAGTTTTTCTTTGAACCAAAGTCCATGCCACAGTTGTCCCTCAACTATGTTTTTTAAAGAAATTTTAAAAGCGTGATCAAGAAATGCACAGGAAATAATTTTAACTTATCATTGTAGGAAGGCACATGTTATTTAAAAACAATATTTTTCATGGACTGATTACACAGACAATTCATATATGTTTTTGGAAACTTAGAAGAAATAAAGCAGGTGCTTTGAACTCCCCAGTGTAAGGAGGATGTGTGCACCTGCTTCTCCAGGGAGGCTCACATAGACAGGCTGGAGCAAAGTTATGTTGGAGAGCATTGATAGCTGACACGGTAATGAAGAATTTCTCATCTGATACCAAGGAGAAGACCAACATCTAAAATGGTGAGCTTGGCTTCCAGCGTGACTTCCTACTAATGCTGACTGCTAGTCTAATAAAAGTGACTATCAGATTTTTGACAATCAGGCGGAATTAGGGACATAAAGGATGGAACATATGGTTAAGAAGGACGTGGACCACGCAAACCATGTCCTTTGGTTTGGTACCCAAAAGGCTCCATCCTGTAATGAACATGACTGGAGGTTTATAGCACGGGGATTGTGGCTTAGATCAACTTTGTTCACTGGCTCAGTAGTTAGCTCAGTGCCCTTAACTGAATTTACATGACCCAGATTGTTAATTTTCCATGCAACCCTTGTGAGACAAATGATAATTCTTCTCAAAAGAAGTTAGCATTGTTCTATGTCGTGAAGTATAATATTTATATTAATAGCTTTTAAAATGCAACAACTGCTTCATGACCAAAGGAGAGTCAGGCCTGTGAGATAAGGAAATACAAACTAGACGAAGCAGAAGAGCACAGAGAGCTCAGGATCATGGCTCAGATACTGGAACCATCTACCGTAGGGAGGCTATTAGGGTAAATCCTAACTCAGCAGGCCTAGTGTTTGTCTAAAAAGAGCTTGGGGCCCAGACACACATTCAGAGAAGCCTGCGGGAAAGACACTGGAGAAGGCAGCCATCTTCAAGCATGGTAGAGAGGTCTCAGGGGCAACCAAGCCTGCTGACATTTTGACCATGTACTTACTTCCAGCCTGCATGATTCTGACCAAACAATTTTGATGTTTAAGTCACTCAGGCCATGGTACTTTGTTATGGGAGTCTTCACAAACTACGACAGTCTCACCGGGTGGGAGGTCAGCTGAGATATGTGTCTTGCCTTTCCGTGGAGAACTTTGAAATAGCTTCTGAGCCTGAGGATGGAGCCAGCAGACTCAGAGAGGCAATGGGATGGGTTTGCTTTCTCTCTTTCTGAAAGTACATGGAGTGCAACATTGAAAGGAAGACTCCCCTGTCAGACACGGAAACAAACTGGACCTGGGCTTAGAATAGGCTGCTCCTGGAAAAGTCCTTTTAGGAAATGATCTGAGATTTCATTGCCATACAGGGTTTAGTTGCACTCTTAAATGACTTGAGAAGTCCGAGTTAAATATTTTGTTTTTCAGAATTGCAAATACAATTTGAGTGTGGGCTAGAGCAAGCCACGGTGAGTGGAACTGGGGCTGGTGGGATCTGCCTTGGCCTTTTCCCAAGGATGTGGGGAAATGCATGGCGGACTCCACCCCCAACCCCAAAGTATACTTTTATCTCTATGTTGCCTGTACTCATTCCACTTTTATATAATAATTTTCTGTGCATATGCACTATGTAGGTGCTCGTGTGTGAGTGAAAGTGCATGTGTGCCAGGACGTGCATGAGGCAGTCAAAGGACAGCCTCTAGTGATGGTCCTCATCTTCCATCTTGTTTGAGACAGGGTCTCTTTGCTGTTTGCCACTGTATATGCCAGGGCAGGTGGCCCACAAACTTCTAGGGATCTTTCTGTTCCTGTCGCTTGTCTTGCTGTAGAAGTGCCTGGAATACAGATGCATCCTACCACATCTGGCCTCATGTGGGTTCTGGGAATCCAAACTCAGGATCTCATGTTTGCTTGGCGAGTATTTTACTCATTGATTCATGTCTCCAGTCCTGGAGTACTTAGATCCGTCCGTGACTAAATGGTCTTGTATGAAATATGCTTTTCATAGCAACTCAATTTGACAAGCGCACTGCAGACAGAGGTAAAAAGGTTTTTGTAGCTCAAGGCCTAAAGGGACACCTATAAATGGCACTGAGTTTGTTCTAATGATTAGACAACAGAGGAAAAAAAAGTCTCATTTATTTAGTTCAGCACACCTAATTTTGCCGTATTAGAGTTGGCTTCAGGCTTATAGATTAAAAAGGAAACTTTACATAGAAAAAAACCCATGGAAACAAACGAGTAAGGAATTATTGGCAAATTTTTTTATTGAGGAATATGGAGTATTTCAGAATTCTACTTGGTGGAGTCTCTACTTGAAGTAGAGGCATCATTCGATACATTATGCTTAATACTGGAGCTTCGTGCTGTGACATTGGAATGCAATTCAGTAGCCTTTTTCCTATGACATAAGCCACTCTCAGCTCAGGCATGACAGCCTTAGGAGGAGAGATGGAGAAACTACAAGTATCCTTTCTACAGGATTATAGGAAGCAGGACATTGTCTGATGGGGTTGCTTGCTGCTTTCTCATTATCTGTGGTTTGTGCAGAGTTCACAGTGGAAGACTATCTGATGGCACAGGAATGACATTGTAACATAAGATGGGCCCTGGGTCACCCATTGCCTTCCAGGAAGTGGGGGTCTGATGACACCATGGTTCAGGTGAGTGACTTGATGTCTACCAGATAGGACACTGAGCGTGAAGCACAGCACTTTCACACCTGTAGGCTCAATTTTCTTAACAACTATATTTTACTATGCACTTATTAAATGAGCCTACCTCCCCTACAACCGGACTAACCCAAACTATAGAAAAAGGAGATTAAAGAACACAATAATGAAACCTTAAGGATATTAGTTCCGAGGAACAATTCTCCTGGTGTAGTCAGCAGGAATCTCAGCAAACCAGCAATCCCACCAAAGTTGCTGCTGAAACCTGGAACAATTGGAACCTGAAGCCTCAGCTGGAGTCCAAAGCCCTGAAGCCTCCCCTGGAGCAGTTCTCTCTAGGAGAGTCTCTCCAAGTGTTGATGAACAGCCAGAACAATCTCATTCCTCTCCTCCCAAGCCTCTTGTTTTGGGTTCATATATATATCTCCTCTCAAAGTCTCTACTAGGATGTTTTCAGCTGGCAACATCCAAGCTCCCCCATGAAGTGGTTTGACTTCTAAGTGGAAAAATTCCCTGCTCTCTCACAAATCTGTTCCCCATACCACAGTTGGGATCAACACAAAACTTTGTTTATCTTTCCTACACACACCCAGGAAGTGTGATCCACCTCTGATGAACTGTTTCCATTCCTGATCAGCAGACTAGGATGACAGTCTGGGAGGGTTCAGGTGAGGTACGTGCTGAATTGAGAAGGTACTGTCAATAGCCCAGTTAGATCATATTGATGCCTGCTTTTGACATGGCCTTGCTTGGCACACACTTGGAATCAGAGAAGAAAAAGACAGACATACATCTATTTATCCATTTCAAAGTCAAGTTAATTTTAAGTACTTGATGAAGCAAGTCCACTGGGAGAATCTCTACAGAAATGGGACCTTGTTTGGCTTCTGCTTTCATTGTCAGAAATTCTGCTGGCTGCTTCTCCCATCAGTTTCATTATAAACCTAGCAAAGGGCTACCGATTTGTTCTCTTGCCTAATACATGGAAAAGTCATTGATTTTCGATTGCTCTCCAATGCTGAAAAATTTCTAAGCAAATATCTTTACCCTCCATCAATAAAGAAGAAGAGATGCTTTGAGATGAAGGATGGAGAGGAGTTGAGCTTGGCAAGGTGGCCCACAGGTGGAAATCATAGGGGCCCATTACTTGCGCTAATGCAGTGTTACCCACAGGTGTGGCAGACGCATTGGTGGAGAATATTTATTTTCCCTATGGGCTTTTGTGTGACCTAATGTTGCTGTCTCAGAGCTCCAATCAACAGAAATCTGCAGCAAGCCTTCCTGACCCTCCTCTCTCAACACTTCTGGATGAAGGTCTCTTTTCTGTGGACAGCTTCAGATTATCCCAATTAACCTGACATCTTGTTTTTAACTTTAGTAACTTTCCTTGTCTTCCTGCTGTGTATATCTTCCTAGATTTTCAGATAGAAACCATTGTAAAGGTAGGGCATGAGTCTGGGAATCAGGGTTTGGCTATTCTTGTCTGAGTTGAACATGCTCGGCTGCTAACACCTGATGCAACCCAAGACAAATCCTATTCCCCAGTCAGCTTTAAAATGAAGACATTAGACAAGGGGAGAAGGCATCACACAGCTGGTATCCAGGGTGGCCCTGATGAAAGGGCAGTGTACTCTCTCTGGCTAACCTTTGGCAGCTGTAGCCTTTGTCAACTAACTCCTTTCTACTTCTGGTTCCTACAAAGATTTCATCAAACTAATTTTGTCCCACTCATTAATTAGTAATATAAATAGATATGTTTAAATTAACAACTCCTCCAAAAACAGTGAACCATTAATAATGAAATTTTATACTCATCATAAAAGCGTCCAGGGCCTGGAGAATGGTGCAATAATTCACACCTAATTGCTTTCAACCTTGGGCTCACAAACACAGTGGTGGGAGAAATGGGTTCAGATGCTGTAAGTCATGCCAGATCATGTTTTATTATTTAACTCATCTTTTGGGGGAAATGGCTCAGTGGGTAAAGTGCTTGCTTTGCAAGCTCAAAGTCTTGAGTTTGGATCCCCAGATCCCACATGAAAGCCAGGTACACTGGTATTTGGATCCTCCAGCACTGGGGTTGGGGAGTAGTGGAGACAAATGTATCCCAGGGGCTTCCTGCCTGGAGAGTATAGCTGAACCAGAAATTTTCAGCTTTGGAAAGAGACCCTGACTCAAGAAGTAAAGTGTAGAGAAATAGAAGGAGACACTGGCATTGAATTTTGGCCTTCACATGTGCAGGCACAGCCACAGGCATATCCAACACACAGAGTGGGGGGAGGGAAGAAGGGAAGGAGACTAACTGGGAGAGGGAGGGAGAGGGAGACACACACAGGAGAGAGAGAGAAAGAGAGAGAGAGACAGACAGACAGCGACACACAGAGAGAGAGAGACAGAGACACAGAGAGACAGAGAGACAGAGACAGAGAGACACAGAGAGAGAGAGGACAGAGGGAGACACAGAGAGAGAGAGAGAGAGAGAGAGAGAGAGAGAGAGAGAGAGAGAGAGAGAGAGGGAATTATCCAAGGATCTTAGGTAGAAATATGTTGGCTCACAGTGTCTAGAACTGTCAGCTGAACCAAGACCCATGAGAAATGAAGGTGTGTAAAAACACAAAAGGAGAGCTCTATTTTGTAAGATTAGTCCATACCCTTGACAAATAATGAGAACTTGGAGAATGCTTGGACTCTGTCACTAACCCTTCCTCTCTGTCCATGTACTTTACGCAACAGAAACCATTCCCAGGCATGCAATGTCACTTGCTTCCAAGCTGAGGTGTAAACTGGAGACTGGGATAAGCTACTGGAGGAAAGCAGGGCAGCAGACCCAACTGGACACAGGTGGCACCGTTCAGAGTTGTTCTGCAGGTCACTATAATTCTCTATCATATCGCATATTTGCCAAACCAAGAGACCGGTTAAATGACCTAAGGAATTTCATCCACTCAAATGCCCCATGTGTTCCATTAGCTTCAGCAATGTCAAACTGGATCTGTTGACAAGGGTGGCCTGAGCTTAATGTTGGTGGGTTTGGTAGGAGATGTCTCTTGTTTCTGCTTTCTGTAATAGACGATGTTTTCTATGTAGTGCACTTTATTTAATATACCAGTTGAAACACTTCAGTCACTCTTGACATTCTAGACAGTATGCTAAGCAGTGGGAGTAAGATGTGGGGCCAGGGGTGTGGCTTACAGGGAGCACACAGTCAAAATGTACATCCCTACCAAAACAACCTCCTGTTCTCCTGATGAAAAAAATCTTTCAAGTAAAGCAGGGAACGACTTAAACCCATGAGGCTTCAGGCCACTGGAGACCTAGTGGTTGCCTGTCTATGGCACAGATATGCTTGTCCAGCATTGAGAGTCAGGCTGTGTAGATAATGACAGTGTGATGAAGGCAGTACCTTTCCACACTCACACATTCCAGGACTCAGTGGTGACCACACACTCCAGAAGCACCTTTGCCATGAGCACCCTGCTATAATTACAGACACAGAGCACGTGAGCTTCTCTATCGTCATGGACCGTTTGACATGCACGCTTATTAATATGTCTCCCCTTGGCATCCTGTTCTCAACCATAGCTGCATACATATGATCCCTGTAACAGAGGGTTGTCCTCTTCCACCCTCACAGGCATACACATGCGCTCTGTCTCACACCCAGACACTATGTAGCCCAGGCTGGCCATACCACCCGTTTCCTGCCACAGCCTCCCAAGTGCTGCGGCGCGTGAACTTCCCTGGCCATGTACCTTTATTAATGTGTTGTTGCAGCCGGTTTGAAAGAAACGACAACCACATGAACCGTATTATACATCCGCTACAAGCAATGTTTGTTTCGTGAGAATGCACGCCACTAAGGATTCTGGGGTTTCGGGAGACTTGTGGAGAAAAATGATAGCTTTATGCTCTGAGCAATGAAGCAAGTTTTTACAATCACCAGGATAACAGTTGGCACCGATTTTTCAACTTTCATTTCTACCTGTTTTACAAGGTTCATTTCTGCTAGAATCGAGGTGATTTTCCTCTGCACAAAAGCCTCTAATTGGTTGTAAGTGAGTCAATACCCATCAGTTTCACAGGAAAAAAACCACATCCTAATCGCACTGGCTATCAACGGATGGGGCCTCTATCTTGTTGGATCTTTACTTCAGTTTTGGGAGAGGACTACACATTTTGAGCCAAACTGTATGATCTGATCCAAAGCATTACAGTGTTTTATTGATCTGTAGAGAGAGGAAAGCATTCAGAAGTGACCAGTCTGCCAGATAGTGTCACTTAAAAAAGAAAGAAAGAATGGCTCTGAATGAAAGCGTACTGTAATATCCTCATCAAACAGTTTTTCTTGAGAATAAATGAATGTTTTTGTTGGACCAACACCATGGTTTTATGGACATCCATTTCTGTAATATCCTCACCCAAACTGATCAACTAAGTGGCCTTATTTCACGCCATTCACCAGCTGTCCCTTCCCGCTGTAAGTGTTACCAGCAAACTTCTCAGCCCGTTCCTCTCTGTACGCTCTAGCTCAGTATCCAAGCATGGTGTGGTAGCTACCTTTCTCATGGATGTAATAATGTACCTGACAAAAAGTAACTCCTGCTTCAGCCATTAGCTGTTGGCTGGTAGACCTTATGGTTCTCTGAGTTTCCTGATGGTGAAACTGACAAAATAACCATGATTGCCCAGAGAGCATCAGGCCAGTGTAGACACATGGGCAGACAACTTCCACAGCATTAGCTAGCACCTTGGTAACTGCACGCCTTCCGTCATCCCTCTTGGATACAACCTGCTTAAAAACAAAAGTAAAGTTAAAAAAAAAAAAAAAAAAAAAGAACTAGAACATGAGAAGAAAAAAAAAATAACAATTAGGAAAAACCACCTAGGGGAGAAAAAAAAGACAATTTTCAATGACACTGAAATGTTTCCCCAAGTCTTTAAAAAGTCTCTGATTGAAATGAAGTTACGCAAAAGTGCCTTATTGGTTTTCTCCTTACACAGAAGTGAACACCTTTGAAATCATGTCGAGATAACTGTGAAAGAAGTTATATGCATAAAATAACTTGTCTCATGCAATGAGGATCATAAGACAATCATAACTAATCCATCTGTAAAACCAAAACTATCTCTCTTTTTTTCAACTTTCATAGATTACAACAAAAATAAGCTGGGCTTGTATAACTCACAGACTCTGGTGAGGCCCTAAGACCTTGCCCACAAGATCTCGTACTGACAAGACCTGGATGAGGTTGAGAGGGGCAGTGGGAGTTTTAGGAAGGCTACTCTGGCTTCTGCAACCTCTGCCTGCCTCTTGGTTTCTTGAGAAGAGAGATTGAATCTTTTCAGGCATGGAAGGGTCCTTACCTACTTCCTTCACCTCCTGCTATATGGGTCAGTATCTGTAGCCATTGATGCTTGAGCCATTGACGCTGGATGTAATTGTTAATACTCTTCAAAGCTCCTTTGGCTTGAACGTCAACTGTGAGAACTCCTCAGGGAATTTCCTTGGTAAGGACTCGTCTGGGTTGAACTCCACTGGCTTGGCTGGAAAAGAAAAACTGGGGGGGGGGTGTCGTATCTTAACCTAGTCACCTTGGAGTCTGTAAGTGACAGTGTGGCGCTTCATTTTGTCCTTGAGAAGATCCTACTGTTAGTGCCTCAGCTATCTCCTCTCGGTGGCACTGCTAGCCAGCCCTGGCAGGAATATCGATTGGAAGTTACCAGATGAAATATGCTTGCTAGTGAATGTGTGAGAAAGAGAGGATTCAGCGCACAGAGTCACGTCAGAGAAGAACCAGGCAATTATATGCCTTGTTGGGTGTTGAGGAGAGACAAGTCTTGCTTCATGAAATACACTTTGCTTTGCTTTGTGGGAAATTTATTGTTCTTTCATTTGATGTGCTCCTTTAAGGGGTCAGCTTCAGCTTTCAGTTCTCCCAGGATTTATTCCTGACTCCGTTGTGCTCTGCTAGCCATCCTCGTTGAAGTCCTTTCTGTGTTTGAACTGTCTATAGCCAGTGCGCTCCTTAAACTGCTTTATACAATGAGCAAGCATTTTGTGGTTGGGGCAGGGTGAAAAATCAAACTTACTTGTGCTATATAAAAGAATATAAAAGGATTAGCCGGGTCTGTTTTCAGAAATAAAACACTCCAAAGACAATGAACCCATACCATACAGGTTGGCTAACTGGTTCCTTCACCAGAGAACTCTGTTGTCACAGTGGTATTGATCGGTCAACACTGTGGTTCACAGTGAGTTTTCCTTGGGTTCTATGAGGGGAACAGGTGTTCAGTTTATACTTCCCTGTAGCGGAAACTGCACTGAACAAACTAGAGAACTCAAACTAGGAAGTCAACAGAAAGTAGCTCAGGGAGAAAGTTCTACTCTGTAGCTTAGAAAACCTTTTCAGTTTAACTTTGTGCTTTCCCTCAGTTTTGCTCCAAATCTCGGCTATCCCAAATGTACCAAGTTGATTTACTTATACCGTTTCCATCACGTGGAATCTTTTGTTTATATTTCTCTTCCATTTTCTTTTTCAAATGTTTATAAATGATTTTTAAAAATTAATCTTAGTTTTATAAATATATTTTAGTGCTTCCAATATTCTCACCATACCTTTGACTGCATAGCACAGAATCCTTGATACAATGGCACCTTGCTGGCACAGTGCTGTAATTAGACCCCTAGAAGTTACCTGTATTGCTCACATGCAGCCATTTCTCATCACCTCCCACTCTGTGTATGCCCACATGACCTGACTTGATTTCTCAGCACAACTACAGTCTTATTCTACATGCTAAACTACATGTCTGTCTTTTTCAACTTATTTAATGGAAACTTGGTGCCGAGAATCACATATAATTAATTTCTGTATTTTAGCACATGCATATTTTCTTATAACAGAGTAGATAATTGAGCACATGGTTGAAACTAAAGCCAGGGAAATGATTTTTTTTTTTTTTTAAAGCCCAAAGTGGAAGTGATGAATGTGGGACCTAAATGCTTCCTTCTTCCTTCCCGTATGCAGAATAGATTTCCTGATTACAGAAGGCTTAGTTTGATTAACTCACTGGGCCGATGTGCCCACAGGCTAAGCTTTTGGGACCTCATTAGCTCTGCTGCACTCAGAACGGCAACAACGCTCTGCATTGGGGTGTTTGGTCTACTGTAGGAGTTATTGAATTAGATGCATAATTTAGTATCTAGCGTAGTTATTCAGAACAAGGTCACTCTAGCCTTTTAGTTTCAGTAGCTAGTGGAAACGGTTGAAATAGTTGTTATGGTGTGGCCTGCATGGTAGTGGCCTCTGCGTAGACCTCTAGACTGCATGCAGAGATTGGCCCAGGCGGACAGCCTCTTTGGGCTCTTCTGTACTCTGAAGATCAGCTGAGTTTGGCAAGGAACCCAGCATAGAGCGGAGTGAGGCCAGAATGCTCTTCTCTATGTGAGCTGATGCCTTTACTGAAGGCCCCGGTGTTGTCAGGTGGCATTTTTCACTCTCCGCCACCTGCTCTCTCAGCTGCCTCTCCCCACAGTCACCACCATTTATGCCGCCTTCTTCTCTGTGGTCTTTGCTAGGCTTTGGTGCCCACGAACTTTCGTCCATAAGT
Organism: Acomys russatus; assembly: GCF_903995435.1. Taxonomy (NCBI): domain Eukaryota; kingdom Metazoa; phylum Chordata; class Mammalia; order Rodentia; family Muridae; genus Acomys; species Acomys russatus. The sequence goes on along the minus strand of NC_067164.1, from coordinate 24,389,313 downwards.
TATACTCTTGTCAGTTAACTCAGTCTGAGGACACCTTTGTTTCCTCTGGAGATCCTGACTGTTGTCCGTCCAATACATGTATGATCCTCACGGCTCTACACACATGTTCACCACCCATGTAAGAACTAGTCAAACCTTACATTTGTATAACAGAGAGGAAGTGTTAATCTTTTTTTTGCCCACTCCAGTTGTGTTTCCATCATTAGGAAGCTATCAGCATAGAAATTATTCAGATTTTCATTTCCATGCCATCGAATAAGGCTCTGATAAGTGTAGCTCCAGAAACATGAGAGCAGGTACTGGTTCCTGCAGGATGGACATATACAGAGGTAAAACTGTGCGTGTAGGATGGGCTTTTTGCTGTTGCTGTCCCATTTCTCTCAGGTTTTGCTAGTGGCAGCTAGTCAAATAAACATGGAGGATAGTAATTCAGTTGGGGACTATATTTCAAAGGAACTTATTATTTAATTTGGTTTGTGTGTATGATGTGTGTGTGTGTGTGTGTGTGTGTGTCCATCCATATGTGTGTGTATGGAGACCAGAAGTTGACATTGGATGTCTTCCTAGAAACACTCTACCTGGGGCTCGCTGATTTTTCTAGATTGTTTGGCCAGTCAGCTTCAGGAATGCACATGTCTCTGCTTCGCAGGGGCTAAGATTACAAGTGCATGCTGAACTCAACTTTTAAGTGGGTGCTGAGGATCTGAATCTCAGCCCCCCATGTTTACACTGCACCACCTGAGCCACCTGCCAGCCCAGGAGAAACATTGTTAAGTAAATGGGTGAAGTTTTTCAGGCTCCTTCGCGTTGAGATTTTAAATTCTTCATTCTTACTGAGAAATGCTTCTAATTCTTATATGTCCTCACTCTTGCTCAAATCAAAGTCCATGTGCTAACAGTGCATTTGGATGGAGTTTGCAAGAATCTGACTGGAATTCACAATCAATTCCATTTTAAAAGGGAATTTTGTCGATGCAGGATCTTTTGGAAACAATTGAACCCTAGTCTTGTGATTTAGTTGTATTTTCAATTGTGGAAACTTTTAGAAAAAAGTTCACATCCTTTGTGTTTTGGAGAGATGGTTATAGTTACATTTTATGTCATGGCAAACAAACATGTCTTCAAAGGTCCTCATAGCCAGTGAAATATTTCACTAACTCCCCAACCAAGATTATGGACATGGCTTGTTATCTTCTTTGGCTTTTTCACAGAGCTTGGTATTTTATGGATTTTAAAGGTTTATAGTTAGGGCATGAATAAGCTCATCTCTTTCAAAATAAGGACTGCATTTTCTTATTTTGATGACAACTTAAGCAAATTTGAGTAAAGCAGAGTCAACCTGGCTGAAGTGAGGACTCATTTCATGTTAATCCAAGCAGTTGAAATCAAGATGGGTGTAACTTTTGTAGAGAAGATATTTGAGGTGACCGGGAAAGGAGAGAGATTGCCCCTGGAGCCATTCGAGCTTTTGTACACCTTGCTTAAAGCAGTTTCAAGAAAAACTGAACTCTGAAGCAGAAATCTGATATTTTGGTGTGGCTTATTAATATAATAAATATTCACAGAATATTAGTATTTGAAGGGATGTTCTTACTATTGGAGCAAATTTTAAAGACATTGACTAGACTGAGAACCAGGGACTTTGGCTAACTGCTACACGGAGCTGATGACTGAGGCCTCTTCTCCCTGCCTTCTATCTCTAGTCCAACATAGTGTCTCCTGTAGATCAAATGCATTCAAGTTTTAATCCAATTTAAAGAATTTTATTGTCAATAGTGTCAAAGCATGCAAATTAGAGACAAATTTAAGCAGAGATGTTCAAAATTTCTAGACTAGGAATTACCAAACCCAGAAAAATCTAAAGAAGTCCTAAGCAAACAAAGCTGCCACACTGGCGTATTGGGTAGTTCACTCAATGCTAACATGTCAACTCTTTCCAAATTAGCCCATATAATTAATGTACTCTCCATGATAATCCATCTCAGTTTTATTTGGCAGCATTGACAAGCTGGTTCCAAAGGTTATGTAGAAATGGAAAGGGAGCTGAGGTATCTAGAAGCAGACACAAGAACAGAACATAATGGGCATTTGAGTTTCCTCATATAGTTAATGAAGTGACTATTCTTTTCCGTTCTGTTTCTTTCGGCCTTGATTGAAAGTTAGTTAACTGTGTGTGTTTGGGCTCCACGTTACGTGGTTCCATGCCTCATTGTGATGCTCTATTCTGCTCCAGGGCATGCTGTGGTTTTGGTCCTTTCCAGAATCCACACTAAACAAACTAGAAGTACACAGGAAGGCCTGAACATTGCTGACTTCCTGAAGGAAATGGAGGAAGCATGGAGTCTTGGGTTCTGCTTCCCTCAGGAACAGCTAGAGCATGTGGCAGAACTTCTGGTCTCACTGCAGGAGGTGGAAGAGAGTTTTTTCACAGGGTGTTACAGTTAGCTCTTTTAATGAGATTGCCAGTACCAACAGCAATGGAAACTCAGAGTTCCAAAGCCAAGGCAGGTCATGATACCAAAGGAGCCCAGTTTGGTTCAGGCAGACAGAATGGCTGTTCCAGGAACAGCTAGTAATGGAGGCTCAGAGCTCAAAAACTGAGAGAGGCAATGGCAGGAGCCCAGTTTGGTTGAGGCACACAGAATGGCTGCTTTGAGAACAGCCGGCCACTGGCTACTACAGGTGAGCGCTGTGGTGAGCAGAGCAGCGTGAAAGATGGCCATAGCCATGGTGGTGCTGACACACTGGTGAGCAGGTGAAGTCTACAGCAGCCAGGCAAACTCTAGCGGTGACCGTGGTGGTTCTGCAGGTTCTGGCTGGCAGGCAAGTCTGTGGGTCCACCAATGAATTCTTCTGGGAGAAGAGAAGCCGTTCTTTCCCCTAGTGTTATAGCTCAGAATAAACAGCCAGTCTAAGTAGATGATGCTTGCCTATTTATTTCATGTGAAATGGGGACTTAAGAACCCTGGGCAATGGGGAGGGGCTTTGAGAATGATTGTGTTTGATTGGTTGGGGCTAGGATGCTGGTGATGCTCTATTTGCATGGGGGAATGATAACAGGTGACAGCTTCCATGACTACCTATAGCTACCTGGGGGCTGTCTCATGTGCTCTTGGGGCAGGCACAGTAACAAGGAGAGAGCTTTGTCCCACACCTTCCATTCTCAGGATGAGATTTTAAATCTCAAATTTGAGATTTCCAGGCTTTGAACATGCTCCATCTCCATCCCTTGCCAATTCTCCTGAAGGCCTGGTCCACAAGCTCCACAACTCCTCCCTTTCATTTTATAGAGGAGAGGTATCATGGTCCTATGTTGGGAATGGTTTGGTATTGAACCAGAACCCCTCACCCCAAGCCTCAAGGACCACTGAGGAAGAAAGTGTAGAAAGACCGTAAGAGCCAGAGAGAGTGGAAAACTGTAGCAAAAGAGTGTTTGTCGGCCATAGCAGGACAGTTGCACACACTACTGTGTGCATAGATGTATAGTGACTGCACGCTAGCCAAAATCCCAGCAAGGATGGCACAGAGGTTAAGGAACCCTCAGGCGAGGAGCTATTGGCAGTTGATGGCTACTGTGAGAACAAGACTGACTTCAGGGATGTGGGTTCTGGGAGTCTACACATGCTTTAGTGTCTCGTCCCTTAACCATGTCCATACAGGAAGCATGAAGTGGACTCAGTGGACATTAGAGTTGAGAGAGGAGCATGCTCAGAGGGAAAAGTACAGGGGAGGGATAAAAGAGGAATTGGAGGAGAGGGAATGGTGGACGGATTAGATGAAAGTGCACTATACGCAAGTATGAATATTATATAAAATATTTAATAGAAGAGTGGAATAATGGTGATTAGCAGAAGGAAGGGTGGAGGAGAAGGGTAGAGAGGGAGGCTAGCTAACAAACAGGGAAGCATAGTTACATGAGAGGAATAGAACCAGCAGTCTGAAGCACAGCAGCTTGATGTTCATAAAACAACTCATATCTTATAAGCTAGCAGAAGAAATCATTCAGGTTTCCAAACGTAAGCAAATTATAAATGCCTTAAAGAAATAGAAATGCTGATGGCCCTAATTTAATCACTGCATGCGATGTGCGTGTACCACACTGTCTCCCTGTACCCCATTCTTATAGTTAGTGTCAATTGTTGACTTGACATATCTGGGGAGAGGAAACCTCATCGGAGGAGTTGCCTCCATCAGATTGGTCACTGGGCACGCATGTGGAGCGTTTTCCTGATATCTAATTGATGTAGGGGGTACAGATCACTGAGGGTAGCAATCCCTAAGCAGGTGGGCCTGGGATGCAGAAAAAACTAGCTGAGCAAGCCAGGGCAGTATCCCTCCACACTGCCTCTTTCTGCTTCTGTTTGAGCTCCTCCCCTGACTCCTTCAAGAGTGGACTGTGACCAGGACGCAGGAGCCAAATAAGCCTTTTCCTCCCCGAGTTGCTTTTGTTCACGGTGTCTTTTTACAACAGTAGAAAAATAAGATATTCATCAATATGCACCATTAGTATATGTCAGCAAACTGTAAAAATGTATATATTTTAGTGTATATATAATATTGTAGGTTGGTGTGTGTGTGTGTGTGTGTGTGTGTGTGTGTGTTTACATTTTTTAATGTAACATTTTTATTGATTCTCTGGGACTTTCACACCCAATTCACATTCACTTCCTGGTCCTTCTATGTCCACCCCAAGCCTTGTGATCTGCCAGGAAAAAGTAAAAATAAAAATAAGAATTAAAAAAATATATAGGAAAAAGAAACCCAGGAAACGAGTCCAGTTTGCACTGCCTATGTACTTACTGGAGCATGGTCAAACTCGCAGTGGCCAGCCCCTTAAACAGAACCTCGTCCTTTTCCTCCCACAACCCCCCAGGAGCCATTGACTGTGCAGATGCGCTCTGCAGCATCCCCATCACGTTTTTTAAGAGGCCTCTTCAGTGGCCTCCTTTCTAGGTTGGTTTTTTCTTTTTTCTTTTTTGAAGGAAGGTTTGGGTAGCGGTAGGGGTTGTCAGAGAAGCCTTCCATGTCCCTCCCTCTCAACTGAGCATCTCTGCAGCCATCGTTATCATAGCAAAAGTAGCCACCTTGCTCTTCACAGTCAGCGGACCCACGGACCATGGTCCTCTGCACAGTTTCTGGCAACAGCACAGACCCTGAACCCAAATCCTGGCTGCAGCAGGACCAAACACCCCAGACAAGGGATCCTGGAGCCAGCCTGAACCACGGACATCAACATGTCCTCAGGCGGCAGCACCAGACTCTCAGATCAGTATGGCCCCCTGGCAGTCGCAAGGCACATGGATATCAACATGGCTTCAGGCTGCAGCATAGACCACAGATGTTCACACGACCTCAGGGGTAACATGGGCCACTGACATCAACATAGACCCTGCCTGCAGCAGGACCTCAGACCCAGACATGGTCCTCTGTGGAGCACCAACATGGACATCTCTATGACCTCAAGTGGCAGTGCAGGCCAGTGATGTCAATATGGCCACCTGAGCTTCTGGCCATCAGTGTGGCTTCAGGCTGCAGCAGATACTCCTTCATTTGTGTGGTTCTCGATGGTACCACGGGTCACAGACCTCAGTGCAGCCTGATTTATATGTTTGTTTGTTTATTTATCTATTTATTTATTTTGATTTTCAAGACTGTGTTTCTCTGTGTGGCCTTAGCTGTCCTGGACTCGCTTTGTAGACCAGGCCGGCCTTCAGCTCACAGGAATCCACCTGCCTATGCCTCCCCAAGTGCTGGGATTATAGGCATGTGCCACTGTGTCTGGCGTTATATGTTTAACTTTTAATAAAATAGTTTATGCATATACAGAAATTATCCATGATAACTTCTTGTAATACTTTTTATGTCTGGTAACACTTTTAATGTCTTCACTTAAAAAATTATATACTTGAGTCTTTCAATTTTTTTGTAATTTATTTTTTGTTTGTTGATTTTATCTTTTTAAAAACTATTAATTTTATTGGTTTCCCCCTAAATTTTCTTTTTCTATTTTAATTACTTTATAGTTTTTCTATTGTTAACATTGAGTCTGGTTTGTAATTATTTTCCTGATGTGAAATGTTAGGCTATTTATTTGAGAGGTATCTTTTATTTTTTGTTTTGTTTTATTTTTTGGAGACAGGGTTTCTCTGTACAGCCCTGGATGTCCTGGAACTCACTCTGTAGACCAGACTGGCCTTGAACTCAGATACTCACCTGTCTCTGCCTCCTGAGAGCTGGATTTAAAGGCATGAGCCACCACTGCCTGGCTGTATCATCATTTTTTTAATGTACATGTTTAGTATTATCATTCTTGTTTTTAAAAACTCTTTTATTTTTGAGATTATAATATAATTACGTCATTCTCCCATCCTATTCTCCTCCGGAACCCTCCCATATACATTTTTTTTTTTTTAATTCATGACCTCCCCTCCATCCCCTACTATGGCTTAGGGAACATTTCAGAAGAGAGGAAAGAAGAGTAGAAGAGGCAGAGAATTAGGGAGTTTTCTGAGATGTTGTGTCCACCCCCATGAAGTCTCAGCAGAATGACTCCCTGCCTATCACTGTTTTCTTAAAGTTGCTTTTGCACCGTGCCACAGGGCAATTTGCTGTCCTTCCATTGTCGTTTGGTTCAAGATGCTTCAACTGTCTCCTTTTAAATTTTTATTTAACCCTTAGGCTACTCAGAAGAATGTTGTTTAGCTCACACACACTTGGGCCTTTTCCAAAAAAAGAAAAAAATTCTCCCAGCATTGATTTCTAGTTCTATATCGTAGCTGTTAGAAATAATTCTGCATGTCACTTTGGTCTTTAAGCCTCCTGTTTTATTTTTGTGACTTACTCTATGGTCTATCCCAGGGAGTAGTCCATAAAGAAGAGTGTTGGCCTTGTCTGTTTAGCCTCTCCCTGGATTTTGTGTTGGGACAACTGTGGGAGGCCCCTCGGTTTCTTACAGTGAATGTAATGCTGTGCCCTACCCATTCCTCTGTCCCAAACTGCCGACATTCGTCCTCCAAATCTCAGATCTCTCCCACCTCCTCTGTTCATGGCCATTCTAGCTTCCGTCAAGATGTCTGCACAGCAGTGGGGCTGTGGCGAATTTGGTATCCTCCCTCTTTTATTTAAAGTAGATTGGTAGATTGGTAGTCTTTTCAATAGACCATTAGAAAAGTACTCACTCTGTATGATTTAAGGAGACTCTGAACTTTGACTTTGTACTGTGTAATATATGGCTGGCTTGAAGCTCTGGGGTCAAGGGTCAGAAGTAATGAATTTATTGCTAGATTATGTCTCCTCTCACTCTTAAAAGAGATGGTATATTTGTAACATTAAATTATGAATATTTTTCCTTCCAGAAATGGTCTTAAAGAATATATACTAAATTAATATTTTCCAATTGCACTCAAGCCCTTCTCACTGTTTGTTATGACCTCAGGTGACAGAAGAGAGGAGGAAGACTTAGTCTAAAGAAAACAAAAACAAACAAAAACAAAGCTCTAGCTATTGGTGCTGGGCTCTAGACAGAAAAAAGGGACAGGTGGTAGTAAGTCTGGACTTACTAGAGCCTAGGTTTGGAAACACTTCTGATTTTGAACGCGGTAGGTAGAAACATGCCAGATACTATTGTAAGAGAAAGCATTTTAAAGAACCCTCTTTCTTGGTGGTCTTACTACCATGAGCTATGAACAATCACGCTACAGCACCTAAGATTATTCTAAGGTTGACATGAATGTCTATGTGGGTGCTGAGTGGCCTCTCTCACGGGTCTGAAGGTCTTCACAGGCCAAAGTTAGTGGCCTTGCTGTCGGGCTCCAGGTCAAAGGGTAATGTGACCTGCAGAAGCTCAGCTCTCAATCCAAGGCTTGGCTTGTGTGGAGTCAGGCTATTTCTCTATGGACTACCATTCTGAGGAATTTCAACTCTGCTCTCCTCCTGCCCCCGAGAACTTGCTTAGCCTACTCAATGTTTCCTTGAAATTAAAATAAAACAAACACAAAATTCCAGAAGATTATGGATGGTGCACACTGTTCTTAGCATGCCTGCGTAACTCAATTCCGTAAGAATTATGGTGACAGTTGAATTTATCTTTATTTTTCGTGTGCCAGCTGTTGTGTTGGGCATAATACCTATGGTATTTATCTAATTCTCACTCTAGTCTTATGTGATAGTGACTCCCACTTTTCAGATGAATGTCGGTACCAAGGTGATCCAGCAGATGAGGAAGAACAAGGATTTGAACCCAGTTTTGTGGACTATGTAATTTGTGTCTTCCCAACCAATCTTCCTGCCTCTAATAACAAAAGAGCAAATCTCCATCTGTCTCAATACATAGGTTCATACAACATTTTCACTCCTTTGGGTACCCACCTCTCATCAGCATCTCAACATGCGATGGCATAATCTACAAGATGACGTCACATACACTTGCCTGAAGAAGGGTGATGGGATTCAGTGTAAACTGTCTAGCTTCCATGGCTTCCTCCCTGAGGCCAGACTAGACAGAAACACTGAAGGAAGGGGAATTAATTGTAGTAGGGGATTATGACTGCAGAAAAAAAAAAAAAACAGTATGATACATAGGAGATTTATGCCGACTATACACCTTGGTGGCTGGCAGCTGTTGTGGTTGGGAGGGAATTTTAGGTAATAAGAGGACAGCAGAGGGAGTTCAGTGCATTAATGCTGAGAAGGCAGCAGAAGACAGAGGAGGTGGCCGGGGGGGGGGGGGGGGGCGAGGGGTCGAGGAAGGAAAGGAAAATAAAAAGCCAAATAGATAAAGCGCAAGCATAGTCGTCACTCATGCTGCTGATGGTCAGAGGTGAATCTTGCTCGCACTGGATAGTGAAAGTGAAAATGGCATCAGAGTTTTGTCCGGAGGACATTTTCCTACATGCTTCTCATTCCGTCACACAGGTGGCCCTGTGTAGCCATGTTCTAATTTTTCCCCTTGGCCTACTCACATATCGTTATTCAATGAAGTAATAATGTTAAAAGCAAGACAATCTATAATGCACTTTCAATAAAACTCTGAAAAACAGTCATTGATCTTGCCGTATGTTGGCTACCTACCCCCAGCTGCCTTCTGGCTCTGCATGTAGAGGTGGCTAAATGACCAAGGTACTTAATATGTAAGTTATGAAACACTTCCACTTCCTTATTTACCACTTAATGGTCATTAAAAGAGAAGGAACATCATCCTTTTCCAGGTGATGTAAGATGGATCTTGGCTTGAACAGAGTACTCATTTATCAATAATCAATTACTCAGTTAACCATTAAAGATAATAATCATTTCCACCACACGTACAATAAAATGCTACAAATGTCAATGAATCATTATTTTACCCTAGGGCAGAACTTAAATCAATTTGTTATTACCATTCATTTTAACTTCTGCAATTGTGATGGGCATTCGGAAGCAGTAACATAAGGAAGTCTTCAGCTGGTAGCAGTCTTGAAGGAGAGATAAACCTGTTTTTTAGGATTCCAAGTGCGGGATTGGAACGGTCTCGTGAGAGAACAGGTGAGGTTAATTCACTAGAAGAGCAACTACTTTGTTCAGGAGCTTGATTGTTGCCAGCTGAAAAGATCCCGTGAACAGACTCTGGGAGGAGATACATAAATGAGCCCAGAACTGGAGGCAGGGATTTTTGGAGACTTGGGATAGATTTGGCTGTTCATTGCTGCACTTCAAGACGCTCCTAGAGAGAACCACTTGAGGGAAGGCTTCAGGGCTCTGGCTCCTGCTGAGTCTCTGGGTTCTAGTTACTCCAGGTTCCAGCAGAAGAAATCCTGCAGCTCACTCCCGGAGAATCGTTCCTCGGAACTGATATCCTTAAGGTTTTGTTACTGTGTCCATTAATCCTCATTTCCTATTGTTTTGGTTAGTCAGGTTATAAGTGACGTATGCTCGGTCACTAAGTTGTTAATAAAATATATTGGTTAAGCAAATTGAGCCTATACAGTCTCTGAAGGAGAGAACCTGCTTGTGTGATTTTTTGGGGGAACCCTGTATATTTTTCTGCATACGAGTGCAAGTGTTCTCAACACGTGTAACATTTTAATTGGCATTTCAGTTCTTTCCTATGCTTTCCTCACAATTTCAGGAACGTTGATGGGGAATTGCCAACGGGAACTGACTCAGATTCTACTTAGTTGGCTCGTTGGTCTTTTTCTTCAGAGTAAACCCAGATTCATTTTGTAAGTTACATTCAAAGCACTGGGTTAAAAGAGCTCACATAGTGGAGGAATCATGAGGTGGAGACGTAAGGTCATCTTACAAAGACTTCCCACACATTTACAATAAAATAAACATGTCTTGAGATTGGCAGGACCCCAAAGAGTCTGGTCTTCACACAGCCCCACATTTCATCACGCCCACTACACCTTGTTTCTCTCCTGACTTTACTTCAAGACCCTCATAGTCTGTGTCACTGACCATCTTACCTACTTAATGTTCATTTCCCAACTCTAGTTTTCAGTCTGATGTTTTCTTCTCTAGGGAAGTGTCCTCTGTTCTGTCTGGCTTCTGTCATAATGTCTCTATATCCCATTTTTCTTCTTATCATTTACCACAGCTTTGGTTTAAGATGTGCTAGATTGGTGGGTTGATGTCGTTTCTGTGTTTCCCACTGAACTGTGAGTTTCTTTGGGCAGGATTGTATCCCCTGTAAGATATATGCTAGGGTAGCATCTAGGCCATTTCAGGATTGCAATAAAGCTTTGATAAACAAATTATGTGTCAATTTAAGAAGGGCCCAGAAAAACATACAGGAAAGTCAGAGTATAGATACTATGGGCAGCAGCTATGAAGAACACTTATTGGGTTGTACTGAGTATGCCTTAATTTGCTTTTTATTACTGTGATAAAAAACATGATAAAAAGCAACTTGAGGGAGAAAAGGGTTTATTTCATCTTACAACTTGTAGTCCATCATCTGGGGGAAGTCAGGGAAGGAACTCAAGACAAGAGCCTGAAAGTGAAGCTGATGCAGAGGACATGGAGGAGGGCTGCTTATTGGCTTACTGGTGGGTTGATGTAATTCCTGTGCTTCCCACTGAACTGAGAACTTCTTAGGGCATGGTTCTTATATACTCCAGGATACCTGCACAAGGACAAGCATCCATAATGGGCTCAATATGTGTGCCTCCCACACCAATCGCTAACTAAGAAAATGCCTCCACAGGCCTACAGGTCAATCTCATGAAAGTATTTTCTCAATTATGGCTCTGTCTTCTCAGAAAACCATAGCTTGTGACAAGTTGACAGCAATAACAACAATCAACCATGACATAGTGACAATAGCATTGTAAGTTCATTAAAGTTTGATGAAGCTTGGAGGCCAGAAAAATGGCTCAAATATTCCAAGACTGACAACCTGAGTTCTGTCCTTAGGACCCATGTTGTAGAAGGAAAGAACAGACTTGTGCAGGTTATCCTCTAATCTCTTAGTGTGAGCAATGGTATACAGAGACAAACCAATGTGTGTATGTGTGCATGCACACACCAACCAGCCAAACAGCCAGCAAACCAACCAACCAACCAATTAGCAGCCAGCAAACCAACCAACCAACCAATTAGCAGCCAGCAAACCAACCAACCAACTAGCAGCCAGCCAGCCAGCCAACCAGCTAGGCAGCCAACCAACCAACTGGCCAGCCAGCCAACCAATTAGCCAACCAGCCAGCCAAGCAGCCAACCAACCAACCAACCAGCCAATCGATAAATCGATATAATAAAAGTCTTAAAGAAGAGTGTGACGTTTGGGATGAGAGTGGCTCTGGGAGTCAGACACTTGTGGTATGAACAGGAGGATCTGCTTTGAGATTCCCAGCACTCACACACAGTCAGGGACCTGCAGTCCCAGTGCTCCTACAAGATGTGAGGCAGAGAAGAGAGAATACCTGGAAACTCGTGAGACAGGGCACAGCAGTGAGCAACAGTCCCTGTCTCTAGTGAGGTTGAAGGTGAGAACTGTCCCTGGAGGTTGTCTTCTGCATACACATGCAATAGCATTTGTCTACTGTAACTATTACTCCCGCACACATGCCCGTACACATACGTGCACATGCAGGCACACACATGCACATGTGTACAGAGAGACGGAGAGAGAAAGAGAGAGAGAAAGAGAGAGGGTTGAGATTTAAATCAGAGAATGATGACTTACCAGCGCAATAATTTCTTAGTTCGACTCTTATTTTTCTTACAAGACACGTGTTTCTTCTATCTTGGTTCCATCTCCTTTCAAGTATGCCAGCAATTTTCTCCTCCATCAGTGGAAGAATCTAGAGCTTTCTGATGGTCATGACTGCTCTAGGTTCCTATGTCTTATGAATACTCTGAGGCGCACATGTGTTATGACTCACCCATAACCATCACTGATTTAGATGGTAAATGCTTCTGACTCATGAGAGTCAGTGAAAAGGGCTTTTCATGGATGGACTAGAGCATGGAGAAGGTATATGATGGGATTACCTTGAATCTGGTCACTTAAGGAGATAGATGGATTTTCAGCACCAGCTTTTACTCTGTTTAACCCCTGAACTTAATTTGGAATTATTAATAGCATGCCTGGTCCAACTGAGAAAAGGGCAACTTGGATGTGAAGGCAGCTTAGGTTCATCGAGAGCCTGTCTGTGTAAAACACACTACACACCTTTTACCATGAGCCTGGTTTACCATTACAACTGGTTTTCTCTACGACAATACTCTGAAGATAGTCACAGTGATTCAGAGAAGTAGTGAACAGTATGAGGGACCAAGAGACAGTGTGGAGTCTGAAGTGACCTGAAAAGTATGTCTTGGACTTAGTTATAATAATAAATGAGGTTTTAAGAGATGGACGGCACATGGAGCAGAAAAGCACCGCCATTGTTTTGTAGGAACTGATGAGAGAAGGCCATTCTCAGAAGCATCGTCTCAACGTTGTTGACCACCATTTGAATCAGGGGCAATGTGCTTCCTGTGAACTGTCATTCATACTGTGAACTGTCAGAATCACTGTTTCATTGACCTTTTTTTTTTAAAAAAAAAAGGTTTTATTTTTATTTATGCATATGTGCATATGTATCTATGCATAGGCCCACATGCCAGAAGAAGGCATCAGATCTCCCTGAGGCTGGGTATTAAAGAACAATGTGAACTACCTGAAGTGGATGATAGGGACAGAACCTGGGTCCTCTAGAAGAGTAGCAGTGCTCTTAACTCCTGAGCAATCTCTCCAGCTCTCTGTTCCAGCCTTCTTAAAGTCTGCTAAGTTGGGTGAAATAAGCTTTAATGGTTAGACTTTTTAATATAAATATCAAAAATTTCATTTTTACTTTAGGCAGCCGTTTAGATACAGGGTCACCAAGGCAGACTAGAACATAGTTGCTGGAAGAATAGACAGCAAGAAGAGAAAGAATGGAAGGCCAGGTTTGTTAAGTGCTTGCCTTATCATGCAGCGAAATCCATCCCAAGCCAAGGGTTGTAGTTAAAGCTACTGTCTAAATTTCAGAGAGGCAAAATGAGGCACAGAGTTTTGCTAGCAACTCTAGAGCTGGTGAGTCAGGATTCTGATCCACCCTGCCTGGTTTCAGGCTTTGTATCTGCATCATCTATGTTACTCTCATTAGCTGACAAATGACCAAGAACGTGGCTTTCTGTAGAGAACTAAAAATGGGGGATTGTGTGATACAGGGTGGTCAAGAAAGGTCCCCTAAAGGGGTGACACTGGATCTAAGCTTGGATACCAGAATGCTACACAAAATGACCCATTTCCCCCTGATAATCGATATTCTTTTTCAAGGTTCCTTTAAGTCACTGATTAAAAAAGAATATTTACTGCCTCCTCCTTTGTAAGTCAGAACCCACCCACCACTATAGTTCACTAACAGGTGAATAAATGCATAGATGCCTCAAACATTAATAGTAGTTTCACATATTTCATTAAGTTTAAAATATGTGCTTCTGAATCTGAAGTGGAGTCAGAGCTAGCAAAAGTAGGCAAGGAGTTAAAATTAACAGAGGATTTTTCTAGTACAATGGCCCTCAATCTTCCTTTGCTGCAATCTTTTACTGCCTCATGCTGTGGTGACACCCCCCCCAGAATCATAAAATTATTCTATTTCTACTTCATAACTGTAATCTTGCTACAGTTATAAGTCGTAATGTAAATATCTTATACGCAGGATGCCTGATGTGTGATCCCCCAAAGGGATCATGATGCACAGGATCAGGAGCAACTGCTCTAGCAGCTCTTCCCTGTAGCTCTAAGGTTTAGCTCAATGAATATGGAGTCTGGTGAGTGTTTCTTTCTAAAGAAAACTCTTGCTTTATAAATGAGAAAGGTCTCATTTTCCCTATATAATTAGTGGCCATTAAAAGAAAAAAAAAACAGGCTTTAATTATAATTACCAAGTTAAATCAGTCTTAAAATGAGTAGGAAATAGTGCTGAAAATGAATCACTTAGAGTTATGTCAGTCAAAAAAAATCACATTAACATTTCATTATACACAAAGTTCTCTATGACTTTAAAAGATGTGATTGAAAGGCCATTTTTGTCTGTGAAGTCTTGATAAGATGATGTTAGTAGGAATGATCTCTAAAAAGTCCCGTTTTGGGATCTTTATCTTACCACATTCTATCTGATCCCAAGAGCTTTTACTCCTTTTAACACACACGTTTAAAATTAAAAAATGTAAGAGTCAGCTTATTACAGTGTCTTGCTCTGAGAGAATTAATATAATTTCTTCCTACCTTCCTCTTGCATTGTATTTTCATGTTAAGGAATCCTAAATTATCTCCTATTGTCTATACATAAAACTCTTTAATATACTGAATCACACCCTTATTTTAAATATCAAACAGTTGTAGAATTAATCCCAAATCTATTTTACATGGTAATATGCCATATGTTTTCAATCACTGCACTTCTTTTAATCAGTTCATATGCTCCCTGAATAATTATATTGCACATACACTGGAAGAATACATAGCATTTTCAATTTATTGGTTGTCTAAAAACCTATGTCACTTAATTATTAGTTAAATACTGCAATGCAATGGATTGTCTCTAGGTACAAGTTACACTTGAGTGTGAAACCTTCCCCACAGGCCTGTGTGTTTGAGCAATGGTCCCCAGATGGAGATCTGTTTGGGAAGTTCTGGAAGTTTAGGAGATGGAGCCTGACTGGCTGAGGTTGGGTTCTGGGGAAGGGCTTTAGAGTCCCTCCTTCTAGTCCAGCTTTCTGCCTTGCGATTGGATGAAATGCAAAGAAGGCCAGCTATATGATCCTTTCTCTGGACAGAGAACCCTGAAACATGAGCCCAAATAAACCTTTTCTGTTGGGCTGCTTCTCTCAGAAATTTTGGTCACAGCACAATGATACAGTTCATTTAATCTGTATACGCATTTCAACATGCTTTATTCTTGAGGTTTTTTTTTTTTTTTTTTTTTTTTTTTTTTGTTTAATAAGAAAAGTAGAGGACATATAGATTGTTATAAAGCTATAAAAAGTAGAGGGTATATAGTGATACTAGATGGTTATAAAGCTATCTTTACATTATACGGAATTTACCTATGCTTAACTACTACTAACAAGTTCATGCCAAGGAGATATGCTGATAATTGAATTAGATTATCACTTCTTAATTCAAATATGTAGACCTATAATTATATTTATAAAAGTACCAATTGGACATTATTTAATAGTTGTGAATCTGTTCCTAACCTATACCTTCGAAATTCACTTCCAGATTAACAAACTAGAGCAGCAAGCTACAGACCTTTTTAGTTTCAGGACCCATTCTTACTCCTAAAACTTCAGCTCCCCCATGCAACAGCTCTTTTTTTTTTTTTTTAACTATACCTGTGAAATTAAAATTTAACTTTGAAAAATTTCAAAGGCAGGGTTTTTTTTTGTTTTGATTTTTAGTTTTTGGTCTTTTGAGACAGGGTTTCTCTGTGTAGCCCTCATTGTCGTGGACTCACTTTGTAGACCAGGCTGGCCTTGAACTCACAGAAATCTGCCTGCCTCTGTCTCCTGAGTGCTGGCATTAAAGGAGTCCAACACCACACTTGGCCAAAAGGAAGTTTTATGAATTCATTTATCAATAAGGATAACACATGTGTTAACTGTTAATAAGACATTTAAAAATATTCAAAAACACACAAAAGGCAAGTATGAGTGACATTGTCATCTCTGAAAATTTCATAAATCCCTTTAAGGTATCATTTTACTAAAGGTAGCTGGGTTCTTGTATCTGGTTCTTCATACAATATGCTGCCATCTGTTGCTCTTCGTGAAGCATATGAAGAAAAGTGGTTTTCTATATGCAGTTGCAAAGCAAAGTATTATTTAACAGGTATTTTCAGATAACTACAGCTATTCTCTTTGATAGTCTACAAAATCCAACATGTTTGCTTAAAGCTGGTTGCAGTGTGGGATTTGCTATTCGTTGGTCAAAATCTTTACACTCTTGCACAGAAATGAATTGCTCTGTCTTATCCTTTGAGAGCCTGGTCCTAAACTTGTATATGAGTTTATAACGTCATACATTAGTCTTTTGGTCAATATTGGGTCACTGAGTTATCTAGCTATGATGGTTTGGATGAGAATGGCCCCCACAGGCTCATCTATCTGAATGCTTAGTCATCAGGGAATGGCACTATTTGAGAAGGGTTAGGAGGTGTGGCCTTGTTGGAGGAAGTGTGTCACAGGGGGTGTGTTTTGAACTTATAGCCCATGTCAGGCCCAGACACTCTCCTCCCCCTCTCCGCCACCCCCCCCCCCCATCTCTGATTCTGGATAAGAAAGGCTGTAGCTTTAGCTACTGTTCCAGCTCCATGCTTGTCACCATTCTCCCTACCATGATGATAATGGGCTGATTCTCTGAGTCTGTAAGCAAGCCCTGGTTCAATGCCTTTTTTTTGTGAGAGTTGATTTGGACACGATGTCTCTTCAGAGCCATAGAACAGTGATTAAGACACTAGCTATTACAGATACCAATGCATGTGTTGTCAATGTGATTTACTAATCGTATCAGAAAAATCTTTAGATAATGAGAAATTGTTGGGTTTGTGAGAGTAAATAGTTCTCTTCAAAATTTTATGATTTCCTGAAACTACAACCTTTGTGTGGATAATAAGTATTGTTAATTATCTGTTTCAAAATAAAAAGCTCATGTTTTTTTTGTAGTCTCACTGACATATTTTAATCTTGAAAAAATAAACATAAAAGCCCATACATTTTTTAAAGCACTGCAGAATTTCAAATGTCCTGTTGTGGTAACAGTTTCTAGGTAGTGCATTACTTTGAAATCAGCTACATCCTCTACTCACCTGGTTATAGTTTCTTTGACTTAAATGTTCCTTCAGAAAAGCTCTCCAGAACTTTGTCTCATGATTTTTTATTGTAGGCTTTTTGTTACCTCTGTTGTTGTGGAAGTCCAGCTTTAGTCCATGGTGGTCAGATAGGATACAAGGTATTATTTCAGTCTTCTTGTATCTGTTGAGGCTTACTTTGTGACCTATTGTATGGTCAGTTTTAGAGAAGGTTCTGTGAGGTACTGAGAATGTATAATCTTTAGTGTTTGGGTCATCCAAAAAAAGGGGGGTAAATGGCGTCTACTACAAGACCTTAGAGAAATAAATAAAACTATGGTTCCCATGGGAGCCCTTCAGCCAGGACTCCCCTCCCCTGTCGCCATTCCCAAGGGATTTTCAAAAATTGTTATTGACCTTAAGGACTGCTTCTTTTGCATCCCTTTACATCCAGAGGATTGCAAGCGCTTTGCCTTTAGCCTACCCATTGTTAATTGTGTAGGACCCTCCCCTCGCTTCCTTCATCTGAATGTTTGCATTTTCCTGAATTTCTTGCAGTGTTTTCTTCACTTCTTCTTTATAGGCTTCTGCCATGGCCTCTCTAAGGTCCTCAATCCGTTTTGATGCATCTTCCTGTATTTGTTTACAGATTTTATTCATTTCCTCTAGTATCATATTCATTACTAAGGATCTGAGGTCATTTTCTTGTGCTTCAGTTGTGTTTGAAATCCCAGGGTTGAATTCTTTGGGATAACTGGGTTCTGGAGGTGCCGTATTGTTTTGGCTTTTGTTGTTTGTGTTTTTACCGTGGCTTTTAGTCATCTTGCTGTTTCTGATGTTGGGAGGTAGTTTATGGTGTCCTTCAGTGATCTTTGAGAGCAGTTTGTTGGTGAGTGTCTATAGGTTGAGACCCCTCACATGTAGGGATTAGGGAACCCTTCCCTGGATCAGGTAGGTGACCTGGTTTCAGTTCCACGGGGTTTTGCTCCACACCTTGGACTTCCCATTGGGTCAGCAGAGGCCAGTGCTGGTGCTCTGCAGCCCAAGGTTCAGTCTGAGGTAGTGTAGGTACAGCCGGCTGTCCTGCCTTTGTCTGGGCTTTGAAAACCCTCCCCTCAGGCACTGGGGCTTTGGGGCCTACGTTTAATTTGCTGGTGTATGCAGGAACTGCCTGTTGGGTTGTGGTGGTTAGCTATGCTTCTGCCCAATCCATTCAGGCTGTGGTGTAGAGGTTCAGTCCACCAGAGAGTGCGCCTACTGCGCTGTAGCCAGAGAACATGTCCACAGCCACCTGCTCCTCCACACCTCCCCCCAACCCTGCATGGGCCCTGTTTCCCTCCATAGACAGCAGGCAGGGTTATCTGAAATCATATCTATTCCAGATCCATACCTTGGGCTCCCTCCTGGGCCATTAGGCACTGATGCTGGTTCTTTGTAGCTCACAGTTCACTGAGAGAGAGTGCAGGTACCATCTGATAGGTGGTGCTGAGCTTTGGAGACTTTGCCTGTGGCCGCAGGACTGTCGGGCTTTCTGTGGACTGGCAGTGCGGTCTGAGGTCAGATCCACCTATTTTTCTGAATTCTCCCTGAGCCAGTAGATCCAGATGCTGGCACTTCATTGCCCACAGATCAATCGTAGATACCAAGTCAATGATATGGAGTACAGCTGCAGCTCGAAGACAGGTATGAGGCTAGTCTCTGGGGACTGGGCATCCATCTTCTGTGGGCCAGTTGCTTGTCCCGAGGCCAGACCCACCTGTGCTCTGCACCTGTGGACCCCTCTCGTATAGGGCTCTCTAGTCTTGTGGTCTGTAGCTCCCAGCTGGGTTCCCTAAGATTGTTCCAATTCTTTAGGTCAAAACAAGTTGTTCTTTTAAGAAAAAGAAAATATCTTACTTGGTGGTGAATTCAGAGAATAATGTCTGTGTAAGGTGCTAACTGTTCAGCCCTCATCAGGACATTTATTACATCCTCCGAGATTTGGAGAAGACTGTGGAGTAGGGAGACATCCTCCGAGATTTGGAGAAGACTGTGGAGCAGGGAGAAGGAAGAATGTAAGAGAAGGACGGTCCAGGGAAGGACTGTGAGTTGTCCTCTGGCATGACACAGCCATTCAATACTGAGTCTATAGCAGCTGTGGATGCCTGTACTGGGCCAGCACCAGAGTCACTGGGGAGCCCACCAGGATCTAGTGGCTAGCTCTTTAGCAGTCACACCAACAGCTCTGGTTAAATTCAGCTAGCTGTAAAACTGCAGGAAAAGAGCTTGTAGGGAGGAAGGACACAGAGAGATGGGTAGAGGTAAGATGAAGGAGAGATAAACCTGTTTTTTGTGAGAGAACAGGTGAGGTTAATCTACTAGAAGACCAACCACCTTGTGCAGGAGCTTGATTATTGTCAGCTGAAAAGATCCCGTGAACAGACTCTGGGAGGAGATATATAAATGAGCCCAGAACTGGGAGGCGAGGCCTTTGTAGACTTGAGATAGTTTTGGCTGTTCATCGCTCCACTTCAAGACGCTCCTAGAGAGAACCGCTTGAGTGAAGGCTTCAGGGCTCCGGGCTCCTGCTGAGGTTCCAGGTTCTGGTTACTCCAGGTTCCAGCAAAAGAAATTCTGCTGATTATGTCAGGAGAATCATTCCTCGGAACTGATATCTGCACAGTTTTGTTGTTGTGTTCTTTAATCTCCTTTTCCTATTGTTTTGGTTAGTCGGGTTATAAGTGACATATGCTCAGTTAATAAGTTGTAATAAAATATATCGATTAAGAAAACTGAGCCTATAGCAAGAGGAGAAGAGGTGGCAGAAATCAGAATATACTAACATATATGTGCAAAATTGTCAAAGGACAAGTTTAATCAATAAAAAACTGTGTATCCAAAGAATGCAAAACAAAAACAAAAACAAAAACAAAAACAAAAACAAAAACAAAACCCAAACCAACAAAAAACCCAAAACACCACACAGTGCTTTTTCCTAAGATGAGCATCTCTCATGGAGCCACGCTTCTCATGTTATCACGAAGAACGTTAAAAACATTCATTCTTCATTCTTCATGTTGAACGTTAATAGACTCCATTCCTGTTGTTCATAAGAGAATTTTTTTTTTTTGCAAGAAGCTTGTATTAAGAAGTTCAAAGTCATGGTGATGAGGACCGTAATAGTAACATGGTCAACTACTGTTGTTCATAGCAGGAGCGCATGTCTCTGCTGTCCCTTTACTACTGATATCCCCATCATGTTCTCGGCATTGTGTCTTTCTTATGAGCTCACTGATGCCATGACAACCAAGACCCTTTATTGCCATTGTCTTTAAGCACGAATGTGTTGCTTCTTGCTTTTGAATGACCAGTACTGTCAATATTGTGTAGAGGGAAAACAATTTTCTTATATTACGGAAATCATTCGGCCTTGTGGACTCTTGTGGATTCCCAGAGATCTGTGGACATTTGGAGAACTACCACCCTTGAGAAAATTTTACACATACATAAATATAGACAGGTATCTTGAACACCGTTGTAGTGCTGTGTAAGAGAAAGAGGGAAGACGTCCTTTGAGGTATGTGTATGCGCATATAGCATATACGCAGACATAATTTACAGAAACACAGGGACATAGAGAGAACATGGGTCAAGTAGGGGAAAGAAGGACAAGATAAAGGAATCTAGCACAGATCTTGCAAGTTTTCTCTAGGTTTCAAGTACTGTACATTAAAACTGACATAGAATGAAAACCTCACACAGGGGCAGTGCCGTCCATCTGACCACAGGGAATGAAGGCATACTGAAGTCGGACCAGCTGCTGATCTTTATTGGCAAACAAGGAGAGAAAATCTAGGCCAGGAGAGATGGAATTCATAAACTTTAATGTTAAATGATAGAACTATTATTTCAGAGGTTAGGAATGTGTTTTAATCACCCAGCCTAGACACAGAGGTGGTCGGTCTGGCAAGAACTGTTAGGGGTGTCGGGGTGCCGGTGTTTCCATGGGTAATGGGAACAAATAATAAGAGAAAATAATGTCACTGTAAGTAAAACCTCCAGAGTCAAGAAGACTCAGGATTCCAGGAACATAGCAATGAAGTGAGGTAGGAACTATCTGTGGCATTTGAATGTGTTGTGTGCTACCGTGGCATAGAGCTGCTCTTAGATGGGAAGTGATCCAAGAATGGCTCATAATTTGCTTCAAGGTAGAAACTCTACTTGCAACTTTTTAAAGGTCCTTCTTTCGACCTATTCCAAAATAATTCTATGAGATATTGCTACAGAATTTTTGACCTATATGAACTCAGCCTACGTTTTCATTCAAGATTCTAGCTCTCAGAGTAGATAATCCAGGAAAGCAATGCCAGCCACAGAATGTTGTCTGAATATGGCTTGCTTTTCTTGACATGTACACTAGATACATGCATGATGCCCACCTTCTGATAAAGCACAGACCCAACAGATAAGGGAGGTGGCGGGGGAGTGGCTGGAGCTTTGCACTGTGAGATTATCCCATGTGGATCTGGGTTCATTCAACCTACCAGTCTGTAGTCTGACAGTCTACAAGCAATCTGTAGACTTTTCAGGTAAGATGGACTGATCAAATATCCAATCTCTTTCTTTTGTCACTGATTTGGAGTGAAAGGAGCAGGTGGCCACAAGTGAACTGAGTAGAAAATTCAGAGACACCTAAAGTAAGGTTCTTGTGTGACTCAGGACAAATCAAAGATACAGGATTTGAACTATCCTGAGACAGAAGCAGCTTGGGACAATAAAGGGAAGAGTGGACTAAATGTGTCCAAGAAACAAAGACATGAAATAAAGCACTATGTGTCCATTGCAAGCTCTTGTTTTCAGAGCGATCTACATTCTTGATGCCTTAGCTACATGCAAATCTAGCATCCTTCCTGAGTGGGTGGGTCTCTATCCATACAACCACTTAAGTGTGACACCATATCTCGGACTACTGGGTAAACTTGTGGCTTTAAAATGCATGTATTAGCAGGAGTATAGTATTTACACCCGTTCATTATTTTTGGAGCATATTTGCCAATGATTTTTTTTCAGTAGCTTAAAATACCCTAAATCTAGGAAAATCAACTTGCAAAAATAGAAATGCAGTGTGAAGTGATGATTAGGGGCTATGGAGACTTTTTTTTTTACTTTAAAAAGAGATACTAAGAAGGAAGTTACTGTTTATCCAGTTTCTGGGAAAATAACTAAATCCTGGCTTTGTTTGTTCAGCTGAGTGTCTAGAACTGGGCTCGCCACTATAATGCAACCAACAATCATCTTCCTAGAGGTTAGTGGCCGCTCTCCTTCAGTCACAGTCTGGAGACTTTTAGGGAATTTAGCCTGGAAAAAACCACTTTCTTTTCTTCACAGATTATGTGAATATCTCATGTTAGAATGGTCACAGAAACGCCACTGGCCACAGAGCTTTGCCAAGAAAATCTGAAAGTAAAATTGAACCTGTATACATCCAGAAGAAAAAAAAAATTACTGTACAAAGTATTGTTATTAGCAAAGAATTCCTGTAAACTTTCTTCAGCTCTTTTATCATTGATTATACATGCTAGTGATGTGTTCAGTGTGGTGATTCAATCCTTCAACAGCTGTATCAGGTAGATACTATGGTCATCCTGTTTTATAGATGGGAAAGGGATGTGTGGTTGCCTAGTTCACACTGCTACAGAGGGTGGAAGAGGAATTTGTGTCCAGGCAACCTGACTTCTGAGTTTGTTGTCAAACCCACTATGTGGTACTTTATTGACATATTTATGTGATCCATCAGTGTATGTACTAAAATTCTAGATAGTTCAGTCTCTGTTTTCTCATATACATGGTAGCTAGTGGCTTTAAGTATCATTGTTGGGGCCTATCCATTGTATTGGTTTTTATTATAGAGCCCAAATTAGGTAACTTCTTAATTAAATATAGGAAATGACAAGGGAAAAAGTTATAAGTAGTTATTTTTTTATTTCATAAATGTCCTAGTAATTTATTTCTGGCTCTGTTGTATTAACTGCTTTTTAAAAATATTATCTTCTGGCATCAGAGACCATGTATAATTTTTTTATTGATTTTTGATTGAGTGTTGGAAACTGTGAATTTTGCGTTGCTGAATGTGTAGCCTTTATTAAGCATATTTTAAAGGGTGTGTAGGCTTTGTACAGGCCAGGCAAATCATTTATTCTGTTTGAGCATTTGGAAAACTGAGCAGTGTTTGGATGGAGGGAATCCAGAGTGACTTGTGCCCCAGGGATGATTCGGTTCTAGCACCAAACAAGGAGGCACTCTGTGATGTGTGGAGAACGCCCAGGTGTAAGATCACAATCGCCTAGTCATCCCTCCACCACCACCAGGAGTGACCGCTCTGCAGCACTGTCAGTTGTTACCTACTGGTTACTTGTATTTTGTTCTGATGAAGGACATAGCTTAAGGGAAAAAGACTTTGCTTTCTTTCTGAGTTTCAGAAGACTCAGGTCATCACGGCCCAGAGGCTGTGGTCGACCACTTCCTGTTAGGGCCTCCTGGCAAACAGAGAGAAGGAATCCTGCCTCTTCACTAGTTTTTTGTTTTGTTTCTTCTTCTTCTTCTTCTTCTTCTTCTTCTTCTTCTTCTTCTTCTTCTTCTTCTTCTTCTTCTTCTTCTTCTGTTTTGTTTTTTGTTTTTGTTTTTTGTTTGGAGTCCTTAATGCCAGGGATGGTGCCACTCACATTCATGGTGGGCCTTTCTCCCTGAGTTAGTCACCTCTGTGATTGCTCCAACATAACATAACCAATGTCTGGCAATTGACTAGATCCAAAGTCCAGTCGAGCAGTTTAGCCAGCCAACCTAGCACCACGGAGATTATCCCGTATGAGTGATGCTTAGCTTTCAGCAACAGCCAACAGAAGATCCTTGCTTGTGTTTCTGCAATCTTGTGTCTTCTAGAACTCTACACCACACGTTTTACTGCAGTATCCTTCTAGCCCTTGCACTCAGCGAGGCCATGGTCGTGATGTTCCTCGTGATGTTCCGCTTGTGCTCCCCTCCCCTCCCTGAAATACCTCAAGGAAGAGACACAGGTAACTTTTGATTTACCTCTTCTCTTTCAAGGTCACAGATGAGTGCCGAGTCATCTGTGGAACACCACTTTCAAATATTTACCCAGAGCTTTAGAATGTGTGTGTATAGATAGATAGATAGATAGATAGATAGATAGATAGATAGACAGATAAAAATGAGTTACTTGATGTGAATTCGTATTTATGGGTGCAAGATAAGCAAAAAACCCAATAAAGCATGTTAAACTTTAAAAATTTTAACAAATACTATTTGAACTAAAAGTAACCTCCTCTACAAGTAGAAATGGCTGGGAATCTAAAGCCACCAGGAGTAATTTATGCTGCCTTGAGCTTTAAATCATTGTGTTTTTGAGAAAAACCACCCACATTCTTTTACATACAAACAGTCTTGGCATTCCTGCCCATGGGAATCTGATGATGGCTAGATTAACAGTGTGAGAAAGCTTTCCTTCTGAGGGCATTCTACTGGACCAGACAGAAAGCTGGACTGGCCCTGTTTTGTTTTTCACACAATGTAAGGCTCCCGGACTTTCTTTATTAACTTGGACTTTATTTTAATGCCCTTTGCCACTGAATCGAGCTTGGGGGTAGGCTAGAGTTGGAGCTGAACTACCACACTTTACAAACACATGAGTAAAAAACGATGGAGTGTATTTAAGGAGTTCCAAACTCAGAAATATTTATGCTAAATCTGACAGCTACAAACTGTCCCTTTGTCACAACAACCTAGCTTGCTCCTCTCTCTCTTACTTATCTCTTTCTCTCTCTCTTCTCTTCTCTTCTCTTCTCTTCCCCCCTCCACCTCTCTCTTTCTCTCAAAATAAAAATAAAAATAATTAAAAATGATTCAATGACTAATGTCTCTTCTTCTAGGCTTCCTTCTGGACTAGGGTGTGGTGACAAGCCTTTTTTTTCACTTCACTTTTTCTATAATCTAGCCACTTAATGGAGTCAGAACCATTTTCCACTCTTGCCATGTGATGATGGCGTTTCTCAGTCTATGCCACCAGGGCAGACACTTTGGAGAATTTACTGAGGTGGCAAGGTTTTGGACTTGGCTTTCTACACACTTTTCTGGTGTCCCTAGAGACCTGCGCCATATTTTGAGATAGCTCTGATGAACACTTTAGATGCTATCTCAGATTTCTGCCTGTCAAAATAGACAACCACCGTTATCTTTTCATTCACTTATTCGTGTTTGTTTCTCATGTTCTTATATATATTTGAAAATGTTTGGTGAGGAACTCCAAAGTGGTATCACTAGGCGGTTGTTATCCCCTTTCCGTTGTCATCTGCTTTGTTTGTGTATTTCTGATATTGCTGTATAAAGTGATTTAAACAGTTGGTTGAACTTAAAGAGTAGCATCCAGATTATAACTCAACATGGAAAAGCACAATTAGAGTGGAATGTTGGTAGCATTTCCACATTTCCTAAGTGGTTGTCGTTCTTTGCGGTTACAGGGGCTCCTTTAGTATTTCCGTAAGGCAGAGACACCCCGAGGCACAGGAGAAGCTCGAGAGCAGAGCAGTGCCCCTCTCAGGAGTCTTGAGGTCACACACAGAAGAAATGGAGGGACTGACAGGGGCAAGCAGGACTGTGCTCATAGGCAGGGTGCTGCTTCTGCATAAATTACCCATAAAGGGAGAACAGAGGACTCCTGACATTGCTCTTGACAACATGGAAATTCTTTTTAATGGGGGTATGACCTAAAACAAACCTTTGATACCCGGGCACTGTGATGGGCTGTTTATTTATTTCTTCTCCTTCGTCTTCAGCAGGAGAGATGATTAATGTACCTACCTTTCCCACGGTGGCCTCTGGGTACAAGGTGCTGTCCTTGAAGGACATTGAATGTTTTAAAACGCTGATCCATCTAGTTTTTCCTTCCAGGCTGTCTGGGGGGAAGACACCAACCATAACCTATGAGGATTGCCCTCCAACCTGTGCTGGAGAGAGAGGATCGAAGTGGGAGCTCAGGGGATGGATGCCGGGCCCTTCTGAGGAAGGGTTCTGATGCCCTGGAGGGTAAAGCTGAGCCATGTAATAACACCTGCATGCCTGATGTGTGGAGGCTTCACGCCAAGAAAATAAAACATAACAAACCATAACTCAGGCTCTTGCATTGATATTTTGAAAATGTTAATACTGACAAAATTCACATGGCCTAAAATTTACCTTTTTAGCCATTCTTAAGTATTAATTCAGCAGCATTATGAGATTCACATTGTTATGTAAACTACGAACTTTTTGTCCTACAGAAGTGGAGTTCTATGTCCTTTGGGCAAGAGCTGTTCATTTCTACCCCTCCCAGGCCCTGCTACCTGCGGCTCTGTTTCTAAGTCTTTGAGTTGACTGTTTGCTCCCTCTGATCAGGACTTAGATTGCTTCCACTCTGTGACTATAAATTATGCTGCCATGAATTCAACTGTATTAACTGTCTCCTCCAATTCTTACTTCCAATTTCTGTGGATATATACTCATAAATAGAATTAACAGATACTAGGAATTCAAACTTTGAATTTTCAAAGAACCACCATATGGTTTTAAACAGCAACTGTACCATTTGGTCTTAATGCCAGTCTGTTTGGGTATCACACTTGGTTATATACTTTATTTAAACTTAAATTACTGTCGAACTACAAATAAATTTTAAAGTCATTTAAAATAATAAAAAAGCGTTTCTTAGAGTGTTAGGCCATTTTACATAATTGTATCCCTGTGCTCCAGAGTCGCAGACACTATCATTCATTCCTACTCAGTTTCGAGGCCAGGAATTCGTACACACGAAGCTGCTAACACATTGACACTAGGAGGCAGGTGTGAGAACCTTATCAGTGGGGCCATTAGTGCATGTGACATGTGCTGGAAACAAGGATGCAATCCTGTGGGCCAGACACTACATGCTACCATTCAAAGGAGGCATGTGAACTCCACAGAAGCTGTTTGAGCAGCAACAATAGAGAAAACATGGGAAACTGAGCGTGGAAAGCATTAGAGACTTTGTGTGTGTGTGTGTGGGGGGGCACTCCACATTGTGGAATACAGAGGAGAGAAGAAGCTGTAGTAACTTAAATTTCAGTGAGCCTAGAAATACTGGAACATTCTGAGCATGTCCCCCCCTCCCCCCAGCTATCTGGCTTGTGAGAGATTGCCGTTCTGTTTGGGTGTGACACCATCATAAACTTATTATCAATAAGTTAAAAACTTCTATTTAAGTGCCCAAACATCTCATGATGGGTCTTTAAGGTCTATTTTCCCAGGATCCAGAGTCTCAAGCCCAAACTGCAGAACCACCGTTAAGCCATAGTGCAATCCTGAGGACGGAGTGGTAACAGCTCCACCGGAAACTCAGAGCTTCCCTTCAACTCTACTCAACAGGAGACAGTCTCCTTGTAAAGGGTCGACTGCTCCTTAGCTTGAGTGGGATCTAGGATCAGGATGACTGATGCACCTCCCTCATTCATTGCTCTTCCTGCGGCATTCCAGGCTGGATTCTCCAGGCCTTTCACATTTAGGTTGGAGGATCCCACTAAGCCAGGAGGAAGAGGGTGTTAAACACAACAATCACATAGTTGCTTAAGTGCTAATAGCTCTAGCACCATAATCTTTGACCCAATCTTGGTTGGTTGGATAAGCGAAGCACAAAGGCTCTAGAGACATGGGCCAACTCCACCACATTCCATGGCATTCTCACAATAGTCAGCTTCTAACCCCCCACCATGGTCAACAGAAGTGACAGTGTTACTCTAACAAACAATCCGGCTTTCTCCTGTCTCTGGAACTAACTCACCACCATAGTGCTGAGTTTGTGGGGAGTGAGAATCCGTAACCGAGTTTCCATGTCAATTTCTTTGAAGCTGAGCTGACCTCAGCATTGCTCAGGCTGGGTTCAATTCACACAGTCAATACAGTTGATGAAACAGTCATTGTACTCGGGAAAGCATCAGTTTTCTCCAGGAAGTATTATATACTTGCTATGCAAAGCCTTGGGTGTGTGTTTGTGACTAAGAGAGTCGCAGCACTTGCCAATGTGGCATGGTAGTCTCACAGTTAATAAATAAGCTATTAGGAATTGTGAATGAGTGCCGAGAAAACAATGCCGAGGAGACAAGATAAAGCATACACGGAGTGTATTCTCTGTAAACAGTCTCATGGAGAAGACACTACCGCCAAGACCTCGATGATGGGACAAGAGCATGCCAAGGGCAGAGATGTAGCTGGCTTCAGCTGCCTTCCCAGATAAAGTCTCATAGCCAAGGAACCAGGAGGAAGTGGCAGGAGACCAGAGCAGCCAGATGGGCAGCAGCGAGCACACAGGACCCGTACCAGAGAAAGGCACAGGGTTGAAAGCAGGACATGCAGGGAAGCTCACTGGTCCCCCCCCCCCCCCCCCCCAGTCTGTCTTGTAAGAATCCATAGTGCTGGGCTTTTCAAAATCAATTTGCTTATTCTTGAGATATCTCCTTTCCTATGCGTTCCCAGACCAAGGACTGTGACATGTCATGAGAGTGGTCTGAGGTTCCCTGAAGGAGCCATTGTGATGAAAAGCTTTGCCTGAGGGTGCCGCTCTTGGGACATGCAGGGCAGTGCTCAGGAGGTGTGGCCTACTGGGAGACCCTCGATGACTAGGGAAGGCTAAAGAGAACCGTGGGATTCCCCCGTCTCCTCCCCGTTCTGGCCCTGATATATGACTCTTATACTTGTGTGCACCACTTCACAGTGTGCCACCAGAGGACACCCAGCCCTGAAAGTGCACATCTAATATCATATGTTAAGAAGCTCTTTCTCTTTATAAAGTTGGCAGACACAGAAACTTCATTACGGTAACGCGAGGTTGACCGATTCGGCCCGTGTTTTAGAATGCATTTCAAAATCCAACGCTGTTCGTGCACTGTATTGCCTTCTTTTCACAATGACTTTGAAAACAACTGCTCGCTCTCTCTCCAGCACCTTGGTCGGTGCTCTACAGGGAGCGCGGTGTACATGGAAGATTAGTTCAGGCACTCTGCAGAAGGACCTACACAGGAAAGAATACTGTATCTGGTATTTCCGCTTACTTTACCATATAATCTTTACCCGAATAGAGTGAGAAGCGCTTTTCTATGAATTATTCATTTGGGCACACACCCTGTAAAACATGTAAGGTGTCTAACCTTTTGGGATTGCAGGATTTCCACTTCCAGGATTTGGAGTACAGTCTCTCTGATTGCATTTTATCAGTCACCAGCTTGGCTCGCTTTCAGCTATCAGCCCCTGTAGGTGAGGAGGCCAGAATTTGTGGCATGGATATATATATATATATATGTAATTATTTACTGTTGCAGAAGACTTGTTTTGAATACAGTTCAGTTGGAGGATTAAAGCTCTCCAGGAGGAATACTTCCGCTGCCCTCAGCCAACCACCGCAGTCTCTCTGGAACATTCCAAGAAGGGCTCTGAGATGGCCCTACTCACCTGCCCTTTCTCTTCCCACTGAACTACTTCCAGGATGTTGACCAGCCAGCCAGATGCCAGGAGAACGTTTATGTGATAATCAGGCTTTCCCAACAACATATTGCTCAGCGCAACACTGGCAGTACTTCCTCCAGGGAGGAGAAACAGTCTGGGAGGTGCAGCTGTCAGAACTGTCTGCATGTGTGTTGGGTAGAGAGGTGATTTTAGCTTCGGGGATACTAATAACAATTTAGAATGTTCTGAAAGGAGCAGCACCCTTGTGCTAGAAGGGCTGGAGTCCGTCTTAGGTCTGGCACTGCTCTCATTGCTGCTTGTTAACTCCACCGGCATTATTCTCAGAGACAGGCCTCAAGACTTGGTTCCCGCACCCATATTGAATAAAATCCAGTGAACGGAGTCCTCAGTAAAATATATTTTTGTAAGCTCGCCTCTCAGAATGATACACAGAAATCAAGTCATTTTCAAAAAATCAAAAGTATGGAGCTATGTATATTTTTATTTTTTTATGAATTAATGTATTTTCCACATATATTTACTAAGGGCCAACTGTGTGCCAAGGCTGTGCTAGACACCGGAAGTGCACAGGTGGACAAAAGACAACTGAAGTGTACATTATTCTAAGGATTCATTGTTATTTGTCATTTCATCTGGAGTCAGAATCCAGACCAAAGCTTTCCATCCTATGGGTTCCTAGTCTGTCTTAACAAATGACCAAATGCTGATTGCTTAAAACAGCAAGAATTCATTGTCTCCAAGTTCTGGAGGCTAGAATGCCCAAAATAAAAGTGTCAGATTCCTTGGGAAGCTGCAGAGTTCCTTACCTGTCATCACATAGAGCTAGCCATTGCCATGATGAGGCACTGTAGGCCAACATGAGCTTTTCTTAACCAAGCAATGTACAAAAGCATTATTTCTAAATAAAGCCACATTTTGAGGTTCTGAGGAACATGAGCCTATGCATTAGCAAACATCTCCTGTACAAAATAATAGGCTTCTTAGAGTCTATATATGTACGCAGTGCACTTCAAGCACAGTCACTTCCCACCATGCTCTCTTGGCTCCTTCCCACTAATTCCCCATCCAAAGTGTTCCGTTCTGCCTTCATGCCATCTCTGTCTTTCTGAGAATGGCTTGTTTCACTCACTATTACGACCTCCGGTTCCAGTCATTCTGTCAAACAACCTAATTCGATTGTCCTTTATGGCTTAACGGTGCTCCAAATACTCCAGTTTCCTTTTCAGTGCATCAGGTGGTAGGCACTGTGACTGCCAGAGCCATGAGCACAGGTGGATAACTGTACTGTGTGCACAATTCTATTCCTTCTAATACACTGGGGGGGGGGGGGGCGGTGCGGAGTGAATCACATGGCGGCCCTATGCCTTATTTTTTAAAGGAACTTTGATAGTCATTTTCACATTGGCAGCACCAGTTTACGTTCTATAGCAAGGTATAAAGGTCCCTGTTTGTCACATGCTCATCAAGGCTTGTTGTTTGCTTTCTTAATAAAGCCAGTCCATGTGGGGTGAGACAGAATTGTGTAGTTTTACTAGGTATTTCCCTAATGAATAAGGATGCTGACTTTTCATTTGTACTTTAAATGACTGCCTTGCCAATCAATTTGCCCAGTCATGGACTGGATCACTTGTTATTTTGGTGTTTAATTTTTGGACTTGTTCATATGTTCTTGATCCTTTGTCACACGGCGAGTTGGCAGAGGCTTTTCTCTGATGCTGTGGGTGGTTTCTTTACTCTGCTGATGTTTCCTTTGCTGTGTGGAAGTGCTTAACTTTGAGCCATCCTATTAAGCAATCTCTATGATGTCCTGAGCTACCCGAATCCCATTCAGGGTGCCGTTGCCTTTGCCTGCATCTTGAAGTGTTTCCTTTAATTATTTCAGTTTCTTGCTTACATTTAGGTCTTTGGTCCTGTTTGTAGAGATTTTTGAACAAGGTCAGAGAAAGGGACTTAGTACCATTCTTTCACAGGGGCTTGCATAATTATCCCTGATTGATTTGTTAAAGAAATGGTTTTTCCTCCAACATACATTTTGGCACCTTCCTCCAAATTGATGTGTCATAGCTGCATGGTGCATGTTCCCAGCTCTATTCCCTCAGGGCCAACATTGGTGTGTCTTATTATATGCTTCTGCAATATCATTGGATGTCAGGTGCTACAATGCCTCTAGGTGCCATGGCTCCTTCAGGTTTTTAAGTTAGTTAATTAGTTAACTAATTATTCACTTTACATCCTAGTGTAAGCTCAATTTTCTTAAACAGTATATTTTATTACAACTTATTAACCGAGCATACGTCACTTATAACCCGACTAACCAAAACCTTTAGGAAAAAAGGATTAAGGAACACAATAACAAAACTATAAGGATATTAGTTCTGAGGAGCTATTCTCCTGGCATAATCAGCAGGATTTTTTTCTGCTGGAACCTGGAGTAACCAGAACCCAGAACCTCAGCAGGAGCTGGAGCCCTTGAAGCCTTCCCTCTAGTGGTTCTCTCTAGGAGAGTCTTGAGGTGCAGCTAAAACTATCCCAAGTCTCCAAAAAGCCCTCTTTCCAGTTCTGGGCTCATTTATATATCTCCTCCTAGAGTCTATCTGTTTACAGGATCTTTTCAGCTGGCAACAGTCAAGCTGAAGTAGGTTGGTCTTCGAGTAGATTAACATCACCTGTTCTCTCACATGACTGTCCTGAACCAGCACATGGGATCCTAAAAAACAGGTTTATCTCTCCTTCATCCTAGTCATAGCCCCATCCTGCCTCACCTCCCAGTCCCACCCTCTTTCTCAATTCCCCACCCTCCCTTCCCTATTCCTCAGAAAAGGGGAGCCCCATTTTCCATCTACTGTGTCGTTGCGTCAGGACTGAGAATGTTCTCTTCCCCTGTGGCCTGGCAAGGCAGTCCCACCAGGAGGAAGTAAAACAAAAGCTGTCAAGAGAGGCCATGTCAGAGAGAGCCCCCACTCCCCTTACTAGGGGACTCACATGAAGACCAAGCTGCCCCTTGGATACTTATGTGTAGGGGACCTATGCCCAGTCCATGCATGGACTCTCATTGGTGCTTCAGTCTCAACAGGCCCCTCTGGGCCCTGGCTAGTTGGCTCTGTTGGTCTTCTTGTAGAGCTTTTGTCCCCTCCAGGTCCTTTTCTCCTTTCCCCCACTTTTCTACAGGACGCCCTGTGTTTCACCTAATCTTGAGCTGTGAGTTTCAGCATCTACTTCAAGACACTGCGGGGTGAGTCTCTCAGAGGACAGCTGTGCTAGCCTCCTGTTATGTGTGCCTTTCTGATCTGGGTTACCTCAGTCAGGATGACCTTTTCTAGTTCCATCCATGTGCCTACAAATTTCATGATTCCCTTGTTTTTAATAGGTGAGTAGTATTCTATTGTATAAATGTGCTATTTCAGAGTGCCATTGGAATGTTGACTGGGATTTCACCGAAGCTGAGGATTCTTTGGAGTGAAATAGTTGTTTTCTCAATATTAATTCTGCCATCCATGAACATGAGTGTTCGTTTCATCACCAAATGTTTCCTTCAATTTCTTCATTGTCTTAGCACTTTCATTGTGTGGGACTTCCATCTCACTAGTTCACTTCACTTGCATAGAGTTTGTTTTTCAAAAGTTATTGTGTCTGGGTCACTTTTCTCATACTATGTTACCATGTAAAAAGTTACTGGTCAGTTTTCGGTGTTGATTTCATCAAAAGGTTTTCTGGTAGACGTTTTAGGGTATAGAATCAAACAGTCTGAAAACAGATAATGTGCTCTCTCTATTCCCCTTCTTACTTGTGTCTGTATAATTTATAGTTTATTTTCCCTTCTGAGTGAGATTCAGGCATCCTTCCTTGGGCTCTCCTTGGCTTCTTTGGGTCTGTGGATTGTGCATTGTCATCCTGAACTTTATGGCTAATATCTGCTTATAAATGAGTACATACCAGGTGTGTCTTTCTGGGTCTAGTTTGCTTTACTCAGGATGATATATTTTAGTTCTATCCGTTTGCCTGCAAATTGCATGGTGTCTTTGTTTTTAATAGCCGAATTGTATTCCATTGTGTAAACGCACCACATGTTCTTTATCCATTCTTCAGTTGAGGGACATCGAGGTTGTTTCCAGGTTCTGGTTATTATAAAAAAAGCTGCTATGAACATAGCTGAGCAAGCGTCTTCGTGGTATGGTCGAGCATATCTTGGGTATATGCCTATAGGTGGTATAGCTGGGTCTTAAGATAGCTATTTCCAACTTTCTGAGGAACCTCCAGATTGATTTCCACAGTGGTTGTACAAGGTTACACTCTCACCAGCAATGGAGGAGTGTTCTCCTTTCTCCACATCCTTGACAGCATGTGCTGCCACTTCATTTGAGTGTTTTATCTTAACCATTTGGCTAGGTATAAGATGGAATCTCAGAGTCATTTTGATTTGCATTTCCCTGATGACTAAGGGCATTAAGCATTTCTTTAAGTGCTTCTCAGCCATTAGAGAGTTCTCTGTTGAGAATTCTCTGTTTAGCTCTATACCCCATTTTAATATTGGGTTATTTGGTTTGTTGGTGTCTAATTTATTGAGTTCTTTATATATTTTTGATATGATCCCTCTGTCAGCTGAAAGGGTGATGAAGATCTTTTCCCAGTCTGTAGGCAGTTGCTTTGTTCTATTGACAGTATCCTTTGCCTTACAGAAGATTTTCAGTTTCATGAGGTCTCATTTATTAATTGCTAATCTTAGAGCTGAGATATTGGTATTCTTTTCAGGAAGTTGTCTCCTGTGCCAGTGAGTTCAAGGCTCTTCCCCAGTTTCTCTTCTATTAGATTTAGTGTAGCTGGTTTTATGTTGAGGTCTTTGATTCACTTGGACTTGAGTTTCGTGCAGGGTGATAAATATGGATCGATTTGTATTCTATATGCAGACATCCAATTAGACCATTTGTTGAAAATGCTTCCTTTTTTCTATGTATGGCTTTGGCGTCTTTGTTAAAAATCAAGTGCCTGTAGGTGTGTGGGTTTATTTCTGGGTCTTCAGTCTGATTCTAGTTATCAACCTGCCTGTTTCTATGCCAGTACCATGCAGGTTTTATTACTATTGCTCTGTAGTATAGCTTGAAATTGGGATGGTGATACCTCTAGAAGTTCTTTTATTGTACAGGATTGTTTTAAACCTATCTTGGTTTTTAAATTTTTTTTCCATATGAAGTTGAGAATTGTTCGTTACAGGTCTGTAAAGAATTGTTTTGAAATTTTTATAGAAATTGCACTGAATCTCTAGATTGCTTTGGTAAAATGGTCATTTTTAATGTTAATCCTTCTCATCCGCAAGCATGGGAGATCTTTCCGTATTCTAATATCTTCCATTTCTTTTTTCAAAAGCTTGAAGTTCTTGTCACACAATTCTTTAACTTGCTTGGTTAGAGTTACACCAGTATATTTTATATTATTTGTTACTATTGTGAGGAGTGTTATTTCCATAATTTATTACTCTGCCTGTTTATCACTTGTATAAAGGAGAGCTATTGATTTTTTTGAGCTAATTTTGTATTCAGATACTTTGCTGAAGGTGTTTAGGAGAAGGTGCTGAAGGGCTATAGGAGTTCTCTGGTAGAATTTTAGGGGTCACTTATGTATATCATCTGCAACTAGTGATATTCTGACTTCTTCCTTTCCAATTTGTATCTCCTTGATCTCCTTTAGTTGTCTTATTGCTCTAGCTAGGATTTCAAGTACTGTATTGAAGAAATAGAGAGAGAGAGAGGAGGCAGCCTTGTCTTGTCCTTGATTTTAGTGGAATTGCTTTAAGTTTCTGTCCACTTAATTGGATGTTAGCTATTGGCTTGCTGTATATTGCCTTTATTGTATTTAGGTATGAACCTTGTACCCATGATCTCTCCATGATTTTTAACATGAACGGGTGTTGGATTTTCTCAAAGGCATTTTCAGCATCTAATGACATGACCATGTAATTTTTTTTCTTTCAATTTGTTTATATGGTGGATTACATTGATGGAGTTTTGTATGTTGAACCACCTCTGCATCCATGGGATGAAGCCTACTCCATCATGGTGGATGATGTTTCTGGGTCTATTTAAGTGCTCAAGGGCATAGATTCTTGAAGATTTCTGGTTAGCCCACTCTAATTGGAGGCTCATTTTTATAAAACTATTAACTTTAAGGCTTTTCTTACAAATACCATATCTATAATTTAGTAAAAAAAATACACAAAGTATATAAACACATGAATATGATCTTAAGTTATTAACTTTTAGTATATCCCCTCCTTTTGGCTCTCATTTCTTCCCTTAAATTAGCTAATACTCTCTTGTCATGAAGTAACTACTTTAATAACCCTGCACATTTTCTTCTGTACCGTTGTTTCTTCGAAAAGCATGCATACATCACACACACACACACACACACACACACACACACACACACACACACACATTGTTTTGGGGACCTTTGTCCTTTAATCATTCAATTAGAGTGTGATTATATTATTCACACATTTCTATTCTTTACTTTTGTTTTGTACCAGTAACATTTCTGACATTACTCCATGGGAAATATGTGCTTCAGCATACTCAGGCACTTCTCTGTTGTGTGTTTTGTGTCTTCCCTGTACATCTGTTTTGCTTCTGCTTTTTTTTTCCTTGACAAAAACGTTATTGCAAATATACTTCTATATTGATGCTTATATTGCTAAAAGGTATTGTTTTCAGCATGCAATTACAAATGTGCATATACACATAATTTTAACAGGTTTTTTGAATAATTGTTTTTCATAGAGTTGTAGGAACTGCAAGTTCCTAGCCATCTGTCTATGTAGTATTTTCCTGAACCTTGGTAGTAATCCCCCCCCCACCCCCATCCTGGTGGTGAATCTAAAGCATGGATGGTCTCACTGTCACTTGGCTTGCCTTTCTTTCTGGCCATTTGAACCAGCTCATCTGAAATGCTTTTCTGCCTTTGCTGGTTTTCTGTTTAGTTTCTCATTTTCTTTCTTTATTATATACATTACATTTCTGTTTTAAAAACTACCTCGAGTCTTCCCCCAGCCCCTATTATTTGTTACTAGATTTTGTTCACAGATTTTTTTTGACCATATAACATGTTAACTTTTTATGTAATCATATGTGTATATTTTTACTTAAAGGTTTGGGACTACACTCTTTATGTCTTTCCTATCTCTCTGTCATCCATGTAATCTCTTTGATTTCTTTGTAAGAATTCTATTCTTTACAGTGAATTTAATTTTCTATCAAATCACCTAGGGTTAGGGTAGAAAATGATATTTTAGTCTCACTTTCCTGTGGTCATTCTACTTCCAATTAATCAGCATACAGAAAAATTAAAAGGCAATTGTTATATGAAGGGTTGTCAGCTGTGGTCAAGATTCTTTGTACAGTAAAATTAGTATAGACTATTATAAGGGAGCTAGCTATATATTTTGAAATATATTTGTAATACTGGTCCTGCTTAAAGCTTATCAAACATAGTTTTCTTATGAAGAACACATTACAATGTCTACAAAAATATCATAGTATGAAAATAATCACTAATGTGAGGCTGCAGATGGGATGTAGCCACAGAGCACTTGCCTAGCATAGCACATTCAAGGTCCTGAGTAAAAGCAAAAAACCATGACTATGCTAATTCAAAAAATCCTAATTATGTCCTATGAAGGCTATCTAAGCACAAACTTTTATGTTCTTAACTATTGTTATTATATCAGTGGAAAGAAGCAACTTTCTTTTTTCCCAGATGAAGACAGAATATCCACAGTGCCTAAAAGCATGAGGTATGGATTGGCTAGACAGGGTCAAACCCCAGATGTGTACTTTTTTTTGTCAAGATTGAAAGACATGTCAGCAGGCTTTAACCTTCATCTTTAGTCTCTAATTTGCTTGTGGCTGTGGCCTTAGATTGTTGGATGACTTCTTGGCTATTTGCCAGTTTCGAGTCACTTCTGATGTCCTTAAGTA
This sequence comes from Acomys russatus, assembly GCF_903995435.1. Taxonomy (NCBI): domain Eukaryota; kingdom Metazoa; phylum Chordata; class Mammalia; order Rodentia; family Muridae; genus Acomys; species Acomys russatus. Next base: position 24,351,518 of record NC_067164.1, on the reverse strand, counting down.
GGTGCAAGATCAAGTAAGCGATCGTGACTGTTACCTAGTCAAGGTAACAATTGTCCATACAGAAGCTAGCTCTGTCTTTCAGAAGTTTTGACAGTTTATGTGATAGTTTGGATTCTTCTTCAGGAAATACCCAGAGTACTCATTTCTGGGTAGATATGGCATATACTTTGCTTCAGCTGCTATTGGTCCTATGCTTGAGCCTGTGATGTGCTTTGACGACAGCACACAGGTGTTTGTGTCAGAAACAAACACTCAGACATTTTGAAACTACATTTTAATGACTTCCTGAACAATTCCTTCCTTACATGTAAATTCTTAAAAATTACCCTGACCTCATGAGATTTAAGAATGAAGTGGTGGCACTCAGAAGGATAGCAGGCTACCAAGAAGAGACTTGATACCCTATGAGCGTATAAAGGGGGAAGAGGTCCCCTTTAGTCACAGTCATAGGGGAGGGGAGTAAGGGGAAAATGGGAGGGAGGGAGGAATGGGAGGATACAAGGGATGGGATAACAATTGAGATGTAATATGAATAAAATATATTTAAAAAAAGAATAAAAGTAAGCACAGTAGCTCCAAACCTGTCTATAGTAAACCACCTTGGACACTTGCTGGCTATTTTCCATGCCTGCCATCATGTTGAAAGGAATTTCCTATGAGCAACTGTTGGCTGATATGCAGCCAGGAGGCCCAGGAGCATGTGTGAATGAAGGTCATCCAGTTCGATCTGTGCAAAGCAATGTAAGAATCTCTACCCCGTTTCCCTATGAACAAATGAACTTAGTATTTCATCTTATTGTTATTCTCTTTGAAGCTTAAATCCCAGGGCATTAAACTAGATAAGAAATAACAGAATAGAACCACAGGTGACCCTGCCATTTCCACCATATCATAGAGCTGCTGTATCAAAAAGTATGATGGACACTGGCCAGCCAAAGGGAAGCGCCCACCATTACACTCAGCTCCATGGTTATTGACTGAATGCTGGGGATTTATACCAGGAATTTTAATACAGTATGATAGTCTTCTTCTTCTTCTTCTTTTTTAAAAAGAAAGCAAATCATAGATTGTTTGATTTTTACCAATGAAGACTCAGGAGCCAGATGCTGGGGTGAAAACCTGCTAGCTCAGAGAGGCAGAGAAAGCACCCAGTTGACCTTCCTACTCAGCTCCATGTCTCATAAGGAAAAAGTCAAAAGCTTACTAGCTTAGTTGACTGCTCAGGAGGAGAAAGCCAAAAGCTCCAGAGCCAAAGAGCTAAAGAGCTCAAGAACCCTTTTTCTTCTCCATGCTGTCTTAAATACCCTTCAACTCAAAGCCCCTCCTTTCTACTTAATCTTTATCAGCTGGTTTCTTGTTCCAGCTCTTGACCTAGGTTAACTTCATTAAATCCTGTGTATAGAAAGCTCTAGGATTTAAAGTGTGTGCTAGGACCAGCTGAACCACACTATTATTACCTGTTTATTATAAACCGAAAGCTCTTAGATTAAAGGTGTGTGCTAAGGCTGAATCATGCCACAAACACTATCTACTATAAACCGAAAGCTATTGGATTAAAGGTGTCTTTTAAGGCTTAACTTCACCAAATAAAAGACAGATTTTTGTTTGTTTTTTTTTGTTGTTGTTGTTGTTTTTTGTTTTTTGAGACAGGTTTTTTTCTGCGTAATAGCCCTGGCTGTCCTGGACTCGCTTTTAGACCAGGCTGGCCTCGAACTCACAGAGATCTGCCTACCTCTGCCTCCAAAGTGCAGATTAAAGGTATGCACCACCATGCTCAGCCCAAAAGACAGGATTTTACAGTTCACAGTCTGGGGGGTTCACAATGGCATCAAATATCCTGCAACAATTCTTAGATACATGTTGTGAGGGCTCAAGGCCAGAATGGAACGTAGGGTTATCAAAGAGTCAAATATTGAGAAGCCCCAGGACAGAAGTAGATATTTTTCACATGGGACATTTGGGGACACCTATTAATGTGCAATAGGATGCTAAGAGTTAGGACTGTTTCCCCAATCAGTTAACGTTTGATCAACTTATCAACTTGGATTTCTCCATGAGAATTTCATAGTCTCTCCTGAGATGTCAATCCCTATTTCTTTCTGGTTGGGTGAGGTCTGTCTGCCCACATGTTTTATTTTGCTCCTAGCCAATGTCTCTGTGTTCCTACTTTACTTTTCACCACCATCCCTGATAAAAATAGCTTTAGTGTTTGGTCTTTGTAGTCATTTAACTAGCAATGCCTTACTACTTCTTGTGTAATGAGGACATAGCTGTAGAAAAGATAGGATAAAGAGATAGTCTTTACTTTGGAGCTTAGTACAGAGAGAATATTAAACATACAGCTATGCAAATAATCACAGCTCCGATCAAAGAGTTTTGGAAGAAGTACACAAACTGCGGCGACAGTGTATATATGATAAGGATTAACGTAAACGCATAGGTCAAAGATGCTTCTCTCAGGACTAGAGTGAAGCTGACACATAAAGCTTGAGTAGAGCTGGTCAAGAGATGTAGGGGCTCGGGGTACTTCAAGCATCCAGGCACAGAAGTGGGAATCCATTCAACCCACTGGGAAACATAAGGCCAGTGGTCCTGGATTAGAAGGTGGGAGATGAGATTAGTGACAGGTACTTCTTTTTCTCTACCAAGCAACTGTAAAAGTCTGAAGATGCTCTACCTCACCAAATGGACCAATCTTAACAACCTCTAGGAGTGGGGCAAGGAGAGTCAATAACAACAGTGAGAGAAGAGGATGCCACATGATTTTGGCACATGCTTCACAAGAGTACTAGGAAATGCCTGCCTTGGCCTGCTTCATTTCAAGTCAGTGTTTCTTCCTAAAACTAGTGTCTAATCAGAGATGCAAATTATAGTGGTTGAACTGTCCCCTCCCTTTCAAACCCATATAAAGTCTGGTCTTTTTTTTTTTTGTTGGATGCTTTAAGAATTTTTTTTTTTAAAGAAAAACAAGCCAGACAGAACAGCACACATTTTCTCTGGCCTGATGTTTCCAGTTTAATGGGCCAACTCTCACTTGTCATATTGAATCCTTTATTACAACAAAATATTATTTTAAAGCTGCACTAACAGTAATTAGAAGCAATTGAGTTTTATCAACTAACACAAACTGTGGGATTTCAAGCTTGGGGTTTTGCTGGTATTTTAATGAAGTGTGTGTTAACAGTCCCAGATCTTCTGTCAGGAGGCAGCTCCGTTGCATATACAGACCTTTGACGGAGGCACCATGTGTTAGCGCTCACAGGCGTCAGGCTCATGTGCTGGCTCCTCACAGCCACACTTCACAGATTTGTCTCCCAGGCCTATTTTATTTTCTCTTTCTCCTAATGAACATCATGATGGCCCCCACATTTACTCTTAGACAGTGTTGGAATTAAAGATGAGTATCCCCATATGCACATCTGAGTAATAGATGTGCAGGCATGAGGAAAAGTAACTGAAGTTTTCTTTTTGTCCAGCTGCCTAGTTTCAGCCTAGACGCTAAGAGGCTGCGTGGCTCAGAGTACCCGGATTAGCTTTATAAGAAGCAAGAGATCAAGAAAAAGAATAAAAGTGAGACGAGAAAGAACCCTCTTTAACCCAACACAGAGAGTTTCAGTGGAACCAAGAGCTGCAAAAAGCAAAGCATTTTTTTGAGAGGGGCCTCTCCTAGACGATGGACCAAATATCTCAGGAAGATGAGCCTCTAAGGCCCTTAAACCTCTTACAAACCCAACACCAACAGCATTCTCCTCGCTGTGCTGGAGCTGAACTTTTCAAAAGATGAGAGTACATTCCTGCTGGGATAAACATTAGCCAAGAGATGACAAGACCACAGAATTGCATATAGACTTAGGTTCAACCATCACGCAATTGAAAATAAAATCTAGCACTGCTATCAGCTTATTTCACCTCAAAGACTATCAGGAAATCATATGCACTGTGCAAGATGCCATTCACCAATGCACTCACCCAGGTGCTTCAGGGATTTGCCCTGGAAGGGACACCATTCAGGACTTGTCAAATCCCAACCTGAAGGTGTGATGGGGTTAATACACACACACAGTTATCCTTGACCATCAGGGAATGAGAACTGATGGCAGACACTTTCCTCTTTCATCTCCTGGCCTGACACGTTTGAGAACATTTTCTAAACATCTCCAGATGGTCCGATGGAATTGAGAACCTGTGGAGTGACTAATGTGCACTCTTTCTGTGGACTTTTCTTCCTTCCCCATTCATTCGCACTAAGATGCCTGTTTCCCAGAACCACGTTCTAACACTTGTCTTAGGTTTTGACTTCAGCAGAAACATCAAGACTAAGGCATCTAGGTCTAGAGAAATGCCCAGAAATGTGGCTCTTAGGATGAGAGTCAGAGCTGAATGCCCCGCCAATCACACGGTCGTGACACCCCCAGCGCTGAGTGTAAGTTAATGGTGACAATGCAGTTTCTGCTATATTGTAACATAACAGCTTCTACAGTGCTTGAGTGTATGGTAGTGTGGTACAGGGTCACCAAAGGCTTTAGCATTTCAATGCCAATGGGGCAATGTTAAGCAAAATGTCTGGACAGGGACTATGATAATTACATTGGGAGTTAAGCTTTCATTTTAAACATTCCTTTAAAGGCTTAGAGAAAAAAAAAAAAAACACCAGGCATGAAAAACCAAACCAAACAACAACAACAACAACAACAACAACAACAACAACAACAACATAACCAGAGGGCTTCAATGGCAATAGTTAAAGAGACCTTAGCTCCTTTGGAAGTTGACTATCATTTCTAGGATATGAGTCAAAGGGCAGCTGATCTATAGGGAACACTGAATGCACAGCCTTGGCTATTATGTGATGAAACCAAGATCCTGATCGTAGATGAGTGGTCCTGTTTTCTGCCTTGGGGATATTGTGTAGTAAATAAGTCTTAACCCCTGGATTCCTTTAATCCTTCCATCATGGGAAGAAAACTGAAGGATGGTTTCGGAACGTGATACCTTGTTAGAAGTAGTGTAGGAGGAAGTGAGATCAAAGGCTGGCAAGAGGAAGATGCACACACGTGCATGTGCTTGCCAGTCCCTTGCCCATTAGACATGGTGACAGTGTTAAAAACACTGAGAGTGCCTTTGCAGAGTGGCGTGGGAGATGTCAGAGGGTCTAGAGAGGAGGGAGTATTGAACACAGGCTCCGCTGCCCTCCACAGTTTCCTGGTAGCCATAGTCTACCATAGTAAAAGCAGTACCACCATTCCCGAGGTACACTTGGATCCACTGGTTGCATTCTCCAACATTTGGACAAGCTCTGTGGCAACCCTACTCACAGCATGTGTTGACAATAAAAGCCAATACCACAAAGTGTAGGTATTTGGAGTCAGTCAGTTTCCAGAGTGACAGAAGTCAGGTGATACATCTTATTATCTTATGAGTGGCTAATTATCCTAATGGGCAATAAGGCCAGAGTGGCTAGTGAGATACCAGAACCAACAGAGATCTGTGATGATGGAACTAGATAATAGCAGATAAATTCAGAAGCGAGAGTAACAATGAACTTGCAGACACCACACTGTAAAGGAATTTTAACCCATAAATATGGCTGCTCTGGCAAGGGATCACATCTGAAGGCCTTCTAGGCCTATGTGATCTGGCTAGAATGCAGACACACTGCATTATTGGATGATCTGGATGGAATACTGATACACCTTTAGGACATACCTTTAACGCCAAAGAAATAATGAAGGTAAGTTTAGTTTATAGTCTAATTTGAGGGGCAGACAAAGTGATGAATCAGAGAAATATTTGACAGAACGAGTCAGAGATAAGATACACCCAACTTTCACAACAACAGGACAGGAAAGAGAGGTTTACTTAAGAGCAGTACAGGGAGGGAGGAGAGAGTTTTTTATTGAGTGTTTTTTGACTGGGACAGTTTTACAGAGACAGGCTATAGAAAGAACAAGCTAGACCCAGATGAAAACAGAACAAGCTAGAAAATAAGAAGGAGCCAGAAGATTAAAACATATTGCCAGAATTAGTTTGAAGCCAGGCAGAGCAGTTCTGTCAGAAGCCAAGAGAAGCCAAGTTGAACCAGTCAGCTTGGAGAGGAGCTTAGGTCAGAACAGCTGAGAGTTTGGCAAGAGCTAGAAAGACTTAGGAACAGTTCACATCTCATTGCCTCATCTTAGGAAACAGAAACAACATTTACACCACACCAGTGGGTAACTGGCACTCAGACCCTGGCATCAGCTAAGCCACTCAGTGGCAGACTGTAGACCTCACCTAAGACTGTGGCCATTTGCACCGGAGGAGTCCTGTTTCTGGTTAGTTGTTTTTCCTTTAAAGCCACCCCATCACCATTCACAAGTGTTCTCTTTTAAAATGGAAATTATGAAGGGTGGTGCTTTTCTCAGCCTCTCACGGTTGGATCTACCCTCACAGAAGGAGTAGAAGAGCTAAGAGCATGGATGCCATCCCAGTGGTTTATTAAAACTGCAGAATTCACATTTGAACAAGGTCGTCTAGATTATCCAAGCCCAGAAAGCATTGCCTTAGAGGGTTTAGTTAAAAAAGAATGGAGTTGCTCATCATGTGAGGTATGAGATGGCATGAGGTACATCCTACAGCAGTAACTTGGACCAAGGAATTACAATGACCCAGCAAAAGAAAGCACTTGGAAATTTCACCTGTGGAAGTGCCTAAGATACATTCCACCGAGTTAAACAACTCCAGATCTGGGGCTGGGGGTGTCTTGGTGTGTGTGTGTGTTAGTGGGGACGACTCAGTGGTTAAGAGTGCTGGCTGTAGAATCGTAAGTACTGGCGTTCAGATCTAGCATCACATGAAAGGTGGGTATCCTACCAACTCCTGTAACTCCAGCTCCTAGGTACCTGACATCTTTTCTTGGCTTCCTTATGATCCCCTTTGCCATTCGCGTATACTTGCACACATTTGCATTCTCTCTCTTTCTGTCTCTCCCTGTCTGTCTGTCTGTCTGTCTGTCTGTCTGTCTCTCTCTCTCTCTCATACACACACACACACACACACACACACACACACACACACACAGACAGAGAGAGGGAGAGAGAGAGAGAGAGAGAGAGAGAGAGAGAGAGAGAGAGAGAGAGAGAGAGAGAGAGAGAGAGAGAGAGAGAGAGAGACTCTTTTTTAAAAAAGCCTCCAAATTTATGGAGACATGTGATGCAGCAATATCAAATAAGCAAAGTTTCCCCAAACATGAGTCAGTGTAGGAAAGAACGTGGCATCAATTTTTACCAAATACATGTGCTAAAATATCTCCTCCTTTCTTGGGGTCTTTCCTGTGGGAATTATCTGCCATGTGATCAAGGAGGCTAATCCACAAGTTCTCACCACTGATACCTTGTATTCAGTGCTTACTCTGTACAGACAGCGTTAGAAAGCACAGGGATTGGGTCAAGTTCATGCTCTGAGGCTTGGGAAGCGACATTCTTCTAAGTTTAGAAAACTACCGAGTAAGAAGATGCACAGCTGAATGCAGATGTCTTCGGAAAGATGAGCCTCTCTCCTACACAAATATAAAGATGGCAACGCAGCCATTTAAGATGATATTTATAAAGAGCTTTTATGATAGGTTAAGTATAAAATGCTGAATAATCCATTATCACATAGGGAAAAAACTCAAGGCAAAGTTATCAGGAAGACTGGGAATATGGCTCTATGGTACACTGAATATATGTGTAGTGTGCAGAAGGTACTCAGACTCAGTAACTGCCACCCCTTCTACACACACACACACACACACACACACACACACACACACACAAACACACACACACACACACACGGGGGGGGGGGACATTACAGTAATTTGCTGCACATTCTATGAGAGTTGTCCTGGAAGGGAGTAATCATTGTTTGTTCTTTGATGATTTTCCAACATTTTCAGATTTTTCTAAAATCATAAACTTGAATTTCCTTTAGGTAGGTAAGTGTGTGTGTGTGTGTGTGTGTGTGTGTGTGTGTGTGTGTGTGTGTGAATAACTTGATCTTCCACAAGAGCAGGATGAGCTCTTAATTGCCGAGCCATCTCTTTAGGCCCGAATTCATAGTATTTTTTAGTGGAAGAAAGAAATGTCCAAGATGACATGGCTCTGGTTTTTTTCTTTCCTCCTCCTTTTCTTCCTCCCTTACTACAAGAGACTATAGAATGCGCACACAACTATGTAATTGAGTCCACCAAATTTCAGCTGACTTTAGGTCAAGAACTTATTGAAATCTTTCCTAGGTCCCATGGCAAGTCTTAGTGTATCACAAAGCCATGGCTGCCAGCACCCAGAAAGGAGCAGAATCAAGCCCTGTGCAGTGCTTATGTGCTAAGGGCATGCTACTCACTCTGTACTAGGCACCAGCAAACACTGGGGACTGTCATAGGCTGCAGACATCTTCAAGACTTGTAAATTCCTCACACTGGCTTCTGACCTCACTGCTTCCTCAAAATCTATATAATTCCTACCTTTCTTCCTTCCTTTCCTGTCTCCCCTCCCCCACTCTTCTCTCTCTCTCTCTCTCTCTCTCTCTCTCTCTCTCTCTCTCTCTCTCTCTCTCTCTGTCTTTCCTCCTGTGAAATCCTCTCATATACAAAAGCTACTTCTTACTGAGTTGTGTAACTCGGCTGAAATAAAACCTGAGAAAATTCCAATGACGATCCTTTTAAAGAAAAACAAAACAAACCCAAAACATATCCAGCTAAAGCGAGGACTTAGAAGAGGATGTGACTTGTGCCATCACACTGTGACTGTCATTTCAGTGGGATGCCTTCCCAGACCCCCCCCACCGACCCCCAACTCTATTCCCAATAAAATTATCATAGCCTTTCATGGAGCACTTCAGAGGCCGTTAACTTCTACCTCATTTACACACAGCGGTCTCTGTGTTTCTGTCTGATTTTGCATCACTTAACCCAGTGGAGTGTTCTCAGACAAAGGCCGCCTAGAAGCTGGGGCCTGCATCACAGCTCTGCTGCATTCATGGCCGGTATTGTTTTTGAAGACCATCTGCCTGTCATTTGTTTGCTGATTGAGTTAGTGCACCTAATAATATATTTTTTTATTGGACTGCGCTAGCCAATGAAAAGGAAATTATACACTCAACAGATGGGTCACAAACCTTTCTACCTCAGTGTAGCTAACTCCTCCAGTTAGTTAAAAGCAAGCAGGAAAGCAGATCATAAGTGGGATAACAAATGGTTTTCAAAGTGGTCCCTGGCTGCAGTGCCAAATGTGATGGTATCAGATGCTCCCTATTTGCTGTGTAGGTTTCTCCTTTAAAACAATCTGAACAATGAGGGACATGGAAATGAGGAGAAGAGCAGCTAGTGATCATGAGGACCAGAACGCAGGAAAATATCTATGTAGAAAGTGGCTGACCCCACGTGTACCACACGAAGCCCATCACACCCATCCTGAGATGAACCCTGGGGGATGTCTGAACCACAGTGTGGCCTCCCTCTGCTCTTAACTTGTGCACAGAGAAGGTACGGACGATCGAATTTATCCCCAAAGCATCCTTAGCTATTATGAGTTGAACATTAGCAAACCTAGGAGGCCTAGGACGGACACTACACATTCTACTAGCGTTAACTGTGCAGTCATCCTGGGCTTGGGGTAAAACCTTCCCAAGACATTCATTTCTTTCTGAAATGTGTAACTTCTGTCATTGGAAGCTCTCTCTGTCCTCACACTATGAAAAGCTTTTTGGTCTTCACAGAACACAGAGCAAACTTCCCTGACAAGGATGCTCTTCAGTTGGCATTGCCACAGCTCTCTCCTGGAAGAGTCAAGCAGAGGTTCACTCTTTGTTTCTGGGCAGTTACATGTCTTCTTTTACTGGGAAGAAAAACTACAGTGATGGACTTTTAAGCATCGCAGCCATGGGGCTGGCTTACTGTGGATGCACTTACCATAAAGATATTCTGCTTCGGGAAAAAGTTGAGTCTTCCACGGTTGAATAAAAAGGAAGAAAAAGAAAAGAAAGCATCGGCAAGTACAGCTGGTGCTCTGTGAGTCAGCCTAGACGTGGTCTATCTCTAGCTCATGCCTTTGCTTTGTTTTCCCCTGGCCTCCTGCCTCATCTCGACTTCACAGCAATATAGTTGACTTTGATTTCGGCAGGAGAACATGGACGCGTAGGGTTCCAGGCTATGGGCTGGAAGCAAAGGCACAGGTGTGGGTGAAGATGAGGCAAGTCCGAGGCAAGGGATTGCTGGCTACGTGGCCAGGGAGACCTTGTGTGTGGGCGATCCCTTCACTTACACTCTATCCCCTTTGTCATTTATTTTTCTAACTGAAGAATATAAGAATTTAAATAGCCCTCTCTGGATTTGTCCAGGTCTGACCTTACAGTGTGCCTTCCTAGAGTCTGATACTGCCATCTTCCCCTGGAAGTCGCCGGAGCTTGTCTCGTGGTGCTGGGTAGCATGGGGCTGTGCCTCATTTCCTGGTGGCAAGGAAGGTGCGCTTTTGGCTCAGTGTATGATTCTAGTCTCCAGTGTAGCCAGATGTAGCCCTTAAGAGATGAGGCTCAGCCTCTCACGTGACCCTCAAGAGAGTCGCCTGCCTTCTGAGTATTTACTGCAGCCCCAGTGAGGCCTGAATGCTCGTCACGGAAGGCTCATCTGGCAGGTTGTGTCTTATGTAAAAATGTGTATTTCTGGGAGTGTTTTCATGCTGTTCTTTGTACCTGGATGTGAATGACTTTAGGACACATGCCTGAACATCATTCAGATGGCACGAGATTTAATGAGCATATCGAAAGCCTCCCAAATGGGAAATAGTCCAGGAGCCAGGAAAAACAATCAGCCAGAAATACCAACGTGCTGACTCTGGGCAGGCAAGCGTACCTGCTTGCCACTTATTATGACTTACCAAGGGCTGTAAGCCCAATCCCAATGCCTGTTGGTCAATCAAATCAGAGGAACATTTTTGCCCATGATGGCTCAGAATTAATAAACTGACGGGGGAAAGCGACATTCTTCATAAATCTGCTTTGAGACCTGACAATGCTGACCTGGAGGCTGACTGGAAGTTAGATACTTACAGAAGGAAAACCAAACACCACAGAAGTTCCACCCCTCCACCGGAGTCAAACCCACCTGTGGCTGCTCCCTGCCACCTGCTTCACCCCTCACAGGCACTTAGCAGTCATCTCACTCTGTGCCAACTTAGTGCAGCTCATTCAGTTAGGAGCCTGCTTCCGGCGTGGTCTCAGGCCTGGCTCTCCCTTTTGGCTTTATTTCCATGGGATTTGACTCTGTGAAGGATTTAAATAAAACCAGAATCCATCAGTGCTAGAGGTGTGTCCCCATCGAGATGGAATTCATCAGCTGGGTGGGTAACCTCATTGCCTTCCTATGCTGAGGCCTGGGAAACTGTATGCTCACCCTCTCCGAGACATTCACCAACCTTCAGTGTGAGGAGCCAAGGGATGGCGCCACAATAAAAGGGAGCCCCAAAGCTTTCCTTTCCTTTCAAATTTAATACTTTGATAATGTTTGTCCTTAAAATATCCATGTCGTAGCATTAAAAAAGGGATTGGGTTTTTGCTAAAAGTTAATAATGACAACCTGTTTTAGTCAGAGAGCATTGGTGCACAGGAAATAAAGGTCCAGATGAAACAGCTTAGGTGGAGAGAGAGAGAGAGAGAAAGAGAGAGAGAGAGAGAGAGAGAGAGAGAGAGAGAGAGAGAGAGAGAGAGAGAATCAGAAAGGGGCCAAATGCAGATCATGCGGTGAGGGCTAGAAAAGGCAGATGTCTTAGGCCACCCTCTTGGTCTCTATCTCCTAGACAACATGAGTTCTGTTTCCCTGGAGACTCAGTGTTTAGTTGGGGCTCCTTCAAATTTTGTCTTTTCTTGCCCCACATTCTGGCTCCTTCTGCCTCATTTGTTTAGTCAGGAAATAGCTCGGTCCCTTCCGGTGGTCAGCTCCTGGTACCAGTCACTATCAGGCAGCATGAGCTAAGAGACTAGTGTCTTCTGCTGCTGGGAGGAAAGCAGTTCTCCTTGCGAGTTCCTCTTGGTGGAAAGAGGAGAGTCCGGAAGGGCTTTGTGAAGCCAGATCCAGCTGTTACTACAAAGACACTGGTGTACATCTTCCTGAAGGTGACGTGGTTAATAGCACATTCTTCCAGAAGAAGATGATTGGTTTTATTCCACTCTCATTAATAAACAGGCAATGCTAAAATAAACCTACCCAAGCAAAAGAAAATACATTTGAAATGTCTACAGAGACACAGGCACAGAGCTGTGCTCACTTCTCAAGGTCAGATACAAGAACCTGGTGCCTTTCACAGCAGTGAACTCATCTCTGGGCTTCAAGAGAGAAGGCAAAATTAACCTCAAAGGAGTCAATGTCCCCCAAGAAGAGTAAGAGGGGGTCCATAATAAAATAGAAGCAAAAAGACATTTACGAATACCAAGATGTTTAAAAAAGGATTTTGTTTTGTTTTTCTTTTTCATTTTTTTAAAAAAGATTTATTTATAATGCATACAGTATTCTGCCTGTATGTTCACCTGCAAGCCAGAAGAGAGCACTAGATCTCATTAGAGATGGTTATGAGCCACTATGTGGTTGCTAGGAATTGAACTCAGGACATCTAGAAGAGCAGACAGTGTTCTTTAACCTCTGAGCCATCTCTCCAGCCCTTGTTTTATTTTTTGAGACAGGGTTTCTCTACGGAGCCTTGGCTTTCCTGGACTCAATTTGTAGACCAGGCTGGCCTTGAACTCACAGGATCTGCCTACCTTTGCCTCCTTGAGTACTGGAATTACAGGCATGCACCACCATACCACCACAACCACCACCACCACCACCACCTCCTCCTCCTCTTCCTCCTCCTCCTTCTGTTAAAGGGTGAAAAAAAAGAGAGAAGAAAAGGTCTCTCTTGGCCTCAGATAATGGAACATAAGAGAAAGCTTTTCTTTCTTCTGTTGAAAAAGAAATGATCATTAATGAGAAAAAAAAAAAAGGCACCAAAACCAAAGCCAGGGCTGGTCAACCCTGTGCACCACTGCTGACATTCACAGTAGTGTTGCCGTATTAGTCCAATGCCCTTATCAAAACAGAAGGCCCCAAACATCCTTGCTCACACTCTTATGTTGAGTCACCTCAATTTCTTAGCTTTGGTGACTTGGATTAATGGAAAAACATATAAAACTTTAACAACAGTTATGAACCTGTTAGATACTCATTTGGATTTCTTGTAAAAAAAATACCCGTGGGACCCTAAAATCACATAAAAAGCATCTATATATTGTACTTGGATAGGTATGAGTAATTCAGAAGCCCCCTGAAAAGTTAACTATCTCTGTATTATTTCTCAAGTGATAACATTGTTTTTGAAAGAATGTTCTAATAAAGTTCTATTTTCTTTTCTTTGAAAAAAAAAACATTAAATGATCTATGAGGTGATTGACAAGTAAAACAAATGCACAAAATAGTTCTTTGTTTATAATATTGGTGTCAACAATTAATAAAATAAACACCCTTGCTAACAGACTGGGGAAACAGATGAGTCAAACAAACAAAGCATTTACTGAACTTGTTTTCTGAAAATTTATGTGCGTGTTTATAGAGTAAATTCAAGATGTTTTCCATTTTTAATTCCAATATGAGTGGGTACTGCTGCAGTAAAAGAAATTGATGCTTTACATTTCATATAAAAACGAACAAACAAACAAAACCCCAATGTACTCAGGTAGACCAACCAGAAGTCTGGATGGGTTTTGGATTCTAGCCTTATGCAATTCTGTGACACGCTGTCCATCAAGTAAGTAATTCAGATCCCTCCCCGCCCCCAAACCCCATTGTCCTTTGGGGGAGTTGAGCCAGGTGGCTGTTTTCAAGCTTGCGTGATCCCACAGAAAGCAAGTCCCACATTATTAGTCAGGAAGGTCTCTTATTCATTTTCATGAGCCTGTGCATTATTTCACATATTGAGTGCAGGACAGGCCTGGCACCTGTCTGTACTTGTCTTTTCTCTGCCTAAAGCCCCAAACTTGTCAGAAGCTCCACTTCAGGATCTCTTCCTGGGAGCACCTGGAAGATGGTAGTGCTTAGGATCTGCGTCTGTGTCTGACTGGAACTCGGCTTGCAAGGAGACAGAGCAGAGGTGGGGCCAGTAGCACCGCATGGCGCTGGCTGGCCATTGCGGAGGCTCCTATGTCCAGATCACGTACTGTGACAGCTTGTGACACTTCATCCTCTTAGGAGGCTAGCACACAGAACCACACCCTCCTCAAAGCACCCATCCACACAAGCCCTTACAGTTTCTCTGAAAGTGCTGCTAGGAACTGGACGTCAAAGTGAGAGGAGGTAACAGCTTAATAAACAGCGCCCTGTCTTGGAGGCTGGAGACATCCAGACATGAGAGAGAGCATGAATGAGGAAAAGCACCAGGACTCAATGACGGAAAGACAAGTGGCCGCTGTAGAGCAAGCCCCTTGGCTTAGCAGAGTCAGGAGCCAGCCTGGTGTTGAGCTGCTTGAAAATCAACTCTTGGGGATTTCCTAAAAGTGATTGTGAGGGGCCACAAATCCACCCATGGTTTCAATTAGTGCAGCCAGCTCCTTGGAAGCCTGGCAACACACAGCAACAGATGGAGGGGTTTCCGTGGCAGCCAGCCTTTATTTACGTATGAAGGCTCCCTCTTGTGTGAGGGTCGGCCAGTCAGCGCCACTTAAACAATCCCTTTGCAGTGAATGGTTGTACTACACATAACACCCCCTTTGTTTCTCAACCCCCCCGCCCCCTCCCCCCTGCAAGCTATCTGCCTGTCTGCCTCTGCTTGTGCATTTTTATGGTGAGGATCCACACAATTCCTGCCTCCAGAGACATACCAGATTGGTTGAAAGGATGGTCTTTAGCCATTGAAAGCTCGAGTTTCTTGAGCTAAAAGGAGTCAAAAGAAATGTTGCAGATTTTAACGATGAGTTTCAAATACTCATGACTTTGGAAATACATAAGTTTCACCAGAACTTTAGAGAGCCACAGGAAGCAAAGGAAGATGACAAGGAAGATGAACAAGAGTTCAAGTAAAGCTGGGGAAGCTCTCTCTCTCTGTCTGTCTGTCTGTCTGTCTGTCTCTCTGTCTGTCTGTCTCTCTGTCTCTGTCTCTGTCTCTCTCTCTCCCTCCCCTCTGTCTGCACATGGATGTGGTCCCAAGCTAGCTTTGACTGGAGGTCTGAGTAGCAACAACTCTACTGTCTTGGTGTGGGGCAGGTGACAGCCAGGTTCCAGAGAGCCGTTCTCAACCCAGCAATGCCCACCCCAACTGCTTTGGGGTCTCCTTTTAGGGTTCTGACACAGAGCAACTTAATATCCTGGATAGCACACAGTCACATGGCTTCTTATTGAAACTGATTTTAACAGATAACTTAGCAATGTGATTGACTTTTAGAGTCTAAATAGAGTGATAGTGAAAAGGATCATTGTCATCTGTCCATCAATAATCAATCATCTATTATCTATCTTTCATCTATTAATCTTCTGTTATCTGTTTATCAATCATCTGCCTAGTAATATATTTATCTATCATCTCTTTATCTTCCACTATCTACTATCATTTATCTGTCATCTACTTACATATATGTATTTTATTTACATTTTATCAATTAATCTATCTAGCATCTACTTACTACCAAGCTACTATCTATCTATCTATCTATCTATCTATCTATCTATCTATCTATCTTTTATCTCTATCCATCACTATCTATCTCTATCTGTCTATCTGTCTATTATATCTATCTATCTATCTATCTATCTATCTATCTATCTATAATTCTATAACATTAACTAGGACAATCTACTGATCTACAACCTAATATGACAACATTTTTATAGATGAGACACTGGGGATCGTAAGCCCTCCTGCCTCATTACTAGTTGTAGAAATATAAATATTAAGTTTCACATGCTATCCTAAGATGTCCTCTCCTGGACCCCTAGGGGCTCATAGACTGAACTGCCAACTAGAAAGCATGAATGAGGTGGACCTAGGCCCTCTGCACACATGTAACAGTTATGCTGATGGATCTTCATGTGGGACACCTAAAGCAGAAACAGGAGCTGTTTCTGACTTTGTTGCTGCCTTTGGATCCCTTCCCCCCAATTTGGCCACCTTGTCAGTCTTAATAGAAGAGGATACCGCTAATCTTACTGTAACTTGATAAGCTAAGGCTTGTTGCTATCCATGGGAGGCCTCCCCTTTTCTGAGGAGACAGGGAGGAGGGGCAGATGGGGGCCTGAGGTGAGAGGTGGGGACTAGGGAGAGGAGGAAGAGAAAGCTTCCATTGAGATGTAAATAAATAACTTAATTAAAAAAAAAGTATATCCCCTCTACATTAAATCACATTTTAAAAACAAGAGAGCTATGAACAAATGAACAAACAGATGAATTAATAGATAAATACATTTAATGTTATAGTTCTGTTTCTGCTTTGTTTGTATGTTAGCTGAAATCAGGTTAATGTGATCCTTACATGAGGGCTTAACAAAGAAGACCTTTTGTGTCACTTCACATACTTTTACTCTTGTTTTTGGTAAGAAAATGTAGCCCCTTGGTTAAATCCCATTTGCTTCTACTTTGCTTTATTGAAAAATAAGTAGCATACAATGACACTGAATGGAAGTGTATGGTTTAACAAATTTGGCAGTTGGCTACTACACCACCTTGAGAACCCCTTTAATAGAGGTCCAGAGCCTCCTGGTCGCTCTAAGGTGTCCCCACCCACCATCTGCAGATGATGTCCTTCCTAGCCTCAGACAATAACTATTCTATGCTCTAATGCGTCAGTCTCACCATGCCTTTCAGTTTCTTTCCTGCCCTAGGAGCTTACCCATGCCTTTTCTCCATCCAGAAGACCCTGTTGCCTGTTTCCCATTTCTCCTTTGTAGGTAACAACTACTCACATTCAAACATGAGCTGAAACACCACCCAGAGCAGCCTCCCTCTTCTCTCCGTGCTGTGGCCAAGTTATCAGCTTTTGTGGAGTCTCTTGACTGGTAGCAACTAATTCTTTCCCATCATGGTACCTAGGGCAGTGTGTTTACTATGGAGACATATGTGTGATTACTAAGGATTTATTTTGGTTGTCTGGTTGGATCTGGAAGCAACCAAGAGAGAAAGGATTTTCTTGATTAGGTTAATTGAAGGGGCTAACTTTGGGCAGTGCCTTCTGGTGGTGGCTCAGATATAAGGAAGTACGAGGGTGAAAATTCTTACTTTTTGTCTGCTGGGCAAGTTCATCTACTGTAATGCTGCCCCGTGGCTGCTACTGTTGCTGCTGCTGCCAGTCCCTCACAGACACCACAGTCAGCCTCCTCTGCTTTTCAGTGTGGTCTGAAGACTAGAGCCTCTAGGAACCCTCTGTGTTAGCGCCTGATTGGTATTGCAGATGCCAACCTCATGGGCTGAGCAATCACTGGCTGTGAGCCTCTCCTGTTTGCAGGCAGCCATTAGTGACCTACCCAAACCACATGCCAATCTAAGAGGTCCTCTCCTAACATACGTTCTAACATATATTCAATCTATCACTTCCTTTCCTTTATGGACCTCTAATACAATTACTATTGTCCTTCATCATGTTTTTACATTCCACGAGTGCAAGGAGACTATTTTCATCACCAGTATATCTTCACTTACTCATCCATCATCCTTCTATTCATGATAAATATATCCTTGGAGCATGTTTGGTGAGCTTCACATATTTTTAAAGGAATAATTGAGTGCACTTTTACCCATATGAAAATTCTGTCATGTTTTTCTAGTACCTAAGGCAACTCTACTTTCTGAAAAGATGCATCTCACAGTCCAGTTGATAGCTACAGGATCATCTGAGATTTTTAGTCAACTCAGCCTAAAAGAAAATTTATGCTATGGATTAGCTCATGGGAGTCATAGTTTAACAAGGAGTAACCACTTGGCAAATAGGCAGGCAAAGGATAAGGTAAGGGTTGACAAACCAAGTATAGAGACCGGGGCTGTTCTTGATTTTGATTGCCAAAGGCATCGCATCGGTTGCTTCTTTAGACTGGGACTCATCTGACCGTTGGCTGTCGGCTGGATGGTGAAGGAAAAGGAGATAGCGAGCTGTGGTTTGACCTCTGGGCAGACTGAAGTCACTTAGCCTGGTGATGATGTTGGTGGAAACAGAGTAGGTAAGAAACCCTTCCTCCACCCACCACATCTTGTACATTTTATCTTATTTCACGCCTCGTAAATGGAGCACTATGACGTCCATATTTGTGTGCCGGATCAGACTCCTATAAAAACCTCAAGGCAATGGGTAAAGTTGGGATGAGAGGCTGTGGAAACTAGGTTTGCCATCTTCTCTGCCCAAAGACTCCTGAGGGGAGCTCTCTTTCCCTTTTTGCCATTGTCAGAAAACTGGAATCGTCATGGTCTTTATAGTAACCACTGTGTTCTGGGAGCTTTGATGAATCGCAAATGTAAAAAGGGAGGTGGCTGGATGAAGAATGCATGTGAAATTATGCTCAGGACAATAAATCAGCTTGAGGTGATCCAAGCATTTTAAATCCTGTAGGGGTTTTTGGTCCAGGAGGATACTTGGGTCATTTTTAAACAATTGAGCCAGAGAGTTAATTTGGTCACGCATCTGTGAAATTAGCTATGGCTTAGGCATCTGTGAACAGTAGCTCAGAATCTGGTACAACTTCCTGCTCACATCATTTCCTTTCATTTAACCCACCCATGTATTTCCTTCTCTTCATTCTGTGTAGGCTCTAACCCAGAATGATCAACTTGCCAGCATGTTACAGCTGGGAACCAGAATTATATTGCTTTTTTTTTTTTTTTGCTAGTAGCTGTATTTCTCATAGTCTCTTCCAAGCATGTGGCCCTAAATATCATTCATACCTTGATGATACCTAAGTGTATACAGCTAGCTCAACCTTCCTTTCCAAATACATAACTTATTAATATCTCCATTTAGATACTGCAGTGGATGGATTGAAAGTCTATGTCCTGCCAAAATTCACATACTGAAATTCTGATATATCATCATGGTGGTTTTTGGAGTTTGGAAGGAACTAGGTAACAATAATGGAGCCCTCATCAATGGAATTAGTGCCCTTTAAAAAACACCTAGAGAACCCTCCCTGAGAAATAGTTGCCATGGTACCAGAAAACTCCATGCAAGCATCCAAAGGAAGGAGGCAATTAATGGTCTACCTGCTATGATGTCTGTGAACCACACCCACAACCATACTGCTGCAGTAGTGGCACACATGCCTTGGCAGTAATGAACTACTCCCTAATTGGACTTAAGACTTATTCAATAAGAGGAAGACTATGCCTGGCACTGGAAACCTAGCTAACTACTTATTGCTAGTGAACTCAGGGTTATTGGAGGAGAGCCTACAGCCACTAATTTACTAAGCCAGCATAATCCCTAACAACAATCTGTAAATGTTTGTCTTTCTGCCCACAGGTAAGTCTAGTATTTACATTTCATCAAACAAACATTTCTTAGCAACAGATGGAGACCATTACAGAAACCCACAACCAATCAAAATGCAGAGTTGTGGAGCCCAGTCCCAGAGGACACATCTAGAAAACACTCCTGTACCTACAGCTCATGGAACATTGTGGAAGAGGGGGAGGAAAGACTGTAAAAGCCAGAGGACTTTACTGTGAGAATGTGCCTCCTAGCAACATCAGAAGCTATACCCATAACATCTTACCAACATGGCTGCCCAAATGGGAGCTGAACAAGGAAAACACCAACGAGCATGCCCAACTGTGTGGAGAAAAGCCCACAAGGCTCTAAAGCTAGAAGTGGGAGAGGTGGCTCTCAAGGAAGAATATATATATATATGTGTGTGTGTGTGTGTGTGTGTGTGTGTGTGTGTGTGTGTGTGTGTGTGTGTGTGTATTATCCAGTGCCAAACAGTCAGCCTTGAAAGCATACATACAAGTAACATAGGGACTTAATAGGTTATATTTAAGAATGTATAATATGGGGCTGGAGAGATGGCTCAGAGGTTAAGAGCACTGGCTGTTCTTCCTAAGGTCCTGAGTTCAATTCCCAGCAACCACATGGTAGCTCCCAACCATCTATAATGAGATCTGGTGGCCTCTTCTGCAGTACAGGCCTACATGCAGGCGGAACACTGTATACATAATAAATAAATAAATCTTTAAAAAAAAAGAATGTATACATGCATGTGATAATAATTGTTGACGAAGGAGAGCAGAGAAGGGTATCTGGGTGGGTTTGGGGATGAAAGAAAAAGGGGAAATGATGCAACTAAATGATACAATCTCAAAAATAAACAGAAAAACAAACCCACCCAGAAAGTTCTCTCACTTTCTCCCAGCCGTCTGAGTATACAAAGAGAGGGTAATTTGCAACCCAGGGGTGAGTCTTCATCAGAGTCTGACGAAGTGCTAGAACCCTGGTTTTAGATTCCTTAATGAAGGGACTGATGTGCATTAGCTTCATCCCTGAGAACTCACCCAGTGGTGTTTTGTGGTACCATCCTGCATGGACTAAACAGGTGTCAGATGATGAGTCCCAGCTGATGTCCAAAATTGAGCTTTTGGTGATTTCTCTAATCTGTAGGCTTTTCCATCTCAGGAATGACTACTAGATTTTTTCAAATCTTTCTCTCACTCCATGCATTTGATCTGTCATCAAATTCTGGCGTATTTATCTGCAAATCATATGTCAAATCTGAATCTTTTACACCATGAGCCACCGTTATGAGCATCTGGGAGGCCACCAACTGTTGTGGTTATTTTATCAGTATGGCCTAATCATGTTTATTATCATGCCTATAATTATTATTATGCAGTGTTTTCTAACCCTCTAGCAATCAATCAAGACACAGACACCTGTTATATTTTAAAATAGCCTTAGTTAACCTAGGTCAGGGCAGACATTAATCCCCTTAACCACTTCCTATAGTGGGGCAGGTATCTCATAGACTGCCCCAATCCCATGCCATCTACTTCTAATAATTTCTATCAAGCTACCTTCCATCAATAATCCCAAATACTTGCTAATTATTATCATCTGGACCAAATCTCCATCCACGCCAGCCATGTGCTTCTCCTCCACCTAACCCATTGGGCAGCCTTTTTCTCCTCTCTTCTCCTCCCTTCTCCCCTTCTCCCAAGATTCTCTCTGTCTCCCAAAACCTGGGAACCTTAGTCACACCTATCCCATTTGCCCTGCCCAGGTGTGAGGGCCTTTTATTAGTCAATCAGGTTAGGCTCTTAGGTAAGGTACAAGGTGGGGCACAGAGATAGCAAGAAGTAATTAGCATCAAAATACATCAGACCAATCTCCAAGAACCAACATTTAGTCTCTGCTTTCTGACTATAATTCTTGCTACTGACCTTTCCCAATTTAAAACAAATTTCAACACAGCATCTAGACCAAATCAGTTTAAATATAAGCCTGGTTCCACCATCCGTCTGCTAGATATCCTTTGATGATTTCCCATCACTGAATGTGATTAGTAAGCATATGCAGAGAATGTGTGATAGGCCTGCTCTTACTTTCTTGATCTTCCTTTTTCCTGCCCCAGAGTTTCACACTTGGCATTTCTATAACCTCAAGTACTTTCTCCCAGGAATCTCCCTGGGCGTTTGTCCTTGCCTTTTTAGGCACAAAATATATAATCTTAAATAATCATGTCAAATGATGAAGGGCTAAGGGGCATGGGAATGGCTAGTTTCTATTGAGGGGCTGTTCTGTGCAGAGACAGAGTGTGTGGCAAGGCTCTGAGTCGGGGCGGGGGGGCGGGGCACTTGACCTAATGGATGAGCACCAAGGCAGATGGTAAGAGGAGAGGGGATGGGATGCCACAAAGGAGAGTTGAGATAGTCACAAGGTTCAGCTCATGGTTTAGGAAGATCTCTCTGGCTTCTCTGGGTAGAGTGAACAGTGGACTCTAGAAAAGACAGATATGCAATCCAGGGGAGAAGCTATGGTAACTTGGTTCATAGTCTAACGATAGAGATGATAAAAAGGCATCACTTGGATTCAGCCCACATGTTTTTTTTCGAGGGATTAGCGGTAGAATGTGCAACCAAGGGTTTGTGAGGCTCACTGCATATCAGCCCATACCATTTTGTCACTGCAGACATCTGTCACACCCTTTCACCACCTACTCGTATCTTCTTATGCCTTTTACCAACACACTCTTCGCTCTACCCACATATTTCCAAGACACAAGGCCCACAGACTACCACTTACCTTGGGAATAAATGATAAAAGTTAGTTGACAATGCAATCAAATCCCTTCTTCTCTTCCCCCTTCTTGAACCTGGACAACTCTCCTTGCTCTCCACCCTTCCGGCACCTTGGCTTTTGTCTACCATGTTGTTACAACTTTTTCCGTGGAAAGGTTTCTGCACATGAACTTCTCTCTCCCTCTTCTGTCATCCTCACCACGTTTATTCTTACTTATGCTTCGTGGCGTCATCACTCTTCTTCAAGGAAACCTTCTTCAATTTGTTGAAGCGACTCTTCTCTTCTCTGACAACCAGGTTTTGTTCCTCGGCAGGAATGTTCAGAGCTGCAGTTCATACCCCACCTCCTCTCTGTACTTAAATGACAGAAGGAAAGAACCATACCTTTTTATTTTATTTTATTAATTTTATTAATGATTGAGCACTGCATCCAGTACCTGGTATTATGCCCAGGACAGAGTAGATTTGTTGAGTAAACATACCACCCATGCTGCAAAAAGACTGTTTATTTCAGAGTTCCCCTAAGCAGCTCTCTCTCCCTCATATTTCTTTACCATAATTGGTTGCACTGTTCAAGACCCCACATTACTCTGCAGAGCAACCCCTCTCCTTTTTTTTTTCTGGCTGTTTTGTTGTAGCATTCTGCCAGCAGTTTTGGTTATTCCTGAAGGAAGCATACAATCATTTATGTTTTTCAAGAGTTTTCCTAGGTTAGTACTGACAGCCATTCTGTGAGACAGGAAGTGAGTAACTGCGCAGATGATGACAAAAACAGAAACATCAAAAGAAAACATGGATAGAACATGATCTGCTACCAGGCAAGGAATGGAAGTCATTCTCTCAAGACACTAAAGCATTTCTTCCTGCACTGTTCAATACACGCCCATGGGTAGCCACCAGGTACTTGGAGTGTGGCTATTTATAATTGATGTCTGCTAGAATCTTATTGCCACATTTAGAAGTTGTAGTATGCACTATAGAAATTACTTACTGAAATGATAATCTCATGGACATATTGGTCAGGTAAGAGACACAAGGCACAGCAGGGAGAATAGCAACCTTAATTGTTAGTCCCTGTAACAGTTACCTTCTTAGAAGAAGAATCTTCACAGATGTGATGGAAGTCAAAATCTTAAGATGGAGAGATTACTCTTTATGACTCGACTTGAGCCTAACAGCAAATACACGTATTTTTATAAAAGAAAATTAGAGGGAGTCAGACATGGGCACAAGAGAGGACAGCAGGAGAGATGCAGGCAAGGAACAGAGTGGCATAGAACAAGCCAAGGAGACCTAGCCACTCCCAGAAGCTGGAATGGGTAAGGAAATTCCCCCAGAGCTGCTGCAAGAAACAGCACTACAGACATGGCGGCCTCTGCCCAGTGGTACTGATTTTGGACTTGGAGCTTCCAGAATTCCTAGAGAATAATTGTATCGTGTTCTCATCCCAAGCTTGTAGTAATTTATTATAGTAACTGTGCTATTGAAATGAACTCTACCTGTTTCATTTACTTCTTAAAAACAGACTACTAGTTACTTTAAAATTATCCATATGGCTCACAGTATATTTCTCTTGGACAGTCTTGCTGCTGGCCACATGAAAGATAATTATAAAGATAGCAGTGACCAGATGTTCTCTGAATCTGTAATGGACAGAGTGAAAGCTAATGGGTCTAGCAAGCAAAGAGAGCTCCAATACACACACACACACACAAAAGGGTAAACTAGGTTACTGGCTATTAAATTTCAGAACTGGCAAACAAAAGGCCTGGGATGTGCCTGCTTAACAATTGTAGACAATGAGATTGGCAGCCATGTCAGTCAACCTTGTAGCAGAACCATCTGGAAGTTCAGAATAGGGTCAGAAGGCTGCTTTGAACCCCGTTTCTATCTTGAGTCATGGGAATTGTACATGAAAGCATTTTAAAGGATTATATTTAAATGTTACCATTTTCCCTTCCTTTTGGAATGTTAATGCTCCTCTGTCGCAAGAAGTAGATCATGGATAGTGAACCCCCAAACAAATAAAGCTTGTGAGAGACAAAGACAGATAGAACTGAGATAAGACACAGGCTGGCCATGGTATGACCCCTGCAGGAATGACTCACTCTCCCTGAGCATGGTGGGTACAAGAATGTCTACCTAGACTACTGTTTTAAAGATTGAAAGGAACACATGTACATGGCATATAACAGGAGCATAATAAAATGCCCATTTAAAAAATTATTTACTGGGGCCTTTTATGTTGATATCTGTTAAAAGACAAAGTATGGGTTCAAATCGAACTTCGCCAAGACCACGTTGTTGTATACAATGTGCTCAGAGAAGGTGAAAGTTTGGCATGTAAGACATTAGGATTCTGCAAGTTTCTAGAGTTTTCAATAGACTATAGCTGGGCTTGGCAGGAAGTTCAGAGGGTGGAAGCTGCCTGAGTCATCTGTGGACTTGAATTTCATCTGTGTTCACTCGTGTCCTGTCAGAACAGAGGCTCAAGTCTGTTTAGAAGGAGGTAGTAATTAATGTTCGTTAGAAATGACCAAAACAGTACTTTAAAATGAACAGATTAACACAGTTCATCTTTACAACACATAGTACACATTATTATTTTCATTTAGCAGAAGAAATCAAGAAAATGTGCTTTGCCTAATGTACCCAGTTACTCAGGGCTGTTAGGGGAGTTAGAACTCAGGCCATCTGTTTTACTACCCTAGCTCTTACAGTCACTAAGCCATTCACACTGCTTTTCCCAGACAGACCAAGGCATTCGCAAATGCTTACTGATGCTAGCCTCTGCTTATCTACATACTAATAGTATATTAAAAAATGCTGTGTAGCTATTTCCTTCAAATGGAAACATTCTGCCTGTAAGAAAGCTCCTTGAGATTCAGGAAGTAAGCAGAACTTCTCTGGTTCAGGAAGCAAACAAAACTTTACAAAGTTCAGGAAGAAGCTGAAACTTACAAGACTCACAAGGCCAACACTTCCCACCTGATACCCAGCCCTGTGGTTATACAAGCTGAAAATATTACTGAACAGAAGACACTCTCCAACCAGCCAAGCTGTTTATAAGTTGTGCAGAGAGACCCAGCGAAACAGATTTCACCAGCTGTCACCCATGCTGGAGTCAGGGTGGTGGGGGTGATACACCCACACTCTTGAAAGTAACCCTAATACACTCATTGGTTCACGAAGGTAAGTTTGGGTGGAATTGTTTCTTCGGGCTGTGGTTGACGACTATCTGGTGCCACTAGATGGTCTTGTACATTTCCCTCAGGAAAAGTCACACAGCGCAAGAGTACATTCATTGGGTACCTACTGTTTGCAGCCCAGTTAAAGACTTTAAAAGACTATATGACAAATGGGGCAGTATCTGTCGTCAGGGAGTTCACAGTGTAGCCAGGAGGATGGTTATGTCTGCAATAAACCACAACACAGGGAAAGCAACCCAATCGCTAGGAGAGGAGCAGGAGCCTCTTCCATGGTTCCTGAGTGGCATGCAGACATCTTTACCGCAAGGGTCACAGGTGGATGTAGTCATCTGTTCAAGTCCTGGTCTTCCCCTGGCTGTGACAATGGGACAGTCTTGTTTTCCCTTGATGTCTTAGGCAAGAACCCTGGACTCTCACAGAGTCTCAATACATGTTCATAAAATGCCTAAGTGGAGAAATGGGAGCAAAGGCAAAGAAGACTGAATCTGACCTGCAGAATCTAGCAGAGCTTGAGTAAAACACTGCTTTTTGAGCTAGACCTCGGGACATCAGGGGGATTCTGACAGAAGAGAAATCTTGGTGCCAAGCAGAAGGCACAGGTGAAAAAGCTGGCAGCTGTAAAGTGCTCCCCCGACTCTGAGTGCTCGACATGGTGTGCATGTGCCAGTGTTGACCAAGGGCAGAACTGATGCGGTTTCCAAACTCAGGCAAGTATTAACACAACTCATTTTAAGGAAAAGTTGTATAACTGTCTGTTTGATGATGCAGGCTCACCGGTCCACCGATGTGGATGGAAATACCCTATCACACCCCGTCACTATGATGACTTGCAATCCTTTGAGACGGTTGGCTGTAACACTGTTTCAGTGTGTTTAGTCCATTGGGTAATATGTTGCAGTGATAAGCACTGTAACTAGTGTGTAGGCTTTATATGGTTCCTTTTTTTGTTCAGCTTTTGGTTTCCTCTTTGTAAGCATAAAGATGTCGTCATTTCCTCTTCTTATTCGTCTTGACCAAGAAACCTGCTCTTTGATACAATGTGTATAGAGAAAGGAAGGTATTCTGAGATCAAATCCAGATTCTTTATATGAGCTTTTGTATCAAAAAATCCTAATTATGACAGCTTTATAATATTCACTTCAGTAGGTTAAAAAAAAAAAAAGGTAGCTGCATGTGTGAATTGTGCTGAGTGATAAACACATATTTCCTGAGTGGTTATCCCATGTTCAATATTATACAGATGTGAGCTCCGGCTCCCAGCTGTTTGTTCATTTCTTAGATGTGACACTAAGCTCTGGTAGGTAAGTGACTTCCCATATGAGGGTTAGCCAGGATGCAAACCACTGCCTTCCAAGTCCAGAGCCATCACCATTTCCCCAGCATGTGGTCCTAACAAAGGCCGTGTATATTCATCACATTTACACATTTATCTTCCTTTTCCTATTTCGCGTGTACCTAAAGTCTTCACTGATTCATAAAGAATCAAAAACGCTTGAGGCTGAAGCTGAACCAAGGAGACAGGGTTTTTGATTTTTGGTTTTTTTTTTTTTTTGGTTTTTGTTTTTAATCCTTTCAGCAAAGCAGGAGGCTGACGCTCCTCAGAAGTCATCCTCTGACATACTCAAGTGCCTCCAGAGAATTCCAAAGCTGAGCATGAATATGTAGACACACAAGAAATGACGAGGGCAGATGTTGCACCGATCTCTGCTGGGCCATTTTACACCATAGCAGCTAATATACAGCACCTTTTTTGGCTGTCAAGAATTTTTTTTCCTGCTTGTTCATCAGTCTCCTTTCTTCTTTTCCACTGCCAGACCCCACATTTACATCTTTCTCTGTGTCCCTCTCATAATAACACCCTTTTGATTTTTTTTTTTTTACACAGAAGGTTAACTGAAGCCTGTCCAAAGGATGAATATAGTTGTAAGAAGAACTCATTGGTTCCAAAGTGTTGTGACAGGTGACCACTCACCCCTCCCTGCCCCCTCAACCTCCGCCATCATTGCCACTACCATCTTCTTTGTGTTTCCTTTGTAACCACTACTTTGTGGGAAACAAGGTGGAAAGTTCTTTTTGAAAGTTACTGATGACCAACATGCTTCCTTGGGCCATGTGACATCCAGCGTTGGGGGTGGCAGTGTGTGGTGGCTGAGCCCTTTTTCTCTCTCTTTACATAGATGGTACTGGTGAGCTTCCAGAAGGCCAGGGTCTCACACTGTCTTCTCCAGAGGTAACGATGAAATCATTCATCCATTATATGTGTTTTGAATTTATCTTAGTCTATTTTTTTGCTCCCTGAAGTATTTATTGAATGCTCACTGTGTTGGGAAGCGCTGCATAAAAAAAAAGGTTGAATCAAGCCTGACGAGACTCCCACATTCATGAAACCCAATTCAACCTGTGATAAGGCAAATATGAGGACCGGTGGACAGCATTCTACAGAGGAGCATAATTCCGAGTCAATAGGAAAGGGATGGAAAGGGAAGGGAGTATGGGAAGCTCAGTTAGAGATCTGTCTAGTGACAACTCCCCGGGCTAACAAGATACACTGTGGGCTAAAGCCTAGAGGACAGTAAATCAGGTCTGAGGGAGGGGAGATCTGATATAACACATGGCGGGGGGGGGGGGTCAGTGGTGAAAATGAAGCACTGAGGGAAGTCAAGGGATGAGGATGAGCAGAGAGGAAAAAGACAGTGGGAGGTACAGTGTGTCTATCCACTGACATTTGCGTGCTGTTCTAAGGGTGACGGGATTACCTCAAGCACTTGCACCAGTCTATATGCAACTGCACTCCTGTGTGCTAAAGCTTGCATGTGGGATGTCCCCTACAGGCATGTGAGCTCTCCTTGGCCACTGGTATTCTTTTGGAGCTCTGTGTTTAGGGCTATTTCTGGAAGAAATGGGTTATTGAAGATACGCTTTCGAAGGTTAATAAACCAGACCTAGCCCTGGCTGCCCTGTGCTTCCTGACAGGCTAGGACATGAATGGTTGCTACCTCATGCTTCTGTTTTCATGAGCAGACCTGCAGCTATGCCGTGATGGACTGACTTATCACTCTGAAAAATACACCTTTCTTGTAAATGGCCTTTGCCCAAGATTTGAGTCCTAGCAACGCAAAACTGACAAATATAGAGATCCAGGCAAGCAGCACAGTGTCTGTGGGAAACCTGCGCATAGTGTTCTTAGGCTGTTGGGGCTTGGGGAGGAAATGTGCAAGAGCTATGAGGTATGAGGCAGAGAAAATCTAGATCAATATAAAGGGAATGCAAAGGGCATCTCTGCCGGGGCTTAGACCATCTGAACTCACTCAGAAGTGCAGACAGCGAAGTCTGTGTTCTTGAGGACCCAGATGGCACAAAGACTCTTGGGAACCGGACCAAAGGACGCGTGTGCTACATTCTAATGCTTCGTTGTCTAAACCCTACCCATACCCTGAGAATTTCAGAGAGGTTGAACTTAAAAGTAATAAATTAATTCATTTGGTGGGGGAAATATTGAGACGACAACAGCACCTAGGCTGTCCCATTGTTATTGCTGGCTTCTTGACCAGATTTCCAAGGACAAATGTGAGCAAAAAGTGGATAGACAGTGAAAAGCAGGTGATGTGGTCAGGAGAAGAGCATGTGTAACACAGACAAAACAGGTCATTGTTAAAAAGGTGAGTGTGGCTAAAAAGGAACTGTACAGCTTTAGCTGCTGCTGTAAGGAGTGTTCCTAGAGCACTAGACCCTTCCCATTGACCCGCCCAGATGAACAAACTCTGCTGAAAATCTTTCATTTAAAAGAGAGTTGCTTTGATTTGCATTTCCCTGATGACTAAGGAGGTTGAGCATTTCTTTAAGTGTTTCTCAGCCATTTGATACTCCTCTGTTGAGAATTCTCTGTTTAGTTCCAAGCCCCATTTCTCAATTGGGTTATTTGGTTTGGTGGTGTTTAATTTCTTGAGTTCTTTATATATTTTGGATATTAGACCTTTGTCAGATGTAGGGTTGGTGAAGATCTTTTCCCAGTCTGTAGGCTGTCGCTTTGTTCTCTTGACAGTGTCTCCTGCCTTCTCACGTACTCTGGTGCCTCACATTTGACCATGTCCCCTGGAGGGGGAGACCTGGTGGCACTCAGAGGAAGGACAGCAGGTTACCAGGAAGAGACTTGATACCCTACGAGCATATACAGGGGGAGGTAATCCCCCTCAGGAACAGTCATAGGGGAGGGGAATAATGGGAAAATGGGAGGGAGGGAAGAATGGGAGGATACAAGGGATGGGATAAATATTGAGATGTAACAAGAATAAATTAATAAAAAATATTTAAAAAAATAGAGAGTCGGCAGGGTGTGGTGGTGCACTTCTTTAATCCCAGTACTTAGAGAAGTCGAGGCAGGTGGGTCACTGTGAGTTTGAGGCCAGCCTGGTCTACAGAGTCAAGCACATCCAAGGCTACCCAGACAAACTTTGTCTCTAAAACCACAACCACAACAACAATAATAATAAAATTTAAAAAATAAAAAAAGAGAGTCACAGGTGGGCAATGGTGGCACATGCCTTTAATCCCAGAACTTGGGTGATGGAGACAAGAAGATCTCTATGAGTTCAAGGCCAGCCTGGTCTACAGAGCAAGTTCCAGGACAACCAGGGATACACAGAGAAGGTCTGTTTTGAAAAATCATGATGATGATGATGATGATGATGATGATGATAACAACAACAACAATAATAGTAATAACAACATTAACAACAACAATAATAAAGAATCACAAAGGTGTCCTTTTCAAGTAGGTCTACCCAATCAGGTGCTTCCCAAAGTTATGCTACATAAGCCCAGAAAAGCCCGGCAACCCCTTGAGCTTGCAACAGAAACTGGCATAATATTTGTGGTGTTTGAATGAGTACCTGGGCCGTGGAAGTTTGGATGAGAGCTCTCGGGAAAAGCCTGTGAGGCTACAAGGTGTACAGCAGAATCCGATTCCTCCAGGAACCACTAGGAGGCTCATCTATGAATGTGTAAAGCTGAGATTGTAGCGGTTGTCTCAGTAGGTGATAGGAACGTGGAATGGCTTCATGAGGACTGCTGCAGGTCCCAAGTGCTACTGTCCAAGAGAGGGGCTATGTGTACTAGAGACGGTGAGGGGGTGGGGGCAGGGCTGTCTATGCTTTTTGGAGCTTAGATGGTACTACTTGTGTGCCCTGGATGTCAGGCACGAAGCTAGAAATGATCCTGTGTGTCCCAGACACCAGACACAGAGCTCTAGGATTTCATGTCTGCCCAGAGACATTTCAGTCTCACTTGCAGCTTTGTTAGTTTGCTTGCTCTTCACAGTGTTTGGAGCTCTGCAGCTGGTGTAGGTGATGGGACGTGGCAGTGTTAGAGCACATATGATTGGTCTTTGTCAATAGGCTATACAGATTCCCATGGCTATTGGTGGCCTATGCTTGCTGGTAACTACCAAGACAGGATGGAGTCTTGTGGAGTGCTTTAAAAGTGATGTCTGTGAAGTCTGTATCTGGAGAAGCATCCAGATAAGAAGCGCTTGCTGTGGCATGCACACTGCCTAGCTTACAGGGTCACACACGGGGTGGAGTATCTGCACAATTCATTTGTAATTGTTCAGCATGGACGGCTTCTCTAGTCTCACTCATGGGCTCATTTGCTCATCAGTATACATGCATGCTTTCGTTGTATTTGGGATCATATCCCAGTGCCACATAATTGCAGCTTGGGCTCTGTCAGTTTTTGCCTCTGCTACCCATTCAGCATACCCCATCAGTGAGTGCTTCCCGTGTTTAAGTGCTTCTTGACTATGAGACTCGAGGGCTATCATGCATATTCCTTACTGTCATTCCAGAACCAGCCATCTCTCAGAAAACCTCTGTTTCTGTCTATTGACAACTCATTAGTAGAAACCAATGTTTCTACTTCTTCAAAGAGTGCTTGCTGGTTTAGGGAAGAAATAAATGCCATCCCTCAAGAGAAGCATATGTAAGCAGCCATGGCTATATGCATAATTATACATACATGGAAAACACTGACGGAAATTCTGGCCACAAAGAAGAAACAAGCCAAATGGGAGAGAAGCTATTGCTTCAGGGCTTGAGGTCAACCTGCGGAAGCTGGAGAATATTGCACAGTGACCAAGATAAAAGATGAGATTGGCTTTTGTTCAAATTAATAACTTAGCTGAGGCCAGAAGTAGACAGTTATAGGTGGAAAGAAAGGACTAGGAGAAGACAAGCGGAGCGTGACCCTTCAAGAACCGTGGACCACAGGACAGCGCCAGAGACCAGTTCCACACCAAGTGTGGTGTGACTTAGCCACAGTGGTGGGGGAAGAAGGGGGAAAAGACCAGATCTGATCCTTGCTGATGTAGGAGGGCTAGAAACCATTTCAAGAATTTCCTTCAAGCAAAATGACTTGAAGAACCATCTATGTCCGGTAATAACCATCCTATTTTACACCCTTTATCATCCTTTCCTATGAAAATAAATAAATTAAAAATAAATAAATAAATAAATCTACTTGGTAGTATTTATGTAGCCAGAAAGAGCAGCATGAAATATAAGTAGGCTGACCGCCTGCAGTCTCCCTACTCCAACATGAATTTTCATTCAATACTTAGAGCATGTAACGTTTGCTTAATGGACATCAGATTTGTATCTGAGCTAATGACCAGGGACCTTCAAATCCATATCACTTACTTATCTTTCCCTATTATTCTATTTTTCCTAAAGAAACTGTATATCAAGGAGAATTTATCCTTAAAACGTGGCCGAATCTACCATAATATGATTGCTTTGAAGATGGTGACTATGTTATTGCGGGCAATTTTAGAGCACGCTGTTCTCACGGAAACCTAAGTGTTAGTAGGAAACCTAAGTTGGTAGAAAACTTTTACTAGTGGGACTTATATATTTACATTGAAGTCATGCTGCAGTTGACTTCTGAGTACATTTAGCCATTCACCACCAGAAACCCTTACCTGCCAACATATTTGTATTTTTCCTTAGAAGAGATGTGAACTCCAGTCTTTGTCTCCCTAAGAAAGGGAAAACACTCCTGATAATTGGAGCGGGCTAGACCTCTACTCAAAAGAGCTGGATCTTTTATAGGTCATTTACACAGCTCCTGTGTATCCTGGTTTATTCTCCCCACTTGCATACTGCTGGCTCTTCTGGTCTATGTTCTATTTGCTACCTGTGGCCTGGGTGGTACAGGGTTTCCAGTCTTCTTCTATTATCTGTCCTCGTGTCCTCTTTCGTATCCTAGTCTTGGTGCGTTTTTCTCCCATCTCTGCTCTCTTGGCACCTCCTGCCCCAGAGTTATACTCACAAAAATCTTTTTTCAATCGAAAAGAATTCATACACTATGTTTTGATGATGTTTTCCCCTCCCCCAAGTCCTCCCAGATCCTCCCCATCTTCCCAACCAGGCAACTTTATGTTGTGTTCTCTCTCTCTCTCTCTCTCACTAACAAACAAACCAAGAAACATACACACACCACAAAAGTGAAAATCAAAATATCAATTAGACAAAAAAAAAAATTCAAAAATAAAGAATAGCAAAACAAAGTCTATACAAACACCTCTGAGTTCATTTTAGTTTGGCCGGCTATTCCTGTGCATGTCAGCTGCCCTGGAGTTTGCTTGGTACCTAGAGGTACTCCATTGGAGGGAAAAGATTTTCCTTTGGTTAGTGGGTATCAATTGTAGATAGATTCCTAGTTTCAGGTGGGATCCTCAGTGGTGTGATACTGTCTATATAGAACTTACCTGTTCAGGTTGTGTATATATATATATATATAGCCGTAGTTCATGTGAGTTCATTTGTACATCAGTTCTGTTAAAATATTATTCATCTATTAAGAAAAATTAAATTATTAATATCACAGGCAAGTAGATGGAACTAGAAAAAATATTATGCAGAGATAACCTAGATACCAGTCCCTCAATAAATACTGAATGTTTTTTCTTGTATGCAGAAGTTAGCTTTTAAGTTGTCAAAGTATGCTACAATCCATATAACCACAGAGTTTAGATGGGTTGAAGGAGAAGCTCTCCCAAGGAAGAGGAGAGAAAATACATTGTTATGGAAGAGAAACTACAATAAAAGGATTAAATAGGCAGGAAGATGGGAAAGAAGGGCGAAGGAGGGAATATTGGGAGGGACAACTGGCGAAAAAGTCATTTGAAAAACCAAATGGAAATCTACTGCTGTAGACACTTCCTAAAATATATACACACATGAAAAAAAAATTTAAACAGAGTAAACAAATGATAGGGGAGACAGTGTCCCAACTGCATATCTTCCATAATCAAACGTACACACCTCCGGTGTCAGGAGTGGGCTACATCTAATTGAGTTGTTGGCCAATGAGGCCAAACAACCCAGACTATTTATTGTCAAGGTTATTGGTTGTTCTCCACAACTTGATGGCAAAGCCCTATTGCTGAGGATAAGATTTATTTATGTCATCTAACAGGGAGAAATCAAGCTGGTGCCTACGTAGAAGCTTCACTCTTAGTGACTAGCATGCATGGTTCTGGAAGATACGAATCCTATAACCTACAACAGTGACCTACCTGTAAGGTATTCTGGGGTGATAGTGGCACCAATGTTATGGGAGCAACTGGTACACTAGCTTGTGTAGCTTTTAGGCTTGAAAACTATCTCATAATAAAAACAAACTAGCTTCATTCCTGTTTCTGATTGAATGTGTTTCTCAAGGATTGGGCTGTACCTCACCTTTAACCTTAACTACAAATTGTTCTGTACTGTCCCTTCTAGAAAATGACAACCATGCCCTTGCTTCAAAAAATTGTTCTGACCACTTTATTTTAATGCACTTCTGACCATCTTGTGACCATGTCATTATTTCAGGAAGTGTTATAATCAACCAGCTTGTTATGCTTAAGTTCTGCTTCTGGAAACTTGTCTATTTGTCTGACAAATCCCCAATTTAACCCTCCCTCCTTGAATTATAAAAGTCCTTATCTTACCCATGCCCAATGCTGATCTCTTGAACTCCACATTTAGGGAGAGTAGGTCCATGTACACAAATTAAAACAAACAAACAAACAAACAAAGGTTGCTTAAATTAATTTGGCCATGATGATTTGGGTCAGTGGTCTTTCTCCTTGCATCTATAGAATTAGTAGTAACCAACTACTTTTTGACTGGCTTTAAGGCCCATTCCATGACACGGAACCCATATCTGATAGTGAGCAAGGACCTAAGACTAGATAGGACATGGGCAATGGGAAAAAAAAATCTAATGCTTTTATTTTTCTAAAAGAACATAGCATAAAATAGCTTCTAATGACTTATGTTCTGCCCATAGATCAGTGTTTCACTCAGCCCACATCAGAGCAGCTTCTTCTTTCAGTCAATTAATTCAGAGAATTAACACAGAGACCCACAATGGACAATATGCAAAGAGCGAGAGCCTTTGGGGCACTCAGTCCTTAATGGGAGATCTTCATCAAAACTCTCCTCTCAAGCCTTACAGCTCTACAAAGAGGAAGCAGAAAGATGGCAAGAGCCAGAGGTGATGGATGACTACACAGTAATCTTTTGAGGAACAGAAAGGTGATGAGCAACTGTCCACACTAGGGGAGTGCAGTCCCTGCTCAGAGAGACTTAAAGGCACTTTCCATACTCTGTGTATTGCTCAGAGAGGAGGCTTTGAATTTCCTTCTGTCAGAATTGCCTGGAATCCCTGCATCACAGAAAGCTTAATTTGAAATTGCCACATACCCTAGAGGATCTGGTGGTCTTCATGTGACTACAATACCGTCTTTTCAGGGTACAAGAGACATTAGCTATATAGCCATAGTAAGTAATCCATAAAATAACAATATTTCTCTTGCAATAACAAACATTCTATATCTCTGAATATTTATTTCGAAGACTCAATAATCATAAATATGTTGAATAACACCAGCCTGGAGATCTTTTAATTTTATATTCCTTTAACCATTCCTACTATTCCAACACAATATACTGACCAAATATACTAAGCAAATATTTGGTTCTGGCTGAATTTAGGTTTAAAAACATAAATTTAAGAATGAAACATAATCAACTTTTATAAATTAATTTTTAGAAGAAAAAAGCATAAATCTTATTGTTAGATTTCTTATTTAACAGGACTCCAGACAACTGTATTTAGCCCTGCTGTCTCCCATGCTTCATGTAAACAAGAATAGAAATTATTTAAGAACTGAGTTGAGAAAATAAGAGTTAGAAAGAAAAGTTTGCAAGATAATAAAGTAGAAATAGGATTATTTAGCTTAATTCTTTTACTCAGGTTCTTTTAATTTTAGTGTAACTACAGATCAAGACTAGAAAATGATTGCAATTCTATTTTTTTTACTAGAAGCCAAATAATCTATAATATTACTCACAAAGAAAACATTATAAAGCGATTGAGAATTTTGTAATTATAGAAATCAGAATGCTAAAGGCAATTACAAAAGTAAATATATATAAACACATATAATTACTTCTAATGTAGACATTGAGTAGATATCATCAACATTAAAAGTAGGGTTCAAATTTTGATATTAGAGACAATAGGTAAATTATAAGGGAACTGTTACATGGATGAAAATCTAAGATTACTATTTGTAGTGGAAACAAATGTTGAGCCTTATGAAGAACTTGGAAACAATCGAAGCTGTGTTGGAATTGAGCAGCTGTCTTCTAGAGTGACACTATTGGGTAGATACACAGGCTACGTTGCAGACATGGACTAGATTGCCCACAGTGTCCTTTTAAGTGCACTGCTGTATGGTCCTCATGGGACTTTTTCCACTCCTCTGTCTCCCATCTCAGTAACTCAGGGCTGAGACCCAAGAGACACTCTTGATTTTTCCATTTGCCTTATCTCATTGCATACACAAATCATATTCATCCAACCCCCAAATTACATATCAAAGACGTTTACTTCTTTCCATTTCTACTCAAACTGCCGTGAACTCTTATCGAAGATACAAAATATAATATGTTCCTTCTAGCAAAATGTCTCTCTTAAACTCTTCCTGTAATACATTGTCCACTTAGAAGAAAGACTGTTCTTCAAAAGGATACAGGTTGGGGGTACTGCTTCGTTGCTGGGGTGTTTGCCTAGCATGCATGAGGCCTTGAGTTTCATCCAAGTCCTTCGTAAACGTGGTGTGGCATCACACATCTGCACTCCCGGGGCTTCAATCTTATCTTTGGTTACACAGCAAGTTTGAGGTTAGCCTATGCTGTAGTCAGTTGCCACTGTGGCGCATGCGCTCTTCACCACCTTGATCAGTCACTCTGACTTTTATTTTGGTTCTTTTTACTTCTCTATCTCTTGGCTTTTGCCTCTTGTCTTCTCTCTCTCTAGAACATTCTCTGCTCCTACCTTCTTCACAAGCCTTTCACAGTTTCTAGTTCCTTGATCACTCTCTTTTCCAGCTATCTAGTCTCTCAGATACCACATCTGATAATGTCCTCACCATTCATGTCCCCAAACCTGTTCGTTTGCTCTCCTCATTCACTGCCTTGTCTTTTGTTTGTTTTGTTTTTTCTTACCAAGGGAATTTCTACATGGTGTGTTCATTTTTTAAAGTATATTTATGTGTGCACTCAACTACTTTTCTCGGTCACTTGAGTGTGAACTTTGAGGAAACAGTCATCTTGTCTACATTGTTTAATTCTAGA
Source organism: Acomys russatus (assembly GCF_903995435.1). Taxonomy (NCBI): domain Eukaryota; kingdom Metazoa; phylum Chordata; class Mammalia; order Rodentia; family Muridae; genus Acomys; species Acomys russatus. The sequence continues at coordinate 24,314,378 of NC_067164.1, read as the reverse complement.
CAAATTAAAGGGCCTGGCTTAAGATAAGTACAATAAATAAATGCACAGCTGGACGTGGTGGCACACGCTTTTAACCCCAGCAGACAGAGGCTGGAGGATTCTGTTCAAGGCCCACCTGGTCTGATTAGTGAGTTATAGACCAGCAAGCGTTACATGGTGAGACTTTGATTTAAATTAAAAAAAAAAACCCAAACAAACAATGCATGTATGATATTTATATTTAGTGACAGATTGTTTAGTAAGCCTGAATTTATTGTCTATATCTAATGTTTGAGTATCTGCAGTGATATGTTTTTTAAAGCATTCTCCTACTCTCTTCTAAAAGATAGACTCCTAGTAAACTAAGACTTGGAAATTTTAAATTCATTTAGGATGAATAAAATAAATTTTTAAAATGAGAAATGGAAAAAGACAACTAGCCCCGACACTCTACATCTGAAATATTAGTCATTCTTAGAATCTCAGATCCATACAGTCTTCCCCATCTACACTATATTTTCAGTATTCTTTTTGAGCTGACCAATTTCACCACCATTGCCCAATTTTCATCACTTTTGTTACTAGAGCTGTTTTTCAGATAGAATATTATCAGCACATCAGTTTGTACAAGCTGTTGCCTCCTGTCAAATGTGTTATTGTCCCTGTTGTAGGCATCCTATCTGTTAACATGTCACCCAAGACAAATGACAAAGCCTTCATCCTTCTCTCACTACTTGAAAGGCTATTTAATACTGTAAAACCTCAGTCTGAATTCTTTATTTAGAATTTTATCCTGTCACCTATTTTTTTTTTTGTCATACAATTCCTTCTCTGTCTCTAACTATATGGAAATCTTACAATGTTCTCCAAGGACAGAGACGCAAAGCAAATGAGTGTCAATTAACCCTTCTGCATGTTCTCCCTGGAGATTTTCATTTGCCAACAACAGCCATAATTTTATATAGATAATGCAAATGTAAACTTCAGCTCAAGCCCTGTACAAATAGTTCACCACAGTGTTTTATCAGACCTAATGCTTAATCTCAATTGTCTACTTGTTTGGATTGAGGGATACATGGGAAATCAGCGCAGCACACGCCCGAGTGTGTCTGCTGAGAGTGTTTCCAGAAACTATTAGCTAAGCAGGGAGATTCACCCTGAACCTGGGCTGTGCCATCACGCAGCCCGAGGCCCTAGATAGGCAGTTCTCAACCTGGCGGGTCTGACCTTTTCATAAGGTTTGCCTAAGACCATTGGAAAACACAGGCATTTATGTCATAACAGGAGCAGAACTACAGGTATCAAGTAGCAATACAAATAATCTTATGGTAGGGGTCACCACAACATGGCAAGTGTATTAGAGGGTTGCAGCGTTAGGCAGATTGAGGACCACTGGCCTAGATAGTACAAGATCAGAAGGAACCAACCTCCTAACACTGACATGTTCTCTCTACTTCCTGACTGCCCAAGGGAAGCAGCCCTGTTCTATCACATCTTTCTGTGAAGATGTTGAACAAACTTGCCCTAATGGGCCCTTCTGCTACAATCTTATTTGTCTTTTTTTCAAAATCTGGAAATTTCTACTGTAATAATGAACCTGTTGCATTAACCACACGCACATGAATAGTATTGATCCACAGGCAAAACTCTTGTTAGTTCAACACCTCTCCAAGGCCACGCGTCTTACTACCATTACAACGGCAATAAAACTCCCACACAAGTTTCAGAGGGAATATCCAAACCATAGAATGAGGTAGGTGTGTGTGTGTGTGTGTGTGTGTGTGTGTGTGTATGCATTGTGCATGCATTGACCGGGGAAGTGCCTCAACCTTAATTCTAAAGAATGAGTGGGGATATCCAGGTGAAAACAAGGTAGAGGACTGTATAATATCGTAACACGTGGGATATTTTGTTACCTCTTGTGTTTTATTTATTTTTTATTTCTGAAGTTAGCTTTAATTTTTATATGACTAGAAAGTACTTTGATATGTATTTTATTTGCTTGTTTATATCTTTCCTTACCATTTTTGTTCCTTGTGTTTTTGACATTGTCTATGCCGCTTTAGTGAGTTATTTTGTTTTTGTTTGTTTGTTTTAGAAAATGCTAGATATAGAGCAGCTGCAGAGACTTCATGAGTGGAAGAAGCCGAGGAGGCAGGAGAGACACAAAAAACCCAAGACCCTAATTTAGAGTTAATTTCTTCCCTTGTGATGCAGAAAGAGACAAAGATCTCTGCTACATTGTTCTGAACGGAGTCTTGGTGCCTTGACTACCCGTATACTCACAGACACACCATGTACCATCTCTTTATTTCACTTCTGTCATCTATAAAATGGGGAAACCTTGTTAAGTATTACATAGGAAGTATTGCAGGGCTAGATGAGTCAATACTTGTAAGCATTTTTTTCTGGTATTTGAAAATAAAAGCATGCGGAACTACGTTGTGGTGCGCAAACAATCCCAGTAATTGAGAGGCAGAGACAGGGAGGATCAAAGTTCAACGTTGTCATCACCTACATAATATGTTTGAAGCCAGCTTGGATTATATTAAACTGTATCTCAAAAAAGTCCATAGGCGCTGGAAGCAATTTAATAACCATAACTTTTCAATAAAGATCACATTGCTATCATTAGTATGAAGTTTTTAAACAGTGTTTTCCCAGTCACAGTAATAACTTGGCACGTTGTCGCACCTTTCCACTTTCCTGGTTTTTCATAATCAGTCCTTTTCAAATGGTGTTTTTGGACAATATTTTGCCCCTTACTTTTCTAAAAGGAGCACAACCATGGGTATGTTCTTGTGTGTGCACACACGTGTTTGTGTGTGTGTGTGTGTGTGTGTGTGTGTGTGTGTGTGTGTGTGTATTTCTTCTTTTCCTTCCTAACCACAAGTCTCCTGGGGACTGCATGGCATGGTGTTATGAATAGAATTTGTTGACTGGGCTATTAAGTAATTGACTTTGGTTAAACCCATTCGTGCTTCTGGATATACCCGTTTATACCCTAAGTCTGCATACAAAGTGGTAGGTTTCATCGTGTTGTCTTCATACAGATGTGTCATTGTATTCTGTGGTCATGTGTTCTGCAACCCTAATGCCCTCCCCTGTCCCTCCTCCTCCGGCTGTTTCTCTTCCTCCTTCCAGTTAGCTCCCAGCCTGCTTTCTTATCACATATATTATTCCATTCCCTTCTTCTTTGCCACGTTCCTAGAAATCTCTTCCTTACATCTCATGATTCCCTGTAAATGTTCTTGGCTAAGAATAGGAAAAGCACACACCATCAATGAAGACTCTTAAACTGCAGATGTGCTCACACAGATTTTGTTTGAATTAAGGGAGTTTCAGGATTTTCTGAAAGATTCCCAAGTCAATGGTGTTACTTTCATCTGCATGCATAGAAACACTGGTCTTACCTTTAAAATAAAATGTTTTAATTTACCCTTAACATTCTTATTGTGGAAACAGATACCAGGCTTCCTTGGGTTATTTTTTGCTCTTGTACTCAGAATATGGATGTTCATATCCTGCAAATCCCCATATTGTATATTGGTAATCCAATGGCATTATCAGAAAAGTTACAATATGAATGACTTTTCTTGTACATTACTGCTAAGAGAAGTGTCTGGGAGCACTGAATAATTTAGCCCATAGTCTCTCACTTCATTGAATAGCACCATCCTTTCCTACTTCCATTTTTACATGAAGAAGATGGGTGGCTGGTATGAAGAAGTGACAGTGTCCATTGTTCAATGTCTTTTCATTCAACGTCAATCAATCTCTCTTTACCATCTTTGTGCTGTGATGATGTCTGTTTTCATGGCTTCTAGACATTCATTCTTACTCAAATTGTGTTTAGGTGGATAGTCGATTTTCCTTTCTGCTAGTGTCTGTTTTGCTCAGGTTGAAACTCATCGGCTCCCAGTGTTTCAGTCATTCAGTCCCCGTGATCCTGCTCAATGCTTACTCATTTATGCCAAGTTCTTCATTCATTCAGGCCAACAAAACTACCCACAGACGTCAGCCAAGAGCCATCTGTCCTGTACAATTGTCCAGGTGTAACCTCTGCTCTCTCTCAGTGGCTTGTGATCATCTTTGCTCTCGTTTCCTCCATGGAAAGATTTGGCTTCCACTTCTCAAATACTAAGATGGCTCTTGAGGACGCATATAGATGCTCCATTGATTTTGATTTGGTTCCTTATCCTGTTCTCCCATCGGAGCCTTGACCTCATGCATTTACAGGCTTTTGTTTGTTTGCAATTTGAGGGGGAAAACTCTTCCCCCGTTTGTATTCAGACAAACAAGCCTATCAGCATAGTCAGCCAAGGATTGAAATTTCAAGGCATATATTGTTTTTCCTAATGGATTTCTCTGAAAGCAACTGGTCAATGTAATTTCTTAATTAATCATAAATATGTTTATCTGGTCCTTAAACTCAAAAATTTAGCATTTAGGGAGCTCATATTATCAATGGCTAACTGACCTAAAATTTGAAACAAGTTTAGTGCTCATGTGCTTTTAGTTTCTATTCAATTTTGACAAGATGGAATGGATTTTTGTTCACTGGATAGACAAATGGTTCAAGCAAAACAATGCCATCTTAAAACAGTATTTATTGTGTTGGTAAAATTGTTGAAGGTTTATGAAAATATTCACTAGGCTTCTTACGCTTTGTAACATGAGAACAAACTATGGGCTCTTGTTTAAATTAGAATTGTGTGTTTTATATATGGATTATAAATAGAAATACAGACAAAGTTATAGGCTCTTTCTTCCAACTAACTGTCACATTACATAGTTACAATAGACACTAACATTCTGTAACCCACTAGTCTATCCAAGGACAACATAAACTATGTTAATGCAGATGTTTGAAGAGGCGATTGTCTTTTTTTCTGATTGAGAAGGAAGTAGCAGCATCCACTGAGACTTGCATATGACCATAGACGATACAGGCGAAAGTCATTACAAGCTTCATAGCAACGAATTTTCATTGAGGAAAACATTAACTAAGTATTCAGGTGACTTACTTCATGTGTAGAGGGGAGGAGTGGGATGAGAGTATAGAAGAGGAGAAATGTTCTCTCACTCAAAAGACTAAGACGTTATATCAAGAGAAACTGAGTGATAGGGTCCACAGTGCTAGAGTTAGAGGTGCCACCATTTTTGTTTTTAAGGTTAGGACTTTTGTAAACTATACTCATTTGAGTTCATTTGACTTTATCACCTTTGAATGAATGCAGACTTCTTGAGAACTCTTTAGGAGTATGATCAATGATAGATTAGTAAACATCTATAAATATAAGAAATATCACAAAGTCAACATACCTGAGGGGTAGAATGAGGTAATCAAATTCTGTCCAAACCTTGATAATCCAGGCAGTCTTTCTTGAGAACAACTTCTTCTTCTTCTTCTTTCTTCTTCTTCTTCACTTCTTCTTCTTCTTCTTCTTCTTCTTCGTTCTTTTCTCTTCTTCTTCTTCTTCTTCTTCTTCTTCTTTTCTTCTTCTTCTTCTCTTCTTCTTCTTCTTCTCACTGGGCCTCCTGGCCTCCCTCCTACCGCCTACCGCCTCCTCCTCGCCTCCTCTTCCTCCTCCTTCTCCTCCTCCTTTTATTCTTCTTCTTCTTCCTCTTCTTCCACTTCCTCTTCCTTCTTTCAGAAGAGAGTAGCTTGAGAGAAGAAAGGTATGCTTAGGTTTGATGTCAAAACACCCGTGAGAAAGCTTTTTTATATTTTCTATGGTATTATCATGTTTCATTAATTTCCATTCTTACTCTTGTTTGTCACCTTAACTCACTGGTTCAGGTTAGAGAAGCTGATGAAATCTTGGGCTCTCACTCTAGAAGAATACTTCTGTGGTGTTGTGTGTGGAACTTCAAATCTAGTTTCAGGGGTTGGTTGAGCACTGAGTCCCCAGTGTGGCTCCACAGACCTCAGTTTCCTGAACTGTGTATTGAAGTATCTCCTTTCACTCCACGTTCCAACTGCATAATTTCTCTCTACAAATACCTGTTGCTGTCACAGGAGTCTGTTCGTGCATGTGCAGTGCTCAGCAGAAATCATAACATGGACCATTTTTCCCACCATCTTTAGGGATCCTAGCAAAAGGGTGCCAATGGGCCACTATGGTAACCTGCTCACTAGTACACCTGATAACTGACTTTTCCCCTTGACCTGTTCCCATAGTGCCCGATGCTACATAGGAGTATCTCTTAAGTTGTCTACTTGCAATCAAATCCTAATCTTAGAATCTACTTTTATGAGGGAAAAGAAAGCTTTTACAAGATATGACAATAAATCACCTCAAGACTTTGTGGTTTAAAACAAGGACTTTATTGTGCACCTGAATTGTGTTGGTTGGGGATGAAAAAAACAGAGAATAAGAAGTTATCTGTTAATGTTCAATATTGTTATTTCAGCTATCAATCAATAGAAAATCAACATGTCAAATAAAATTTTTGTTAATCTAAAGTACACTGGATACTGTGTTATTTAAAGTAAAAGTCCAGAAAATATTTTCAAGAACAATACAGTAGATATCCATGTACAAGATTTCCCTTGAAGCCTGTTCATGTAATTGCATTTTTGAGCATCAGTTATAATTTAGTACTTTAATAAATATGAGTCTTGTCTTGAATTCTAAGTTTAGGCTAGGCTATAAATATAGGGCATTATCATTTGGTGGATAACATACATGTATTCAGCAGTGAATTGCTTTCTATTTTGAAAAGAAAGCAATAGCTTGAGTCAAAATGACATATAGTGCTTTAGCTGAAACCCAACTTAGACGTTCTTTTACTTCAAGCTCCTAAGCTGTTTGGAAGCCCACCGCTTTACGAATGGCACATGCATGCATACATGCAGACATATTCATATGTATCCCTATGCAAGGGATAATTCTCCTCCTGGAAGCCACAGGTTGCCAAATGAAAAGCCCAGTGCCTGGTGTGGGGAACTTCCCTCTAGCTGTTGGTCAAGAACATCCTGGAGACCTCAGACATCAGTCTATTGCCATGGCTCTTGATTACTTCCTAGAATCCACGGTTGCTAAGCTCACGGCCCCAGGGGTGGACCTACCACCACTATTATTTTGCTAAATGGACACAATATCAACTTGCCCTTGAAATCTGTATCTCACTGCTCACAGATTAGCAGCTCTCAAACCTTATCAGAGAGTTTCCTTGTGCAGCGGATGGCGGTTAACATAGGAACTCACAACCAGTCAAAGTGCAGAGAATAGGGTTTGTAGAAGGCTCAGCTGTAAATGGGGGATATGTAACACACACACACACACACACACACACACACATACACACACATACACACACACACACCTAAGGCTCAGGGACCACTAAGGAAAAGGATGAGAAGATTGTAAGAGCCAGAGTTCAGAGAGCACGAGAGTAAAACAGTGCCTTTTGCACATGACAGGAACACCACACTCATGAAGCCGCAGCTGCTGTGGCTGCCTACACAAGACATGCACATGATCAAGTTGGCCAATTTCCAACATGGAGGGGAAGGTTCTTACAAGCATCCACCTGTAGTTGAGGAGCTATGGATGGTTGATGGTTTTTGGGAAATAGGAAGTTGGATTTTTTTTTTCTTTTTAATTGTGTGGCCTCTGGCAAGCTGATCATGTTCCATGGGACGGCCCCACACCCATGGGTATATGGGCAGCACGAATTGGACTCAGTAGGTTATTTTAAAAACAGAAAAGAAAAACAATCAGAGAAGCATACAACAGGGACATATGCTCAACCATGTTCATAGCAGCCTTATTCATAATAGCCAGAACATGGAAACAGCCTAAATGTCCCTCAGTAGAAGAATGAATAAAGAAACTGTGGTACATTTACACTATGGAATACTACTCAGCTGTTAAAAACAAGGAATTTCCAAAATTTGTGGACAAATGGATTGAACTAGAAATGATCATGAGTGAGCTAACCCAGAAGCAGAGAGACTCAAATAGTATATACTCACTTATATCTGGACACTAGGCCAAGGGGCAGGTCCCATGAAAGTCTTCACTTACCAGGAAAATGGGATAGTGGTGAGGACATCCTAAGGCGAGAGAAATATAGGAGATAGGGAAGTAGATGGATCCAGAGGGTCCTAGAAACCTACAAGAAGAACACTACGATGGGCAGAGCTGGGCCCAGGGGTTCTGCTCGATCTATGGCACCAACCAAGGACAATACGTGCAGTCATCATAAAACCCATACCCAGATCTAGCCAAGGGATAGAATATTCTCCACAATTAAGCAGAGACTGGGGACTGACTTCCACACGAACACTGAACCCTGGTGCCCCTTATTTGGCCATGTCCCCTTGATGGGGAGGCCCAATGGCACTCGGGGGAAGGATAGCAGACTACCAAGAAGAAACTTGATACCCTAGCATCATATTCAAGGGGAGGAGGTCCCCATCAGTTGTAGTCATAGGGAAGGGGAGTGGGGTGAAAGCAGGAGGGAGGGAGGAATGGGAGGATGCACGGCATGGGATAGCAATTGAGATACAATATGAATGATTTTATTTTTCAATAAAAATATAAAAAAAAAAAAAAAAAAAAAAAAAAAAAAGAAAAACAACCAGAGAATATGAAGCTGAGAAGGTGTGGGGACTGAGGGATGGATACAAGAGGGGTTAAGATGAGGAGTGGGAGTGAACATGACCAAAGTACACGATATAAATATATGTATTAAAATAGTATAGTTTATAAATACAATTATAAATACTATTTATAATAAAAATAAATTATATTAAATACATATTATAGTAAAAAAATTAAAAATATGTGCTTATTTTTTTGGCAGTCTCAGAGATCAGACTCAAGGGAATGTGCATGCTATGCAAGTACTATACACAGATAAAGTGTGTATACTTTGTAGCACATGTAACTATATGTGAAAAGATTTATAAATATACATATACATAGAGTGACGTGAACACATATTTGTTTGTCCACATGAGATAATCTAAATGAAATGTCATCCCTGTAGCAATGGATACAGCAAGCACCTGTGCCTTGGTGTCTGATACTATTCTCAGTAAACATAATTAAGGGTCCTTGAAGAGATGACTGAATCTCCAAGTATGATGGGAACTATTCCAGGTAATTCTAGAGCATCTGGGGACATTGTGTAATGGCAGAAAGTAATGACACTGGAAAGAGAGAAAGAGGCTGGGAGTAGAGAGACAGAGACAGAGAGATGAGACAGACAGACAGAGTGACAAGACAGAGGAAGGCTTTGATGGTATGCACTAAAGGCGCATAGGAGCCACTTGAAAAAGCATTGAAAGGCTAAAGCTGTAATAATGTGAAAATGGAATCAACAATGCAGTAGGGGGTTACAATCCGAAGTGTGAAATAAATATTCGTGTATTCATAATCACATAAAGAAATGATCAACGAGAGTAACATAATGAGAAGAATTGCTTCCCCACAGGAGCACTTTATATAAATGTTATGGACTTTCAGCCCCAAGAAGAGAAACACAGGATGTGTGCAACCTCCTTTCAAAATGCACAGTAAGAAAAGCAGGAAAGAGTAACGTCACCATAGGGAAACGTCACTGACCCTGCCTGGCCCATCAAGAAGTGGAGCAGTAGCAAGAAACCTAGCTGTGACGTGATTGCGCTCTCATACCTCTGTGGTCTTCCTCCATTAAAGCCTCACTCCAGCGCTACAGCGAGGAGAAAAGATCAGGCAAACTTTAATTGCTGGATACAGTACTCAACACCTGACTAGAACTACTCAACTCTCAAGCCACCACAGCGAGGAAAGACTGAAGGGGACAGGCCCAGGAGGAACTCGAGGAGACAGGGGAGCCAGCTGCACCATGGGCACCTGCGCTGTATCCTGGAGGAGAAGAGAGGATGGCAGGGGGATTAACAAAGTACAGACTCTTCTTGGTAGCCTGCTATCAAGAAGAGACTTGATACCCTATGAGCATATACAGGGGGAGGAGGTCCCCCTCAGTCACAGTCATAGGGAGGGGAGTAAGGGGGAAATGGGAGGGAGGGAGGAATGGGAGGATACAAGAGATGAGGTAACCATTGGGATGTAATAAGAATAAATAAATAAAAAAACAAAACAAAACAAAGTACAGACTTTAGTTGATGGTCATCTATCAACACTGGCCAGTTAACTACAGCACAGGCATCATAGAGCGGTGAGGCAGTGTTGGATTAACTTCTATGGTATATTCTTGGTAAGACATAGTATTAGACTATGTTTTCACCAAACTAAAAAGAAAATCTTTGATGAAAACTGGAATACTTAGATTTCACATGCTTTATAAATGATGGGATGACAAAGGTGTTACAATGTCTACATGAGTGGGCTCTTCTGTTTCATTTAGCCTTTGGCATTGTAGACTTTCAGGGTGAAATACCTTGAGGAAATTTCCCTCCTCAGGCACACCTTTCTTTCTAAATGTATTCCCCTCTCTTCTCACTTTGGCATCCACAGACTTTTAAAGAGTATTTGATTTTTTAAAAAATTTCATAGAGGGCCGGAGAAATGAGTCATTGGTTAGAAACACATACTGCTCTAGCTGAGGACCTGAGTTCGGTTCCCAGCACCCACACCAGTAGCTCACAGCTCCAGATCCAGGGGTGACAGAGTCCGTGGGCATCAGCACTGACATGCACTTAACAGCCTCCCCCACATACATAACTAAACAAAATGAATCATTACAAACTTTATAGAAATATATTGCTTATTTAGGATATTTCCCCCACACCATCCTTTTCTTACCACCATCCACTCAGATTAGACCTTTTTCTTTCCCTAGACAGTTTCACTTCTACCTCCATGCCATGAGCACATGTTCTGTGCACCTGTATAAAATCTAGGAACCACAAATAAGAGAAAGCAATGTGATTGTCACCAATTGCATCTGTTTTTCTGTAAATGACATATATTTGTTCTTCCTCATGAAAAATATATTTCATTGTGTGTTTGTACATTCTCTTTATCCGGACCCCTATTAGACACCAGGTTGATTTCATAAGTTGGCTACTGTGAATAGAGCTACAGTGAACACAGATGTGCAAGAGTTTCTGGGATACGCTGGCCCGGCCTCTTCTAGAGAAGCACTTAAGAGTGGTACAGCTGGGTCAAATGGCAGATCTACTTTTAGATTGTTAACACATTCATTTTGAAATCATATAAAAGTAACAGATTTCTTGAGGGTATTTCATCCAAACTTAACTTCATTTGCTCTCACATTAGGCCCTCCCACCCTCTCCCCGTCCTTCCTGGCCTCTCTGCCTTGGCTTGTACAACTCCTCATTCCTACGTCCGTGTCGCATGTGTCCTATTACTCTCTCCTCCCCCTCTTCCTTTAAAAAATGTATTTTTAATTTTTTTTAGCCAATTTTTTTTTTAATCCTCGTGTGCTGTTTTGGCAAGGCCAGATCAGCATGGATGCTCTTATGGCGAGAGTGTGTCAAGGTCAGGCATGGATCCTGCAGTGCTCTCCTTTCTCTCAGGGCATCACGGCCGGTAAATCTCTCAGCTCTCATATGCTGTACTGTCGGCCTGAGACCCTGTCATAGAATCAACATGCTAAACATCGCATAACCTAAGGCAGAACCCAATCGGAAGGAGAAAGCAAAGGTGATGCTTGTGGTGCTTTCCAGACAGGAAGCTTGGATTCTCTGCTCCAGGAGCCATGATTTGGTAAAGCGGAGAGGTCACACTGTGAAGCAAAGGCTCTGTATACATACGATGGGAAGATGACACTTTTGATCTGTTTTTTGTTTTTGTTTTTTTTTTTTTTTTTAACGCAAAAGAAAGGAATGAGACCTGGTGGCACTCAGAGGAAGGACAGCAGGTTACCAAGAAGAGACTTGATACCCTATGAGCATATACAGGGGGAGGTAATCCCCCTCAGGCACAGTCATAGGGGAGAGGAATAAGGGGAAAATGGGAGGGAGGGAAGAATGGGAGGATACAAGGGATGGGATAAACATTGAGATGTAACAAGAATAAATTAATAAAATAATACTTAAAAAAAAAAAAGAAGATACTCATGGAAATCTTTAAGATATATGTGAACGTCTCTTGCCATGAACTCTCTGGCAACATGACTGATGGCAGTGGACATTTCCCACCAGAGATGGACCTCCTGGGTGTGATGGCATTCTGTTAGCTTTCTTGGACAACATCTGACAGTTTTGCAACATTAAAAATATGCTCATTTGCATCTTCCTCCGGAACATCTGGAGAGGAGAAAAACGTGGCTTTGGAAAGCTGTTCAGCTCGCAGAAAACTGAGGCTGAGCAAACATTCCAGCTTTCCCTCGCTGGCCATCACTCACACCCAATGTATTTATCCTTTTTCCCCCCCGACAAGAGAACAACATTTGGAATAGCTCAAGCTGCCGAGTTAATCATCCAGACGCCATGGGGACATTTTAAAGCTGCGTGCCAACCCACCTCGCATGATTTGGAACCAACACAACCGCCAGGCTGAATAAGGCTCGCATGCAGTCTGTCCAGTGTGTGTGTGGGGAGGGCAGATTTGCTGCCTTTCACGTTTTCTATCTCTGTTTAGAACACAGTGCAAGGGCAGAAACGTGCCGGGATTTCAATGAGTCAGCAGCTTTGACTCTATTTCGGCTCAAAAAAATGTTGTTCCCTAACGTGGGTGCACACCCTACTCCCATCTCATCTCTTCGTGTGATTTTATTGTGTCTAAGTGCAGCTGGCTGCCTTGGCCCTTGTCATTTGTGAGTTGGGGCAGATTCTTTGAAATTAATCTCTAAGCCCATAACCCACCCACCCACCCCCATTCCTAATACCTACCTAGAAGCCCTAAAGTCAGTAACAACTCATTTTAAGAATGCCGCCTCAGTTCTCCCATTTTGCATGTGGTACCTGGTGATGCCTGGCTTTGAGAGCTGATGGTCATGGGCTGCCCCTTGTATCATTTAAGTAGATAAACGAACATCTTTGCTTTCCTGCCGAGTATCAGGGACTTCACACTTATAGCATATCTGTATTCAGATCCGAAGTCAAACCCAAACGGGCAGCTAAAATGCTGTCTGGACCTTCCTTTCCTAACAGGTAAATATTCTGAAAGCCTGAATCAGGGTGCTGATTTGACACTAAAGGGAAATCAACATATTTTGCAAGTTCTCTGCAGACCTCCGCTGCACTGCAAAGTTGAAGCTCACACGTTTGGGGCGCCTGAGTTAATTCAGTTGCTGCTTCAGCCTTCTGCCTCTTGTGGAGTGGAGTGACCGTCAGTGAGTGAGCTTGTACCATCAGGGAGCCTGGGGCACCACCCAGAGAGAGTGAAAGGTGCTATGTCTGCGTTCCCTTTCCAAGTGACAACAAAGTGTTTTAAGACACTTTTGAATGCATTTCTCATTTCTCTGTTGCCTCAACTTCTTTGATTTCCCCCCTCTCCTTTTATGACATCATCATTTAATGATTAATATCAAGCATTAGAACATATAAGGCTGTCTGACTTTTTGCTGTTAAAAAAAAGTGGTTCCTGTGTTTTGGCTCATCTCATCTCCCTGCAAAGGTCCTCACCCAGTCATGTCCCCTTGTCATAGAAAGGCAGAAAAGGGACTAAGAACGCCAAGAGGACTGTTTTTAAAATCAATCCCTCATGTTTAAAAGAGATCCTTCCTCGCCAGGAGGCACAGACACAGTCATTTGGACGGAGACCTCCATCTTCCTGAGTGCACCTCCATTTTTTCACACTGAGAGGAGCTTCCAGGTGCCCGCTGAGCTAACGGAAATAGATGGCTTTTTTTCCCTTAATGGGTTCACTTTGATTTTCTGTCATTGTGGTCAATGACACAAGACCTGCTCCAGTGTCTGAACGCTAGAGGGACATCATTTTCCCTCACATCACTTGAGCTGTATTGTTTCCAATCACCTGTCAGTCCCATGTCCTTCAGGGCTCTTCTTTGATCCTGGCCCTAATGTGGCACATTTTCTCAAGTACAATCCAATAAATAAAGATGCTTCTCATGGGGGGGAAACATGTACTTATTTGTTTTTATTTAATTAACAAATGACAATACGTGTATTTAAAGTGTTTGGTAGATGTCTTGATGTGTGCACATGTCATAGAAAGATTAAATCAAGCTCACTAGCATGTCCACTGTTTACCTTTCTTGTTCAAGGCAAAAGTGTCATTGAGAAGAAACTCTGAAGCAGGGTATTAGGGCGCTGATCTCTTTTTTTTCCTCGTTGCTCCCTGGCTCCTGCCAGATGCACAACTTTTATCTATCACATGTGCCTTGGTATGATCTCGAGCCTTGTTACCAGTCCTAAAGCTACTGAATGAAAAGTCATTTGAGTAACCAATCCTGGACAAAACTCTCTGAAACTATGATTGAAAAAAAATACATGTTGCTCTTAAAAATCTATTGTTTTAGGTTCTTCCACAGTGATAGACAGCCAACTAGATAGATCGCCTGATCCACACTGGCTTTATTTTTGGAAAGGAACTTACATAGCCCAGGTTAGCTTTGAGCTTCCTATGTAACAGAGTTTAGCTTTGAACTCTTGATCTTTTTGTCTCCATCTCCTAAGTGCTGGCTTTATAAGCACGGTCTGCTACTCCCAGCTCACACTGAATGTTGAATTGGTTGTTCATTCTTCCTTCTTGAGAGGAAAGTTCCCTTGGCTCATGACCTTCAGGTAGAATACAGCCAGCTGTCCTTAGAACAGGTAGCACTGTTGAGTTTACCAAACCAGATAAATTAAAGCAGATGCCTCCTATATTCTCAACAACAAAACCATAAACACATGCACACATTCACATGCACACACACGTGTACACATGCGCTCATATGCACACACACGTGCACACATGTACACACACGCATGCACGCATGCACACACACACACAAGCACACACATGCGCACACACGCACACACAGGCACACACATGCGCGCACACACACACTCAGAGCATCCATGGTTACAGCCCTCTAAAGGTGTCGCATTTAACATTTAGAATACAGTAGACATGGAGTTGAGTGTTTCATATACCTTGATTCCATTTTGCCCCATTGAGCACACTAGAAACAGATATGTTGAAACCCTGAATTTAGATAGGAGCGAGGCTCACCTCTTCTCTACCCACCCACACACAAGAATGAGCACAAAGAAAGGACTTAGATTTGAAGTAATCAGGGGACAATAAAGAAGAAGCCTCTTTGGACTCAGTTGATATTCAATCTCAAAACTGAGTTTCTTAACAAGGGAAAGAAAAGAGAAAGTAAAGAATTTACTCCTTTCTTGGGACTCTTCTAGAAAGCATAGAAAGTTTGTTTCTGTGCAAAGGTAACAGAGCAACCCTTCAAGTGTTTTTCAAGGTGTTTGGCCTTGACTCCCAGGCTGTGTTTACTAAGAAAGTCTGTAGTGCACTTGGCACTTTGGGCAAAAAGGTCATCTTTGTGCTATGGCCATGGCAAGGGGGTGGGGAAATCATCCGTCTGTACCTCTTCCAGTCCCTTGGCAAGAAAGCCTTGCTGGTGGGTAGATGTGGCAGAGAGAGAGAGAGAGAGAGAGAGAGAGAGAGAGAGAGAGAGAGAGAGAGAGAGAGAGCGAGAGAGCGCTGTTCTTTAAACGCTTCTGAGAAATGTTGCCAAGAAGCACACTTACATTATTTAAAGACCTTTTAAAAGAGAACCCTCCCCTTTGAGCACACTCTTGGCTGGTAATCTACATCGAACAATCTGCTGCTATATTTCTTGGAGACATTATTTAAAATCCTTTTAAAGTGCAGTTCTTCCTGCTTCCCGAGGATGGATACCTGTGAAGGGCTTAATAGTACCAAGGAGGGGGCAGAGGAGGATGGCTGCTGCTTAAAAGGATTTAAAAAGAATGTTGCAGCTATATTTTATGCCCCCTGCCTAAAAGCCCCCAGTGATAGGGGGGAAAAGCCACGGCTTCCTTCTCGGGGTATCAGTGGGAATATAGGCCTTCTAGGTTTTCTTTCTCTGCTTGAAAAACTATCAACAAGATCGCTGCCTGGTCAGTCTGTAATGGCTTCACTCCTAGAACAGTGCCCTTCTAGAAAGAACAGAGGTGCCTCTTAACATTTTAGAAGTAGAAGTTGAAAGTGCAAATGCATACAGATGGCAAAGCGAGTAAAGTAGTCTGACCAGAAAGCAACGAGAATGTGTGTAGATCATTTCATGCAATTATGCATTTTCACATATAGTATACACACTATATGTTCACAGCATATAGATATACATATAGCATAAAATAAGTCCACACATCCTATATAGACATGCGTTTCCCTGGATTTCTGGTAGCTTGATAGAGTAATGTGCATGGCTGGTATTTCCTGAGCACAGTATTTGAGGCACTCTTCCTAAAGTTCACATGCAGTATGGCACTTAATGTTTATAACAGTTTTGTGAGGCACGTATTCATGTTATCATTCTCTTGCAAATGGGAAAACTGAGTCACAGAAAGACATGCCGCTTCGCTACCAAACAGGACAAGTTGGATTCCTACTCTGCATCTTGGTGATCATTCTGTACAATGCTTTTCTAGGCCTTCCTGTTATTGATTGGATACCGTGTTCCTGTCCTGCAAGGTTTCAAGTGTTGCCATTGGATCCCCATCAGCACATATGAGCACGCTGGAAACTTAATTCAGCCATCGTATCTAAGAGGTATGGCTTTGCCGGGGCTGGGGGTGGGGTGAGGTGGGGGGATAGGGGGGCAGGAGGGTATTTGGGATTCAATAAAGTCATTAGAACACAGTCACATGATGACTATCTTGATGGCTTTGCAGGAAAATGGGGAGAGACTACTGGAGACGTACGTACACATGTGGGCACACCCTGTCTCTCACCGTGTGATCTCCTCTGATAGCTAAAGCTTTTGCCAGGAAGGCAGTCATCATCAGATGGAATCCCGAGTGGTGTTTGACTGAGAATGGCCCCCACAGGCTCATCTTTGGATGTTTGGTTCCCAGTTGGTGGGCTGTTCAGTAAGGAGGAGGTGCTTCACGGTGGGTGGGGTGGGGTATGAGCTTTGAGGTTTCAAAAGCCAGGCCCAGTCTCACCTCCACCCCGACCCCCACCCCTACTCCTCCACTCCCGCCCAATGCTTGTAGCTAAGTTTTAAGGTCTCAGCCGCGGAGCCTTAGCCACATCTGCCTGCATGTTTCCATGTTTCCTGCTGATGACCCAGCGTCAGTCATGCCTCTTCACAGCAATAGGACAGTAACTATCTCTCTCACTTTGGAAGAAGTACAAAAGCATGCTTGCGATCGCAATGCAGAATGAAGAAGGGCTAGTGGGGGAAAAAAACTTTGATTCAAATTTATTGTGAAAAAGACTATATTAGTAGAAATGTGGCCTCTATCTTCCTTTAGCGCAAGAAAACACCAAGGCCATCTCATTATGAACAATTGAGAAATACATTCAACAGGATAAAAGCTGGCATTGGAGTAGACATGATTGACCTTCTACTGAACACAGTTTTCTCAACATAACTGGACAGGAGTGCTTATGACAGCGGCCTGTCCCCACTCCATAGCAACAGCTACACATCAGGGCCTGCTGCCCATGTGAATATGAGATCCCTGCAGGACAGACCAGGATTACCAGTGCTGCCCACAGTCTCTTCTAAATGATGCCAAATAAAAACAACAGTCCAGCCTTTAATTTATGAAGCCCAAACACATGTTTACTTTTATCAATTGCTCAATAAATTTCTACGATGTATTTTGATCATATTCACCGCCAATTCCAGATCCATCCCTACCCTACACCCCCCGCCCACCTCCACTTTCCTGTCTTCTTTTCATTAGTCCATATACTGCCAGGTATGAGGCTGTCCATGGGAGCAGAGCCGAGATGCAGGGGCCACAGCCTTAAAGAGATTGAATCTCCTTCACCTGAAACCATCAACTGCCCATGGCTCCACAGTTAGGGCCTGGTGCTTATGTCTCCCTCCCTCTCCAGGCTGCAGCTTCTGTTGACAGGCTTGATTCTGTGCAGGCAGCCAGTGGCTGCAGTGCTCCTATAATATCCAGGGGGCACTGTTTCACTCCAGTCCTCCTCTGGCTCTTAAAGGGTGGGGCAGATGGGAGGGGGGATAGGGATAGGATGGGGGTATGAGGGGTGAGGGGTGAGGGTGGGGGGTGAAGGTGGGGGGTAGTGTCATTTACATGTCCCATTTATGGCTGGGCTCTCCACTAACACTTGTTCTCCGCACTTTGGCCAGTTGTAAGTTTCTGGGTTAAACAACATCTTCTACACAAAGAAACCTGCCTTATGAGGGCTGAGGGCTGCCCCAATCTATGGGTAGAGAGATACAAGCTTATAGGGCAGTCTGATACTGTGTTGTTTTAGCAGAATCATAGTCACAGGTTGAGCCCTCTTGAGGCCTGTGAGTTCCCAGCCCTAGGTCATTTCCTGAAGCACTTACATATCAAGTTCTTGTAGCATAAGTTCCTTGTATGGAACATATGTGTAATGTGCCACATCCTACCATTTCAACAACAAGGGCACAGCAAGGCATGAAAAGTATTTTCCCTACACTGCAATTATATACACATCTGGTACACTAGCATTGTTCCAAATAGTATTACACACATTAACTTCTAAACAAATGAACTGTTATTATTGCACATGCAGCACTAGTAAGGGAAGTCTTTACTAACTTATAATAATAATTCACACTTTTGGATATCTTTATATATCATCTATCTATGTATCTATCTATCAACCTATCCATCTATCTAGATATATAGATATGACAAAACACCCATTTATTTAAAATACATCGTCTCACAGATTGATATCAATACGTATTTTTAAGCATGGGTATATTTAGACTTGAAAATAGTTACCTTAAAAAACTAGATTCACTGATACTATTTCTATAGTCACTTTAGCTTAATTGTGACATATTCTGTACTATTACAATTGTAACAGCTTAGGCTAGTCTTCAAGTTCCTCAGAGTGAGAGTGAAAAATCCACCAGCAACAGGCTATTCCTCTCTAATCAAAGGGATGGAACCACATTTACTGTATCCTCTCCATTGCACTGTGGGGACCATCTGTTCCGCACCCCCAAGACATCACCAGTGCTTGCTTTTATAGTCAGCTCAGAGCTTTCACTCTGAGTGTGACAGTTTCTGTAGACTGCCTAAAACCAGTGATGCTGTGGATGAGATTCCTTGTCACTGAGGCCTCTTAGGAATCATTAGCGTTTTGTGAGTACCCTGTACCCCAAGCTTGTTCCATTGGTGCCTACCACACCTGAGCCAAGGCCACGCTCTTCTTCCTCATGCCACAACTGCAGTAGGCAGAGTGAGGTCAGCGTTCCACAGCTGCAGGTGGAGCCTTCAGCCTCTGTGCTGGCCTGCTGTGTCATTCCATAAAAAGTGGGGAGGACGTGGTGGCAGCCGCAGTGTGCTTTGTTGGAGTTCCAGCAAAGGGTAAGAGGAGCTACTCAAGGTGATAGGGTGCATTGAGTCCCCTTCTTCCCATAACCTCCTTGGCCCACACCCAGGACTCCCCAGTATGGAGCTTCTGTGGGGGTTGGTGGGGGGTGGAAAGAGCCTTTAACTTCCCTGCAGATTTAAGGTCCAGGCTGTTATATGATGGATTCTGCCCTAATATCATTAGCTGCACAGTCTGCTAATTGTAGTGGCTGCTAATCCATCTGAACAGCCAGAATGATATTAGCTTTCAATAGGATTTACATACACCCAGGCTTGTTTCTGCATCAGCTAGCAATTAAAGTTTAAACTGTTGAACACGCAGCTTGTGTAGGCTAAGTAATATTTAATAGCATTAACAATGCATTTCCCTATTTGCCTCTAAATCTCTTTACAGGCTCATCAATTTGCCATCACCTTTGTGTGGCACAGCCGACATTAGCTCTTAGCCTAACAGCTTCCAGAGGAGGGCACTGTCACAGAGATGAGACAATGGAAGTGCCAGCTGCACACGTCAGTGTTCGCAGCATAATTTATATTAATATGCCCATCTTCCCTCCCTCCCATACCCTCCCATCTCTCTCACACATGCACATACACTTCAAGGAGGTGTGATTTTTTTTTTTTCAGGTCAGGCTTTGAAAGACTACAAATCAACTTATTTGGATTTAAATGTCTCCAGAAGACAAATATTCACTAAAATGTTGTCTGAATCATTCTAGATCATACAGAATCCAACTGTTTTCAAAGTTTCAGTGAAAGCAGGATTAAGCTGTCTTGATTGGCTTGTCCAGGAAAGATAGATTTATATGAGATCGGGCTAGAACAAAACCTCCACGACGAAGTTTCTTTGTCCCATTTACAACCACACCCTTAAGCATCTAGCACAGTGACAAACAGAAGGGCCAAGGGTCATGATTGGATGGGCCGAGTGCCGACAACTCAAATGTCCTGAGCTGAGCCCCAAGCCCTTGACGCTTGCTCCCTAGTTCATCGCGGCTCTCCTCATTTCTAACCCACGTACTAGTAGGAGGACAAGTCAGTCCTCCTGACTTGGACAAGGAGAAAAGCTGGATTTTCAGGAGAGGTAGAGAAAGTCCTGTACTCAGTCTGCAACAAAGGTGAAGCTGTCAGGGTCCGAGCACTGGCAGCTCCACTCAAGTAGTTCTGTTGTTCTGGGCTGTGGGCTCTTCCATGTGGTAGGCAAAGCTGGTAGACACCAGTGCTGCCTGCTTGGGCAGAACTTATTAGAGGAGGGCGTATTTGCTTCCTCTGGCTACTGAAACAAAGTATTAAGAGCCGGGTAGCTGGAAAGGTTGTCTCATAGTTCTGTAGGCTGAGAGATGGTCTCTGATGATATCAAGGGACAATCCTAAGCTTGTCAGGAGCTAGGCAGCCATCTTTGCCAGGCCTTGGCTTACTGGAGCATCACTCCCTGTGTGTCTTCACCCAGTCTACTTCTGCATGTGTCTGTCTCTGCTTTCAAGTGCCTCTGTGTTTTAAAGACACTAGTCATATTCAATTAGGGTCCACTTGAATGATCTCATTTTAGTTTAACTGCTTCTAAAAGCCTTATTTCAAAATAAGGTAATATGCTAAGGTATAGGAATTGGGGGTATAGAATATCTTTTTGGTAGGACACAATTTAACCAGAGAGAGAGAGAGAGAGAGAGAGAGAGAGAGAGAGAGAGAGAGAGAGGTACCATCTTAAAAATGGTAATGTGGTGTTTTCAGGACTGAAAAACCTTTATATTGGAGAAACAGAATAATCCTATTTTCTGGACATAGTAGTCAATAATAATTGAATTATTTTTCTCATTTCTTGGACCCTGCCATGTTGTAGTTCCCATATCAATTGACTTTTATTACATAATATTCTCCAAACATTTCTCTGGTCATCCCTTGTGTTTAGTCATCTCTCATTTATCCCTTAAATGTGGCTATTAGTCAGGATTCTCCAGTGAAAAAGAATGCCTACACGTACACACACACACACACACACACACACACACACACACAGACACACAGAGGCATTTGTTACATTTATGTATAAATAAAGACATTTGTTCAGTAGGATTGATTCATGCAATTATAGAGTCTGGGAAATGCCAGGATCTATTAATTGGCAAGCTGGAGGCTCAGGGAAGATGGTGGCACACCAGAAGGCCTGAGAAGATGAGGAGCCAATGTTGTAGGTCCCATCCTGGACCTAAAAGCCAAACTAAAGAATTAGAGTCACACTCAAAGACGGAAGAAGACAGATAGGCCCGCATAACCAAGAACAAAGCTACTTTTCTTATACCTATTTGTTCCGTGAGCCTCCAATGGATCCAGGGATACCCACTCTTCTGATGAACCTACTGGTTTCACTGCTGGAGTCTTTCTGGAACAGTCTCTCCATCACACACATTCAGCAACATTATCTGAATGCCTCTTAGCTCGGTGAAGCTGACATAAAAATGAGTCATCACAGTGGCATTCCATCTGAACTGTCATTGGCTCTTTTTGTTGTGTCTGGCTGGCAGGCGGATGCTTTAAATGACATTACTCGTCGGTTCCATGACACAGGGATGATTGACTCCACCTTGGGGTAAAACTGGTCTTGTGAGGCAGCCAGGCGAACACGTTCTAAGACTTAGATATTTTACCCCAAGCAAAGTTATCTAAAGGTCATATTAATTCTTTGTTATTTCATTTTGAAGTTGTTTGGCATTCACATAGAATGAGGAATAAAGGTAGCCTTAGCTCCTATTTCTGTGAATTTTGTATATTTTGCTTCAAAATACAAAATCTTAAAAGCATTCTCAGGCTAGGCTTCATCATCAGCTATGCCTGGATGCACTGGACTGCAATAAATGAGCAAACTTACCTTTTGTATAAATCTCTCTCTTTGAAAATTATTTACTGAATTTTTAATAAACTTAGTCATTGCGATGACTTATAAAACATTGGCAGTTCATCTTAGAAGAACAAAATGTCCCCGGAAATGACATTTAGCATGTCCTTATGATGTGCCTTGTACCATAGTTTGAGTGACACAGAGAGATCTAGAAGTAAGAAGTGCCCCTGATGTCTACCAATGAAACTTAAAGCATAAAGCATCCTGTCTTGCCTGTGGGGTCCCCTGATTCACTTGTGCATGGCAGAGAAGGGCTGCAGGCAGAGGCCCTCACCCATGAGACAAGGACAGGCGAGTGGCTTTCTTCACGCTTCTCAATGGATGAATTAGCCACGCTCCAGGGTCATGGTCATGTTGCCATTTTTTGTACAAAATCACTTACTAAATATATTGGCACCTTATCTTGGTGTCAGTGTCACTCCACTTTTAGAGATGTCCAAACTGTTTAAACATCAAAAAAACAAACTGTGGATGACATCTTAGTGAGAAAGGCCTCGTGCTTGCTGAAGATCAAAGGAAGATGGAGGACTGTTGGATATGGTCCATGTTACCACAGAAGTATAGCGTTCTTGTCAGCTTCCATGTACAGACCTTCTTGTCTGACCTCAGCCCACAGTGAATGGGAGGGGAGACCGAGCCAGGACAAGCTCCTACAGAAATTGCTACATTTTGAACCCTAGGAAAATATGTTAGAATGTAAGCCCAGGCACACTCCATGTTAGAAAATGAATGAACCTAATTCTGGGCCACTCACAGGGAAACAACAATCCTTGAGGTAGAAAACGTGACAGAATCAAAAAGAAAACTAGCACATTAGCCACAGGACACTCCGAGCTGGCATGAGATGGCACTTTGAGAGAGCTATCAGTCCGTTGTCAGTTGATCTTGTAGCCAAATTTTAATTTATGAGCATTTTATTAACTCGGGTTCAGAGTCGGAGTTCTCAACGCATGGTCAGCTAATGAATGTATTGTTATCTGGTGATAAATTACCACGGAAGATCAGGTAAAATGTTAAAAAGAGACACTCTGAGAAACACTTTTTCCTTCAGCCTTACGTGGACTGTTCTCTTGAATGATCCAATCGTCAACTGGCGTATACGGAGAAAATTGGTAAAATGTTAAGTGCTACCAGGCTGAAGAGCAGGCTTACAATGTAATTCATGAGGTGTCTCGCTTTGCTTCCTAGGCTCTAGGTAAGGTTGTATAACTGTACAACCTCAGTCTTTTCTTTGAAACAGGTGCTTGACGTCAAGGCTCTCTTGCTGGGAACAGACTCCCGTTGGCAGAAGCAGGGATGGGGCTAGTGACTTGGGGCCTCACTCCAGCTGTACTTGTCTGTCGAAGGTGCTCTGGGCTTGAGAAAGGAAAAACTTAAAGCCATAGTCTTGCAAGAAAAGTGTGGCACAATGTCCCTAGGACTACAATGTCTTTTTGGGTTTGAATGCCCCCCAAATTCCTAGGTTTATTTGCAAAAGGCTAACTAAGTTTCATATTGCAAACACAAACAAAGCATGTGAGAAACACCTTAAAAGTTATGTGATGCTTTGTTATGTTAAAACTCCACAGTAGAACCTGAATGCCTGCTCATGATCCCAGGTACCACCTAACCCTAAGAGTTCTTAAATGATATTGGCATTCTTTACCAGGTGGCATGAGATGCAGGTGTATGAATTTTACCTTATTTAATGATAAGCATCCAACATTCAACGAATAAAAAATATGCTGGCTGTCCATCATTAAATAATAACTCAAAGTGGCCTCAGAGTATGAGCAAATTGATTTCCTCCTCCTCCTCATATTTATTTTAATCTCACACTAGGGGACGGAAACACTGCTTACCAAGACTCTCAACCTGAATTCTGGGCTGCATCCTTGAACCATACTTTCCTCGTGCCCGATACTGAGTGGGTTCAGCAGCACCCCAGCTCCATCTCCTACTGCACTTCAGCATGTGGCTCCTCCTAATCCACATTATTTTTTATTTTTTCCCTGGACCCTTGCAATATCCCTCAACACACACACACACACACACACACACACACACACACACGACACTCCCCTGTCCTTTCTTTAATCAGTTTTTCATTTATTATTTTGGGGACACCCTGGATGAACTACAAGCACAGATTGACCATATTGTTATGCTGAGTAAACTCTGGAGGGGCTTTCTACAAACTCTGAAGGCACTCTGACTTCCATAAGGCTGCTCCTCAGCACCCACGTGTTTGGAAGGTATCACTTTGTCCCCTCCTCTCAGGAAGTACTCCTGTGTTTTCCTCTTTCTGCCATAAGCTTCCCCTGGCCACTGGCTGGCTCCCTCTCATCCTTTAATACCCACCCCCTTTTTTATTCCAAAAAGAGTTCCTCAAATACTTTTATCAGTAAGTTTTTCTCACACCCCCTCCTCAATTACTTTATCCATTTTTCAGATCTTAATGTTTCACTGAATTTTACAAAAGCAATAATCTACTCTTTCTCTATCTCCTTTAGAACTTTGGGGTAAACTTTTTAAACTTACTGTAGCCCACGATACAGTACCGGATGCATATTATGTTTTTGATAAGTATTAAAAACTGGATTTATTTTAACTAAATGTATTTTACTCTAGAGTGTAGCGAAGGCAAATGGGGTGCTTCATTTTGGCTTAGTTGAAATCTTTCCTGTATTAATTTACTTGCACCTCTACCTGTAAGCAAATATGTGAAACCTGTGCCAAGGCAGTGGGTGGAGACTTCAGAGAGGCAAACGCCCAGACCCCGCCCTTGTGTATTTACATCATAGGGCAGGTGAGCCACAGGTGCAGCTGGGACTATAATGCTATGAAGGGTGCCTTGGAAGTATTCCACTCATTTACTGCTTACACTGCTTACCCATGGTTTTATGGGAAAAATTATTTATGACTGCGTCTGCAAATAACACCGGGTGTGATGTGGACTTCCGTGAATATAGGGTGTAGAGGTGTAGACAACGTGGGGAAAGCAACAGTCCTGGTGGAAATTGGGAGGGGCATATTCTGTACAAAGAATAGGGGATCCATTTGAAGAGGGAGTTTAAGTCAAGTCGTGTGGTTTTGTCATTGTCCGCTCAGATATGTCCTGTTTGGTTCAGAAAAGGGGAAAGTCCTGAAGGTCCCAGCACTGCATAGCAACTTAATGATAGACCTTCGGAATGGTTTCCCTTGGACTGTCGCACCAGACAGAGCTGGGGGCGGGGGCAGGGGGCAGGGGCGGAGGTCCGCTGAGGGACAACGTGGCAAGGGCGCTGCTTTGGAAACTTCTAGTTCTGAAAATCTTCAGCAACGAGTTCTGTGTCATCATGGGAGGCTTGAAGAGAAGGAGTCCTGGAGAAGAGCGCTCCCCCCTCCCCTCCCCCCTAAATCCCCCCACCCCACCCTAGCTTCCTGAGGCCCTCCACAGTGGCAGCAAGGTAGCCAGAATGAAGGTCTAACTGAGTGCAAGGACAGGGGTCTCCTGCTGTAAAGGAGGAGAGCCGAGGGGTTCAGTCTGGAATATGTTGAGGTGTTGCTTTGGGGGTGTAGTTATGCTGAGGAGGTTGTGAGCTTTGTCCATCGGATGAAGAGAATACCCTCACCCTCCCTTGCAGCCACTCCTGGGAGAGTTCGGGTTCTGGTTTCTGTCTATGTGACCTGCAAGAAGAGGATGCCTATGACACTGTCAGAAAAGTAAGGCTGAAGTCCTGAGCTTGAGAGATCTTCTCCAAGGCAACCTTGCTGCAATCGCTGCAGCTCAGGCCCCGCGGAAAGGGGAACAATTTCACGACTGTTGTAATCTCAAGGGCGTGTGGAGAATTCAGTGGCATAATGTATTTTATTGTGCCTTGTAAACTCTTTCGGAAGGCTGAAATCAGCATGTGTCATCCATGGGAGCTGGGCATTGAAAATTGGATATACCATGTGGTTTAAAACTGTTTTAAATAAATAATTGCCACTTTTATAGGTTTTTTTTTTACAGTGCTTTTGTCCCCGGAGACACATTCACACTATCATCAAGGTCAGGTAAATTGACACATTTCCTTAAAAATCCTCAGCTGTATAAAATCTGAACAAGCAACAAGGGACCATGGAACTCTGCTGATGACAAAGTCAGTTGCAAAGTCCGCAGCAGCTCCCAGCTTAGCTGGAGCCAGCTTTCCCGCACTGCCTCCCAGCGTCGGCTGGGAGAAGCGCGAGCTGCCACACTGTCACGGTGCTCTAGGGGCAGAGGCTTGAGGAAAGCTCCCTAACCCAGCAGAACTGGATGCTAGCTCTGTGTTTGAAAATCACCCAGAACCTAGCTTCTCTCTAAACCTCCTTTAGCACAGGACACTGAGTTTCTTTGAAGTGAAAACATTCCAAAATGAGGGATGCGAAGTGTCATTGCAGCAGCGACTGTGCGGCAGACCCTTTAAAATAAATAAGCTCCGTGTCTGCTCCCAAATAGATGGCTTTTGTGCAAGTATTGGATGGGTTTGATAAGGGTGGTGTTACAGCATTTAATGAGGTGCAAAGGAAAAATGGCTTTTCTAAGTTCACATGGCTGTCATTATAGGCTCTTCTGTTCTCTTTCCTTAGCTGAGACTCTTCTTTGCAGAGGAATCTCCAGACCCTTTGATACCAGAGAGAGGGGAGGGAGAAAGGGAGGAAGGGGAAAGAGGAGAAGAAGATGGGGGAGGGAAAGAGAGAGGGGAGGAAGAACAGGTAAGGAAAGAGGAGAGAGAGAAGAGAAATGGGAGAGAGAGAAAAAAGGAAGAAGAGAGGCGAGGAAGAGAGAGAGAGAAAGAGGGAAAGAGGGAGAGAGGGATGAGAGAAAGGGGAAAGGGGAGAGGAAGAAGGGAAATGAGAGAGAGAGAGAGAGAGAGAGAGAGAGAGAGAGAGAGAGAGAGAGAGAGAGAGAGAGGGAGAGAGAGGGAGGGAGGGAGGGAAATTTCTTAATACCGTATGTATTTTCTCTCCTTCCATCTCCCTCCCTTTCTGTCTTTTCCCTCTTTTATTACCTAACAGATTTTGTCTTGGTCTTTTTGGTTTTGTTTATTGTTTTTTAATCAATAATTATCCTGTTGCTGTTCTTCTTTGTAACTCATTCCTTCCGTGGCAACATTAGCCAGACACATGGTGGATCCTGGCTCACTCGTTGATACTGACGCAGTAATGACACCTCTCTTCCTCGCCTCTGCAGACTCCCTCCAATATTTACCCCCAGGCTGAAGCTGATGGAGCAGAAATAATGAGCCTATGACACCTCAGGTAGGTGGCAAGAGGTGGGGGAGGCTTGTCTCCACTGGGTGGAGTTCATGGTGGGATGACTTGTATGCCTTAGCATTATTAATTAAAAGGGCGGGACACACTCCCCTTGAACTCTCTTCTTGTAACACTTGCCCAGTGCTGAGGAATACTGATACCACTCTAGCCCCACTGGTTCACGAACTCTCAAGTGACAGTGGAAAATGGAGCTACCCTACTCTCTCCAGCCTCTACCAAAAATATTGTTTCACTATGCTTAAGGAAAAGGAGGCCTCTCTTGGTCAGAGGGCTTTCTATACAATCATCAGGTTCAGGGTTTTATCCCATCTTTAGGCTTCCTGAAAATATCATTTCATACATAAAGCCTTTGCCAACTTCCGCTTCTGTCCAACTCCGAACCCACTGGGCCATCTGAAATACTTGCTTCATTGTGGTGACAACTAGAGGCTCATCCAGGAAACTCTCTGCTCCAGGGTAAGTGGTTAAGAGTACTTGCTGCCCTTATAGAAGCCAGGGTTTGGTTCTCAGCACCCACATGGTGTGGCTCATCACCATCTGTAACTCCAGTTCCAGAGGGTCCAATGATGTCTTCTGCTCTGTGATGACTAAATGCATGTGGTACACAGACATACGTGTAGGCAGAACACCCATACATATATAAAAATAAATATATCTTTAAAACATGTTCTGAAGACTTTTTTTTAAGAATTCTAAGAAATCCTTGAACACACATACTGAAGAATATGGCTATTCTAATTTCCAAGATAAATTAAAGTATTTTTCATTTATAATGTTGCATCTCTCTTCTCAGCTATACTGCAGAAGGTTTCTGGTGATATGGATTTGCTCTGGAGACAAGAGCACTCCTTTGAGTAGTATTTGCCTCCCAGGGGTAGATGTTTGTGTATTTAGAGATCTGTACATCCTTTAACAGGACAGCTAAAATTTTCTCATTACTCCATGTTTTGGAGATTTGTTTATATTCAGGTCCAATTATTGCTAATCCCTCACTCACCACCCAGACATGGCAATCCCGTTGGACATGCTTGTCTCTTTTGGATGCTCATAAAAGAAAGGAGGATACAGGGGAGAGTCTAAGTGCCACAGTAAAAGTAGAATATACAAGGAGAGGAGCCTTCAAGTCAGGAACACTCTGTCAGGGACAAAGGAAATAGTGAAGCAGTCACAGTTTTGTTCACAGAACAGGGTATTGGGAGAGAGAATAAATGAGACAGGGACAGTACAACACTGAGATGGAGTGAAGGGAACAGTGAGTAACCAAGAGAAAGAGCTCCTGGGCATACAAAGCCAGAGAGACTTGGAGGAGGCAGGGCATCCCGCTGAACCACAGGTACCTCTGGGGTACTGTAGAGGGGGAGATAAACCAATGAAAAACAGGCAGCCATATAGGTACCTTGACCAGGATAGCAGTTCTCCCTTTAGCTCCAGGTCTGCAGGGGCGTCCTCCCTGCTGAGAATTCAAAATGTTTCCCTCTAACACCACAGTCTTGTGTCCCCACATAGTGGGCAGCTCTTAGGAACCCTCTAGAACCCATTTATATTCAGGTCCAATTATTGCTAATCCCTCACTCACCACCCAGACATGGCAATCCCGTTGGATATGCTTGTCTCTTTTGGATGCTCATAAAAGAAAGGAGGATACAGGGGAGGGTCTAAGTGCCACAGTAAAAGTAGAATATACAAGGAGAGGAGCCTTCAAGTCAGGAACACTCTGTCAGGGACAAAGGAAATAGTGAGGCAGTCACAGTTTTGTTCACAGAACAGGGTATTGGGAGAGAGACTAAATGAGACAGGGACAGTACAACACTGAGATGGAGTGAGGGGAACAGTGAGTAACCCAGAGAAAGAGCTCCTGGGCATACAAAGCCAGAGCTTAGGGACTGAAGCCACTGGACACAACGGATGAACGGACCGCTGGGGTGCCTGACGAGGAGGGCTGGTTCCCAGGGGTGGAGAACAGCTGGCTCTGCTCACCTCTGAGTTTCCCAGAACTCTCACCTTCTGAAGAACAACCACTATAGAATGTTGTTTCAATTTTTAAATTAAAAGATATTTTATATATATACATATGTATATATTGATTACTATCTCTGAAGCAATCTAAGTCATATCATTCCTGGGTACATACCTGAAAGTAAATCAGCATACCACAAAGATACCTTTACATCCATAACTACGGCTGCTCTAGCCACAATAGCCAAATTATACAACCAAACTTGGCCATTTATGAATGCGTAAATAAGATTATATATATATATATATCTCCATCCACAGGAGAGCAGGAAAAGCTGAAGATCATCATTTTAAGCAAACTAAGCCAGATTTTGAAAGATGAGTATTTCATTATCCCACATGATGTGAAAGTTTAGATTTTAAATATCGACAGAGAAATATAAGGAGACTCTAGGAAGAGGGAGGGAACCAACAAGAAGAGGAGAGACAAAGAGGATAAGGGGAGGGATGATCAATGCGCATTATGTCCATGAATCATTATAACAAAGCCATTTTTTGTAAATAAATATATGCCAATAAAATAAGTTTAAAAGTGGAAGAAATCTAAAATGTCCATAAAATGTGTCAAGTTGCATAGCTAACTCCCAGCGGAACCAAGTCCTTGACTCTTACACAAGGCTGTTTAGCTACATCAAGCAGATCACCTGTGAGATGAGTCAGAAGTTGGTGACTTGAAAAACAAACAAACAAACAAACAACCATAGGCAATAGAGTAAAAACCCAAAATGTAACCCACATTCTTTGTCTAAGGTCTAGACTATGGTCAAAATAAACCAGAATCATGAATATAAACCTCAAAGAACTGTCCTAAGCATCCCCCCCGACGCCTTGTACTTGGTGAAGGAATCTTTTGTTGGGGCATTGGGAGAGGGCTTCTGTGTTTTCCTGGGAAAACATCTCTCCTCTTCAGGAAGTGCCATTAGTCATGTGTATTGGCTGACTAGGTTTACTTTACTTATTCCTTCATTCATTCCATATTTAAGGAGTCTGTTTTGATCAACTTTCTGAACTCTAGAAATCTTTTCCTTATGAAAGCCATAGTCTTGGCATAAAACATATTCTCAAACAACTTAAATCTGGTTCCCAACTCTCAGTTAATTATACATTTGCAGTTACTATAACGGCACGAATTCTTCATTTTATTTATTTATTTATTTATTTGTGTGTGTGTGTGTGTGTGTGTGTGTGTGTGTGTGTGTGTGTAGGTAGCATGTTCCCTGGTGGTGAGAGCGTGCTTACTTGCATAAACCCTTAGGTTGATGTTTGGAATCATCCTCAATTACCCTCCTACCTTATTCATTGAGGAAAGGCTTATCAATAAAAGCCAGAGCAACCTGTCTGGAGCTTTGTGATAAACAGTGGGATCAGAAGTCATACGTAACCACCCCATTTTCCTGTCTGACCCCTTTCAGGTCCTGAAACAGAATGATTTTCTGTCGCCTCCACAAGATGATTGGGGACAACTGTATCTCACATGTGACAGACAGGGAAGAGTTGGAGGAATTAAGGCAGAAAAACTTACACAAAATTAATGCTTCTTCTATACATTGAAGTCATTTCCTTTTTCAATATTAGGTATAGAAATTATGACAGCACTGTTCCATGTGCTAACAATTCAATGTCACATAAGACATCTTTAAGAAGCTTAGGGTCTACTGGAAGAAATAGTGACACACATATAGAGAAAGTAGTGTAGCACACTGTTCTGTGACTGTGCTGTGGGTAGACCAGGGAGGGGCTAGTCAGCTCCCTGTGAGACACAAAGGTGACTTTCAAAGAACATGAAATATGATAATGTAGTTTTAAGTGAGGGGATACATATCATTTTTGTTGTGATAGCAAAAAGAATTGAAATGGCTACATTACACTTATTTTTTTTTCCCCTGAGTTTTTATGAGTCCTGTTCCGCAACTCTCGCCCTGGCTTACACTTGTTTTCATCTGAAGTGTTGATATGGTGACCTAGGCCGTTTCCTGGGGTAATACTGGCCTCTTCTAACACACCTAAGGGGCAGGAGAGAGAACAGTGAGAATGCCAAAGCTTCTAGAATCGTGCATCAAGCCAGGGGTTAGAAAGCCCCTTTTTCTCTTCTTTCAACCAAATCCACAGGAGACATTAAGGAAAAGAAAATAAGAAGCTTCCAGTGACACAAGGAACCAGCATGGCGGAACCCACGGTAGCGAGCCTAAGGGATGTGTGTGTGTGTGTGTATGTGTGTGTGTGTGGTTTCTTTCAGTCACTGGGAAAGTTTTTCATGCTCCTAGAAGTTAAAGGGGCCTGGAGAGTCACCAAAAAGCCCCAGCAGCTACCAGCTGACACTTGAAAGGACTGAAGCCATATATTCACCCCAGAAGGAGACAGAGAAAGGAGAGCAGCAGGGGACTGGCCACACTGAGTACTTTCTGTTTTTTCTTCCCTTTAAAAAGTACATGTCAGAGACAGAGCCTCATCAATCATCCTCAGAACACAGCCCCACAGGCATATTTGTAGCTTATTTCCATATTTTCTCATGCATTCCTACATATAAGCTCCCACCCCCACCCCACTCCCCACCCACCCACCCACCCGCTTTTCTCTTGTGTTTTCTCTGTGCACTCAGCCCTAACAAGCTTCTTTGTGGGACTTACTCTTTCTGAACAATTACTTAGTGGCACGGCAGTGATAGCTTATGGGTGCTGAGGCCTCTCCCAATGCAGTTGCCGCTGAGTGTACTGCGACTCAAAGAACTTACGTGTTGTCTTTTTTTTTTTTAATGTTGAAGTGATTTGTCAGAAAATATTTCCTCTCAGGAAATAAGAGGGGAGAAGGCAAACATTATTAAAGATAAGTGAATGTGACAAAAAATGGCACGGACATAGGGCCGTGCATACACTACGCACACGCATACACACATGCAAATATAGTGTTTTAATATCTTTCTTATTTGGTCTACACAAAGGTAATAAAATAATCTTATGCTATCCAGAAAGCGGTAGACTGCCCTAATCTTTCCTCCATTTAAAATGTCATCTTGGAGCCTTTCTGAGTCGAATTCCAAATTGCTACGGAAGAAATTTTCGCCCAGATTGGTTGGGATAAGCTTCCTTTGTCCAGCTGCTATGACCAAGGGATTGGGCTTCTGGGGTTAAACTTAGGTGCCTTTACACTGTGCATGAAGATAAGTTTAACTTCCAAGGGCTGGCAGTTTGTAGAGACACAGCCAAAGGGCCTCTGCTATAGGTGCGTCCTGAGAGAGTCCTGAGTTTGAGCTGAACAGCCTGAATGTGTCTGGTGATACCCCAAACAGTGCCATGGTCTGTCTTATTTCTCCATACTTTTAGCAAGTTTCAATAGTAGACATCTTTAAAGTCTCTCAGATGGGCATAGCTATGAACATGTAGCCTGTCTTTTATTTTTATAAACATTCTCTTATGAAATAACTGTGATTTCTGATTAACACTGAATAAGTATATCAAAGACAGAATTTATCCCATCAAACTTTGTAATTGATATAAAATAAAGAATAAAAATATATAAACTTACAGGAACTACAAAACCGGTCAGGGATGGTGGTATACACTTTTAATTCTAGCAGTTGGGGGCCAAAGACAGAGCTTTGTGAGTTTGAAGCCAGCCAGATCTACAACAGGGTTAAAAAGAAATGCAAGTGGGAGATACCAACCAACCCCAAGCACTGGGAATGTGATGAAGGATGGAGTTGACTTGCAGAATGAGGAAAAAGTCTCACACAGAAGAGACCAAAGGCAGGATCCTGGTCCATCATAGGATGAGGAGTGTTCTAGACAGTCCCATAAAGGCAGGGTGCTGGACCATCATAGGATGAGGAGAGTTCTAGATAGTCTCATAAAGGCAATGTGCTGGTCCATCATAGGACATGGAGAGTTCTGGACGGTCTCATAAAGGCAGGACACTGGTCCATCATAGGATCAGGAGGGTTCTGGACAGTCCCATAAAGGCAAGGTACTTGACTACCATAGGAAAAAGAGAGTTCAGGACAGTCCCATAAAGGCAAGGTGCTGGTCCATCACAGGACATGGAGAGTTCTGGACAGTCCCACAAAGGCAGGGTGCTGGTCCATCACAGGACACGGAGAGTTCAGGAAAGTCCCATAAAGGCAGGGTGATGGTCTATCACAGGACACAGAGAATTCTCAGAAGTTGAGACACCATTCTGCTCTGAGGAAGGTACAGGAAGAAGTTTAAAACACCCATCTTGGTTGAATGTTTTTAGGGAGAGCTGTAAGTACCTTGTTAGAAGCCCTCAGTTCCCCATTCCAGGTGCCAGGAGATAAAAAGATGCACTCCCTGGAGAGTCTCTAAACACAAAGATTGAACAGGTATCAGCCATCCATGGTGAGCATCCTGTGCGTGGCCTGCTGGCCTTTCCACTTGACTGACAGAACACCCGAAATGCAGCAGATGGTTGGAGGACTTCGGTCTGGAGGACATTTGATGATTTTCGCCCAAACACCCCTTGGATACTTGCTAATGCACCCCACCTCACTAACCAATTAAGCACCATTTGAGAGACTCAATCATGTCTCTGAGGTGCCCAATTAGATTTTTATTTCTTTAACCAGATGAACAGGTAGATAACTATCCCAGACCATGTGCACAAAGGACCAACTGAAAGCCAGAGGCCAAAAGGGAAATAGAAAAAAAGAAATTGGGATATGTAACAATATGGACGTAGAATAAAACACAAGAGAAAAACTACCAGCAGTGTTTTCCAAGAGACAAGAGGGCACATCCTCAAGGTAAGAAGACAGGAGAGAACATCCGTGGAGTCAGAAAACACCAGCAACCAAGACCTCGCACCACCAAGCAAAC
Organism: Acomys russatus; assembly: GCF_903995435.1. NCBI lineage: Eukaryota > Metazoa > Chordata > Mammalia > Rodentia > Muridae > Acomys > Acomys russatus. The sequence goes on along the minus strand of NC_067164.1, from coordinate 24,279,946 downwards.
ACAGTCAGTAAAATGATTGGCAGTTTAAATTAGAAGCTGAACAAGTAGAAATACTACCAGGTGGGAAATGGGAGAAAGTCGACAAGAAAATTTCAATCCATGCAAGAGATCAGCCAACTAGCCAACAATGATTAAGTCCAGGAAATACAAATCTTACATAACAGAGGAAAGAAGTGCACAGCATTAGACAATTATGGAGTAAGTGATCTGAAATAGTCATAATGAAGCAAATACCATTTATTTAAATAGAATTATAATTTCTTTTTTGTATTCCAAAAAGGTTTTTGTTTCAATGAGTGAATAATACTATTTTATATTTCCTTCCTTTTTATTACAAATTCTGTTATTTTTTATTTATTAACTTGCTTTTATCAATATAGTTCTCTTTTTTGTAAAAAATTTTCATCATCTGGAATATGGTTATATTAATGAGGTCAATATTGGCAGTTGCTTCTTGATAAATTTGGTTTTTATCTGAAGGAACTGAGTTTAAACTTACCCTTTGCTAGGAGATTGAATCAGGAATGGATGCTGTGTCTACACCAGAACAATTTACATACTCTCTCATGCTCTCAGGAAACTGTGGTTTTATTGCAGTTTAAAGTGTATCAACATAAGTTTTTTTTCTTTTTTATTCTGTTATGAGCTGTGTGCTAGCTAAGCATATTTTCTCACTAATTTTTTTAGTAGTACCTTAGGGCTACTGTAACAAAATACCTGAGTGGTGATTTACACATGCAAACTTACCTCTCACAGCCATTCAGTTCCTATTCCCAGCTAGTAGATTGGTCTGTACCAGTTACATAGGTAATTCCTCTGTAGTTCTAGAAAATACTATTCCTTGCTCTTTAAGCTGTTCACTGTCTGCTGGCGGTTTTGGCATATTTTAGTGCACTTTGAATGTTTATGTGGTTACTGCCTACTTTTGTGATTTTTTTTTTCTTTTTTGGATTGATTTTGGAATTTTACATTCCTAATTGTTTTAAAATTAGATGATCTGTTCCTTTTATTCAGCAGGCAAGATAGTCTGACACTCAGGCAACAATGATAGTAAAGAAACAAAAGCAATAGTCATGGTAACCAAAAGTCAGCTGTGTGCCTCACCTGCCGAAAGCAGAGGACCTCAAAGTAAAAGGAGTGATGGAGGGAACTGCTGTTCTCCACTTAATCATCCCAGAGAAGAGGCACACCTGCTGAGCGTTTTGCTCCAAGTGTCCATGTGTCTTAGAGTCTGCGGCAGGGGAGAGCGAACTTTTATTCTGATCTTGGACATATTTTTTTATGGCATTTTAAAATGTTTTATTATTTTAAAGATACACTGACAATGAGACAGGTAAGCTCCTGGCAAAACCCTGCCTACCCCAAAGAGGATGATGAGCATCAAAGAACCTCTTTATGGAAATGGCTTCAAATGTGGCAAACAAACCACTGGATAAAATGTCATCATTTCTACCACAGACAGAATTATGCCTAAAAAAAGGGGGGGAGGGGGGCAAACTTGGATGCAGGCAGAGTCAACGGCCAAACTATACTAAGACAATGTAAGCAATTCCTCAATAGTTCCTGCCTCACAAATATGTCTGTCAGGTATATTGGGCCAGAAGGTTAATGAAGATGCTCCAATGTTATAGAGAGTTTTGGGTGACTATTCAGATAGAAAACTGTTGGACATATTTTTTAAAGCTACTTCAGAGAGTAACTCCCAGCAGATCAAGTTTGACAGACTGGAAGAATGTTCGTTTCTTTTCTTTTTATGTACATCTGTATGTGTAAATATGTATGTTCATGTGTGCAAGAGGACAGTCACTGGCATTGCCCCCCGCCCCCCGTGTGTGTGTGTGTGTGTGTCTGTCTGTCTGTCTGTCTGTGGTCTCTTTTCAAGTACGCTAAAGAGGCAGACAGTGAGTTCCAGGGAGCCACTCCTATTTGTGTCACCAGCTCTGAGGTTCTAGTTTGTGGCTTTATTATACCTGACTTTTTCATGTGGATTCTGAGGATTGAACTCAAGTCTTCATGCCTGTGTAGGGAGCACTTCACCAGCTGAGCCATCTCCCTAGCACAAAGATGCTTATTTTCCATCAAAATGTATGTGGGCAAGGAGTCCGTAATTACTGTGACAATACTTAATAACACATGATATGACAATTTATTCATGAACTCAGATAGCACTTGTATGCTCTAATTATAAGGGGTTGTTTACATGACTGTTTTATCCGGCGGTGTGATAATAGTCCCCAACAGTTCCGACTGGGTCTTCTTCGTCTTTGAATTCGTAGTGTCTTACATGGGGCCCAGTGGCACATCACTCACTCAAAAAAAAGCTAAATTGAAGTGCCGCTAGTATGAAAACATAAATTTACCCTGATATGCATATGTTTAGAAGTATCCCTTCCCTCCCCACCTCCCGATTGCTTTATCTGTTGAGTATTCTCTCCTGATTTTGGAAGAGAAACAAACTCTACCATGTCAAAGCAGGAGTCTATGGAGACGACTTCACTGTAAGATAGATGCAGAGCATCTTATTTTTGTGATGAGATTTTTTTAAAAAGAAGAAACATGATGGCTCACAGAGGAAGGAAAAGACATTTGGGGAAATATTATTAAGGATTTCTTGCCACATTTTCTGTGGTGTGGATCAGCTTCATAAAGTCTCAAGCATAGTATTTACAAAGATATTAATGATGCTCACTAAATTGGAAGACTCGCTTATGCTGCTTTAATAGGATATGGACATAGATATATAGATATATAGATCTAGGTATAGATATAGATAAATTACCCTCACCCCAAACAAGAAGCAGACAGAAGCCAGTCTAAAGTGGGCGCGGAAGAACACTGCACTGCAGGAGCACCATGGCCAACCATGTTACTACTTGCATGGCAAGTGCAGGTAATTCATCCTCCTGACAATGTCAAGACAGAGGGCTCATGTAGAAACAGTGGTGAGTGATGTGGCGCTGCCTGACCTTCATCTCTGGGGAAATGTGAGTATAAGAGAAAGTAATTTAAGCAGAAGCAAAACGGGAGGGGCTTTAGTCTGTGAAAATCCCTGCTGTGCTCCCATCGCTCTTCTATCTCGTGGAACTCCCATTGCTACCACGCCCAACAATCACATCATTTGGCACGTGGAACATAGGTGGGGGAAGGCAAACAGCGATGGGTGACGGGATCATAGCTTCAGCAAGTCAAAAATCACAAATCAGAAAAGCAGAAGGCGGAGAGTCCTCTGGTGGGAACATGCTGACATTTGGGAAGGCCAAGTTCTTGCTTTGTGTCATAGGGGATGAAAAGAAGACTCTATCCAAAGACTAATGGTTAGAAAGCCTATTCTGGTTGGTCCTGGTATGTGCCTGTGAGGACCTGGGACATAAGAGTAACAATATGAATAGAAAGAGTAGACATTGTGAAGGATATTGCAAAACTAGTGATGTTCGGACTCTGGGCCTATAGGGATTTGCGTGGTCAGGGTTATATTATGTGCCTCTTCCACTCCTCATCAATGCTTGGTTTCACCATCATATGGTCTTCTTATTGTAGGAAAATGACTCTACAGCAAAACTTTGGTTCTTAAATAAGATCATACTCCATTTTCCCTCTGGCCAGCTAGTCCCCTTTCCCAGAATCTTTCATTATCAAAGACACATACTTAACATAGCAGCATGCAGCGGACACAGCCGCAAAGGCATCTGAAGTGCCTGGTCCAAATTTTAATTATGCCACGAGAACCTCAGAGACTTCTTTGGGAAGCTGCTTCATCCGCAGGAGGAAACAAGGACGGGCTAGGTCCTCCCATTGGCTCTTTTAGTGCTCGGTTGGTTTCTGTGCTGACTTCTCTGCAGGTTGTGACATTTCCTTAAGGAAAAAAACTAAAATCAAAGCAGGACATACTACAACAGATGCTGCCTCCTTTCAAATGTGTGGCTTGCCTCTGACATTTGTCATTTCCCTGGCATCTACCTTTATCAAAAAGCCCTTTCTGCTTAAAGGCTTCCATAAATTGTGGTTTGTGACCCAAGGAAATAGAAAGAGACGAAGACTCAGCACTGTCGCGGGCAGCAGAGCAGGCCAGGAAATCAGAAAGCCCAACAAAGCCAACAAGCTCGGTGATGGATGCCACACAGGCTGAGGGGGGTTCTGGGCAGACGAAAGGCCACTGTGCCCACTCATGTCTCCCTGGGGCTGAGAGTGGGTGCTGGTCAATCCACTCCTCCTCCTTTGGGGAACCCCAGCACCCCAGTTGAAGTGACGCTGAAGGAAGAGCACGGCACGTAACGAGAGAGAAGGAAAACTACCATTTGTCATGTTCCTTCAGCCCAAAACCCTTCCTGGGGTCTTGTCATGTGTGCCAGCCTTAGTGCGGGAAGACAGACTTTGGAGGTTAGAGGAAGGGTCCACCTGCTTCTCTCAGGATCATTAAAAGCTAACCATTAAATCTTGGAAACAACCATTTTCTTCAGTAAAGACTAAAATTCAAAATATGGGCCATTGCTGGAGGTAATGATATGTTGATTGAAACTGATGGCAAACTGTGAGTGGATGGTAGAACGTGCCGGACAATGGGGGAATATATAACTAGGAAGTGCTGTGTGTCGAAGATTAGGAAAGAATCCCTACAGAATAAGAACCTGACAGAACAGAGACTGGAGGAAGTTTGAGGCAGACTGACTTGCCTGCTTCGCACTTGGCAAAACCTAACCCTACTCTCAAACCAGTCATTCTACCCCTACCTTGCCTTGGGGAGGCCATTTTGTGCTGATGAACTGTGCTCGTAAATATGGCGAAGAAGGGCCCCCTCGACTCCTCGGACGCTTCCACCTAAGCTGCAGTCTTGGTTCTCTGTTAGTAGAAACAGAATTTGTAAAATGACGGCTGCAAATGAGGAGGGGGAGACCTGGGTGCGCCTCCAACAGAACTACTCTCTCCCCAGCTTCCTATTTTCCCGGCTCTGACCTCTCAGAACAAATATCCCTAAGTGACAGGGGCCAGTGGTCAACATCAGTGAGAAATAAACACACTAATAAGCGAGAACTTCTGCAGCATAAACGTGGGCCCTTGGCAGGCACCAGAAGCAACATAGTCGTGGGCCTTGATGGCTCCCTCTGAAGGCAGTCCTTTATGTCCTGCGAGCGCTCAGTGTGGCCCTTGAGGTTCATGGCTAATTGGAAATCTATAATGTGAACTAAACACCTTTTAGTGAATGGGGGTGGGGTGGGGGATGAGTTCACCTACTGTATCTTGAAAAGAAGCCCGGCAGCTGTTTTTTAATGACACCTTAATGTAAAATTATCGATAGAAAGAGACACAATGTATCTGTATCGTGCATTTAAGGAAGTGATGACTCAGGATACCTGAGCTAGGATGAATGGGGTCTTCTTTTCTGAACTGCGGCAGGCTTAATTGATATTTTTAGCTGCCTTTAGCTCTTAAGGAGAATGAACTCAGCATGTGAAAGAAATTAGGTCAAAGTTTGAAGAAAAACAGGATGAGGGAAAATTTGTTGACATGGAAACCATGAGCAATGGCTCAAGTCCTGCCCTTCCCTCCCTTGCCTGCCAGTCACAGCAATAAGCCGAGAGACTCTGGGAAGAACCCAAGATGATGCCTTAGGCCATCTGCAAAATGTCCATCTTTAGACGTGGCGGGATGACTTCAGCAGGAAAGAGGGTTTCAGGTTCCTGACTTCAATCCTAAACGTCCATCAAGTAAGTGTGTATGTGTGTGTGTGGGGGGGGGAAGAATGATTGGGTTTTAATTTTAACTCTTTTATTAAATTTGTCCCTTGACAATTATATATATATATATATAAAATATTCCTATCACCACTATATATATTCCTATCACCCCTATATATACATATATATATATATATACATTCCTATCACCCCTATATATATGCATACATATATATTCCTATAACCACTATATGTGTGTATATATTCCTATCACCTCTATATATACATATATATAATATTCCTATCACACACACACACACACACATATATATATATATATTCCTAGCACCCCTAGCCTCTCATATCCTCTTTTCACCCCTTTATAGCCCCTCCTCCCCCTAAGTCCTTCTCACACCTCCATGTCTTTTTGTGTTGCTTTGTGACTCATTGAGGTTAGCTGGAGCATCTGTGTGACCACGGCTTTATCTACTGGAGCATTCTCATTAGCGAGGATCCATCTGAACATGTTTGTCCCTCTTTAGAACCCATAAGTAGCCCATAGTTCAGCAGTGTAGGGCGGGACCACGTGACCTCTCCCTGATCTATGATTGGCTGCTGACAGGCCCAGTCTTGTGCAGAAGCGGATCTATCTGTTACACTTAGGATGTAGAGTCCTGTGATAAAAATAGGCTAGTAACTGACATGGCCATGATTTGCTCAACTAATGATTAGCTTGTATTGCTTAATTATCCTAAACAGTTTGCAATAGCACTTTCAAAGTGTTGGAAGTAACCCTTCATTAGAATTGAGTTGTATAGGTACACATCGTCTTAAATCAAATTATTTCCACTAAAATCAGAAGCAAGACGAGGGTGTCTATTCTCCCCACTCCCTACTCAACATACCACTTGAAGTCCTTGCCAGAGCAATATGATAAGAGAATGAAATAAAGGAGATGCAATTAGATAAGTATGTTAGTTAGTTTTCTGCTGCTGTGAGAAAATATCATGACAAAAAGTGACTTACAGAAAGGAATAATTCGTTTGGGCTTGTGGTTATAGAAGGAGTCAGGCAACAGGGGGTCAGAGCAAGAGGCTGCGACATTACATCTTCAACCTTAACCATGAATAAGAGAGAGAAATCTAAAAGTATGATGTTTTATCCAGGGTTCTCTAAAGCAACAGCAATGATAGAATGAATGCATAAAATAGAGATAGGAAACAGATATTTACAGAGGTACAAAATCCTCTTCCTCAGTTCCTTTATTTTGTCTACTCAAAGAGACAGATACATGTTACAGGCATTAGTAATGGGTTGACCAAACCATCTAAATCCCTTTCAACTACAGCTGCAGACACAGGGCAAGGGGCCACAGGATTTGGTATTTTCCCTTCTGGGCTTCTGTGTTACTTTGGCCCAACACTTCCTCACTATGTTCCTTCCTCCTTTTTGGAATGGTAGTGTATATTCTGGGTCACTGTATATTGGAAGTGTACAATTTGCTTTTTTATTTTACAGGGAGTTACAGTTAATATGTTGCTTTGAGTCTCAGTTCCCACTGATAATAGCAATGCTTGAGAAATCATGGACACTAGAACCTTCAGAGAGTGACATTTATGTTGAGATCTGGGTATGGTTTCCCCAAGGAGGGTAGGACACAGTATGGTCTAAAGCACCATCTTCAAAAGAGCTGCAGGTTTTAAAGGAAGGACAAGGAACAATGGTTGTTGACAGAGATGTGATAGAGAAAACAGCCACACTTGATGCTAGGAATAAAATTTTCTAGCCAGTGGTGTTGGTGCACACCTTTAATCCTAGCTTTTGGGAGATAGAAGCAGACAGATCTCTGAATTCAGGGACAGCCTGGTCTACAGAGTAAGTTCCAGTACAGCCAGGGCCACACAGAGAAACCGTGTCTCAAAAACAAAATAACAACAACAACAATAAGAAAGTGAGACCATTAAGAAAGAGATGAAGCACTAAGCCATCTTTCTGGGGTGCATCTTTAAAGAATTTGGGGATTTGAGGAGTGTTCCACTAGTTCAAACTGGGGAGGTGTAAGAATCCTTGGAGTAAAAAAAAACAAAACGGGTGAAGAATGTGAAGGAGAAAAATCTGGATTTCTTGGCCTTAAACAATTTGTTCGTGGCTTTTCTTAGAAAGTGTGTGTCATGAGATTCTAGAATTCTGGTCTCACTAGGAGTATGGAAATAGCCGTGGGCCAGTCTATCAGCTACCCCTTGGTTGTGTCAAATACCATACGGATTGTGCTGGAAGGAGGCATTCGTCAGTTCTATGGAAGGGAGCAATGAAGTTCAAATAATGTATGTTTGGCAAGGAATGTGGTATACAAGGACCGGGATTCAGGCTCATGCCATCTGGAAGCTCTGCTGGTAGCTTCCTTGTAACTCAAGGTTTCATTCTTCCTGCAGGATAAGCTTTTACCCTTTGAGGTGGTGGGTACTAATCCATTGACAGACTGACTGACACTTTTTTTTGGTAGCATGGTAATACAATTCACATGCTATTTGTGGGTTTTGATGTGTTATTTTGCCATTCTTACTATAAACAGATGACAGCAGGGTCCCATGCAGTTGTTAGGCCTTCTAACAATGGTTAAATTGCTCTGGATCTCTCCACTAATGAATCAGAAAAGACTCAGAGCACAGGCTCAATGTCCTTTTGATTTCTTATTTGGTCTGGGAAGACGAATATGGACTTGACCTATGGGAAGGTCAGGAGGTAAAAAGTCTAACATTTGCAGGGTTTTTGACTCTCTAATCCAGGAATATGAACTCAAAAGGGCAGAGGTTTTGTCTTTGTTCCTTTCCACTAGCAGAAGAATTGGCACCCAGACTGCCCTTCCTTGTTTTAGATGCCCTTTCAACTGTGCGTGTTTATTTTATGTATTTTTAGCACAGTTGTAAGTTTATATTTGTAAGTGTGGTAAACTCTCTGCTTATGTCCAAAAAACATATTTATTTTCTCTGTCTTTTAACTCAGAGGTTAAGCCTTGGTAAATAGTATTTCTTTGTTTTTTAACTCTTAATGTGCCTAGAATAAAGTTTGTTTTTTTTTTTAACATAATCTCTCTTTTGCTTCTCGTCAATTTTACGATTTTTTTTTATATGTGAATTTAATGTCTCTCAGTTTCTCTGCTTTAAAAAAGTCATTGAACTTCTATGATCTAGTAGCTCTGGCTTTTCATCAGTCATGAGAACACATTAAAACCTGGTGGGAGTCAAGCTGGTATCTGTAGATGAGTACATCTTTCCTCTTGGCCTTCAAGAACATGGCAGATTAGATTTAATAACATCCCAGCTATATCAATTTGGGGACAAGGGGCAAGAGGAAGCCTTGGTTGTGTCAAGCTCAGCAATGAGATGTAGCAAACCAAGGCACAGGCACCCAGGAGCACTTACCACCCAGCACTCCATCTGAAGCATAAAGAAGGTTAAGGAAAATTAGAGTTTGTGTGGATTTATTTGTTCATTTAGCACACATTGGTGAAATATTTTTCTGAGTAAGCAGGCATTAAAATAGGCTTTTGAAATTTGGGTATGATTAATATTTATATCCCTGCTTTGAAGAGAGTCTGAACCAAGTTACTCGGTATTTATCGTCTAATAAAGACAACATAATTTTCGGATGCTACGTCCTATTCAGTACATTTAGGTCTATCTCTGCATCAAACGCACATCTCTGGGTGCTGCTTAATATTGCTGATGGTATCAAGAGATTGGCTTTAAATGACCTGACTTACGCATGAGGCTGCCTTATTTATGGAAGCGAAACTCCACGTGTGGTAGTGAAAATACCACTGGAAGAATGCCTCTTCATGCCTTCCCAAGAGACTGCTTCCTTAATGAGGCACTCACTGGCCCCCTACAGTTTCTCTATGGAACGGCCTTGAGAAAGATCTGAAATTTTAGATGTTTTTACTAATGAATGTGAAAACTAATGAGGTTTTCATTGTTTTAATTCTGTGTCTGGGGAATAAGCTAGATGGCTATAAAGAGAATAGTATCAAATTTGAATTTTTAAAAATGTGTTCTTTTGTAGAATAATGCAAAAGTTTTAACTTTGAACACACTTGCAACGAGGGAAAAGTGTCGGGAAACTTCATAAAGCAAATATGCATTAGCTCCAGCAGTGTTTTTCTAATCTAATAAAAATACATGGTAAACGACTTTTTTTTAGAAGCGAGCTGGTATGAATGCAAACCTCAGTTCAAGCCAAGAAAGCAAGCACATCAGAATTTTGCTTTGCGAGCTGTCAATAATGATTATTGCGATTACTACAGCTTCCAGGTCCGGAGGGGAATTAGAATCTGCTTCCATGTGATGCAGTGGATGAGGAGAGTTAGAATAACAAAGACTGGAATATTCCGGGGCAGGTGGAAGAGCAACATACATCACAGAGTGTGGGAAGGACAGCTGGGAGTGCAGAAGAACATCAAGGTGACCCATCACAAAGAACAAGCAGCACGTGGATCCTGCAGCATGGCTTCCCAGTGAGGGGGGAAAAAAGCACATGCTTCATTCCAAGGTAATTCAGGCAGTCCTGGTGAAGAGACTGGTGATCTTCTGCCCAGAGAAGGCCCACAGACCTCACAGGCTTCAACTCCAGTTAGTGCGCATTTGGTGAGTTAGAGACTCTCCTGACCTGGTGTGACAACAATGATGGTTCTTTCTGTCCATCTCCTTACTTGAGTGCTTATGGCAGGGTACCAGACATTTCCTGGGATGTCATGAGATACGGCCAACAGCCGACGGATTCCACCCAAGCCCAGTTTAGTAAGCTAGTGAATTTTGTGGGTTACTTACAGGAGCAGGAATAAAAAGTTGCTTACAGAAACATGGGTGACTCAAAGGCAACTGCACCACTGAAAAGTTGGCACCATGAATAAGGACACACAAAAGCCACAGCCTTGGTGATCCTTGCACAACTCGCTTGCAGCTAAGCTGACCAGAGATGTTCCCTCCCCCATTAACTCTTACTATTTATATAACCTTGAGGCCCTGTGAATCTTGTAAATTTCAGGAACTTCGTGAGCCTTGTGAGTTTTACTTTGTTTCTGAATCCTGGGGTTGTCCTTCTCCCTCCAGAAGGGAATGTTTTAATTTAGAACAAACAGCTTTGCAATGATGGAGGAACTGACTGTTTAAAACTGATCTACATTGTAGTTCAGAAGAAAGAACTTAAGAGAGCCTGAAGTTAATCTGCTACAGGTAAGATAAGGGGTAAGAAGCCACAAGGAGGTCGTATTGAACAGGGAAGGGCCAAATGTTCAGGTAGCAAGAGTCTCGATTCAAACGATGATGAGTATGCCTTTGACCTCACCTCATCACCTGAAAATATTTGTAGAGTTTCATAGCTCCAAGCCTGAGGTCATCAAGTAGACAGATTTCTGGAGTTACCTATCTTCAATGAGGTAGAGACAGAGAAACGTAATGTCCCAGTGACTACTAGACACCCACAATCTTATTTGCCCTTCAAAAAGCGTGTCTAATGCTCTGTTGGTGTCACAAGTATGGGACATGGGTCTACACCTGCAGATCTCAGTTCCATGTTTGCTTTCTCAACTCCCCACACACTTGCCAGACAAACCCCAGCTAGTATCCCAGACTATGTAAACGAGAATGCGAGAGGCGTGGTTCCAAAAAATGGAGGACATGCTTTGCCCACAGATTGCCAGCCTGCCATGCCATATGTGGCCAGCAGAGGCTCCTGGTAGGCAAAGCAGGAAGGTACAGAAGTGAAGACGTTTCGAGGCCAGGTCAGTCCAGCCTCAGAGTCAGCTCAGCTGCAGGAAACATGGAAGCCTCTAAGCTTGGCTGATGTCCTGCCTCCACAGCCACATGGAAGACTACCGTTTTAGAGTAGGACAGCGGTTCCCATCCTTTGCCTATTTCTGTCCCCAGTTCTTGAGTTCCTCTTTCCCTTTACAATACCTTTATCTGTATTTTGACTTTGTCTCAATGTGGCCATTTCTGGGAATTTGAGTCATTGAGCCTTTTGCAGGGAAAGGAAAGTGTATTACACCAGCAGGGCTGTGCCCCGGGTCACGTGGTGTCAGCCTCATGTCTTGGGGCCAGCAGCCTTTTATTTTGTGGGAGAGTGGACGCAAGCAAACAGAAAGTGCCAGCACAGAGGTTCGTACAAAGCAATAAATGATAGTGGCTGCTGGGCAGGGCTAAAATCCCCTTACCCCATCTTCTCAGTGCCTCCCGTTCCTGGAGGTAGCAAGGTGGGCAGGGCAGCTCAGCTGAACCATCTCAGTGCTAGGAACTTCCTTAACTTGAGGCAGTTTGGGGAATTTCCACAGTCTCAAAAGGAAAATATATGTTTTAATTTGTTATTTACCCTCTTAGATTTATTTAATTTTATTTATTAATTTTTCACTATTGGGCAATTTTTATTTATTTATTTCCTTTTTCCTATTTCAGCCAAAAATAAAAAATAAAATTATGTCATTTGAAGCAAAATGAATAGAAGTATTAAGTGACATAATCCAGACTCAGAAAAACAAATTTTTAATGATTTCTCTCATGTATATAATCTAGGGTGTGTGTGTGTGTGTGTGTGTGTGTGTGTGTGTGTATGTGTATGTATGCAGGTATACACATGTGTGCAGGTTTCTATGGAGGCTATTTGTGTATGTAGGTACACACATGTGTACAGATGCATGCGGAGGCCATGTGTGTAATACAGGTACATACATATGTGTAGAGTCATGTGCAGACTCTGTGTGTGTGTGTGTGTGTGTGTGTGTGTGTGTGTGTGTGTGCAGGTGAAGGTGTATGTGGAGGTCAGACGTCTGTGTCAGGTGCCTCCTCTGCTTCAGCTACTCTCCACAATCTTTGTATTTTAACCTCTTAGAATTTCTTCTTTTGAGAATTTCATCCACTTTGTTTATAGGCACAGGGTCTCTCACCAAACCTGGGGCTCACTGACTCAATTAGACCAGCTGGTGAGAAAGCTCACAGCATCCTCCTGCCTCTACCCTCTTGGCACTAGGGCTACAGGCACCGTGTTCATCATCTTACTTCTTTTACACACAGCTGGAGCTACGAACTCAGCCTGTCGTGCATGCGCAGTGATCATTTCACTGACTGAACAAGCCTGTCCACCTGCTCTTGTCATTTTTCCCATGTACCCCACGTGCCCCAACTCCAGCAATGCATCCCATTTTGTACCACTGTAACCCATGACTCTGGTGAGACATGTGTGCTGCCTACGTTATATCTGCTTGATACCAACCCAGACATACCTGGGGAGAGGGCACCTCCATGGAGAAACTGTCTCTATCAGACTGACCTGTGGGAATGTCTGGGTGGCATTTTCTCCATTAATGACTGATACGGGAGGGCCCAGCCCATTGTGGACAGTGCCACTGGGCAAGCAGGCCTGGGTTATGTAAGAAAGCAGGCTGAGCAAACCCCAGGGAGAAGCCAGGAAGGGACTTCCCTCCTCTGCGGCTGCTGGCACTTCTGCTCTTGCTTCCTTCAATGATGGACACTGATCAGAACATGGCAGCCAAGCAAACCTTTTCCTGCCCAAGGTACTTTTGGTCATGGCATTATCACAGCAACACAGAACAAAGTGGTCACATGCCCAGTGGAGGACCATAGTATAATTTATGTATCTGCCAGACAAAAGGTATTTGGTCAAGCTTCTTTTGTTGTTGTGTTTTAATTATCAAAATAAAAGCTCTAGTCTTTCTCTTTGATTGTCAAAATGTATTATAAAAAAAAAAAAAACCATTGGAAATAAAAACTCACATAGTGAAATCAACTAGAGCCAAAGGCCATACAACTCAATGAGCGTCTGTGCCAGCTGTTCTCAATCTTCATAACACTGTGGCCCTGTAATATAGCTCCCTGTGATGTAGAGAACCCTAACCATAAAATGGTTTTATTGGTGCTTCATAACTCTAATTCTGTTACTGTTATGAATTGTAATATAAATATCTGTGTTTTCCGATGGTTTTACGTGACCCCTGTGAAAAGGTCATTTGATCCCCCAAAGGGTTCGCAACCCACATGTTGAGAAATGCTGTTCTACGCAGGGTAGCCACTTGTAGCAGAAGCTGTGGAGGATCACACTGGGTTTTCACTTTCATTATCAAATAGTGATACACTGACCCACCACCAAAACGCAAAATCATGGCAAGAGTTCCATGTAGAAAACAATCAGCTCCATATCCTCTTTCTTTCTTTTTTTTAAAAAAAGATTTTATTTTTATTTATTTTATTTTTTAAATGTTTTTATTTAATTTTAATTTATGTGCATTGGTGTGAGGGTGTCAGATCTTGGAGTTACAGACAGTTGTGAGCTGCCATGTGGGTGCTGGGAATTGAACCCGAGACCTTTGGAAGAGCAGACGGTGCTCTTAACCACTGAGCCAACTCTCCAGCCCCATATCCGCTTTCATAATACACATCATCACCTTCACTCACTCAGCTTTACTCTTTCTCCACTGATTTTATCAAAAGGCTTACAACTGTTTCTTAAAATCAGGTTAGAGATCTCCTTCCTCGGGTGATCTGCTTTACCTCTGTGACAGGCAATGGCGTCGCCTGGAGAGCCATTTTATATAGTTCTCTCCTGCACTGTATCACTTGGACAGGTAGGTGACATACAAGCTTTTGTGCTGAGGTACCAAGGGCTACCATGTAAGATGTCTAACCGTATGAATAAGAGAGGCCCTGAGGTGTCTGGCAAAGCATATAGAGCAAAACAGCAGTTTAACAGGAGATGTTTGTAGCACATTTCTGACAGGGGATTGCCAGTAGGAATGAGTACTGAGAATGGGAAAATTCTTGTTTGTCTTGGTTCACTTTTCAAATGTGGTATATGACTCACACTATAGGAAAATTTGTGAATGAAGTCAGTGTGGTAAAGCTCTGGGTTCTTCCAGTTCTCTTCATATATGAAAAACATCATATAGAAAAATGATGCTATAAATGTGAGCCCTGTAAGAAATGCTCTCACTACCAACAACAACAACAACAACAACAACAACAACAACAAAAAGGCTTGAACAAAGCAATTGGAAAGGTGAAAGTCTTGAATAGGAACTTCCCAAAGAAGACATCAAATGGCCTATGAGAATGAAGTTTTGTATATATATGTGTGTGTGTGTGATTACATATATAACCATATTATATCATATATAATGTATCACACACACATATGTATGCATATATGCTTGTGTGCATGTGCGTGTGTGTGTGTGTGTCCTCAAAATACTAAGTCTTAATAAGGTTCAGAGTCACTGGCATCACTGATAACTGGTAGCTCCATTTTGTACACCCCTGTATCTGCCAAAGCTTAACTTACCTATAGTCTGTGACAATTTTGTTCCATTTATAAAATCTAATGAAAGCCAAGCACATACAAGAGTGTATTAGCAGATTTTAATGTTCCTTCACAAAACCCCCAAGCAGAACAAATGTCAAAGAACAACTGGATGGATAATTTGTGGTATCTTGTCATTCAAAAGTCTTCTAAAGGGGCTGGAGAGATGGGCCGGCACTTAGAATACTCGACTTTGCAGAGGAGCACAGTTTGTTTGTTTGCCATGGCAACTTACAACTTTCCCTAACTGTAATTGCAGAGGATCCAAAGCTGATGGCTGGACACTGAGACACCAGGCATGCACACAGGCATGCAGTGCACATACACAAACAAACAAAACACTCATACCCATAAATTAAAAATAAACAAGTAGCATTTAACTTGTTTTCCTAGAATGAAAATTACACAAATGTGATTTTATCGATTCATTCTCTTTGATATAAACATGTATCCCTGACAATGAAGAGTCACATATGCAAGCAACACTATGAAGAACGCTGTCACCAAGGAGTGCTCACTGTGTCTACACAAGGCTCACAAGCAGCAAACCAGCCTATGGCGAGATAAATAGATTCTTTTTAGCCAAAGCATCGAGGTCAGAATCTGTGGAGTAAATGTTATATCCATAAGATAGTCCATATAAAGACGTTTAGTACCGTGCCTCAGAAAAGATGTTTGCTCAATGACTTTTTCTGCATCCCTCCTCCCCAAAACCTTTAGCTTTTATAAAGCTTTAGAATAACTTAATTTCACAGAAACCGTGCTATAAATCTTCATCATTCTCAAAATTCCTGGGTGGGGATGTGAATAGAAGGCAGAAAGCTGCGTGCTTCAGTTCTAAAAGACGAATTCCTTAGACATAAAGGCGCCAAGACCTCACTTGTCCTGGGCTGTGGTGAGCCTAGCAGGCTGCAGCTCACAGAGTCCTCTCACCGTTGGCATGCCATCCTCCTGCCTCTCATGAGAAGCCCTTGTACTTCTTGCTCTCCAGAGTTGTTCGTCACTCAAGTAAAGCCCTGACTAAGGTCCCCATAGTACTCAATTTCCCTTTGACACCTATCTGTTCAGTTTTACTATATAATGTTTCCCCCTTCACTGGTTATGACTATTAATGCTTTTTGTGATTCCTAAAATTTCAGAACCAACTAGTCTTGCTTGTATGTAGCCAGTTGGTCTCAATTCCCATGATGTTAGCTCCCAAGCCTTGCTCATCCTTTGTATTATATTACATTGGCCACACTGCTGTGTCTGAGTTTTTCTACTCTGAGGCCATACGGTGATGTATCCTATTCTGCAAACGAAAACTGTAGCATGTCTGGGTACATAACGCAGTTCCTCCTTCCTATTGCTGTCCTTTAGAGAGTCATGCCAGTGTCTAAGACTCATAGATTCTCTTGCATGCTGATCATGACCTGTCCATAGGTGCTAGGTCCCCTGGTGTCTATATGGAGGTGGGCTGGCTTCTTTACTGATGCACCACATTAGCCTTAAAACTCAGTAAGACAGGCAGAGTAACTCAAATAGAAAAACAGTTTGGAGACCTTACTTACATCAGTACCTGCTCTCAAAGCCAACCACTGTCCCATCATTGCTGAAGCACATTGAAGCAGTGTTTTGTGACTCTGCTCCATCCTTTCTTCCTTCTTAGGTTTCAGTTGTTCTCTTGTAACTCTCAGGAGCAAGTTCTTCCTGTGCCTTTCTCCTGTCTGTTAGGGGAAGCCTGTATCTGAATGTGCGCCCTGCATCCAGTGGGTCTTGATGCACAGCTGCTGTTAACAACTGTCTGGCAAGAGATGCAGCACCCCAAAGGCATTCTGGGTACTAGAATTAATATTAAGCCAAGCTAAACAAAGGAGAGATTTCAAATAACAAGGAAATGAAGGTGCATTAATTTCTGTAATGCTAAAAGCAGCAGACTGGGGACTATCAAGTTTTCTTGGTCTTTTATATTATATCCGTCATTCCAAAAGGAGATATAAAATATGTAGTTTTTATTATCATGTTTTTTATAGATGGGAAGGATTGTTGCAGTGTAATCTAGCAACCCTCTATCCAAACCACCATCCCATCTTTAAGAGGAATTTTCATTTGCATCCCAGGAAGGCTGCTGTAGATTCAACATGGCTCTCGTTTCTTTTTCCGCCGTGCTTTTTCTATACATGTTGAAATTTAAGTTCTGGTCAACAGAAGTGATTTTTAAATAATTTATAGAAACTTAGTTTGGAGAAAAATGTGGCATTTACATGGACGGTTGACATATGGACTGTATATAATTACAGATAACAGGGGTAGTATGGCTGTTTACAATTAGACGCTGTGGAATCACAGCCACAGAGGTGCTCCGTGTCACACCCTCTGCACACAACTCACCAGAGATGAAACAAAGCCTGGGGCTATTTAGGAAGACAAGTGTCACAGAGTGTGTCTGTGCTGGTGAATAACGTAGACTGTACTGACCCGGTGTAGAGTACGTAGTTGAGACCTTCCCATCAAAACAAACAAACAAACAAACAAACAAATAAATGCCACCACTTTCACAACAAGAAAGATGAGGGGATAATTACAACAAGTGGCTTATAATTTGTAGAAATAAAAAATGATAGATTAAAAAAAAAACTCTTGTGTTTCTTATTAGGTGACATTGACTATGATTCCAATGAAAATATTAAGAAAGTTTTAGTTATAACGAAATGTTATATGCAGAAACAAAAAGGAGAAATTCATAAAACTTCTAGGAATGAGGAATGTGAGGGCTGGGGCTACAGTGCTTGCCTAGCAGGCGTAAAACCCAGAGTTGCTGCCTAGCACAGCAAAATGATAATAATAATGCTATTGATAAAAGGAGACTAACTTTTATAGACATTACACAGACTTACCACTGAACATTTGCAGTGCGCTCTAATCTATATTTACTAACAGATAAACGAGTTACCAGGGATGGGGTTTATGCCTGCATATGCCATGGGTCCACACATCTGCCACCTACCCATCCACAGCGCTCCAGGTCAGTTCCGAAGTTTCCCAGCAAAGCAAAACTGCACACTGGGCAATTGATTTCATGAAACTGCCAGTGTTACTTCCATGGGAAAGAGGAGGATCACAGTTTTTT
The DNA here is from genome assembly GCF_903995435.1 of Acomys russatus. Taxonomy (NCBI): domain Eukaryota; kingdom Metazoa; phylum Chordata; class Mammalia; order Rodentia; family Muridae; genus Acomys; species Acomys russatus. The sequence continues at coordinate 24,261,802 of NC_067164.1, read as the reverse complement.
GAGGCATATTTAAAAACAGACAGACAAACAAAAAAAAAAAACAGTTGGAAAAGATCCATTCAAAGTTACAGAGTTTTGCTTGCCACTGCTCCGGTTCCCTACCAGAAGTCAGCCCGTGTTTCCTCCTTAGAGCATGCTTTGGAGATCTGACTCCAGAAGCAAAGCCACTCGTGTATTCTAAAAAAAAAAACCTATCATTACAGAAATATATAAACATCCTTAGTAAATATTCATGCTGCACCACCTAAAGCAGTTTCCATATTTCATTGAGCTTGTCACATTTGGGTTCACTGTGAGCCTTTGTGACAGAAGGTTGTGCAAAGGACTGGCACATGTAATTGATCACGCAGTGTGTGTTCCTGAGTGGACTGATAAAATGGGATGTTAAGTAGAAAATTCCCATCCGAGCTGTGTTATCTTTCCAGAGAGCAGGAACATTTGGGAAGCATGATTAAAATAATCAGGGAGAGTTTAAGAAAAACCTAAAATGCATGCACACTGTGAACAGAGCCCAGCCCCCTCCACGAGTCACGGCAGATGACTTACCATCCTTCCCTCTGTGAAAATAAATTGGGAAGTTGTTCTCTGTTTTTCTCCATAACTACAGTCCTTCAAGTGGAAGCTGAAAACAAAAAAGGCAAATGAATAAAAACATTTCCCTAATGTGGAAAGATGCAGACCATGCTGGGACAGGAAATAATATTTGTTTTGTTTCCAGTCAGTGGAATGACATTTCTGTCTTTGGCTCTACCACTAGAGAGGCCATCCAGAACTTTCTCATGTGGAGCCTACTGTCATCTCCCTACTGTGGCAGTCTCCTCTACATGTGCACATTGTTTTGCATTTAAATATATATTGCTTTTAAATTTTAAATGGCGATATGAGTGAGAGGCCTTAGCAGCAAAGAAATTAGATTTGGGAAGTCAAGTGAGGAAACAAGAACAGGCAAATATATTAAAATAGTGCTCTCATTTGTTGTGCCTCGAACATCCACCTGGAATCCAGAGAGAGAGTCTCCAGATGGCTGATATTCCATTTGATGTTTTCTTGAAAACTAAGGCTTTTTGAGAGGTTAAGCTGGGGAGGGGATGCGGCATTCAAACTCCACATTTGGAGGCAAAGAGAAAACTGGTATGGACTCATCAAAAGACAAACTGAAAATCTCTTTGCCTAGTTCATGCCCCAGAATGAGCGATGGAGAAGGGAAAGCTCAGCTCCACAGTTCCCCCACAAACCTTGCTCTTCCCGCACAGCAGCGATGGTCTGTATCATCACCATAAAGGTGAGTAGAAACGTAAAGTCATATCTCTCGTGCAAAGCACGCGTGCATTGTCTTTGGAAAGTGATGTCTGGACTGAAAAAGATGAAAAGAAAGTAAACTGACTAACTGATGGACTTGGGAATAGAACAGATGGGGGAAATATGACTATATTTTGCCAAAGAAGTGATACTGAGCAGGTCAGGAAATGAAAACATTACCTAAATAATTATGCACTGAGCCCAAACATGGGGTCAAGTCGGGCCCTTGGGGACTCAGCTCTCCAATGAAGTCCAATGTCTGCTCTGAATGCCCCGTGTGTACGGGAAGACACACTTGGCTTTAAAGTGCCAGTAGGTTAGAAAACATATTTATGTTGGGTAGAAACAGCCAAACAAATTAGCTTGAGAGAAGGAAAACTCACTTTTGAAGTGAAAGAAGCTTTTTCACTGCAAGGAAAAACAGACTCTAAAACAGCTTATATGATGAGGTAATGAGGGTAAGTGGTAGGTGTGTCTAATTTTAGATTAATTAGATCAGTGGAAATGCTGTTGATTTAGTCAGGACACTGTACAAAATACACAATGATGCTTTTCCATGAAACCATCCCCAGGGCAACAATATTAACCATTCTAAGATCATCTCAACCAAAACTTACATGACTATCGTCTTTAGAAAGCATAGCCATCAGCAATAATAACTTTTAAAAAACACTCTACTCCTTTGTTGAATGAATCTTAAGACTCTAATGTGTAAATGGTCCTTTCAGCAGAAGCGTTTAACCCAACTGGAGAACGTCCTTTGAGTTGAAGAGAAAACTTCTGAAAACCAAAGATATACTGAACAGCTTGACAGTCAGTTGGGTTTATCATTTTTGCCAGTGGACCCCTAGGAGGGGCAAGAACTCCAGTCCAGCACCAGCCCTTGAAGTTCATTTCCCTTTGAGTAGCTCGAGAATAATCCACAGCCATCTTCACTCCCCTTTCCTGGAGTATATGAGGTAAGAAGCTTCCCAGCAGGTCTCAGCAGACTAAAGGCCCTAAGTTCACCTTACTGATCAGAGGAGAAACATCGTGTTGAATTCGTTGACATTTTCATTCTGTGCATTTAGCAGGCAAATACCCTCTTCAACTTGGTGTGATAGAATCCACCGCTTCTACAATGTGTAATGGCGGGCAGTATGTTTCCTTCTTTTTCCCTAATGCAAGGGAATGTGAAAAATAACTGTACCAAGAATGAGTTATTTGAATTTAACACACAAGCTGATGCTGGTCACTAAAACCCATTTGTGACTTGTCAAGGACATGTGTGAAATCACAGAATCATTTTCCCTGTTGTAGCTGCCTGTTGGTGTGCACAGAAATTGAACATTTCTGATTGGATTTATGAAAGAGAAAGACCTCTCCAAGAAACTCTGTTTAGCACTCAAAAAAAAAAAAAAACCCAAAATAACAAATTTGAAAGCGATAGCCCTTACCTTTCCACACCTCTTCTTCTTCTTCTTCTTCTTCTTCTTCTTCTTCTTCTTCTTCTTCTTCTTCTTCTTCTTCTTCTTCTTCTTCTTCTTCTTCTTCTTCTTCTTCTTCTTCTTCTTCTTCTTCTTCTTCTTCTTCTTCTTCTTCTTCTTCTTCTTCTTCTTCTTCTTCTTCTTCTTCACACTTTGAACAGCATCTGTGACTTTCAGACTCTTTGCAGCATGGTTAACCAGATTGAACAGTTGGGAAGATGGGTAGTAGAGCAACTTGCCTCAAGCTTGTTTGGGCAGTTTAATCCAGGCTTGAGAAAGGAGATATAAACACGCCATCTCTCCTGAAACACAATGTATACAGACACTTTAGATTTGGAAATATATATTAGAGGCTCAACTACCTCACACAGATCTAATGGCGAATCAATTTATCAGTAGCCACTTGTCAGTCTCTTCGCCAGTCCACCACCTTTCCAGCCACACTTGCTTTTAGACACCGTGGCTGAAAATCGTCATAGCCTACACATTGCCTTCACTGGGATTCTGTGTTATCTCACTCAGCAATGCTTTGCTCACCTCTTGGGGACTGCTAAGAGTTCTATGACTGAGTCGGATCTTCAAAGGCCAGAGCTTGCTGATTCTGACCCAGAGCCTAGAAAATGAGCCTTAAACAGTTCCCCTATAGGACCACCCCAAATCCTTCTCATATTTCCAAGCCCAGCCAGTGCTTCTAACAACATCTACTCCTGTGCCTCAAAGGAAACCCAGTAATATTACAAGAGTAATATGTGGTTATATTTTATAAGAAATTAGGGGGAATCATCACTTTTCTAGGGTATTCTGTAGGGAGCAGATGAAGGTCAGATGAAGGTCTGAGTGAACATATATTATTGCCATGAGCACAGCCATGTCAAGGGCCCCGGTGCCTCAGATCCATGAGGATGGCAAAGCCTTCCGCTGGTCCATTTGCAGACATTGACAGTATATCTGAAGGAATCTACATGTCTTTCCTCCCCTCTCCCAAATATTTATAGAGAGAGACTGCTATGCTACAGAGACCCCTTGCACAGATGAGCTAATTCTTCCTCCTCGTTCAGTTGTATACCATATGCTTGTATACATTATAGTCAGCTATATACAATAAACCTGTATACAATAAATTCAGCTGTATACAGTGAGCCTATATATAATAAAGTCTGCTGTATACAATAAACTTGTATACAATAGAGTCAGCTGTATACAGCAAACCTGTATACAATACAGTCAGCTGTATACAGTAAACCTGTATACAATAAAGTCAGCTATATACAATAAGCCTGTATACAATACAGTCAGCAGTATACACTAAGCCTGCCTCCTGGATTCAGATGTAGAAAATAAATGTGTTGAGTTCTGGGCTGCTGGTGGTACACGCATCTCCATCTGACCTCATGGTCCACTGGACCTTGGCTTCCCTGAGTGTTTCTGTCTGCTCTTCCTTCCCTCATCACTCCAGGCAGGCTTCCAGGATAGAGCCCGGCAGCTTGCAGCAATACATAACAGGCACGACTGATGGCACTGTGGAATTTTACAAAGGATTTCATTTGTAAATATATTACCAGAAAGTGTTTACCTGCTACCGCAAAAACCCTAGGCATATGCAGTAAAACACCCATATGACAGACTCCAAGATCAGGTATTTACCATTTAGGGTACACATATGGCATTGAGTGAATCTCCCTGTAAGATGAGAGTTTGCAATATCCTAGCAGGAAGGAACTGGCACACTCAGATGGGGTCATCCAATGAGTTTAACAAAAGATAAATTTACAGAGATGCACTTCCGTGCCGAGGGCGGAAAGGCCAGGGGAGGGAGGGCCTAGCAGAAGAGAAGGGTGTCAGGAAATGAGGGGAGAGAGTGACGGAGACAGAGCTAGATCCCTGAGACTGGGCAGTTTGTGCTCCTGTCCTTCCCCAACAGTGCCGAGCAGTGGGACTCACAACAACTCTCTGACCCTCGTGGTCTTCTCTTCTTCTGGTTTCTGACTAATTCCCTGGAGGAAGCAGGAAGGCCAGGCTGATGTCCACACAGCCAGCTTCCTATATGGCAAAATGAACAGCAACAAAACCGAAAGAGAAAAAGGAGGAGCAAAGGAAAAACCGCCCATCAAGTGGTTTTGAATGACCTCAGTGTTTTTCTTAAAGATGTCTTCACTTCCATGTTGATTGAAACACTATTCACAACAGCCAAGATATATAATCAAACCACATAAGAGACCAAAGAAAACACGATACGTACACAATATATAATCCAGGCATCAAAAGGGCAAAACCCACATCATTTTGGGGCGGAGTGCATAAGTTACAGGGACACAACATTAAGTGAAATAGCCCAGGCACAGAAGACAAAAAACCAACCCTGTCACTTTCTGAGAAGGACAGTACGGGAGAGAGGGGTGTGAATGGTCTGAAATGGATAGAAATCTACAGTAGGAAAATATGCTAATGTTTTACTGTATAATACAGTGTGACTAGAGTTATAATGTAGGGCACATTCTGAAGCGGCCGGAAGAGAGAGCATCTACTACAGGAATGGTGAGATATGGCATGTTTGGGGGACTTTTGTTTGCCTTTTTAAAAAAAAATAATATCACTTCTCATATCCCAGGATCAAATAGCAATGTTTTATTCTGTATGCATGACCCCTAACTGTAGGCCTTTAGAGTCTACGTGGAGTGCTATCTCAAGCTCCAAGGATGGCACAGGTGATCCAGCCCTAAAGGAACCTAATACATCCATGGTTCTGGTGAGGGCTGGCGCTTCAAGGATGGGTACATGGTATGAGCCTGTGAAGATGAAGGAAACGACTTCAACTCTGCTATTCAACTTAGACCCAAAAGTAAGTGAGGCTGGAGGCAGCCGCAGCCTTCTGTCACCATGAGGTGAAATGGGACCGGGATGCATGTAGGAGACCAGAGGTTCTGACTTGAGCTCTGACTGGAGGCGCAGTCTTCTGCTACACACCCCACTGAAAAATGCCAATGCTTCCACCCTCAGACAAGGTCTCTGACGTGTGCACAGAAAGAGATCTGCCTGCTCCTGTGTGTGGAGCCCAGCACATGGGCAACTTGCCCGGTGCCGGGGCTTTGAGCCTGGCTGTGACTATGAGAAACAATCACACTCCACAGAGATTTTCTAGGGAGCTGCTTGTAAAGGAACCAGGTCATCTTGCTCACCCTGCAGACCCACCTTCCCTTCCTCTCCACCACTTACTGTAATTATTTCTCTCCATGAAAGGAACCGTCTGAAATTTTCAGATAATTTCCTCTTACTGTAGTAAAGTCTAATTAGCCGTTTGTGTTTTTGTCTTCTCAACTCATGCTCCATGTGCGGCCTAATCCATAATGTCACTTAACCTAAAATGATTCCTTTCAGCATACAGCCAGGGACTGAGTGTCGCCCTCAGCCACATGGCATATTCTCTGCTTGTAGCGTGGCAAAGCCTGCAGCTACCAGAAGCACTAATCGATCCTTGATGGATATAAAGATTATTGAGCCATACCACCATGGAACTAGACCTATTTTTAAAATAGATTAGCCCTTGTTCCTCCCTTGTTCTCATTAGGAAACACCCAGCCAAGCCAGGTGTGGCAGTTTGGTGCCTGTGACCTAATTTAAACTTTATCATAGAGTGATTATCCAAAAAAAAAAAAAAAAAAAAGGGTATTTTTAAATGAATGCCAATTACTAAAAAGACTATTCGGGTAGTCTATTTCTCCCCTTGGCATTAAGAAATGAAGAATACTTTTAAAGCTCTAGTTCTTGACTTACCGTACTCACAACATTTCCACGCACATGTGACATTATTTTGTGCTCTTATTCACCCTCCCTCACTGCCTCCCACTTTACTGTATCCTATCTCCTTTCAAAAGCTCCCTCCGTTCTAATAGGTATGAAGAATATTTCACTTTTACTTAAAAAGGAAGTACACTGCAAAACTGAAGCATTTGTTTATGATGCATCTTCCCTGTGAATTTTAAGCGATTCTTAAATATAAGAAAAATGGAATTTAATGATGGTAATCATAGCTTTCTACTTTTTCTCCACGAAAAAAAAAAGTATTAATAAAAAAAAAAATGGCATCCTCCCCAAGGAGCAGGTATCTGGGCATACTTAGGCAAGCATTTTAGAGTGTCTTTAAAGTCTAAAATAAACAAAACAATTCTCTTTCTCAGGAGGAGTTACTTGATCCAGCCCTGGCACCCTTTCCAAGCACATCCTCTTTAATGAGGCAATGCTGTCTGATCACTTCCTGTCAGGGGACTTTTTTCAGAGACACAGCTATTGCAACAATATTTATTTACCAGCTACCATTCCCTTTTCCTTTTTTCAATTCCCAGTGGGGGTTCTCTCTACCCACAGATTATAATGAGGAGAAAAGTTGCTGAAAAATACAAGTGGGCCTTTTATATTTAGAAAAAAATTATTTGCTCACAGGCTTGCCTGGGATGATTTTTTTAAAGCTTATTAATTTACTTTTCTGAAATGTCTTCTTTTAGGTATGTGAAAAGCAAGTGGAATTTAAGTTCAGGGCCCCCAACAACATGACAATGGGCGACACCAAAGTCTACAGGAACGGAACTTGTTGAGTTTCATGTCACCTCTCTCAGCCATGAATCCTTTTCCCTCTCTCTTTCCCCAGCATCTCCCCCCCCCCCCCCCCCCCCCGCCCGCCCGCCACCGCCCCCCCTCCCCCGTTTCTTCTTTTTCTTCGCGTTTCCACAGAACACAGAATCCCAGGGAACCTTTTGTTCACTGTCAGGTCAACAAGGAGCCAAATTAAAAACTAACAACTTTCGGATTTCAACAGACAGACAAAGTAAGTGCAGACTAAGAAGCAAAAAAAGAAAAGAGAAAAAGAGAGGAGGTGGGGGGGGGGACGGAGGGGGTAAAGACCCTAAAGAAAGAAAAGCCCGACTGAGGGATTTGGAGGGCAGCAGCTCTGGAGGGGCCAAGCTGCCTCGTTTGATGTGGGAGGTCTGCCCACAACCTGCTGGGACACTCCATGGGACATCTCATTAACCGTGTCATCAAAGCCCCCTCAGGTCCAGCGAATCATAACATTATCTCTGACATTACCACACAGATACAAGGTTCCCGGGGCAGTCTATAAACATGCCTGTACTAACCAATTCATCGTGGCTTGACACCCCGGCAAGGGCTCGATGCCCTTTAGTGAGCTCCGTGAATTGCCCCAGCCATTCATCAAACTTTCTTGGAGTGCATTTCACACAGCATTAAATTTAATTAAAGCAACATTGACTGCATTGTAATCCTCGGGAGGCTCTTTGTCAGAGGGACCTGGAACACTTTCAGCTTAAAATGCCTATTGTTTTGTTGGAGGTTTTCTTGGTTGTTGGGTTTGAGGGTTGAACTTTTTTTTTTTTTTTTAAAGGATGGATATCCGGATCAAATTGAACTGGTGCAGATCGCCCTTCCTTTCCTGCTTTCTTTCCTCTTTTCTCCTCTCTTTATTCTCTTTCTTTTTCCTTTTTAAACTCCTCAGACCAAGAGGTACAAAACACCTTATAAAACTAGCTTTCAAAAGTAGTTTTCAATAAGCTACATAGCTCTGTGATCTCAATAATGCCGCCAGGGCATGGCTCAAGAAAGTGGGGTGCATGTTGTGCTCACCTCTATCCTGCCCAGGAAGCAGAGAAGCACACCCCAGGCTTGCACAGCTCCACCTGGGACCTTCTTCTCAGTCACAGACCACTCCAGGGGTATCTTAAAGCACTGGGACTTTGCTACTGGAGGTATATGCAATTCTCCCATACACTTGGAGTCCTCAGTGATTTTTTTAGATGAATAAGTAAAGGCGGGCTGAGCTGGAAATAAATGCCCTTTTTTTTTGTCGGCAAAGGAAATTGGATAGCAAGAAAAGGGTGGAATATCCAAGAGGTATTGCTCTGTAGCTGTGTTATTTATGGAGTGTGTGTGTGTGTGTGTGTGTGTGTGTGTGTGTGTGTGTATGTGTGAGAGAGAGAGAGAGAGAGAGAGAGAGAGAGAGAGAGAGGTGAGGAGGGGAGGGAGACAGAGACAGAGACAGAGAGAATGTGCATGGGATGGTGGGAGTTAGGCAGAAAAGGGAAAGAAAGAAACTTATAGGGAATTTCAAATGTCTATATAACTGTCATCATCTTTTACTTCCTTTTTGTAGAAGAAAACTATGCATATTAAGTCTATCTATCTTCTGCATCACTCCCACAAAAGTGTGCAAAATCATCAGAAAAACTACACCCAAAAGGTGTAACGTAAGCATGGGAAGTTTGAGAGAGTGTAATTTGGTTAGACCAAGTTCAGATTGGTCTCATTGGAGAAAAAATAAGTTCTCTTTGGAGATCACCTATGCTGCTTTTGGTTGTTTATGATCATCTTTGTGTGCTTGCATTGAATGACCCAATTTCTCCTCCAATCGCCAATGTGTGCACTTCTGTGAATTCAGCAAAGAAGCCATGGTGGACATTGCCATATAAATCTATGCACATAGAATCTTTTCCCAGAAAACAGTGTCATTCAAATTTTCTATTTCAATTTCTTGGCCTGGAAAACAGGAATAGAAAAACACCACTCCCCAAGCTCACAGGATATTGTAGGATCACACAGAACAATGTAAACAGTGCATATAAAAGTTCTGGAATCAGTGTGCTTTGCAGTGGTAATGTGATCTTAATGTAAAACATCAAACATGAAAAATAATGACAAAAATGTAACTTTTTCCTCTTAAATTAAAACATTTATCATTTTGATGGATGTTTGAAGCTCAAAGAATGTACTATCTTTTAAATGTATGACCTGGCAAACAGAGAATTTGTTCGGGGTATGAAGGGAGGTTGGGGGGGGGGGGAGGCAGTAAATAGAAGGAAGTGATTTGGACCAAACAAAGAAAAACAACACATTTCACATTATGCAGTGGTGGAAAAAGGCAGGAATGAAAACAGATGCTTTAACATGGTTGATGCCATGAACATAGCAGAGTAGAAGAGACTCTAGGAGGAAATCTGTATTGGCCTTAAAAGACAGGGTTTTTATTTTGTTTTCTCTCACTGTAGGCATCCCTAGTCATTGGAGTGATTGGTACTGTGGTAGAAGGGATGTAGTGTGTGCCTTCCAGACATGGTATGCCGAGCTCTGGCACCATGTCTTAGTGCCGTGCGACTTTAGCCACTGACCTAAGTTCCGAGCCTGCGTTCCCATCAACCCTATGGAAATAAAGACACCTTCTCAAAGTGCTTATATATGAGGACTGTAGAAGGGCGCGTTTCTGTCTGTGCATGCAGTGTCTGACATAGGTACATTATACACACACGTTCTGAGGGGGAAGAAGAGTGCAAGTCATGGATTACACAGTAGACTACTAACTAGCATCCTGAAAACTGATTATAATAACTGCTTTTAGACTGAGAATTTGTATTCTCCCTACAACCGGCAACCTCTCTGTCTAGGCCTGCAGCACCGATTTCACGAAAGTGTTTGTTGGACTGTCAAGACATAGAGGAAAACGTTTCCCTGTTGAGTTGTCATATTATTACCGAGGATGATCCAAACACAGTTGCTCAAGGAACAAAGAAGGAAGTAGGGGGAGCCTTGGTTCCTGAGGCTCTGGGCAACTGTGAGGATTATGGCAGTAAGGAGAAAAGGGCATCCGCAGATAAGAATTATTTTAGCATGTAAGTTCAGAAAAGGTGAGTCAAAGAGGCAGCTGCTACTAAAGGCATTTATGACGCTTCCTGGGTGGAGTTTCATCGAAAGGGCTCCCAGCACTTCCAGCAGGCATCCTGGGAAGGGGGCTCTATAGCAGGCAAGAAACCCCGTGGGGGTTGACACTCAGCTGCCTCTGTCCCCATGTCTGGTTCCACAGATATTTGAAGATGTGAGGGTAGCTCATAGGAGGCAGTGTGTGACTTAAGCATTTCTGATATTTACACTACGCTCTTTCTTACTGGACATAGGCACTTGTGGTGTTTTGGATAGCCATCTTGGCTTTTTAACCCTTGAAAGCATGTACACCGTTGACATCAGCTTACTGTGACAATGAGGGCTTGTTTCTACATTGTGATTTGCCAGCTGGAATTCAAGCAAGGGAAGATTGAGATTAACGATTGGCTGCTCAAGGTCTTGGCCAGCACACCAAGGATGCTCTTGCTGAGCACATGGGGCCAAGGAACATGAAACAAGAACTAAAAATAAATCCTCACCAAAGAAAAAAAGAAAGAGGAGGAAAAGAAAGAGGAGGAAGAGGGGGCAGAAGACACAAAGTAGAGGAGAGGCTAGTTACTTACCACCATAAAGGCCTGGCTAGGCAAATCCATGAAGTTGCCCGGAGGAGTCCTTAAATAGATGGAGCTGGTAACCCACAGACAAAGTCCTTCACGCAGGAACCTTCGACTCTACTCTAAATGGCATTTATCTGATTGGATCAGACCACTCTCATGTACATGCATGTACACACACCTACAAGAACATATACATATGCCAAACCCACATCTCCATATGCATGTATGATGAGTGTGTTCACATGCATGGGTAGAACATGTGAACATGGCCCCCACACAAAGCATTTTCGCAGAAAATGCCAAGATTGGCATATGACTATTCTCCAATTAAGGTGATGCATACAACGAAGCACCAGCCTTACTAGGTGAAGACCAGAGGCTAGCTCCTAGGCCATCACATTTATTTTTTCTGTCCTGCACAAGAGAATATGCTGTCAAAGTAAGTTTAAGCACTAGACCTTACAGTGGGCCATGTACACTATGTGAATCGAAGTCCCTGTGGGCAGGCGCGGAGCTGGACTACTGTCCTTGCCCCACGTGACTCTCCCCTTGCCTTGTTTTTAGTTTTGAGATTATAATATAGCTTATATAATTTCTCCCTTGCCTTTTCACCCTCCAAATTCTTGTGCGTAGCCCTTTCCACTCTCCTTCAAGTTCATTTTGAAGCCTCTCCTTTCGTTAATCTCTGCTATATGCATATTTTTATGTATATACATATGGATTACTCAATATAATTTGTTCACTCCATGTAAGTTACTCTTTTGCATGTTTTCAGGACTGACCATTTGGCACTGGACAACCAACTGTTGTGCTCTTCCCTGGAGACCACCGCTTCCATTCCAAGCTTCCTTCTGCTGCCTATAGCTTTTGTTTAGGGCTGAGGCCTTTTGGACTTTCCCTCCCCATGCACTTTGACATGTCCATTGCTATTGTTCTTGTTAAGCTCACATTTGGACACTCATGTTGGTGAGACTTTGAGAATAGCTTCTGACATTACTAGGAGACATGACTTCACAGCGAACTCCCTGATCTTTTTGGCTCTTAAGAATCTTTCTGCCTCCTTTCCTCCCAATGATCCCCAGGCCTTAGGTGTAGGCAGTGTTTTATAGATGCATCCACTGGGCTCCACAACTCTGCATTTTGATTGGCTATGGTCTCCTCTTGCAAAGAAGAGTTTCCTCAATGAGGGGTGAAGACTACACTTATCTGTGAGCATAAGGACAAATGTTCATAGATTATTGTTAGGGATTATGCTGGCTTAGTAAATTACCGACTGTAGAGTCTCCTACAGTAGCCATGACTTTACTAGCCCTGAGCATTAGCTAGGTTTCCAGCACCAGGCATGCTTTCTCTCTTGAGTGTCTCTTAAATCTAATTAGAGGACTGTTGGTTACCACCATGGTACACATGCCACTACTGCACCCTTAGAGTTATCATGCCATGCTGATCATTGATGTGGCTCATAGGCATCATAGCCAGGGAAGACTGTTGATTGTGCTCCTCCTTTGGAAACTTGCATGGTGCCTCCTGCTCAAGACTAGTCCTCAGAGATGGGGTAACCAGGTCAGTTGTAGCTCAGGGGTCTCTTGGCCTGTTTTAGAAGTTCATAGTGTCTCAGCAATAAGGATTTACTTTCTACCTCTTGAAGGCAACCAAGGACAACAGCAATAGACGCCATGTTTTGGGAATCTCTTGGACATCCCTCACCAACAACTCAAAAGAGGCCTGGCACTGGCTTTTGTTAGATGTCTTTGGCTCTTGGAGACAGCACCCTATATGAGAAAAGTTTGTTAAAATTATGTATGTGTATTTATACATAGGATTGTGTGTATTATAGGGATTCTTAAAGGTAAATAGTTGATAATATGATTTCTTGTGGTTTTTCAGATATCCTTATTGTTGCTTTACCCTCCTCAGTCATTCTGCATTTTATTCCCTCTCCTTCCCTTCAGACCCCCTCCCATTTCTAAGATCGGTTCACTTACACCCTGCTGTTTCCTTTCCTATTGCTCCTTAACTCCCCGATCCTGACAACAGTCTTGTCTTACTTTCCTGGCTTCTGCAGTTACCAAGACTATCTGAGGGTTGAAAGAACACGCAGTGTTTGTCTGTATAGGCGTGTCTTTTCTAGCTCCATTCATTTATGGGAAAATGTCATGATTTCATGTTCCTCTGTAGCCAAATAGTATTCCGTAGTTTAGATACACCACGTTTCCATTATCCGTTCTCCGACTGTAGGACATTGAGGTTGTTTCCATGTTCTATACATTGTAAGCAGGGCAGCAACGAATGTGACTGAGCAAGTGTCCTCAGAGTAGGATGCCAAACCTTTGGGTATATGCCGAGGAGAGGTATAGCTGGATCATATGGTCCATTTATTTTTAGCTTTAAGAATTCCCCATACTGATTTCCACAGTGACTGCACCAGTTCCTTGTCCCCACCTTAACGACATAAATTATCCAATCAGCATATTCAGAAATCAATAGGCTACAAGTAGGGAACTTCATTGATTAATGTTAACCTGCTTCTATTACTGTCATGTTTTTGACATTTAAAATTAATCCCCAAACTTGTCCTGTGACCCTTAAAGGCCAAATCTTCTGGGGAGTCCCATGGTGTCGCCATCTACTTTACTTTTTATCTGTTCAGGTTTGTCATTGTCACGTGAGTTTTACTTTCTCTAGTCCTTCACTTTAAAACAAAACAGAATCTTTCCATTGAACGTCACTCTAAGACCCCTTTGTTTGTTTGTTTGTTTGAGACAGGGTCTTTGACTCCCTTATTTTATAGCCTAACTTCCCTGTGCAGTTACTTATCCTCTTTACTTATCTCTCTGCCTCTGTTTTACAAGTCTAACAATTCCATTAAGCTTGTTCCCTCCAGTCATACAGGAACTTCCCATCGCTAAACTCAACATATATTTTGATAGTCACAGAACACTCTCAAACCATTGACTACCCAGGCCTTTCTATGATACTCTTTTTTTAAATAACAGTCCTTGTATTTGACACGTGCTCCTAGATTTCTTCTTATCTTTTAAATTTTCTTTCTTAGTTTCTTTTCTTGTGTGGTAATAAAATTTTATTGTAAAATGAGAAATCAATATAAAAAGGGGTATAAAAAGCGGGAAGGGACAGGGGTCAATGAGTAAATGTGGACAGGCTTTGCAGAGTTGGAAGAAACTGATCCTGAGCACAGAGTGAAAAAAAAAAATGGGTCTTGGTGGATGTCGACCCTATGAGAGGCCAAGATAGAATCCTACAGGCTGTGGGCTGGGGTGGCATTTCATTTTAGGTGCCAAGAAGTGGCTGGATATAATTTCGCTGGGCCAGCAGAGACCTGGCAACTACCAACCCATTCCCTGACCTGGACATTGAACCAGCACTCCCAGAAGTGGCTGAGTCCTGTGGACAAGGTAAAAATAAAAAGGCAATGGAAGAAACAAACATTACTTCTTCAATTCTCACAACAAGCCCTGAGAACTCGGTACGCTGGTCTACATCTTACAGGTGCTCCTATTCAGGTTTGGAGAAAAGTAAAGTCAGAAATGGGAGGAGTATTACCACTGCGTAAGGGTTGTGAACTCCAACCCCACCTATGAGAATTCTCTTCCTCTCTTCAAGCCTCTCCTCATAGCCAAAGTCTTAACAGCTAAGCTAGTGCATCCCACCACCCTCCCCAGGTATCAGTGATGACCAGACCCAAGCGGCGGCTCAAGCATCTAAGTCATAAAATGGCAGGAAAGGAAGGGCTGGGGTGGGAGGATGGGGATGGAGGACAGGAAGTAGAGGATGTCAGTCTGAGTCAGGCTCCTTTTTCTTGATCATTAGATTCTTGCGAGTTCCTCACTGTTGGCCAGAGGCTTTATAGATTTCAGTTCATGGTCAGTGTGAGGTAGAGAGAGCTGCTCACTTCATGGCAGCCAATAGTAGAAAGGAAGAAAAAGGCAAAATATACCCTTCCTCCAGTCGCCCCCAGTGATATACTTCCTCAAACTGAATCTCCGTCTAATGTTTCCAAGGCTTCGAAAGAGCCCTTGAGATGTGTGAACCATCAGTGCAATACCAAGTCATAAATGAGGGAGCAACAGTGACCCAGTGCCCTCTCAAGACTCCATGCCTGAACTCCTGCACTGATGACCAAAGCCTTGCATCAACACAGCAACTTTTGAGGCACATTTCTGATCCAGAATACACTCTCTTTTAGTCCTCAAAGTGGTGTGTGTGTTTGTGTGTGTGTGTGTGTGTGTGTGTGTGTGTGTGTGTGTGTGTGTTGGACAGAGGTCAACATTGAGTGTCTTCCTCAATCTTGATCTACCCCCTGCCCCTTTTTGAGACAAGGTCTCTTACTGAACCTAGAGTTTACCAATTGGCTGGGCCAATTTCTACCCCAATTGCTGGGACTGCAGGCCTAATCCACTATGCATGGCTTTTTCTGTGGTTGCTAAGCATCTAAACTTGGGTTTTTAGTTTGTATAGCCAATTCCTAACACACTAAAATATTTCCCCGGCTCCCAACATAATACTTTAGACCCAGTTTAGATCATGATGGCCCATGTTTAGGGCCTTGACTTTCATTTACCCCTAAATGATTCATAAGATTCACAGACTCTACATGACCAGAGTGCTGCTCAAAAACTCTCTGGCCTTGTCTCTCTTCTGCTTTTCCTCAATGTCTCGGCTCCTCCTACTGCCCTCTTGAATATGTTGTATTTCCTCCTGCCTTAGGAATTTTCCTTTCCTGATTATTTTTTAAACTTCTAAAACTCTCCTTTCAATGAGTTGATTCTTGCTCACCTCCACAATTCGGTTCAAATATTCCTCTTTAGAGAAGATACTTCTCATCACTAGACTGCATTGCATCCTCTGATTCAAATCACTCAAAGATGTTTTCTTTTGTGTCACAATTTATAATTATGTATTTATTTGCTTGACTATTTGATCAAGACAAGTTTCCTCCAGTAGAGTCTAAGCCCCAGGAGAGGAAGACCCATCATGTTTATCTTTCTCATTATTTTACCCCTAGCGTCTTCACTGGCCACAGTGCTAGTGACACACTAACAACCAGTATGCATTTGCTGAATAAATATTGACACAGAATTGTGTTGACACATTGTCACATTTTAATCAGGCAAACAAACCACAAAAATGAATGTATTGATTTCTTATTATGTATCCCAAAGTGTTAAAAGTCCAAATACAGGGAGATGTGGTAAATTTAAGGATAATACATGCTAATAGTATTATTCTTGTTGTCATATTGTACTATGGTATAACACGTGATAGTGTGTGCTAAGGGTACTATCCTCAGTGTACAATTATACTATGGTATAATAATATGATTGTATGTATTAATAGTACTATCCTTAGCGTACTATTACACTGTGGTATAATAATGATTGCATGTTTTCTGTGGGTTAATAAACTGTGTTTTAGATGACCTCTAATTCTTGTCTCAGGGCTTCGTCTCAATTCTCTCTACTGTCTGAAACATGGGGATATTTAGAGATAAACATTATGCCTGTAATCCTAGCTACATGAGGCAGGAAAATTGGAAAGCCAGTCTGGATAATTCAGTGAGACCATCTCAAAAGAAGAAAGGAAGGACAAAGGGATGAAAAAAGGAAGGAAGGAAGGGTTTGGCACATTTAGTTTGCAATCAGTAGGGTTACAACGATTGCTTCTAGAGAGATAAATAGAGA